>NW_026606165.1:1220000-1820000 GCF_029834395.1 Sorex fumeus
AGTGAACTGTGGGGGGCGGCTGGAGTGATAGCACAGCGGGTAGGGTGTTTACCTTGGACACAACCAACACAGGTTTTATTCCCAGCATCCCCAATGGTCCCCCAAGAACCGCCAGGAGTAATTCCTGAATGCATGAGCCAAGAATGACCCTTGTGCATCACTGGGGGTGAGCCAAAAAGAAAAAAAAAATGAAAGTGAATTGTGTAGTTAATCAGAAAAAAGAACACATCTATCTCGACTTAGTAAAGAAGCATTTTTATGATGGCTACAGGGAAAGCACAGACCAGGAGTTGCTTCTCTGGCACATAGCTGACCGAGGTTCAATCTCTACCACCTCACAGGGTCCCCAAACCTAGCATTATCAATGAGAACAGAGCCGAGATAAACTCTAATCTCCATTGGGTGTAGTCAACCAAAAATAAATCAATAAATTTAGGTGCCACAGGGTACTGGCCTTGTACACGGCTGACCTGTATACCCCGGCACAACACTGAGTACCATTTGTTACTTTTGGCAGCAACCACAGGGTATGACCATATATATATGTGTATATATATACACATATATACATATACACACATATATATACACTTATATGTGTGTGTTTGTGTATGTGTGTATATCTATATCTACATATATATATATGTAATTTGTTCACTAGTCAACCTTCACCAACCAGTTTTGTAGAATGCAGGTTTGGATTTTGCTAAAGGTGGCAGAACTTTGAGCTTACCTGAGAGGTGCTTGGAGGAATCCTGCTTTGTACAGGAGAGTGTATCATTGTAGACTGCTTGCAAGGACAGGTCTTGCATTCCTGGCCTATCTCTGACTGCAGGAATTCAAATTCTATATAAATAATGTGAACCTTGTGAGAAAGTTACAGCAGGGGGCAGGGCTGAGGCCCAGTAGATAGAGGTCAGGACAGGGTTGCTGGCTCCTGGTGCAAACTTGAGCCAGAAGTACAGGCTGCAATTTCAAAGGCTATCAGCGGCACGAAAGAGCTGAGAGTGAATGGCAGGGCATTTGTCATGAACGCAAAAGACTTGGCTTCACAACCTGAATTGCCAAGGAGTGATCCCGGAGAGCTGCTGGGTGTGGCAAAATCCCGCATAGTCAATCCTCCTGCCCAAATAAAGGCAATGAGGAGTTAACTGCCAACAGAAGAGGTGCAAAATCTAGTAATATGTTCTGAACGGTCAGTCCTCTGGGTTTGTTGTTTCAGTTTTGGGACCACATCCAGAAATGCTCAGAGCTTACAGGTCAGGTTTTCAGGCTATGGTTTACCTATGGGTACGTGAATTTATAAAAGAAAAAGTGGATGAAAAATTAGAGGATGAAAAATTGTACTTGGAGCCAGAGTGATAGTACAGTTGGCAGGGCATATGTTCGGTCCCCGGCATCACATACAGTCCCCCAAGCACTCCCAGGAGTGGCACTGATATTTGTGATTGAGGGGTGGTTTTTGTACCCTTTTACTTAGTTCCTATTTAATCAGATTTCCCCTGGATTCCATCATCCAGACCCATTATTTACAGGGACTAGATCAACAGCACAGAGGGTAGTGCGCTTTCCTTGCATGTGGCTGACCCAGGTTCGATTCCCAGCATCCCATATGGTCCCCCAAGCACAGCCAGGAGTGATTCCTGAGTGCAAAGCCAGGAGTATCCCCTGAGCATCTCTGGGTGTGACCAAAAAAAAAGGACCAATTTTTTACAGGTTAACATACAAATCAAGTCCAAATGCTGGGACACTGGCATAGGAAATAGTAATCATTACTATTATTATTATGGTTTGCTATATAAGGAAACTCAGGAGGTTAATTCAGGTTCACCAGGAGCCCAGACGTTAGTAGGCATATGAAAATATACAGTGGCAAGAAATCTTAAGAGTTTACAGAATGGGAAGATCTTTGCGTTTCCCTGAATTGCAATCATAAGCAATTCCCTTTCCCTCATAGTACTGAAGACACCAGTTTAATTTGAACTTGATAACTTTAACGTAAAGAATGAACTAGGAGTGTATATTTAAGACATCAAAAGGTTGAAACAGAGTGTTTGCCACAAGATCCCCCAAGCACCACACTTCAAGAGTAATTCCTGAGTGCATATTCAGGAGAAACCCCTGAGCATCACCCAGGTGGGACACAAAAATGGAAAAAAAAATGGTCAAAGGGCAAGCCATGAGGAACCCAGAGATAATGGAGGCATTGTGTATCCCACCCAAGGGCTGGGGGAGATTGAATGATGCATTCAAGGTAAATTGAAATTCAGATTTTAGGGACTGCTGGGAGTTTGTCTTGCAGGGGATGACAGGATATAATCCCTTTCCGTCCCAGGCCCACCTGGAGTTATCCTGCCTGGGGAGCCAGAAGTAACTCCATTTCTGGTTGTGCCTTATCCCCATCCCTACAAAAAAGTACTTGTTTGTGTATTGAACAGAAAGCGCTATGTCAGGGGGATCAGGTTTATAAATTACAGATGTGAGCGATTTCAGTGATCCCTGCGATCAAGGCTTTCTCTGCCTGTACATGGTTTTTCTGGGCTCACCTCCAGTATCACATGGTCCCCTGGTACCACAGGGAGTAATCAGCTACCTGGGAAGCACCGGGAAACTTAGGATTTGCATCTTTTGGGAGGGAGACATAGTCAACAGTGCTCAGGGCTTATTTATTCCTGCCTTTGCACTCAGGAGTCGCTCCTCTGGGGCCAGGGTTGAGGGCTCCTAACGTCCTAAGGTCCAGCAAATCCTAATGGTTTGGAGGGAATTGATGTAGGCATACAGGAAAGCTCCCAAGGTAAAGGCAGTAAATTTCCCAGGAATAGCTCTGAAGTTGTGAAGGCCAACCTTGAAGAAAACAGAAACTAAGGCCTGATCACACCCTCACCTATGGCCAGTAACAGACCCAGAGAAGCTCCTGCAGAAACAAAAGGCCAGGAAAGGAATTTCAAAGAAGATCATCACCACTCTCAACCTGCCTAGGCAACCTCCTTAGCAACGGGACTTTGACCTAGGTAAAAGCCTAGATTGGATTCCCTTCTGTTCCAGGGAGACCGCTCATTGGCTTTCCCAGACATTTGCGGGAGCAGGGCAATTGGAGGTTCCCCGAGTGTGGGAACCAAAGTCGAACTCCAGAAGGATGTGGGGTCCCCCAACACTGCTTCCGACCCCCTCACTCAAATAATATAGTCAGATCAGAAGGTGTGGACCAGGCGGGGTGGGGTGGGGGTTGGGGGATGACCCCAGACCTCAATGGTGCTGCTTCATTCTCGAGGGGTCCGTGTGCCAAGAGGAGTCACCTCTGATGGATTCAACTCTCTTACACCCGCAAAGTAAGACAGGGGATGAGAGAGTCCAGCATCTTCCGGCGCTGGCCACGTCTGACTGGGCCTTGGTCAGGGAGTAAACTGGGGATCTGTGTCCGGGTGTCCCTGCTGCCTGAGGCTTGCCCCACTCACTCTATGTGTGGAAGGATACCCAGTTACCAGTGCTCCAGAGCCACCTACCCGAGAGCGAACAGGGTGACACAGGATAGGCTTGTCTTCCTGCAGTACGATGTGTCCAACCAACTCAGTTCTAAAGGTCTCCAGAGCCCACTTCCACATATCACAGCACCCCGCATTGCTGAGGGTGCCATCTTCTGTCCTGAGTTTTGAGGTTCTTATACACAGGAGAAGTCCCATTTCTTCTGTTCTCCGTGGAGGAGGGTGGCAGAAGCCAGATTCAACTCCAGCATCTCCAGATGTCTGGGGTGAAGGTAACAGCAATCAGAGAATCTAGGGTGTGTTAAGGAGAATTTTAATTCAACATATGTGGGGAGAGGATCACACCAGCATTGCTCAGGGATTCCTGCTGCTGGGACTCTCGGGGCCGAGAGAGATAACCATGAAAAAAACTGCCTTTCTTCGAACACTCTTGAACTTATTCGCCAATGTGGCTTGGCACATGCCTCAGGCAACTGCAAGCGAACGTCCAAGCTGGCAAAACAATGCAGAGAAGCATCAAGGATGACCTCAAAGACAGGAGAACAGCGGTGCTGGTAGATGTGGCAGAAGCCGGGAAAAGGTTTCGTAATGCCCGCCTGTCCTTCACCAACTACAAGACCAAGATCACTCCCCTCCGACATCCTGATGGATCTATCACATCATCCAGAAGGGAAATGGAGAAGTTTATTCATGACTTCTACTCAGATCTCTTTAATAGCCATATCCACCTGCCCGCATACCACATTCTGCACCATGGATATATCATTCCGAATGCTCTCCCTTCAAAATTCAACATGCCATCTCGTCGGTAAAGAAACAAAGAACACCTGGCACAGACGAGATCAGACCTGAACACTTGAAGAACTTACCATCAGTACTCATCAATACACTGGCTCGGCTCTTCACACGCTGTCTGAATGCAAGGTTCCATCCCAATGGAAAACCAGCAAGACCGTACTACTATACAAGAAGGAAGGCATCCAGGACATTGGCAACTATCGCCCAATCTGCCTATTGTCTCTCATCTACAATCTGTTCACTCGAGTCATCCTGAATAGGATTAGCAGAATACTAGATGAAGAACCACCATGTGAACAAGGTGGGTTCCGAAAAGGATTCAGTACCATCTACAATATCCACACAATTACTAAGCTCATTGAGGTTTCTCAGGAGTTCAAGATGCCGCTCTGTCTAACGTTCATTGATTTAAAGAAGGCCTTTTTCTTCTGTTGAGATGGAAGCGGTCATAGAAGCCCTAACCAATCAGGGTGTACAAACTCAATACATCAGGATCCTCCGTGAACTCTATTACGGATTCACTATGAGGATCTGACCACTCTACAAAGAAGTAATTATCCATGTCAAGAGAGGGGTTCGGCAGGGTGATACCATTTCACCAAAACTCTTCAGTGCCACCCTTGAGAACATCATGCGACGACTGGAATGGGAAGGAATGGGAGTGAAGATAGATGGTCGGCAACTATACCACCTCTGCTTTGCTGATGACATCATTCTAATAACACCCAACATCAGCCAAGGGGCAAAAATGATGACCTACTTCGACCGTGAGTGTGGAAAGATCGGACTACAGCTGAATTATGAAGCATCACAATTATGAAGACAATGTTTATTACAAACAGCCTCGTTTCTGATCCTCCATTCGCTTTCAATGGAACCACCATGTCCGAATGCAAGTTATATATACCTAGTTTGAGAAAGAAACATGATGAATGACCTGGCACCTGAGTTTCGCAGGAGGATGAGAGTGTCTTGGAATGCCTTCAAGAGCGTTTAAGAAATAACTAAGAGGACAAAGAACCTCCAGCTTCGAGCACATGTCTTCAATTCCACTGTTCTTCCTGCATTAACATATGCCTTAAAGACCTAGGCCCTATGAAAACAGGATGAGAACGCTACTTGGATCTTTCAAAGAGGAATCGTAACAGCTATGC
The DNA here is from genome assembly GCF_029834395.1 of Sorex fumeus. Lineage (NCBI taxonomy): Eukaryota > Metazoa > Chordata > Mammalia > Eulipotyphla > Soricidae > Sorex > Sorex fumeus. Next base: position 1,225,435 of record NW_026606165.1, read on the forward strand.
TTGGAATATCACGCATCACTCAAATGAGAGATAGAATCCGGAGTTCTGATCTCCATCGACGGTCAAGAATCAGGGATGCTGTCTGATCTTCTAAGGCATCAAAAATCAGAGGGGCTGGACACGAAATTAGGTTTACAGACAACCACTGGCCTAGACCCATTACTGACTGAAATCCACGGCACGTCAAAAGACTGCGTGGACGCCCACCTACAAGATGTTCAGACTTCTTACTCAAGACCCTGAAAAATCAGTTTGAGGCTCTCCATGTTCCTAGAACAAACAGATGCCATTGGGCTACACTAGCATGCAACAGGCATGCATGGAGACGTTACTGACACCCACTGGAATAAATCGATGAATAAAGGGAGATCAATTGATCAATTGATATATATTTTAGGTTTTAGAATTAGTGCTTTTATGCAGCAACATGGTTGGAACTGGAAGATACTGTCTTGAGTGAAGTTAGCCAGAAAAAGAAACAAAAACAGGATGTTGTTCACTCATCTGTGGAGTACCGAACACTGGATGTGGAAATGTAATGTAAAGGGGCTGCTTAAATCATCCCTGATTCCAGAGTTTAGAGAGAAGCCGGACAAAGAAGGAATGAAATTTAGGGCGGAAGACACCCAGAAGTTTACAGGGATCAGGGATTCACTTATGCCAGTGACATGAGTGAGGGGTGTAGCCATTTACCCAAAATACAGATACAAGAGAACTGAAAACAAGAGATCTAAGCTGTAACCACTGAAACCTAGTCAAGTGCTTGTCCAGATGACAGGTGGGGGCAGAGTGGGCACCTGGGTGGGGAGGGAATACGGGAACACGGGTGGAGGGAAGCTGATGCAGGAATTGGTGTTCAATGATGGTACGCCTAAACACAACTATCAATAACATTGAAAATACTGGCATTTTAATGAAGACTTTAAAAAACAATACAATAAAATAAATTTCCAGATTTCAGCACCCACTGAGGTTAAAGACCCTCTAGTCCCAGCATTAGGCTCCGTTATTTTTCCTGTGATTCTGAGACCATAGATGTTGTTGTGGGGATGGAGCCGGACCCCACCTTTCAAGTTGCATGCTCGGTCCACTGAGCACTCCAATGGCATAATAGTTTCAACAAGAGACTCTTACAGCACACTTGTATGCAATACCCCTGTTCCCTAAAGAAACTGCTGTAATGTCACATCCTAAACCTGTGATTTGAGTTCTGAAATCACACAAAATGCACAATGAGAATTAGTCCAATGTTGAATGGAATGCAGCTGAATGACCAAACAGGTGGAGGACATCTCCATAGTTCTCACAGTCCAAGGAAGCCTACAGAAAGGGAAAATCTGCGGGAAGTGTTGCTGGGAGGAGCTCGGCAATCCCCCAAAAAATCCTTTTGGGTTTTGTTTTTAATCAGACCCAGTGATGCTTGGGATACCAAAGGGGATGCTGGACATCGAAGGTAGGCGGCATCTGTAAGGCAAGCACCCTCCGTGATGCACTGCTGTTCTGGTCCTAATTAACTTCACTATGGGCTCACAGTCACAATTTAACATACACACAATAAAACATTTTTTGGTGCGTACAAGCATACAGTAGGTAGGCATTTGCCTAGCATGAGGCTGACAGGGTTTGATCCTTACACACTGCTAAAAGCAACTTATGAGAACAACCAGAAATAACTGTTGAGCATCCCCAGGCCCCATAACAAAAGAAAACTCAATTTCTTCCCATTTTCAAAAAACATGACAATGATCCAAAGGCAAACATATGCATGGTGTCAGATTGACTGAGCAGGGTCCAGAAAGGGTACCCGACCCATTAGTTGTACAGTCTGGCCAGTTATACAACTGGGAAAACAAGAGCCTTGAAACACATGGACTACTTGACATACCTGACAGATAGGGAAGAATCACAACAAAGTCAAGAAAGCAAAGCACTGGATCTCTCCGTAATGAACAGCTCCGGGGAGAAGACACCCCTACCCCATGCCACACCACCACATTACATGTTCTAGGAATGAGAAGGGGACGCTCAATGTCCAATAAGCAATGAAAAGACGTTGTGGACTGGAAGACTACTGGGTTGTCCACATGTAAGGTAAGCATCCTACTTGCTCTACTATTACTCTGGCCATTTCTAAATAAATGAGAGAAAACGGGGGAAAATGGGAGAGCACTTAGAAAGCTTTCAGGTTTAAGTCTCAGTCATACAATGAAACACCCGTCCCTTCACCATGCCCATTTTCCATCACTAAAAACCCAAGTATAACGCCATTTCACAGCCTTCCTCTACCTGTGGGGCAGATAATTTCCAATTCTTCTCTCTACTTTGATTACATTCAATATTTTGACACAAGACCCACCATTATTATTTGGCATTTTACTCCGGCAGTTAGATCTGGTGAAAACGCAACAGTAGACAATTCTTTTTCATTTGCTGGTTATAAATAACATATGATTTTGGAATTCTGAAATTTTAACAACTAAATCTGGAGGAATTTCTGCTAAAACCTGCTGGGCTCCGAGATATGTTCCTGAGTCTCTGGGATTATGGCCATTAAACAGCTTAATCACGAGCCAGAGAGGCGGTTCGTGGGAATGACTTAGGCTCTTGTTGGGGTGGGGAGGAATTGGCCAGCTCCACACCCATCCTGCGAGGCCCCACGTATCTTCCTGAGTGTGGGCACAAACCTGACTTTCCAAAGGCCTTTGGCGGATGGAGGCCACCGAGCCGCCAAGGAGGAGCCGTTGGCGGGACAGCACCAATTCCCCCTGGGGTGGACCTGGGACAGTAACCTACTGCAGGGTCCAGATGCGTTTCTGCTAAAAGGCACTGGGTTTCGAGATTTGTCTCTGAATCTCTGGGATCATGGCCATTACTCACCTTGATCACGAGCCATAGAGGTCAATCGTAGGCGCCAGACAACTCGGGGTCTCGTTGGGGCAGGGGGAAAAGGGCCAGCTCCACCACCATCCCATTAGGCCCTGAATGTCTCCTCACTGCAGTCCCAAACCTAACCGTCCAGAACCCTAAGATACGGCGGCCACTGAGCCGCCTGGCACAAAACCTACTCCCACCTGAAATACCCAGCTTAGGTAACCTACAGTGGGGACAGAACACATTTCTTCTGAAAGCCACTGGGTTCCGAAATTAGTTTCTGAGACTCTGGGATCAGCCAGAGAGTTCGTACATGGGCAGCGACTCGGGGTCTCATTGAGGTGGGGAGGAAAGTGCAGAGTCCAGTCCAATCCCATGAGGCCTTGCATGTCTTGTCACTGCAGGCCCAAACCTGTCTGTCCAATGGCCTCTGGAAGATGGTGGCCACTGAGCCACCAAGTGGGATCAGGCGGAGACACACCCCCTTTCCCCCTTGTGGTGGTCTGTCGCTGGTAGCTCATTGTGGGTATCGGGCACATCTCTGCAAAAAGCCGCTGGGTTCCGAGATTTATCTCTGAGTCTCTGGGATCATAGCCTTTAAGAGGTTTGATCAGGAACCAGAGAGACCTTGCCTCCAATTATATAGCTGAGCAGGAAATGGTTTGTTGGTGTGTCTTGCACATACCTAACATTGGCTGTTTACTTTCTTGGAAGACTTTGCCCAAAGTTTTTGGAGTCTGGCCAAAGGCACAGCATCAATTTTGGAGTATCTGGAAGTCTGATGGTGCCATCAGGCTGCTGATGCAGTCGCCTTACAGGCACATATTGACCTGCTGGCGGTACCATAATCCCAGGTTGTAGAAATTCTATATATGGGAAAAACACCAATAGTGGGGTTGGAATCACTGTGAAGCTACTAGGATGCTAGCCTCCCCATCCGATAGGTACCCAGCAGCACCACAGAATAATTCCTGATATGCACAACCAGAAGTAAACCTTGTGCATCAAAGAATCCCTTCCAACTGCCTTGAATAAAAGCAGCTATTAAAATTATTCCAAAGAGGGGCTGAAGTGATAGCAGAGCGTGTAAGAGGTTTGACTAGCACGTGACCAACCCGGGTTCGAATCTCAGAAACAATATGGTCCCCTGAGCTTTACCAGGAGTAATTCCTGAGTGCATAAGTCAGGAGAAACCCATGTGAAACGCTGAGTGTGACACAAAAAGCAAAAAAAAAAATAATCCAAAGAGTAAATTTTTAAGGCATATACGTCTCATTTGTCTAAACACACCCCAAAGTGCCAAACCCAGCACTGAAGCCAATGAAAATGACTGACGGCAAAAGTGTCCCTTTCCTTTGGGGGCTGCCTGTGAACATATCTGGAGTTTCGATAAGTGTTAGGTCCAGTCCAAAGGCTCAAAACAGGGTCCTTCACAGTCTCCAGTAGGGAGGAACGAGATGACCAAGACCTCCACTCTTTGCAAGCTCCTCACACCAAGGCCTGAAGTCCATGTGCCCAACCTCCAGTGCCGTCTTGGACCTGGATCGATGGTGGCTGCAGGGGCCCTCAGGATAACGCACCCTCACCCATGACACCTGAGTGACAGAACAGCACCCAATGCACTCCTCAAAAGCTCCACATCCACTAAAGCCTGGATATCCAGAACAAGTAACAAACAAGCGTGAATGCACCATACAAGCTGGCTTGACCTGGCGCTCAAGTGGCCAAACCAGGGTGCTCAAGCATCCCAAATCCTAACACAGGAAACACTGAAGAATGAAGGATTACCTATTTTTCCATTTTCAAAGTATTCAATGCTGCATCTTGGTTGATTTCTGCCATAATTCCCGCTAAACAGCCCCACTGGGCCAAGCCAGAAGCATAGCAAACAATAACAGAGTAGTGAGCCATTACAGCTCTGAGCAGGAGGGAGTTTATTCAGTTTATTCAGTCACCTTCCTCCTTATTTTCATCACCATGACCCATTATTTACAAGTTAACACACAAGCAATTCCAAGAACAAGAATACTGGCATAGGTGCAGCCCGGGTGAAAATCAGCAAGCTTCAGCAAAGTACTTCCCACATTCCTTACATATATATGGTTTCTCTCCACTGTGAATTCTCCTATGTATAGTCAATTGCGAGGATGAAGTAAAGGCCTTTCCTCATTCCTTACATATATATGGTTTATCTCCAGTGTGAATTCTCCTATGTATACTAAGGTTTGAGGATTGAGCAAAGGCCTTCCCACATTCCTTACATATATACGGTTTCTCTCCAGTGTGAATTCTCCTATGTATAGTAAGGCTTGAGGATTGAGCAAAGGCCTTCCCACATTCCTTACATATATACGGTTTCTCTCCAGTGTGAATTCTCCTATGTACAATAAGGCTTGAGGGATCAGCAAAGGACTTCCCACATTCCTTACATATATACGGTTTCTCTCCAGTGTGAATTCTCCTATGTATACTAAGCTTTGAGGATTCAGCAAAGGCCTTCCCACATTCCTTACATATATATGGTTTCTCTCCAGTGTGAATTCTCCTATGTACACTAAGTCTTGAGGCCAAAATAAAGGCCTTTCCACATTCCTTACAAACATAGGGTCTCTCTCCAGTGTGAATTTTCCAATGTTCACTAAGTCTTGAGGCCAAAGCAAAGGCCTTTCCACATTCATTACATATATATGGTTTCTCTCCAGTGTGAATTCTCCTATGTACATTAAGGCTTGAGGCTGTAGCAAAGGCCTTTCCACATTCCTTACATATATACGGTTTCTCTCCAGTGTGAATTCTCCTATGTACAGTAAGTTTTGAGGCTCTAGCAAAGGCCTTCCCACATTCCTTACATATATACGGTTTCTCTCCAGTGTGAATTCTCCTATGTACACGAAGGCTTGAGGCATCAGCAAAGGACTTCCCACATTCCTTACATATATACGGTTTCTCTCCAGTGTGAATTCTCCTATGTACACTAAGGTTTGAGGATTCAGCAAAGGACTTCCCACATTCCTTACATATATACGGTTTCTCTCCAGTGTGAATTCTTCTATGTACACTAAGCTTTGAGGATTCAGCAAAGGACTTCCCACATTCCTTACATATATACGGTTTCTCTCCAGTGTGAATTCTCCTATGTACACTAAGCTTTGAGGATTCAGCAAAGGACTTCCCACATTCCTTACATATATACGGTTTCTCTCCAGTGTGAATTCTCCTATGTACACTAAGTTTTGAGGCCAAAATAAAGGCCTTTCCACATTCCTTACAAACATAGGGTCTCTCTCCAGTGTGAATTTTCCAATGTTCACTAAGTCTTGAGGCCAAAGCAAAGGCCTTTCCACATTCCTTACATATATATGGTTTCACTCCAGTGTGAATTCTCCTATGTGCACTAAGTCCTGAGGCTCCAGCAAAGGCCTTCCCACATTCCTTACATATATACGGTTTCTCTCCAGTGTGAATACTTCTATGTACACTGAGGCCTGAGTATCGAGTAAAGGCATTAGCATACTCCTGACATATATAAGGCTTCTCTGCACTATGAGTTTTCATAGGTCCATTAGAACTAGAGGTCTGAATGAATGAAGGCCTTCCCACATGTCTGACATTCATGAGGTTTCTCTCCTGTATGAATTCTCCTTTGCATAAGATGTGATGATTGATCAAAGGCCTTCCCAGATGTTTCACATGCAAAAGGTTTCGCTCCTGAATTTATATTCATATGGTCATGATGGAGTAACCCTTGACTCACACTTTGTTCTTGGGGCTGACATTTCTGGGGATTCTGTCCACTATGGTTTTCTAAGGGAACACCACAGTGCTGAGAACATGGGGAGGCTCCTCCACATTCCTTACACCTATATGGGTTCTGCTCACGGTGACTGTGGTTGAGGGTATGTTGCTGTGAGGGACTAACTATAAACAGTGCTTCTCTCCCTAGCAGGTACCCCATTGGGGAATTTTGTGTCTGTGAACTGAGAATAACACACTCCAAGGAACTTTTTCCAGGAGAGGGCTTCTTCAGAGTGAGGTAGCTCTCACCATTCTGATCACCCTCAGAAGAAATCCCGCCTGTCTCGTCGTCCTCATGGGGCTGAGGGCACGATTGATCAGTTGAGACATTATCATACAGTGCAGGATCAGAGACATTCCACTCGGGGTGGCAGCTTTCCTGCAGAACAACAGAGGATTCTAATTATTGACTTATTCACTGAGTCTTCCTGTCAAAAAACTGAGTCCTTCAGATGTAGTTCCACACATATGCACCACAAAAATGCAATTACTGACATATGAATTGTCTTACTATTGAAAAACTTCATGTTACCGTAAGTTGGACGCACAACATTGATGGATAGAGAGTAAATTCTGGGACTTCCCCCCTTTTAATTTAATGAAGGAATACAACTAGAAATAATTACTTCTATAGAAAACGGACACATCCATTTCAAGAGAAAATGAAATAGATCCACATGTGAATTTGGTTAAAGTTCTGTGTGGAACCTGTGATGCAGGGGTGAAGACTACGCTGCATCGTAACGCAGCTGAGACAGATCACATGGCCATTGCAATGCTCTCACCACAAGTGATGCCTTTCAGGATCAATAAAGTTTTTTTTTTCTTTCTGTTTTGTAGTTTCTATTCATTGGAGGTTGGGTGGGTGAAGGAGCACACCATGCAGTGTCTCGGATCAGTTCTGTGCGTCTATGCTGTGTATAAGGTGTGCTGGGTAAGGACCATCCATCCCTATGCAAAGCAAGTATATTTCTCACTGCACCACCTCTAGGGCGCACAAATTAGCTTTCTAAACAACTACCACTGTCAAGCCAATCAAAAACTCACAGTATTTTTATACACGGTTGATGTCAGCACCTAGCAAAGCTATGAGTCCTCTACTCCAAGCATCAGGTGTTGGAATTTCTCCCTGCCAATCCCAGCCCTCCACCTTTACAATCACATACATGGTCCACTCCTGCTGGCATAATAATATTTCTTCTGTATTCGTGAATCTTACCAACTCACTCGTACTTGCTGACCCCATTCCCAAATCAAAGTGCTGTAATACCAAATTCTGAAGTCGCGGTTTCAGTTCTGAAACTGAAGAGAACATGCAATTCACAGATGTCACACATGTCACAATATGTAGCAAAATGATGCCATGTAGTTAAGAGTACATCTCTGTGGTTCTCAAAGTCCAAAGAGTCCCACACTAAACAAAAGATTCAGATAGTGGAAAACTGTGAGGATCTTGGCAATTCTACACTAGGTTATGTTTTTGTTTTTGAGCAGACCTGGTGATGTTCGGGGAACCAGTTTATTGAACAGATTATTGAACAGGTCACATTCAGGCACTGCAAGGCGCTCCCTGCTGTACTATCGTTTAGATCCAAACTATCAATGTTATGGTCTTATTTATTCGAAAGCCATGGAAGCAAATTACAGGATTATTCTGTGATTGACAGTCCAAGGAAATGAAGAGCAGCTTGAGTGCGGCTCAGACCCAAGGATACAGGACACCAAGGCCCCGGCCTCAGCAGCATGTTTCACACATGCTCAGGGCACCCATACACTGCACAGGGCCTGATCCAGGAAGGGTCCTCAGACACTCACCCGCACACACGCCTCTCCTACCCGACCTCAAAACTCCTCCTTCAAGCCAGGAGATCACTGCAGGCTTCATTCCTGTGTGCCCTGCCCCAACAGAGACAGAGGCATGGATAAGTCACAGGGAAAAGGTGACAGGTAAATGCCCATGTTTTCTTGATAAAAATCATGAACAGAATGTCCATTTCCAAAATTCCACATATTTCTAGTTATTCGAAGGTAAGACCCAAGAAAATATCACAGATACTCTAGACCTGGCCTTGTGTATGGCCAACAGGGGGTTGATTAGCACAGTATGTTTTTGTTTTTTGTCTTGTTTTGGGTCTCACCTGGCAATGATCAGGGGATACTCCTGACTCTGTATTCAGAAATCACTGCTGCTGGTGCTCGGGTATGACATGGGTTGCCGGGAATTTAACCCACGTGCACCGCTTGCAAGAAAATCACTTTCATCCCTGTACTATCTCTCTAGGTTCAGCAGCACATGGAGTTTCCTGAGCCCCTCATGAACTTTTCACGGATTTCAGTAAAACTAAGTGCATAATAAATCTGGAAATGGCCAAGGGTGACAAGATACCCTTATTTTTTAAGCTAAAAATGTATCCAGAAAGAGAGCACAGCAGGAGTTTCTCACGGACAATCCAGTCGTGATACCCGATATCTCCTAGGGTCCCTCATGCCAGCCAGGAGCGATCCCTGAGTGCAGAGTCCAGAAGCAAACCCTAAGTCCTGCTGAAGTCTCACAAGAACCATTAGAAGTAAATCAAAGCACTGAAATAGGGCAGCGTCTAATGAGTTGAGAGACGAAATATCAAATCCCCTGTGGTGGGAAAGAGATAGTACAGCAGATAAGACAGAAGTGCTGCACACACATGTGGGTTTGATCCCAGGCAGCCCATATGGTCTTGGAGCAAGGCCAGGTGTGGACCCTGAATACACAGGCAGGAATAATTCCTAATCCCTAAGGAAAAAAGAAAATGCAAAAACCGTCTGACTTGAGTGACTGATGCAAAAGTACTGGGGGTGTGGCAGCGACAGTTTAACTTGCCAAGAGGTTTAAATATACGGTTCCATATGGCCCCTGAACACTTGTAGGCGTCATCCTTTAGCACAGAGCCAGGAGAACTGTGGACTGTGCCCCCCAAACAAAGGCAACAGCAAAACCAATTAAACACACAAAATTTCGTGTAGTACACAAAGTAAATTGTTGCACCAATAAAAGGTAAAGGTAAAAGGTAAAGGCCCTCCCGTTGATCGTCGATTTGCTCGAGCGGGCCCAGTAACGTCTCCATTGGAGACTTTGTTGTTACTGTGTCTGGCATATTGAATACTCTCGGTAGCTTGCCGGGCTCTCCGAGAGGGGCAGAGGAATCGAACTCGGGTCGGCCATGTTGGCCGCTTGTAAGGCGAACGCCCTACCCACTGTGCTATCGCTCCAGCCCAATGTTGCACCAATGGATGGAATTATTTAAAGGGCCTGAGTGATAACTGGGCAGATAGGGATCTTCCCATGGACACAGTCGAAAACGGTTGATCTGAATCACCCCATAGGGTCCAGCTACCCCACAAGAGTAATTCCTGAAGACAAAGCTGAGAGTAAGCCCTGAGTATCCACAGGTGAACCCTAAAAAACACGAGGGAGGGAAGAGCTACTGCACGCCCGTCACAGAGCTACTGTTGGACACACACCTTCCGCCCAACCCCAGGGAACCAACGCAGGTCTGTTCAGACATGGTTGGCTCCACACTGCTCTCACCGACAGCCTGCAGATTCTGGTAGGTCTCCAGCATCACGTCCCTGTAGAGCTTCCGCTGAGAGGCCTCCAGGCATAACCATTCCTCTGGGGTGAAGTTCACAGCCACGTCGTGGAAGGTCACTGTGTCCTGAGTCAGCACACGAAGAGGGTGGGAGTCAGAGTCTATCTGAGCCTCATTCACACTACTCTGAGGCCAGATCCCAGGGTCCTATATTGTCGCGGGGCCTCTCCACTCCGAATAAACCAGCCTCCATGCTCACGGATGACTGATGGGCCCCAAAAATCACATAAGGCAACTGGATCTGCTAAAGTGGGAGGACGTGATACAGAAGGTTCTTGGATATATCTGCCTTTCCTGGTAACCCCCCGGCCAATTCGAGCACCACTGTTCCAGTGAGCACTGTAGAGAGGATCACCTGAACACAGACTGTACGATCCAAAAGGCTATCCCTGGGTATAGCAAAAATTACTGCACGCTCACCGCTGCACCCCCACAGCACATGACCACTAGGATTGAGAACTCGGGAGTCCATATAGACAACTACTCAGAACAGTGCATGGCATGTCTGCCTGTAGGAACTCACTGCACTGGACCACCCCACATCCCGCTCAAAGAAGTTAGAAGTTTCTTGACCCCAACATCTCTACTGGCCGCAGAGATCCTTGGCTTTCTCCTTGGGATCAGCACATGCCCAGAAATCCACACACAAGATTATGTGAACGGAAGACTATATGGCCGAGCAGGTAGTCTCTCCAAAGTAGGAAGGACAAAACAGGAGAAAAGCAAGTCTGGAGGCCCAAGTCATTGTAGTTGCCAGGGCGCAAACGGGGCCAACACACCCCAGGGTGCTCTGAGGCCAGTCAGTTGTGAATCCAGAGAACAGAGTCAAGAGGACAGCTGATGACAAAACGATGCAAAAGAAGCCGAAGCAGCAGGTTGACGTAACAGGACAGCTATTCCAGGGACAGCATGTAGGACTGGCGATCCCCAACATCCCATATGGTCCACAAGCACTGCCAGGGGCAATGCCAGAGTGCAGCACAAGAAATGATTGCAAGAATCCTTGCTCTGCCACCCCAAAGAAAACAGAAAACCCAAGATGAAACCTTTGGACCTCCAGCATCCCATTCGTCACCTAGACCTTTCAGGAATGAGCATTGAGCACTGAGCTTTGAGTACTCCTCATGCACCACTGGGTCGGTCCCAAGGCCAAATAAAACAAAACAAACATACACAAAAGCAGCTTCAAACAGCAGAATGGGACGGTCCGATCGGAAGTCTCATCTTGGAATCCGTCCAAAAGAAATTCAAAACAGATGGTTCAGGAAGCCTGGGCACTCCTGGTACTACCTCATGTCATTCTATCCCTCTACTCCTACCTGGGGATGGTTTAGGAGAAGCCGCGTCACCATCTTCTCCTGTCACTGATGTTCTGAGGATCAGCACGAGGCTCCCTGCAAAGACCTGGAGAAATAGGAACATTCAGCACCAGACAGGAGCACCTCCTCCCACTCCTGAGCTCAGACCAGCCACACCCTCTGGCACAATTCACAATTCTACCTCTGGGAAACAATGGCAGAAGCTCCTGTCTCCGCTGGGGATGCAAATTTTGTTGGCATCTGTGCTGTACTTCAGGAGAGGAGCCTGGGCCCAGGCTAAAGGGGAAGAAAAGACAGCCTTCTCTGATCCCCAGATTCCTCTCTGGCTCCCACAGGAAAGTCCCTGTAGGCCCTTTCAGGGGCCGACTCTCAGCCCAGGAGCTCCCGAATACTAGCGCCCCCCTGCAGCTGGCAGCAGTGCTGTCCCTTGGGAACCGTAGCCTGGAATGTGTCTACACCATGTGACTTAGAGTGAACAAATCTTCGACGCTCTCTTGCAGGGTAGACAAGGACATGAACCTGGGCACTCTGTTCTGGGGACCTCAGTATTTACCACAATGGCAGGTGTCGTCTGCTCAGGGTGAGATGAAGAGTCAGGGGTGCTTTGCAGCTTGATGTGAGGGACCTGAAATTCATGAACCAGAAAAAGATACACTGGTATTGTGGATAGAAGGCAATAATGTGAACTGGGTGCTTGACTAGATGAACCAACTAATCCTCTGTATCCGATATGGCCCCCAGCAGCGCCAGGGATAATACCTGAGCTTAGAGACTCGATTAACTCATGAGCATCTCCGCGTATGTGCTCTCTCTCCCCCTAAAATATAAAGAACCAAAAATATCCCCCAAAATACATTTTCATTGGCAAACCTCTGCCACCTGCAGGCCCCCTTCCCCCCCATATACCCCGCATGATCGCGTCTATCACGGGAGAAAATGAAGATAACCAGCAACAGGTCTCCTGCCATTAGGTGGAGGGGCTGAAGCTCTGCCCCTCAAATCTCGGGATTCTACAGAAGCGAGCTTAGGGCCGATGGTTCTAACATGGCACTGCTGGGACGATTGGAATAGCCAAGCCCTCGGATGATTCCCGCATTCACCCACTGTTGCCCCATCCTGGAGCTGGAGACGATCATGGCAAAAGAGGCATGCCAGAATCACGAACTCACAACTGTCACACCTGAACCCTGAGACAGCCCCCACTGCACCCCCAAAGCTCTGTGTCGCCCTAAAGCCTCCATCACACCTCACGATCCACCTGTATGTTGGCGAACAAGTGAAAAACCAGCGCAAAAGTGCCCCCCAATTTGGCTCGGCCCCTCGGCTCAGAGTGTGGAAACGGGAAGGTGCAGGGTGCTCACAGGAGGTTGTTCGAATCCTGCAACTAAATCCTTCTTCAGAGTCCCCCTTCCAGGATGGGGAGCAAATTTACTTGTCCTTTGCCAAGTGAGCAACAGCCCCAGTGTCTGAGTGAGGGATGGAAAATGAACCATGACATTTATGACATCACTTATGACATCACTTCCGCTTCCATTAGGTACTGTAAAGAGCCAGAGTCTAGGCATGGAGAACCTTTTTGCCATCCAGGTGAATCTGTGCTGCACGGGGGATGGACTCGAATAGAGGAGTGGAGAGGCAAATGCTGGACTGGTCGGTCACACACTGGGGGACTGGCGGTAAGGAGAAATCGCCTGATCCTGCATTTTCATCTAACATCGGACCAATGATATCTAAACACAGAAAGTTACCCTGACTCTTCTCAAATGATCTTTGTGCTCAGAGACAAGAGTAAACACTGAGCACTGTAGACTGTGGTGAAAAATATAACAAGAAAAAAGGCAAATTCTACTGAAGGGGGGAAAATGATGTACAAAGACAAATTTGAGAGTGAAACATTAAAAGAGTCAAATTTCTGGTCCTTAAAAATCCCCTATTCTTGGGGGCTGGAGAGATAGCACAGTGGGTAGGGTGTTTGCCTTGCACGCAGCCAAACCGGGTTCGATTCCCAGCATTCCATATGGTCCCCTGAGCATTGCCAGGAGTAACTCCTGAGTGCAAAGCCAGGAGGAATCCCTGTGCATCGCCAAGTGTGACCCAAAAAAGAAAAAATAATCCCCTATTTTTGATCTATCCGTGCTACAGAAACTTACAGTTTCTCCTGAATCCCTGTTGTTCTTTCACCATTGTGCATATATATGTGTATATATAAGTGTGACTTTGTGTGATTTTTGTTTCGAGTCCACAACTGGCATATTCAGGGCTTACTCCTAGCTCTACACGCAGGAATCACTCTGGTACAGACCATATGGTATGCAGGGGATAGAACCTGGGTCGATTGCTTGTATGGTTAAGTCCTTACCCACTGTACTATGGCTCCGGGACTACGTAAACGTGCTCCTAGCACAACCAGTGGGATTCCTGAGCAAATGTACTTACTCCTGGAAAACCGAAACTTTCTTGCTTAAAAAAAAATCCTTTACCCTGGTTGGACTCTAGTTCTAAACAATTTAGGTTTAACATTGGTTCATCATTTCTCCTCTGCTACAAGGAGCTGAGGCTTTCTGAGTAACACCCATCCCAATCACACCCATTTCCTTAGTATTCGTCTTTAATTCCCTGTGCTCTGCTTCCCCTATACATTATTCACCCATTTTCCCTCATTACAACCTGTGAATTGTAAAGTCAGATTCTCCAGAGATCTCTGGATTTTGTATTTGTAAATAAAATGTTGACTTTCTCTTTCCTTTATATCCTCTACAGTTTACTTTATAAAAATATCCTTTTTTTCTCCTGTACAAGGGCCAGTGCAGTCCCAAGTTGGGAAGATTGTGCTGGGATGATTGGGATGGCCATGCCCCCAGCCCTCAGCTTTGTCTAGACAAAGGAAGTCAATATTATGCTTTTGTAACTTCAGAGTTAATTAACTGCAGATACTATATACTCCTGGGCATTGTCTTGTTTATGAGACTTAAGCATCATCTGCCCTTTGTTCTTAGCACCCCAAAAGCAAGAGACTGAATGGACCCAGGAGAGCTGTGAGCTACCCAGGCATCGAAAAGGGACAGGAAAGAGGGGTGACTGATCATTTACGCAGATAAACATTTGGCAGAGTAAATTCTCATGGGGAGATTTACCCAAGGAGACACTCTGTCTCCCAGGGATATCTATGTTGCTTTTATCTTTTCCTCTAGTTGTATAAGTTATCAACACTTGTAGTTGTTTGGATAAACACAGTAAGAGACAAATATCCCAACACTTAGTTCTCTGGGCTTTGACAGCAAATAAGGCTTTTTTCCTTTTTGCTTTTTAGGGTCACACCCGGTGATACAAGGGAATACTCCTGGCTCTGCACTCAGGAGTTACTCCTGGCATTGCAGAAGGGACCATATGGGATGCTGGGAATCGAACCCAGGTTGGCCGTGTGCAAGCCAAACACCCTACCCGCTGTGCTATCTCTCCAGCCCCCAGAGCAAATAAGGCTTTTAACACTTACTTCTCTGGGCTCTGAGACCAAGCAAGGCTTTTACTGTAAATCCCAGACTAAGTCTTCAGGCCAGTTCACCTTCTCCTTCCCCATGGGGATCCTGTCTCTAATGCTGTAACTGTTTGCATCAAGACCATGCACACATGCTTTCTAGAATGTTCCATTTCGAAGCTGGGGTAGTTTTCCCACTTGGCCCTGGTCCATACAAGTTCCACGGCAGAACCTCCCTTTTGGGGTGTTAGGAACTACTTTAACTGAAGCCCGAGTCAAGTAATTATGACCAAGCAATTATGCCCAGGAGTAGATATACTTGAGTCCATCTACTCCGAAATACTAGGAGTATAAGCATTGATGGTCTTTCTGTGTTTAACCAAAGAACAGTGCTGTAGAGTGAAAACATAAAAATGCTATAGGGGAAACAGGGAAGCAGGTACAAATACACAGCCACTTCAACTACAAAGCAGTACAAATACAAAGTTGAGAATAATCAGAAAGTTATGGTATATAAGTAATCAAGACTGGCCTGGGGAATTGGGACAACGCGAAAAAAAATACAAAGGAAATGTTAAAGATAAACTTTAACTAAATCAGGGATGTTAGCAAGGACATGATAAGCTTCTCTGGGAGGAGCAAAAGGGGCAATTCACAGATGAAGCCTAAGACACTTTGGGTTAATATCCAGCAGATCACCAAGAGCCTGGCCCCTGTTTCCTTCTTTGATCCTCTGTTACCCTTCACCGGGCAGGGTGGGGAGACCAATCATAGCCACCAAAGGCATGCAGCGCATGTCCAGACATTACTTCAACATAACTCTCAGTGTAATAGCCGGGTTTTGCCTAATCAGGGAGAGATGAAGAGTCGGGGTGCAATTTTCAAATTGATTTTAGGATACAGAAATTCTAGGTTAGAAAAAACAACAACGTGGATTCAGAGATATTAAGCTGGGAGGGGCGCTTCCCATGCTGACCCTGATTGATATTCAGCATCTCACATGACACCTAAAGAACTTAAAAAAAAAAAAAGAATTCCAGAGTGCTGCTCCTTAAAGAAGCCCCGAGATTACATATTTGTGCCCAAAATACAACCAAAAATAGCCCTAAATTAAATTATCAGTTGCAAACCGCAACCACCCCTAGAACCCCACCCATGGCTGGTCTGGAAATCAAGGCTACTAATGAGTAGTGACTGAGGGCTACAGTGTCACTGAACAGTCCTTTTATACTTTTGGAGGCACCACCGGGGATATGGATGAGAAACGTCTAACTGCGCTCAGGCACCCGTCCTGGTCGAGCTTGGAGATCGACCTTGGGTGGGCCAGATGCAAAGCAAATGCGCTAACCGCTGTGCTATCTCTCAGGTCCTCTAAGTGAACCTGCAGCTTCTACAGCAGTGAGGTTGGGGTCAAATCTCCCAAAACAGGGCCCAGCGCAATCCCGAGCTGGGAGGGTAGGAACGGCACAGTGCCCCCCCCCCACCCACTCGGCCCCGCGCCCACCTGCCGCCGTCACACGGCGGAACTGCAGGGGATCCCCAGAACCACGCACTCACACCCGCAACCCCTGCGCCCCAGCAAAGCTCCCACTGCACTCACCAAAGCTCCGAGTCCCCCACAAAACCCCGCCGGGTCGGGCCACAGGAACCGCCTGGATATCAGTTGAAAAAGCTTAAAAGTGTCTTTAGAGCTGGCTTGGCTCAGCCCCTCAGTGCAGAAACTGGGAGGCGCGGTGCGGGGTGCTCACGGGGGGCCGCTAGTGTCCCACCACGAAACCGGCCTTCACAGACCCCTTCCACGACGGACAGACAGCCTCTTCTCCCTTCACCTGCTTAACAAATGGAGGCCTGATCCATCATCTTGCACGCAAACATGGAAATGCACTGCTGTGACGTCACTTCCGCTTCTGCAAGCAGCCTTAAAGGGCCAGACACCAGCTGCGCAGAGAACAACTAGGAAAATGCAGGTAAATGTGTAAGACTGGTTGGCTGGAGCGAAAGCACAGTGGATAGGGTGTTTGCCTTGTACGCAGCTGACTCAGGTTCAATCATCTGGATTCTATATGGTCCCATTTTGGTGTATAAGAGATTGTTAGGATTTTCCTGCTTCCAAAGTGTAAGTCTCAAAACGTTTACCCTCAATGTTTGTGTAAATCAAAGGGAAAACTGAATACAATGAATGCAGATATGCTACAGCGAATGAAGTGCTTCCTTGCATGTGGCTCTACCTGGACACAAATTATGGACAGCACTGTGGGATGTAACTCCCAGAACATAACACAGAAGGGTCTGAAGAATAGAGGTTTGCCCTCTATACAACATCAAAAAAGGCTAACCACAGCATCCTGGTTGGTCTATGCCATGATCTATGCAAAGCAGGGCCTCTGAGCCAAGTCAGAGTCACAGCAAAGAATGAAACCATGGTGAGTCGTGACAGTACCCAGCAAAATGCAATGTTTGTACCTATTTACTTCTTATTTAATTCCTTCCACCTTGCCTTATCACTAAGAACCATTATTTACCAGTTAAGATACTGGGAAGTCCACATGCCAGGACATTGTCATAACCATGGTGCAGGGGATAATCAGCAAGTACCTTTCACTTACGGTACTAGTATCACAGGAAGCTTTCACATATAACAGGATTATTTCCTTCCTTACTGTACTTTTGTATCTATCCCCCACCTACTTGTTGAAACTAAAATTGTTTTACCTATGGGCCCTGTTCTGACGCCGGCCATTGTTATCATGGAAGTGATTGATCCTACATAACTTTTATATTTACTAAAGCTTGAGGGAACATGAAAGCTTTCCTATATTTCTTACCTACAGGATTTCCTCCAGGATTGTCTTTAAAGTTGCAGGTGAGAATAATTCACTTTCCACGTTCTTACATAAATATATATATTCTTGCATATATAAATATGTATATTTATATATAGCTTCTCTCCAGTGTGAATTCTCCTATGCATAAGGCCCAAGGATCCAGGAAATTCCTTCCCACACTCCTGACAGATATAATTTTTAACTGCAAAATGACTTTTCACATGCGCAGTAAGGGCTGGAGACAAACTGAACACCTTTCCACATTCCTTACACTTATGAGATTTCTCTCCACTGTGAATTTTCCTGTTCAGAAAGCTATGCCAATTGCATCAAAATCTTCCTGCAGTCATTTCCTATATAAGGCCTCAATCCAGGATAAATTTTTCTCACACAGAAAAGCTTGAGGATTGAGTAAAAATCTTCCCACACCCCAACATATGTCTTCTTCGAGAATGAATTTTCCTATGTTTAATAAGGAGTTAGGGGAAAGTGAAGGCTTTGCAAAAGTCATAACAAACATAAGGTTTGTCTCCTATATGAAAATTTCAGTGTCACAAAAGGATTGTGAAATAAGCAAAGGCCTTGCCACACTCCTTACATATATACATGGATTCACGGCAATGTGCGTTTTCTTATGGACAAAAAAAGTTTGAATAGTAAGTGAAGACCCTCCCACAGTAGTGACACGAACAGTGTTTCATTCACCTGTATGAACATTCCTATGCTCAGAAAGACCTGAGATGAAAGGCCTTTCCACCAACCTCACATATATAAGGGTTTTCTACAAAACAGAATTTATGAAAACTAAGACTTCAGGAAGAAGCAAAGGCCTTCCTACATTGCTCCCAAATATAAGTTATCTCTCCAGTGTTCCAGTGTGAATTTTTCTGTGTACTAAGGCTTGTGGAATAAGCAAAGACTTTCACTCTGTATATGCATATGGTTTCTTTCCAGTGTGACTTTTTCCGTGCATACTAAGATGTATGAGACAGAGAAAGGCCACAGCACATTCCTTACTTGCATACGGACTCTCCAGTATGAAATCTCCTATGTATAAGGTATGAGGATCCATCAAAGGCCTTCCCACATTCCTTAAACAGTTTCTCTCCTGTGTGAATGTTCACATAGTCCCACCGGGGTCATGCTGGACTCAAAAGTTTGTCCTCAGTGCTTACATTTCTGGGAATTCTGTCCAATATGGGCTTCTATGGGAAAGTGATGGTGCTGAGGACATGGGAAGAGTGATCTTTTGATCACCCTAAGAACACATCCCACCTGCCTCGGCATCCCTGTGGGGATGAGGGCCAAATTGCTCACTTGAGCCTTTATCACAGTGTGCAGGAAGAGACATTCCACCAGGGCTGGCTACTGCCATGTAGAAGAACAGAGGATTTCACTCATTAGTCTATGCCATGAGAGTTTTCATGTGAAAAGAAATTAAGCTCTGTAGGTAGGTAGCTGGTAGGGTACGGGACAATGAGTTTCTTGGGGAAATAATAAATCCAGATGGGGATGAAAGTAGTGACTCCGAAGCCAACCCTGGGGATTCAGAGAGGAACTGGCTTAGCAGAAACCCAGAGAGCTGGAGACATGGAAGAGGAACAAAGGCTGTTAAGAACATCAGAGAGCAAGGTCTGGCCAATGCTCTACCCATTGACAACACGCGAGCAGTGGACTCTCAGCTTCAAAGAAATCCCCAGGAGGCAGTTTCAGAAACATGATTTCAAACTGAGAGTATCACGCTAGTATAGTGCGCTGCATGCAGTCAATCTAGGTACAATGTCCAGAATTCCAAAGGGTCCCCTGAGCACGATCTGACTAATAGATGGATGGAATTTTCCTTTATCCAATAGTAAATGTTTCCTTTTTTACCTCTATTATTAGTAAAATAACATGAGTGGGATCCAGGAATGTGACCATCCTTGTGAGAAATCACAGGTAAACGGAATGGTCTCATGGGATGTGGAGAGCTTGGGACCTGACCCATATTCCCACTTATAAAAGATTTCATCAAGGCGCCCCTTCTATCCTTTCATATAACATTCTGTGCACAGTTACATGTATCTAAACTATCCAATTGAGACCAGAGCACCTGTAGATCTGGGTAGGGTGTTGTTTGCACATGGCCAACCTAGGTTCAATCATCAGAATCCTGTAGTTTCCAGGAACACCATCAGAAATAATACCTGAGTGCAGAGCCAAGAGAAACCATTGAGGATCACCAGGTATTGTAGTATAATAGTGGTCTGCCCTTACTCCCTGGCAGGTGAGATTTTATGTTTCTTGATTGCCCATAACCTTTCAATTACCTTTGTCTCCTGATCAGACTTTGACTTGTAAATATTGTCTTTCTCTTCTCCTTAATGTCTTTTGCATGGGTAGCTATTTCAGAGCAATTGCTTTTTGTATGGATACATGAAGACAGTTACAAAGAAAAGCCTGAGCTTGAGAGTTGATGGTCTCCAGATAATATTACCTCCTGGACATCTGCTCTCTTGACTGAAGTCTCAGCTGCCCTTACTTCCTCAATCTCATAAAGAAGGGTCCGATGAGGGACTAGATGGACCCAGGGCAAGTGGTGAGCTAGCTACGCTGGGATCGAAATGGGCCTGGTCAAAGTACCATAATGCTTATATATAAGAGCCTGGTCATGGACAAATTTTGTCACGAATCAAAAAGTAATAACTAGACTTGGACGCTGCTGGGATTGGGAGTGATTGAACCGGCCTGAGTCTGAATCTATGGTGAGAAGTCCCCAGGAGATTCACCAACAAGTTTAAAAGTGTCTATTACTATGTTCATACAGAATGGTAATCATTAGGACTAAATATGTTAGGACTAAATATTAGGACTACAGCTGAATCTTACGAAGACAATGTTTATGAGAAACAGCCTTGTTCCTGACGCCCCATTCGCTCTCAATGGAACGACCATCTCCGAATGCAACAGCTATGTGTACCTAGGTCCAGAGGTCAACATGACAAATGACCTGGCACCCGAGCTGCGCAGGAGGAAGAGAGCGGCTTGGAACGCCTTCAAGAACGTCGAAGCAATAGCTAAGAGAACGAAGAACCTCCGGCTCCGGGCACATCTCTTTGATTCCACTGTTCTTCCTGCATTAACATATGCCTCAGAGACCTGGGCCCTACGCAAACAAGATGAGAACGCCATTCAGGTCTCCCAAAGAAGAATAGAAAGAGCTATGCTTGGAATATCACGTTTCACTCAAATGAGAGAACGAATCCGGAGTTCTGACATCCGTCGACGAACAAGGATCAGGGACGCTGTCTCATTTGCCAAGGTGTCGAAAATCAGATGGGCTGGTCACGTAATGAGATTTAAAGACGACCGTTGGACTAGAGCTGTTACTGATTGGATTCCACGGGATGTCAAGAGACCGCGTGGCCGCCCACCTACCAGATGGTCAGACTTCTTTGTCAAGGTCATGAACGATCGGTTTGAGGCCCTCCATGTTCCCGGAGCGAAGAGATGCCATTGGGCTACACTAGCACGCGACAGGGACAAATGGAGACGTTACTGGCGCCCGCTCGAGCAAATCGACGACTAACGGGAAGTTAAGTGATTTAAGTGATTTTTAAATATGTCAATTAAGTTGCTGGTCGAAGGAGAGTAGTAACACACCTTTAGGACTGCTTTTTCTTCATGGGCTGCAGGTGATGGGGAAGTCTAGAAAATCATTTTTCATTGCGCTTCCCTTGAGGAGGCGTGGATTGGAGTAGTGGTGAGAGAAGAAAAAGAGCAGCTTCAGGGAGACAGGGGGAATGAAGGAGACTGAGAAAAGAGATGGTCCTCCTCCACCCTGATCCCCTATCTTCCAGTATATAGGCGTTACACCCACCAACTGCCCCCGGTGCTGTGTAATCCCATCAATGGCCAAGACCCAGAGACTATAAAACCCTGCTCCTGAAAGAAAACATGCAGTCTCCTGCCTCCATGTCTGGCTTTCTTACTGGTGCCTTTTGGAGGAGGGTGTGTTGAGTTTCCCTCCCAACCCCGAGCAGAGCCCCGGCATTGACCTCTGGTTTGAGCCACAGCCATGTTTAAGACCACTCTCCAGAATTTCGGACGAGCCTCATGCATGAAGGAACCGGCAGAGGAACCCAGGTGTGCTGGACCTGGCGCTGAGATCTCCAAGCTGCTCCTATTGGGACTGGGCCTCCTCCACCCACATCTCCCATCTTCCAGTATGTAGGCGTTACACCCACCAACTGTCCCCGGTGCCGTGTAATCCCATCAATGGTCAAGACCCAAAGACTATATATGCTTATCTATAAGAGCCTGGTTATCCCCCTTTTTGATTCATGACAGAATTTCATTTCATGTATGTGTGTGTGTTTGTGTATATATATATATATACACACATGTATATATATATATATATATATGTGTGTATGTGTGTCTGTGTTTGTGTATGTGTGTATATCTAAACCTATATGCATACTTAATTTGTTCACAAGTCAACCTCCACCTACCAGTTTTGTAGAATGCAGGTTTGGATTTGGGCGCTACAGGTGGCAGAACTTTGACCTTACCTGAGTGGTTCTTGGGGAATCCTGCGTTTTACAGGAGACTACCATGGCAGACTGCTTGGAAGGACAGGTCCTGCATTCCTGGCCTATCTCTGACTGCAGGAATTCAAATTCTATATAAATAATGTGAACTTTGTGAGAAAGATATTGCAAGTGGCAGGGATGAGGCCCTGCTGGTAGATAGAGGGCAGGGCAGGGTTGCTGGTACCTGGGGCCTCCTGGTGCAAACCTGAGCCAGATGTACAGGGTACAATTTCAAAGGTTTGCAGCGGTCTGGAAGAGCTGAGAGTGAGTGGCAGGGCACTTGCATGAACGCAAAAGACTTAACTTCAGAACTTGAATTGCCAAGGAATGATCCCGGAGCACTGCTGGGTTTGGCAAAATCCCGCATAGCCAATCCTCCTCCTGCCCAAATAAAGGCAATGAGGAGTTAACGGCCAACAAAAGAGGTGTGAAATCTAGTAATATTTCTGAACGCGCAGTCCTCTGGGTTTTTTTTGTTTTGGGACCACATCCAGAAATGCTCAGAGCTTACAGGCCAGGTTTTCAGACTATGATTTTACTCCTATGGGTACGTGATTTAATAAAAGAAAAAGAAGATGAAATATTATACTTGGATCCAGAGTGATAGTACAGTTGGCAGGGCATATGTTTGATCCCTGGCATCACATACAGTCCCCCAAAAACTGCTAGGAGTGATTCCTGAGTGCCAAGCTAGAAATAAAACCTGAGCATTACCGCTGTGTCCCAAAAAGAAAAAAGAAAAATTAAATTTAACGCAAATGAGATTTTAAAGTCCATAATTTCGCTAAGAGCCTCCAACTCCAACTCCTTCATTTTCACCTAACAGCCATCTGTTGAAAGGGCTCTAGAAATTTCACAGGTAAGAACTTTCCATGAAGGTATAAACAGGAGAGAGCACACCAGACTGAAGCAGATGCCAGCCACCTGGAAGCCCAGAGGGCCTTCCCTGGTATCCAGTGTCCACTAGTCCCCTGAGCACAGAGCAGGACACAGACCTCAAGTACTACCAGGTGTGGCCCCAAATCTCACCTCATCTGCTCCCCAAGTAGTGAGATACACCCAAGGAGAGGAGCTCAGAGGGCTGAGCACCTGGTTTACCTTTGGGGGACAAGGCATGGCTCCCCCTGCATCTCAGACACACAGACACAAGAGGGGGAGAGTCTTTGACTATCTCCAAGTTTGTAGCAAATGGAGCGGGTGAGGGGGAGAGGGAAAGACAGGAAAAACACTCCAACTCCAAAAAGATGCATAAAAATTTCTCATGTGTCAAGACAAATTCTGAAGTGGGAGGGTTGGAGTCATACCTAGTGATGCTCAGGAGACAATATCACTTAGTGATGTTGTGGCAGGGATAACTCTGGTAACCACAAGAAAGACAAACGCCCTCCTGGCTGTACTACTGCCCCAGCCCCTAAGAGTGAGACATTTAGAACCTATTGCAGCTGGTCCCTGGAAAACCCCTTTCTGCAAGTACTCACTTCAACAGCAGGGCACACTCCTGGTCTTGGAGAGATGGACAGTGGAGGTGCTTGGAATCTGGACAGGTGAGGCAGAAATTCTTTTTTTCTGAGGAAATATAATCACACAGGGTTAGCAAAGCTAGTAAGTTGGTAGGGTGCTTTTCTTTCAAGCAGCTAAGCCGGGGTCAATATGCAACAGGACATAGGCTCACCCACACCAGCAATGCTAAAAATGATGCATGAACTCAGAACCAAGAGTAACCCTTGAGCATTGAGTGTTGCTGTGGCCAAAAAAAAGTACAATGAAATAAGTAATGAAGACATTTCTGGGGCCGGAACGATGGTACAGCAGGTAGGGAATTTGCCTTCCATGCGGCCAACCTGGGTTCGATTCCCAAAGTCCCATATGGTCTCCCAGTACTGCCAGGAGTGATTCTTTAATGTAAAGCCTGAGTAAACCCTGATCATCGCTGAGTGTGACCCTAAAAATCTAAAAAATAGAAATTTCTGTGGAAAGAGTTTGGAGACACAGTATAGCAGGTGAGGTGCTTGTCTTGCACTCGGCCACATCAAGTTTGAATCCTGGCATCCCATACGGTGCCTCGAACCCCGCTAGGAGTGATCTCTGAGTGCAAAGGTAGGAGAAGTAACTGAGTCTTGCAGTTGTATTTCCTACAGACTAAATAATTATTTAATTTAAACGAATAAAGGTGTGGTGGCCAATAGTGATCCTAAATTGCATTATTAGAGGGGTTAGGGCACACTCTGGAAGTGCCCAAGCTACTTCCTGCTAAGATTGCATATTTGGTTGCAAGACCCACTGTAGCACCACACTGATGCACCCCTCCACACTGCAACCTGAGTTGGCTTAAAGCTCCACACCTTGGGGCCTGAGTGACAGCATAGACCAATCAGCATTTCTTTTGAAGGTGGCCAATGTGGGTTTAATTCTGGCCATCGCTTATGGTTCCTGGCACCACTAGGAGTGCTTGCTGAATTTAGAACCAGGAGTAACCATAATGCCTCGCTTTGTGTGACCCAAAATGCAAAATAAATAAAAAAAAGGAAAGAGAAGCTCCCCACCTCCCTGAACTCCCAGAACCCACTGAATGCACAAGGACCAGTGAAAATCAAAGACTCTGCCAAATGCTTTTAAGCCCCAAGCATATGAAGAATGTACCCAGCCCCACCCCCCATCCAGACACCCCCCAAGAATGACAGGACAGAGGGGAGGGTGTTTTTTCCTTCATGCTGCTGACCCAGATATGGGGTACTCTGAGCAACCCCAGGAGTGACCCCTGAGCACAGCCAGGTGGGGCTCAACACCCCCCCACGAGAAAAAAGAATGGCCCCCAGGTCCTTTTGATGAGGGAATCCCACGCTTTAGCACTACTCCACAATCAGCCTAAGGAATGAAAGGGGGCCAGTAATGGGATGTCCTGGGGACACTGCTGGGATGATCCGACCACCCCTGTGACTGACCAGGTGCCGGGAGTCGCCCCGAAACTAAGAAAACGCTGAGTTGCCCTGACCCGCCCCATCATATCTGGGGGCGACTGAGGCTCCCTGTAGCTCTGACTCTTTCTCCTTTGTGAGGGGCCCGAGCAACGGGTCAGCAGGGAGGGCGCTGGCCCCGCATCTCGACACCCCAAAGGGTCCTCGGATCCCCAGGGAGGGAGTCCTGAGCGCCACCGTGTAAGGGGCTAAAACACATAAAAAAAAATTAAAACAACTTTTGTTTCCACTTTTCTTTGTTCGGTTATTTTCCTTGTTTCTGGAGCTTTCAGAAGGACCTTAGCGCTTCAGGTTCGTTTTTCTCCTCGAACACGTGGTTCCTCTACCCACCCACCTTTTGGGGAGCTCTGGGGGGCTTTGGTCAGGGGTTACTCCGGGCTCTGGTCTCACTCCAGGCCGTGATCGGACGCTGTGAGGTGCCAGGATCGAACCCGGCCGGCCGCGTTCCCCCCCTACGCATCTTTCTAAGTAACTTCTACTCAGTAAAAACGATCGTTTTTCCCCAAAAATCAATTTATAAATAAGATAAACCTTTCGGCAGCAGCTCTCGGTGCGACCCGGGTGAGGGGCCGCCACCCCGGGCCACCTCCACGGAGCGACCCCGCCGCACACAAGGTGGAGAACGCGGAAGTTCAGGCGCTCAGAGCGACCACTCGGGCGGCCGGCGGGAAACCGACCTTCCTGGACCCCTCTGGCGCCCTGGGTGCCCCCTCACCCGCTCCTCACCCTCCGCACCTAAACCAGTCCACCAGCACTTCCACCCCTACTTTCAAGATGCGCAGGGAAAGAGGGTCCCGACTCTGTGACATCATAGGCAGAGCGCCCAGAGCCTTAAAGGGCCAGGCTTCAAATATTCCTGACCAGGTACTTGCCTGGTCAGAAAGGTTCATTTTTCCCCGTTTCTGGGATAGGATCAGGTGATCGGGACATCTGATATTTGCAAGGTCTGGGATAGATGGAGATTGACGGACTGAACAGATAGCACGTCAATCAGAAGTCTTTGTTTTGACGAAGGAAATAAAATCCACATTCTTTGCAAACAGCCACCCAGACCTCTCTGAGTCCCCACGTTTATTTATATCACACTGAAAGTCCAGGTCTTGAGTAGCTTCAACTGTTTATTTTCACAATGATAGGAGAGATTCAGAAACTAAGTGAATCACGTGGCTTAGAAAGCGGTCAGGGGTAGCCCAGAAGAGGACTCAGGAATTGGTGATGACTGGGAAGACATTTGTGTATGCAAAAATTCCTGTTTCTGTATTTGTGTGTGTTCAGAGCAAACGGTGCTCTCCAGCTATTCCTTGAGAGCTATGCGCAGCAACTCTTCAAACAGTGCTCAAAGTCTACATAGCAGTGATTCTACATAGATCAGACAAATGAATAGAAAGTCACTTAACTGCTGTGCAGCTAAATAATCTTTTAATATTTTAGTACTTGATGATTTATTAAGCTATAATTCTTCAAAATTTGAACCAGTGGGAAAGAATAACTGTACAGTAGAAGTACAGGAGAAAACCTCTTTTTCAGATATGTTGATCTATTGATCTTTTGTTTGGCTATGATGATTTGGTGCTTGTTACCGTAAGAATGTGAAATTAATTTAGTTTACAAGTTTACTTTTTAGCGGAGTTATTGCAAAAACATACTCAATTTCTTGTAACCATTCCACTAGGGTGCCAGATCGTCACAGAGTGCAAATAGGAAAAATAGGTTAGGGTCCCCCAAAAGTGAGGTAGTAAACATCAATAGCTGATTTATTTCTGTATTTGCTTTTCTTTGCTCCGGTAACTATGCTTGCCTCACTATGCTTAGATAAATTTACAGGGTACCAGGATGTGGGTCTGGTGAATTTAATTTTGTGGGTGCTAATGAAATGGACAGGTGAGTCAGGATGTGCTTTTTTCTAACCAACAGACTGTGGTTCTCTTGGGAGGCTGCTGCTTTGCCTGGCAGAACAGCCTGTAACCTGGTGTGAACAAACACTCCAAATTTTGGAGTTCATTCGAGATTTGATGGTGTGGGGGCCCAAAATCCCAAGTCCCTGGGATGTCCGCAGAAAGCCTTCAAAGGACCTGTTAGTACTGGCGATCTTCTCTCTGGTCCCGAGAGTCAGCTGTGGGATGATGTAGAAGGCTGGATGCAGCACATCCTCCCCTATCTTCAACTTCCCCTGTCTTCCCACTACCACACTGTCCTCCCATTGTTCATCGATTTGCTCGAGCAGGCCCAATAGTGTCTCCATCGTGATACTTGTTGTTACTGTCTTTGGCATATCTAATATGCCACGGGGAGCTTGCCAGGCTTTGCCGTGTGAGTGAGATACTCTCGGTAGCTTGCCAGGCTCTCCGAGAGGGGCAGAGGAATTGAACTTGGAACAGCCTCAAGGGCCACGTGCAAGGTAAATGCCCTACCCGCTGTGCTATCGCTCCAGACCAACTACTACACTGTTCTGTTGAAAACATAGCTCTAAACATTTTAGCTTTAACACTGGTATGTCCATTCTCCCTTGTGAAAGGGAGTTTAAGTTTTATTGGATTACACCCATACAATGCTCCTGAGGCACTCCCATTCCTTTATTTCTTGGAATATAGCTCTAAACACTTTAGGTTTAATATTGGTATGTCCTTCCTCCATTGCCAGAGGGAGCTTAGGCTTACCACAGTGCTCCTGAGGCACTCCCATTCTTCTATGTTTCTCTGTAACTTCCCTCTCTGTGCTTTGCTTTCCCAACTGGTCTGTCACATATTTCTCCTAATCAGACTCTGTTAACTTGTAAGGTCTGAATCCTCAGAAATCTGAGTGAAAAACTGCTTTTCTCTTCTCCTTATGTCCTTGGCATAATTAATTTAGAGCAACACCCTTTTCGTATAGACATAGGAAGATAGTTAATACTCTGACATTGTAACTTGGGAGTTAATTGACACCAAATAATACTTCATACCTGGGCATCTGCTTTCTCAATCTAAACCTCAGTTGCCCTTAGTCCCTAGCACCCCAAAGGCAGTGTCATGATGAGGGACTGGATGGACTCACGGCTAGCTGTGACATACCCTGGCATCAAAATAGGCTAGACTAAAATGCCATATGAGTTAAGAGCATGGTCATGGACAAATTCTGTCATGATCCAAAGAGTAACAACTAGATTGGTACCATGCTAGGGTTAAGAAAGACTAATCTGGCCTGAGTACTATAATCTGAGATCTATAGTAAGATGTCCCCAGCTTAATGTATCTATTACTGTGTCCATATTAAATGACTACTAATTTTATTAAGGAGTAGAATTAAGATGAGTGTTTATATGGTTCCTGAACTAAGGGAAGGAAAAACGCACCCATAGATGGCATTTCACCTTTACGTGGGTCTTCTTGCTGAAAGAGTTTGTCCTAGAAGAAGTTTCCTCTGAGAGAGGGACCATACATCCATTGATTGTATGACCTCGCCTATGTGTAATTGCTACCCCAACTCCCTCATGATTTGGGGGATAATTAATGCTATAAGAGTTGGCAAGGGAAAAAAATCAAGAAAGAATCTGAGAGGGAAAATCCAAGAGAAATGAAGGAGATTCATGGAAGGAGAATCAGAGGAGAACTGAGAGGAGATTGGAAGAAACTGCAATTGATACCAAGGAGCCTGGCCCTCATTCCTTCCGTCATCCACCAATGGCCGTCAGCTGTCCAAGGGTGGGGGAAGCAGCCTGAGACCATCAAATTCAGGCGGCGGTGGGGGGGGGAGGGGAGAAGAGAGAGAGAGGAGAGATAGGGGGCTTCATATTCATTTTTTGTAAACACAGCATGAACTGACAAACCAATTCTTTGAAACAATTACCACTTGTGTTTGCTTTCAGTATAAGAAAAAATTAAAGTACTTTATTGATATGAAAAATAATAGAATTTTTTTCAGTTTCAGTACCCAGTAAGGCTAAGTGTCTTTTACTCCCAGGATAAGACTCTGGATTTTCTCCTTGCAGTGTCCAGAGACCAAAGATGTAATGGTAGGGAGAGAGCCCGGAACCACACCTTTCCAGTCACATGCTTGCTCCACTGATCTATCCCGCTGGGTATAATGATATTCATTTTTGAATGTGTGAATCTTACCAGCTCACGTATACTCAGTGATCCTATTCCCAAGTCAGATTGCAGCTATGCCAAATCCTGAGGCTGTCATTTGAGTTCTTAAATAAATCACAGCAAGTCAGGTAAGAATTAGTCGAATGACTCTTGGGTGAACAGGCCGAGCAGGTAGATGACATCTCTGTGGTTCTCACAGTCCAAACAGGCCCAGAGCAAAGGGACGATCCTTTGGGATTATTGCTGGGAGGAGCCTGGCAATCACACACTAGCCTTTGGCTTTTCTATTTGACTAGAACCAGAGATATTTGAGGATCCTATGGGAACTGCAACTCAAACCCTGTGCAAGACAAGCACCCTCCCCACTATACTATGACTTCAGCACAAACTAGCTTTATTATGGGCTCACTCAATGACTTTTTAACATAAAACCGAAAGAATATTTCATAGTGGGTCAGACAGAGAATAGCAGGTAGGGCATCTGCCTTGCATAAGGCTGACAGGGGCAGGATTCTGAGCACTGCCCAAAGGAACCCCTGAGGACTGCCAGGAATAAACCCCTAGGCAACATCAGACCCCAAACCGATACAAAACAAAATGTCTTCGTATACTCAAAAAACATGCAAATGACCTGAGGGCAAAGACAAGCTTAGTGACAGAGAGGGCGGGGTGCAAGGTGGTTCTGCTGCTCCTGAAAAGGTCACCCCAACAATACAGGCTGTGCAGCCAGGCTTGTAAGGGAAAGGGGTACAAAGAACCCTGAATCTCATGAACACATGACTAATGAATAAGACTGGAACGAGCCAAGAAAGCAAAGCACACGATCACCCCAGGGGAGCGAAGGGTTGTGTGAGTAGAGCACAGATGCCTGCATCCAGGAGCCCGAGGCCCCCTGGGGTCGGCAGCATGTTTCACACACTCTCAGGGAGCACCCACGATGCCTGGGGCCGAGCCTGGGAGGGTCCTCAGACACTCAGCTGCATACACGCCTCTCCTCCCCGGCCTCAGGGCTCCTCCTACCATCCAGGGAATTACAGCTGGCTTCACCCTAGAATACCCTGCCCCCACTGAATCAATGAAGAGATTAGTGACAATGAAAAGGTGAGAGTCCTAGCCCATGTGTCCCTGATATATCCAGCCAAGTTACTGAAAGTACGCAAACAACACATTCTTCACTTTTGCTGCCTTGCACGCAACTCGTCCAATTCAATCCCCGGATCCCAGATGATCCCCCAAGCAAACACCAAGAGTGATAAGTGAGTGCAGAATCCAGAGTCACAACTGAATATCACGGTGTGGCAGAAAAATGAAACTAAACAAAAAAAATGGACGCATACAAAATATAATGTTAGGTCCTTGAGGAAATTGTATTTGGGAGAGTTTTGAATTATTGAGTAAATAATGTATTATAAAGGTAACTTTAAAAGTATTGTGTATTTGTTTTGTTTTGTTTTGCTTTTTGGGTTACAGCCAGCGATGCATACGGGTTACTCCTGGTTCTGCACTCAGGAATTACTCGTGGCAGTGCTCAGGGGACCATATGGGATGCTGGGAATCGAATCCGGGTCAGCCACGTGCAAGGCAAACGCCCTACCCGTTGTGCTATTGCTCCAGTCCCCTGCCTTTTCTAAATAATTCAAGCACACCAGCAGTGAGCCCTAGGCAAAGCTCCTATTCACCAAAAAATCAAATATCTTCCTTCCAGTATCTTACTTTACCAGCGTTACACAAAACAACAGCGAGGGAAGCCTGCTAAGGGAGAGATGAAATGAGAAAGGTGCATTGCTCCTTAACATATTCCTACATACTCTTTTTTTTCTTTTTGGGTCACACCTGGCGATGCTCAGGGTTTCCTCCTGGTTCTGCACTCAGAAATTACTCTTGCAGTTGCTCGGGGGACCATATGGGAAGCTGGGAATCAAACCCGGGTAGGCCACATGCAAGGCAAATGCCTTACGTGCTGTGCCCAATCAAAATAATCAATCAAAATAATCAAAATAAATCGCTCCAGTTCAATCAAAATAAATCTTCTATTTTATTTTTTTGGAGGCCACACAGCTGATGCTAAGTGGTAATTCCTGGCTCTGCACTCAGAAATCAATCCAGGTTGTTGCTAGCAGGATGGAACCTCGGTCTGCAATGTGGAAAACAAAGGCTTTCAGTGCTTTGATGTAGGTCCCTCACCCCAAGACCTGTAGTCCCCCTGCTCAACCCTGCTCCCACCCGCCTCTGCCTATCGCTGACCTGGAGGCGATCATGGCTGCAGGGGCCCCCCAAGGTCATGGACTCACACCCACGCCCCCTGAACCCTGGTAGAGCCCCCATCATACTCCTCAAAGCTGTGCCCCCAAGAGCCTCCACCGCTCCCGAGGAGCCACCTGGATATCAGGGAACAAGTGAAAAAAATGTGTGAAAGCGCTCCCCAAGCTGGAGCAGGTAACCCTCTTATAGTACAGAGACAGGGAAGTGTGGGGTGCTCACAGGAGGCCTAGTCTCCTGCCACAAAATTGGCCTTCACAGTCAGCTTTCCAAGAAGATACTCTACTTTGTCCTTTATCCACAAGAACAATGACTGCTTGGCCCTGTGTCCAGGACACCAGCAACTGGAGGGTCCTGAGTTCACTCTCACTGAGTGCAGAGTCAGTAGTAAACCCAAGCATCCAAGCAAGGACAATGATGGGAATCCCCCCAAATTTATATTAAGGCTAAAAACAAAGGGAAAGACGGAGGGTAGCAGGTATTACAGCAGGTGGGGCAATGGTCTTGCCAATGGTCAGACCAGGTATGATCCCTGACAACCCCATACTGTCCACCACCAGCCAGGCATGATCCCTGAGTGCAGAGACAATGATCAAACCCTGAATCCTGCTGGTTTGGCCCAAAACAAAATTTAAAAAACCTAAAAGAGTCCGATGAAGGCCGGGCGACAATGCACAGGATTCAGAAACATGCTTTGAATGCAGGAACCTCTGATTTGATGCTGGGTGACACCTGATCACTGAAGATCACTTGAAGTCACCCCAAGCACTGAGAATAATAGCAGATGAGGGGGTGAGAATCTAAGAAATAAATGATCTTAGGGGCTGTAATGACAGCATAGTGGGCACGGCTTGCATGCAAACCACCAGAGTTCGAATCTCAGCATCCCATATGGTCCCTGAGCACTGCCACGAGTAAATACTGAGGGAAGAGCCAGGAGTAACCCCTGAACACCAATGAGTGTGGCCCAACAACCAAAAAATAAATGAATGAAATTTAAAAGTTACAAATGAAAGAAAATAAAAATTCCTAGTGTGTCCCCGAAACAATACCAAGAGCAAAAGCAAAACACCCAAGTTAAATGTGGAAAGAGAAGTAAATTTAATTCGTTTGTTTTGAGTCACATACAACGCAATGTATAGGGTATATTCATGCCTCTGGGCTGAGGAAACACTCCTGGCCATGTCTGGGCTCCATATTGGATGTCAAGTATCAAACTAGTAGTGATTCCTGAGTGCAGAACCTGAAGTCACCATGTGCATTTCCAGCTGGACCCCAAAATGAAACAAAGTAAAAAAGAATTAACTTGGACTCATAATAAATAAGGCCCACAACTGGGGAGATACTCCAGAAAATTGGGGCTCACCTGCTCCTTGCACATACTTAGCATTCTGGTCCCCAACCATTCCTCTGGGGTGAAGCTCATGGCCACATCGGGGAAGGTCACAACGTCCTGACCGACATACACAGGGGACAGGACTGAGGCCATCCCACCCCATACTATGGTGTAGGGCCTGACCACAGCTCCCTCAGGCATAAGACAGCGAGGTGGGAAGAATGAAGAATTGCCTGATTTTTGATTTACAATGATTCTCGGCAACATTATGGTTGATCTCTGCCATAAACCCCTTCAAAACAGGGCCTCTGGGCCAAGCCAGAATCAGAGCAAAGACTGAGACAATGGTGAACCTTGGCAGTCCAGAGTGAGCGGTGGTGACATATGTATGTATTTAATTTACTAAAGAGAAAAATCCCCAACTGCTAATAAAATTTTAGGATTAAAATTGATGGGAAAACGAACTTGCAATATCAATCGATGTAGTAATAAATTTATGTGAACATTGTTATATTTGATTGCAGGATTTTAAGACTCGAAGAATCTTTGAAGCTTTTTGTTGTTTCAATAGGTTTTTACATATTGATTTTTAATTTTTATTTAGTCAGCTTCCTATTGACTTTCATTACCAAAACCCATTTTTTACAAGTTAACATACACGTGAAGTCCAAATGCTGGGACACTGCTAAAGCCGAAGCCTGGGTGATAATCAGTAAGTACCTTTACCTTATAGTACTGATGTCACTGGAAGCTTGTCACCTGCTACCTGGATTACTTCCTTCTTGGCTGCACTCCTGCAGCCCCCTAACACTCCTGGTCCAAACAAAACTTGTCTTCTCTAGGGGCACTCCTCTGAATGTGGGAATAGTTATTAGGGATCACTCATCCAGTGTGCATTTTATGATGTCTACAAGGCTTGAGACGTATGCAAAGACCTTCCCACATTAACAAACATAAGATTTCTCTCCCGTATATGTTTTGATATGGCAAGTAAGGGTCATGGGTTGAGTGAAGGTCTTGCATTTTTCTTATATATTTAAGACTTCTCTCTACCATGACTTTTATTATTTTTTTACTTTTTCTTTCATAATTTTTCTTCTTATATTTATTTATTGAATCACTGTGGGAAAAGTTACTAAGCTTTCAGGTTTGTCTCAGTCATACAATGATCAAACACCTTTCCCTTCACCAGAATTCATTTTTCACCAATAAGAACCCCAATATACCCCCCTCCCAACCCTCCCAATGACAGTGAGGCAAGAATTTCTACTTACCTCTTCTCCACATTGATTACATTCATTATTTCCACAAAAGATGCACCATTATTGTTTAGAATCCCCCCCCACAATCAGAATTGTTGAAAAGGCACTGTGAAATACTTTGTTTTCTATAGCTGGTTATGAGAATCATATAATGCCATGGGGCCACGATTATGTATTTCTCCAAAGAGCCAGATGATTAGGAGATTGGTTTCTGTGCATCTGATGTTATGGCTGTGCAGGAGAGCGACTTGTGGGGGGCAACTAGTGACCTCGGTAGGGCGTGAAGGATGAGCCGGTACCAACCCCCTTCCCATGAGACTACAGTTACCCTGTCACCGCCGGCACATACTTGGCTTTCCAATAAGCTCTGAGACGGCGACCACATTATATGGGATCCAGATGCATTTCTGCGAAAAGCCACTAGGTTTCGAGATTTGTTTCTGAGTCTCTGGGATCATGGCCATTAATAAATTTGATCAGGAACAGGAGAGGCCATTTATATGCGGCGACTCGGGGTCTCGCTTGGATGGGGAGGAAAGGGCCGGTTCCAATTCCATCTGGTGAAGCCCCGTGTGTCTCATTACTGCAAGCCCAAACCTGACTGTCCAGTGGCCTCTGGAGGATGGCTGTCACCAGGTTGCCGGGGGAACAGGCCAAGGCATGAAACCTATTCCCACCTGGAGTGGCCCAGTGCCAGTAACCAATTGCAGGAACAGGATGCATTTCTGCCAAAAGTCTTTGGGTTCCGAGATTGGTTTCTGAGGCTCTGGGATCAGGGCCATTAAGTAGTTCAATTAGGAATCAGAGAGGCCATGCCTCCAATTATATAGCTGAGTTGGAGGTGGTTTGTAGGTGTGTCTCCCACATACCAAACTTTTGGCCGTTTACTTTCTTGGTAAACTTTGCCCCAAGTTTTTGGGGTCTGGCCAAAGGCACTGCAGCAATTTTGGGGTATCTGAAAGTAAGACGGTGCCATCAGGCTGCTGATGCACTCACCTCACAGGTACAGATTGACCTGCTGGCTGCACAATAGCCCTCTACTATGACTTTAAAAATGCATAGTAAGGCTACAGGGTAGAGCGAAGACGTTCCCACATGTCAGACATTTATATGGTTTCTTTCCAGTGTGATTATTTTCTGTGTTTAGTAAAACACCAAGCTTGAATGAAAGCCTTCCCACAGTCCTTATATATGTAGAGTCTGTCTCCAAGACCAATTTTCCTGTAATTCTAAGACTTGAGGGCATAATGTAGGACTTTCCGCATCGTTTACACATGTAAGTTATGTGTAATAAGGAGAAGTAACTGAATGGGTTCCCTCAGTCCTAACAAATAGAAAGGATTCCCCGAAGTCATCTCAAAGATGGTAAAAGTGATTCAATCCTAAGGTTCTCTGCCCTAAATCCCTGGGACAGGCACATGCCCAGAACTGCACACACAGCATCATCTGAACATGAGACTGTGTGACTGAGCAGGTGAGGCTCTCAGAGCAGGAAGGACAAAATAGGAGAAACACATGTCCTGGGATCTGAGACATTTGTAGCCATCAGGGTACATACATAAGTAGCACACCTGGATTCCCCTGATGCCTGTCAGAGGTGAATCTGGAGCACAGAGCCAAGAGGAAGCCCTGAGTATCTACACTGAAGCACAAAAATAAACATGAAAGAAAACAAAGCAGCAGGATGGAGTAACAGAACATTAGGTCTGGGACAGCATTAAGGGCTGGTAATAACGCCGTCCCTTATAGTTTGTCAAGAACTGGGAGATGGAAATCCTTCGCACAGAATCAGAAATAACCTGAGAATCACTGGGTATGGCCCCTCCCCTTAAACATCTTCCAAAAACAAACAAACAAATAAGTCTAATCAGCGTTGGACCCCTGGCACCCTATACAGTTGGTACCCCAGTCTTGAAAGGAATGATCCTTGAGCACCACTAATAGCACAGCGGTAGGGCGTTTGCCTTGCACGCAGCCAACATGGCCGACTCGAGTTAGATTCTTCAGCCTCTCTCGGAGTGCCCGGCAAGCTACCGTGAGTATCTCGCCCGCACGGCAGAGCCTTGCAAGCCACCCATTATGTATTCGATATGCCAAACACAGTAACAACAAAATCTCCAATGGAGATGTTACTGGGCCCACTCGAGCAAATCGATGATCAACGGGAGGGCCTTTACTTTATTCAAATCAACAAAAAAATAAAACAGTGGCCTCAAACAGAGCTGATCAATCAGGCCAGGAGCCAGATCCCCAGGCTCCTTCCTAAAACAATCAGAGACGATCAGCCTGGGAAGCTTGTGCTACATGTCACTGCACTGCGTTGTCTTCTCACTCTCCTGCCTGAAGATGGTGTGGCAGAGGCCATCTCACCATCTCCTGCCTGTTTTTCCTGTGGACCAACAGGAGGCTCCATGCAAGTACCTGAGCCGTGGGCACCAGAGAGGAGCACAACCAGCCCCGGCCCCCACCTGACCAGAAGTCCCTGCATTGGAGCCAGAAAGGTAGTGATCAGCTGGATGTTTGGACACTGGCTCACAGAAACATCCACGGCGAGACACTGACAGATGTCCCTGTCTCTCGGGGGAGAGAGAAATGGGTTGTGACCCAGCTGCTGTCAGGACAGGAGTGGGTGAGGCCTACTGGGGAGGAAACCCCGGTGCTGCCCAAGCCCAGGACTCTACCTAGGGAACCACAGAGGAAGGTCCTAAAGGCCAGAGACTAATTCTGAGGCCAGGAGCTCTCTCGTAGCTGCAGCCCCTGCAGGCCCCAGTGACCACAGTGCCATTATTGGCTCTGCTGTGGGGCCAGTCACAGGGACTCAGGGTGGACAAAACTTCAGCTGCCCTCTTGCAGAGTGGATAGGACACGGGCCTGGGAGCTCTCTTTCAGGAACCAAGGTCACTTCTGGGATCGAGTAGGCCCCAGGCAGTCCCAACTCTGACCCTCTGGACCTGGACCCATCCTGGTCTTGATGTACTGTAATCCCCAATCAGCACATGAGCATCATCCAGCACTTGCTCCTATTTTGCAAGAATCACTCTAAAAACCATGTAAAAAGTGTGTTGTATCACAAAACTATCCAAATAACTAGGGTGTTTACTATGACCCATGATGTTATGTGTGTCTAACAACAGGAATTTCTAGAGTGAATTTACTTTGAAACCATGAATATTATATCATGGGGACTGGAGTGGTAATACAGTGGATAAGACATTCACCTTGCACTTGGCTGACCCAGGTTCAATATACTAGAATATATATGGGCCCCTGATCCTTGTAGGAAATGATCCCTGACTTCAGAGGCAGGAATAAGCCACGGACAATGAATGGTGATTACCAAAAATACTGCAAATTCAAAAGGTAACTAATGAAACAAGAAAACAACAACAAAAAATACACAAGTGTCAATTCTGAGGCATACACAACAGGTCGCCAGATGTGAAGAATAGTGAGTTGGTAGGTCACATGGTAAGACGTTCAGTGTTCTGTCTCTGCAAAGAAATACAGACACAGGGACCACAACAACTGATGGCCAATGGATAGTGCATAGTAAATCTTTAATTCAGAACCGAATAGCATACTTATAGAACATCTGAGGGGTTCTGAGGTACAGAACTTCACTTATTGTGATTTACCATTTACAGAGGCCAAGCGTTTCAACAGAGATAATTCTTTGTGGGGGAATTAACTCAAGGAGATGTTCTGCGGGAGACTTTGCTGAGAAATTCGCTCATGGGCTATATTCATCTGTGTTGCTTTTCTCCTTCCCTGCTCGTACATACTAAACAATTAAGTTTACTTCTTATTAATATTTGAAATTATCAATACGCACAGTAGATAAACATCCCAAAACTTACTTCTCTGGGATCCAGGAGCTAAGGTTAAAAGCTGGCTGGGATCCAGCTTTCTGGGGTTAGCGACTACAGCAACTGAAGCCTGAGTAAAGTAATTATGATTGATGGCCAGCAGTATATATATTTTAGAGTCAATTAACTCATAAATATTAAGAGCTTATCATGAATGTTTTTTTTTCTGTTTTGAAGCAAAGAGCATTGCTCTATAGTGATAGATTATAGATTATACAGGTTACAGCAGAAAGAGAAATGCAAATAAATGACTGCAGATACAAAGTCTAGAGTCACCAGAAGGTTTGACTTTATGATTTGAGGATAGATTAGGAGTGCTCATAAGAGCACTATAACCATCTTTGGGGGGAGCAAAAGTGGAAATTTACTGATCAAACCTAATACACGTACGGTAAAGACAAATTCTAGAGTGAAACATTTAAAGTGGATGCTTAAGCCACTTTTTCTGTATTTTTCTTTTCTGCAGAAATTCATGTTTTCTCGTGAATACTACTCCTCTCTCTCAATGCTCTCATATCCTCTCTGTGTGTATGTATGTGTGCATGCACAGGTTTCAATTTTAGACCACAACTGGCAGTGCTCAGGGATTTGCAGTTCTGGGATAAGGGTTCAGTCCTAGTGGGGCTCAGGGACTATATGGATTACTAGACATAGAGAGACCTGGGTTGGCTTCTTGCAAGGAAAGTACCCTACTTGCTGTACTATTGCTCTGGCCCTTTCTAAGTGAATTATTTCCACCACATCAAGAGTGATCCTGAACAAAGATTCCCCAACAACACCCCCCGCCCCGAAAATCAACTATTTCTCTTAAAAAGGAAAACAAAACTTTACCCCCAGTACTCACAATAGCTGGGGGTCATCTGGTCAGGGAGAAATTACATGTGTGGGGTGCTTTGCAACTGGACCTTAGGATGGAGAAATTCTTTATCTAGGGAAAAATACAAAAGCTGGGACCAGAGACAGTAAGTTGGTACGAACTTGCCTTGCATGAAGCCAACCGAGATCAATTCCCGGCATCCCTTATGGTTCCCTAGTACCACGAGCAGGAATTCCCGACTGCAGAGCCAAAAGTAAACCCTGACCACCACCAGATGTGGTACAAGAGCCAAACCAAAATGATAATAATGAAAAAGTTTCATTTTCAAATGCCACCCACCTGCAAGGACTGAGACACTGGGTGGCTCCACCGTATTAGGACAGTCAAACAAAGGACAGAGGACGACTGGGTACCCTAATGCAGTGGGGCGGGGGCCCCACCCTTCTAAGTGAACCTGAAGGTGCCACACGAAGGATGCCAGAGCCAAAGGCTCCGGACAGGGCCAAGCAAAGTCCGGTGCTGGAGGTTCGGGACGGCTAAGCCCCGCCCTCTGCAAATCCCGCAGCCCCAGGCCCACTGGACTCTGACCCTTCCAGGAGCTGGAGGAGATCTTGGCCAAGAGGAACCCCAGGATCACTTGTTCACACCTGCGACCCCTGCGCCTGTCACAGCCCCCACTGCACCGCCCAAAGCCACTGGGTCCCTGAAAGCTTTCGCCTTACCTCACCTCAGGAACTGCCTGGACATCCTGAACAGAGGAAAACAAGCATGAAAGAAC
This sequence comes from Sorex fumeus, assembly GCF_029834395.1. Lineage (NCBI taxonomy): Eukaryota > Metazoa > Chordata > Mammalia > Eulipotyphla > Soricidae > Sorex > Sorex fumeus. The sequence goes on from NW_026606165.1 coordinate 1,265,280, forward strand.
CCACCAAGTTGGTGCAGCCCCACCACTCACAGTGCCAAGACGCGGGGTGCTCACCTGAGGCCACTTGCGTTCTGCCACAAAATTGGCCTCACAGTTTCCCCATCATGCCAGGCGCCAGTTTCTCCTCTACCCAGGAGACCAATGGCGGCCAGAGCCAGGCAAACACAACAAGAACAGAAAGGATTTCTGAAGGGCCCATCTATGACATCATTTCTGCTTCTGCCAGGAGCCTTAAAGGGCCATGGTCCAGATGCAGAGACCCTCTGTGCCTACCCAGGTGAATCCGTGCTGCAAGGGGGATGGACTGGATAAAGAGGTGGAGAGGTAGCTGCTAAAGTGTTTGCTCATACAGTGGGGGACTGGGGATAAGGGGAAGACCCCTGATCCTGCACTGGTCAGTCTTAACATTGAAACAATGCTCTCACACACAGTCCATCAGGAAAAACACATGTGGGTTGATTCAAGGACAAACAGGCAGGTTGGTACAAGGCACCTGACATTGAGTTGCATGAGGAAGTTATCAAGATGGGGTGAAAGCAGTGGAAATGGCAGCCTTCTATGATCCTCAGATTCCTCCATGGAGCACAAAAAAAAATCCCTAGAGGCCCAGCCAGGGGCCTCTAGAGTTCCTGAGTACCAGCACCCCCTGCAGGCAGGTAGCAGTGCTGCCCCTGGGAACTACAGCCTGGAATGTGGCTCTGCCATGGGGAAAGCCACTGGGACGTAGGGTAGACAAACTTTCAGCCACTCTCTTGCAGGGTGGACAAGGATATGCACCTGTGCACTCTGTCCAGGGGAACAAGGTCACTTCTGGGTCCAGATAAGCCTGAGGCACAGCCATGCTCTGTCCTGCTGGACCTGGGAGCATCTGAGTCCTGATTTACTCTAATCCTGCATCAGCACATCTGCATGAATCTCATCCTATGCTCGCTCCTGTTGTGCAGGAATATATTTGAAAACGGTGCAATCACCCAGGTTTATAGAATATGAATCCAAATATCCAAGGCATTTATTTACTAAGGACCATAATATGAACTGTGCCTGTCATTTGGAACTTCTCAAGACTACTTATACTGTAAATATTCTATTTTGGGGGCAGAGTGGTCTTACTCTCAGCTTACCCAAGTACGATACTTGGCCACGCTGGGCCCTGGCTGCAGTGATCCCTGAGCTGAGTCAGAAGTAAGGGTAGAGCACTACAGGGAGTGGCCAAAACTACAGCAACAACAGGACAACTATAAGGAAGCAAAACAAACAAACAAACAAAAATCATGTGCAAAGTAAAACTATAGAGGAACATTTAAATAGTAAAAGAGTGGGTTCTTAAAACTCTGGTTTCTGGCATTTCCATAGTTTCCCAGAATCCTTATTATTCTCTTTTCTTGCAAGTACATGTTTTCCTGTGTGTGCAAGTGTGTATGTGTGTGTGTGTGTGTTTTTCTTTGATCCAGAACAAGCATTGCTTAGGGGGTATTCCTAACTCTGCACTCAGGGTTTCACTCCTGGAAGCTTTGGGGATCACTAGGATGCAGGTGACCGAACCCAAGTTGACTGTGTAAGGCAAGTATTTGCTGTACTTTCGCTCTGTCCTTTCCTACATAAATTTCTTCCAAAAGTACCAGGAGTCATGTACAAAGCCCCTCTCCCCCCACACAAATAAACAAGTATCTTCCTTCAAAATGGCATCTTCCCATGTTTCCGCAATAGTACCAAAGAGTTCGCAGTTGGTGGTCATTCTGGGAGTTCTCTTTTTGAACTTTGCAGCCCTTTCTCCCTGCTCTGTGAAGTAGAATTTTGCACGAAGGAGACGGTGATCCGATCCCGTTCGAAATTTTGGGACAACAGCGACATCAGTCAGGCAAAACTGTCGATTGAATATGATGTGATCTATTTCGTTGTGGAATCGTCCACCGGGAGACTCCCATGTCCATCATTTAGATTCTGCCTTCTGGAACTGTGAGTTACCATGAATCGTCTTGGTCGACATGATGAACTCAGACAGTCTCTCACCCTGTTTGTTCCATTCTAGGCCATGGGTCCCGATGTGAAGTTCTTCAGCTGATCTTCTCGGTCCTATCTTGGCATTAAAATCACCCACAATGATCTTGTAGAAGGTGTAGTCTTCTTTATAGAACTTCTCTAGCTCCATGTAGAACTTCTTGATTTCTCTTTCATCATAATGAGATGTTGGTGCGTAGACAACGAAGATAGAAACTGCAGGCAGTGAGCCACATCTATTCAAATGTAAACGTCCGATTCGGGTTGTTAGGCATTCGAATGAATCAATGCTCTTGGCCTAGTTTGTGTTGACAAGGACACCAACGCCTCCAACACCTCCTCTATCGCATGTTCTGAGGAACAATTCTTCTCCAGTGTCGAAAATGGCATGGTGAGATCCGTGCCTTCTTATCTCGGTCAGACAAATGATGTCGTACTTGATCATTCGCGCTTGTACCATCAGGTCCTTGATGGATGCATCTGATGCTAGCGTACATGCATTGAAAGTACAGGCGATCATTTTTGTCTTCCTTTATTGTGGCAGCCTAAGTCGGCCTTGAGATTTTGTCGGCCTTTGGTACTATTTTGGTACTATTTTGTCGGCTTTGGTACTATTGCAGCAACTTGGGAAGATGCCACTGTTGACAACGTTGACGAGGAATATGGTCGACTGGTTCAGCTCCTCCATGAATGTGCGAGGAACGCCAAGAGAGAGATAGCCACAAAAATCGCCTATCTTCGAAAACTCTTGAGCTAATTCGCCAGCGTGGTTTGGCGCATGCCTCAGGCAACCGCAAGCTAATGTCCGAGCTCGCAAAGCAGTGCAGAGATGCGATCAAGGAAGATCTCAAAGAGAGAAGAGCAGAAGTACTGGTAGATGCGGCAGAAGCCGGGAAAAGTATTTGTAATGCCCGCCTGTCCTTCGCCAACTATAAGACCAAGATGACTGCCCTCCGACGTCCTGATGGATCCATCACATCCTCCAGAACAGCAATGGAGAAGATTATCCATGACTTCTACTCAAATCTCTTCGATAGCCATGTCCACTTGCCGACATACCAAATTCCACAGGATGGATATGTCATTCCCAACGTTCTCCCTTCCGAAATCCAACACGCCATTTCGTCGGTAAAGAAACAAACAGCACCCGGCCCAGACAAGATCAGACCTGAACACCTGAAGAACCTGCCGTCAGTACTCATCAATACACTGGCTCGGCTCTTCACTCGCTACCTGTCTGAATGCAAGGTTCCGTACCAATGGAAAACCAGCAGGACCATACTACTGTTCAAGAAGGGAGACATCCATGACATTGGCAACTATCGCCAATCTGCCTATTGTCTGTCATCTACAAGTTGTTCACTCGAGTCATCCTAAATAGGATTTGCAGAACACTAGATGAAGGACAACCATGCGAGCAAGCAGGGTTCCACAAAGGATTCAGCACCATCGACCATATCCATACATTAACCAAGCTCATTGAGGTTTCTCGGGAGTTCAAGATACCGCTCTGTTTAATGTTCATTGATTTAAAGAAAGCCTTTGATTCTGTTGAGACAGAAGTGGTCATTGAAGCCCTAGCCAATCAGGGCATTCACGCCCAATACATCAGGATCCTCCATGAGCTGTATTGCGGATTCACTACCAGGATCTCACCATTCTACAAAGAAGTGATCGTTGATGTCAAGAGAGGGGTGCGGCAGGGTGATACCATTTCACCGAAACTCTTCAGTGCCACCCTCGAGAACATCATGCGACGACTGGAATGGGAAGCAATGGGAGTGAAGATAGATGGTTGGCAACTACACCACCTCTGCTTTGCTGATGACATTGTTTTAATAACACCAAACATCAGCCAAGCGGCACAAATACTGGCCGACTTTGACCATGAGTGTGGAAATGTAGGACTACAGCTGACTCTTACAAAGACAATGTTTATGAGAAACAGCCTTGTTCCTGACGCCCCATTCGCTCTCAATGGAACGACCATCTCCGAATGCAACAGCTATGTGTACCTAGGTCGAGAGGTCAACATGACAAATGACCTGGCACCCGAACTGCGCAGGAGGAAGAGAGTGGCTTGGAACGCCTTCAAGAACGTCGAAGAAATAGCTAAGAGGATGAAGAACCTCCGGCTCCGGGCACATCTCTTTGATTCCACTGTTCTTCCTGCATTAACATATGCCTCAGAGACCTGGGCCCTACGCAAACAAGATGAGAACGTTATTTAGGTCTCCCAAAGAAGAATAGAAAGAGCTATGCTTGGAATATCACGTTTCACTCAAATGAGAGAAAGAATCCGGAGTTCTGACATCCGTCGACGATCAAGAATCAGGGACGCTGTCTCATTTGCCAAGCTGTCAAAAATCAGATGGGCTGGTCATGTAATGAGATTTAAAGACGACCGCTGGACTATAGCGGTTACCGACTGGATTCCACGGGATGTCAAAAGACCGCGTGGCCGCCCACCTTCCAGATGGTCAGACTTCTTCATCAAGATCATGAACGATCGGTTTGAGGCCCTTCATGTTCCCGGAGGGAACAGATGCCATTGGGCTACGCTAGCACGCGACAGGGACAAATGGAGACGTTACTGGCGCTCGCTCGAGCAAATCGACGACTAACAGGAAGTTAAGTGATTAAGTGATTAAGTGTCTAAGTCTTGAGGTCTTCCCATATTCCTTGGATGAATAGCGTTTCTCTTCTGTATGAATTCTCCTATTTATAATCAGGTATGAGGATCAATCTAAGCCTTCCCACATTTTTTACATGTTTACAATTTCTCTCCTGTGTGGATATTCAGGTGATGACACTTGTGTGGCGGCTGACTCAAATTGTGTCCATGCTGCTAAGAGCCCTGGGATTTTTCCAATCTGAAGAATTCCTGCCTGTCTCAGAATCCCCACAGTGATGCATGCACCACTGCTCACTCGAGACTGTCACAGTGCAAAGGATCAGAGACATTCCGCTGAGGCTGGTTGCTTCCCTAGAGAACAGCAGAGGAGGTTTACAATTATTTCTTGATTTCTTGAGGGTCTCCATGTCAAAAAAAGTCAAACCCTGCAGGTTTGATGTCTAACATTTCCACCATGGAAATACAATTATTGACACATATATGGCTTTTCCTGGAATGGCCAAATAGTTTTGCAAGAAGTTCATGCAAAATTGACAGAAGTGTTGTTATTAACATGTGTCCATTTTTTTCTCAATTCAACGAAGAACACATTAAGTGGAAATTATTTCTATACAGAAAAAGGAAGCACCAGTTTCAAGCAAAAAAATACACCCAAGTCTGGGTTCGGTTGTAGCTCAGTACAGAGCTCGGGATGCAAGGCTGCGTCCCCACAAAGCTGAGAATGCAGGGGCCATTGAAATCATCTAACCTAATTGAATCAATGTCAGGATCAATGAGGAATTGGGTTTTTTTATGTTTATATGTTGGGACTTTGTCACATGAAACAGTGCTCATAGTGCTTTGCAACTGGCACTTAGGAAGCAGAAATTCTTTTTAAAATTTTTTTTTATTTTTTATTTTTTTATAATTTATTTATTTATTGAATCTCTGTGGGAAAAGTTACAGAGCTTTCAGGTTTAGGTTTCAGTCATGTAAATATCAAACACATTTCCCTTTACCAATACTTATTTTTACCTGCAAACCCAAATAGAACCCCACCTCCCACCCCTCCCAATTCCTGTGAGGCAGATGAGTTCTAGTTAACACTCTATCTACTAGATTTATTGTTAAAATAAAAGATGCACCATTATTATTTAGAGTTTACGACTCCCCCCCAAATCAGACATGCTGAAAAAGCATTGTGAAATGATTTGCTTTCTATAGCTGGGTTTAAGAATTAAATGATGTTGTGTGGCCGCAATAGCGCCCGCGCGGTTTTGGATTTCTGCTATTTTACTTATTAACCCTGGAAGTATTTCTATTAAAAGTTAGATAGTTAAGAGATTGGTTTCTGTGCTCTGGATTCATGGCCGTGCCGGAGAGCCGCTCATGGGGGGCAACTGGTGACCTCGGTAGGGCGTGAAGGACGGACCGGAATGCCCCCCTTCCCATGAGGTCCCTGCCGCCCCACCCCCGGCTCAAACCTGCTGTCCACAAGGCTCCCATGCGGCCGCCATCTTTCTTTCCAGAGAGGCCAGGGCGAATGGGGCAACACCCTTTCCCCTCCGGGCAGGCATGCTGGCCCAGTTTAACACATAGTCTATTCGCTTTTCTGCTCCAAGTGTTTGGCTTTCTGCACTAAGTCCTTGTGCTTCTGGGGCCATGGCCGTGCCAGAGAGCCAGGAAGCAGAAATTCTTGACCTAGAAAATAAAACAAAAAAGTTGGGATGAGAGACAGTAAAGCGGGTAAGGGAATTTGCCTTGCTCGTTGCCAACCCAGATCAATCCCTGGCATCCTATATGATCCCCGAGTACCATCAACAGGAATTCCCAACTGCAGAGCCAAAAGTAAACCCTGAGCATCTCCAGATATGGTACACAAGCCAAACCAAAAAAATAATGAAGGGGCTGGAGGAAAAGCAGAGCCGGCACAGCATTTACTTTGCATGTGGCTGACCCAGATTTAATTCCCAGCATGCCATCTGCTCCCCTGAGCATCACCAAGAGTAATTCCTGAGTGCAGAGACTGAAGTAACCCCTGTGCATCGCTGAGTGTGATCCAAAACGAAAAAAATAAATAAAGTGGGCTGGAGCGATAGCAGAGTGGTCGGGCATTTGCCTTGCATGCAGCCAACATGGTGAACCCGAGTTCTATTCCTCTGCCCCTCTTGGAGAGCCTGGGAAGCTACCGAGAGTATCTCGCCCACACGGTAGAGCCTGGTAAGTTACATGTTATGCATTCAATATGCCAAACACAGTAACAACAAAGTCTCCAATGAAGTCATTACTGGTCCCTCTCAAGCAAATCAATGAACAACGGGAGAACAGGAAAGAAAGAAAGAAAGAAAGAAAGAAAGAAAGAAAGAAAGAAAGAGAAAAGAAAAGAAAAAAAAAGAAAAGAAAAGAAAAAGTTTCAACTTCCAAAACCTCACCCATTCACAGGGAATGAGCCACTAGGTGGCCGTTTCCCACCACAACAGCCAATCAAAGTACAGAGGAGAACTGGGTTTCCTGCTGCAAGAGGCGGGGGGAATGGGGGCCTTCCCTTTGAAGTGAATCTGAAGTGAAGCCAGGGCCAAAGTCTCTGGAAAGAGGGAAGCTCATCCCAGTGCTGGCAGGTTTGAGAGAGCTAAGACCTGCCCTGTGCAGGTCCCTCAGCCCAGCACCCACTCACCTCTGAGCCCTTCCGGAGTGGGAGGTGATCTTGGCTAAGGGGACCCTTCAACGATCATTTGCTTACACGTGCGAACCCTGCACCACGGAACAGCCCCCACTCCACTGCCCAAAGCCTCTGGTCCCCCTAAAGCCTTTGACATACCTCAGGAACCGCCTGGATGTCAGGAACAAGTGAAAAACAAGGTAGAAAGCGCCCCCAAGCTGGCCCAGCTCTGCCACTCACAGTGCAGGCGACTGGAAGGCCGCTAATATCCTGCCACAAAATCGGCCTCCACAGTCCCCGTCAAAGGAGCCGCGAATTCCTCCTCTAACCACGAGACCAATGGCAGCCTGAGCCAGGCAACCACAACTAGAAAAGAAAGGATGCTGAAACTACCAGTTCTGTGACATCACTTCCGCACCTGCCAGGATCCTTAAAGGGCCATTGTCTAGATGCCGAGACCCTCTGTCCCCATCCAGGTAAATTGGTGCTTTAAGGGGGCTGGACTGGATATAGTAGTGGAGAGGCAGCTGCTGGAGTGGTGGGTCACACAGTGGGGCACTGGGGTAAGGACAAGAGCCCTGATCCTGTACCAGTTAGTCAAACATTGAAACAATGCGCTCACAAACAGTCCATCAGGAAAAAAAAAATATGTGGGTTGATTCAAGGTCAAACAGGCAGGTTGGTACAAGGCACCTGACACTGAGTTTAGTGAGAAAGTAATCATGATGGGGTGAAAGCAGTGAATCTGAAGCCAACCCTGGAGATGCAGAGAAGAACTGGCCTAGCACTAGCCCAGACAACTGAACAGACACTGGAAAGGGGCGAAGCCTGTTAAGACCATAAGAGAGCACTGTCCAGCCAACATTCTACCTCTTGAAAACGCCTGACCAGTGGAATCTTGCCTACAAGAAAAAACACAGGAGGCAGTTTCATAAACACACCTTCAAATCCAGAGTATGAACAAGAGAGGTAGTACAGTGGGGTGGGTGCTTGCCTTGTATGTGGTCAATCTGGGTTCAATTTCTCATAATTCCAAATGGCCCCCTGAGCACTGTCAAAGTGAAAATCAAGGACTAAGCTCTGCGCACTGCCAGGTGTGTACCACCAACAAACATAGTGATAGCACAGTGGGTAGAGCATTTCCCTTGCAAACGACCAACATAGCGTACCCGAGTTCGATTTCTCCGCCCCTCTCGTAGAGCTAGGCAAGTTACTGAGAGTATCTCGCCTGAACAGCAAAGCCTAGCAAGCTACCTGTGGAGTATTCGATATGCCAAACACAGTAACAAGAAGTCTTAAAATGTGACTTTACTGGTCCTGCTAGAGCAAAATACATGAAAAAAGGGAGGACAGTTTGGTTTTTGACATATATATATATAATATGGAGTATTCATATAATACATAATGAATATCATAGAAATTACACATATATCAAATTTATATCTATGTACATGTATGTACACATAAAAACCTAGAGTATATTCTGAACCTAAGAATGGAGGAAAATAGGCAGTAAACCATTCCGGTCACTTCGGAGCTTTTTATGGTCTTTAAACAGATCTGAATCCTTTTGATCATTTGGGTGACTATGAGATTGATGGAACTTTCCTAATTCCAAATAGAATGCTTATTTTATTTCTCTGATATTATTGAACTGACGGGTGGGATCCAGGAACCTGACCAAACTTGTGAGTAATCACAGGAAAATGGAAGGGCCTGCTGGGATGTGGGAAGCCTGGGGAGTGTTGGGATGTGGGGAACTGACCCATATTCCCAACATTTGTCAGATATTTGAATCAAGGGGCCCCTTCCATCCTTTCAAACGTCTTTCTACACACAGTAAAGTTCCTTTAAACTGTTTCGAGTAGGGGCCAAAGAGACAGGACAGCAGGGATGACGTTTCTCTTGAATTACCTTTAAGAGGGTCTCAGAGCACCACCACGAGTAATCCATGAGTATTTCTAGGTGTGACTCCAAAAGACGGCGCATGCCCAGAACTGCAAACAGAGAAGTGAATGAATGCAGGACTGTGTGACTGAGCAGGCACGGCTCTCCAGAGCAGAAAGGACAAAATAGGGGAAACACATGTCCTGGGATCTGAGTCACCATAGCTGCTAGGGAGTAAACAGGGCCAGCACACCCTAGGGGACCCATGATGTGCCTGAGCTGGGAATATAGAGCACAGAGCCAAGAAGGCCTGGGCACCTCCACTGTGGAACAAAAATAAACAGGAAAGAAAATAAAGCAGCAGGATGGAGTAACAGAACAGAGGGTCGGGCTGTGAACCCAATCTTCCCATATGGTCCCCCAAGCACTGCCAGGTGCAACGCCAGAGTGCAGAGCCAAGAATAATCCCCAGAATCATTGGGTGTACCCCTCCAAACAAAACAAAATACCCAGAAGCAAGCGTTCGACCCCCAGCACCCCATATGGTTCCTGAGACATGTCAGGAGTCATCCTTGAGCACTAAGGTATGAGTACTCTTTACCTGGGTGTGGTTGAAAAGCCAAATACAACAGAACTGAAATAAACATAGCCTAATAAAGAAAGGATTGGGCCCTCCAAAAAGGAGGCACAATACAGGATCCTTCCTGAAACAACTCAGAGACATTTGGCCCAAGAAGACTGAGTGCTCCTGTCACTGCATCACCTTCTCTTGTCACTCTCTTCCTACCTAGGGATGGGATGTCCGATGGCATATCACCATCTTCTCCTGCCTCTGATTTTCCCAAGCATCAGAGACATGAAGGAGGAGTCACAGCAGTGAGCACTGGAGAGGAGCACAACCCCCAGCCCTGACCAGCCACACCCTCGGGCACTGGCTCACAGACTCCCCTGGGGGACATTGCCTAATGCTACTGTCTCCCCAGGAGAATCAAAATCGGTTGGCATCTGTTTTGCCTTTCACAACACAAGCTCTGGGCTTGGTTACAAAGGAGAAAACTCAGCCCTGTCTTGGCCTGAGGACTCCTCCCTGGGTCCCACAGAAGGCTCTCACAGGCACAGCAGAGGCTGACTCAGAGGCCAGATCACATGTATCAGCGCACCTTGCAGGCTAGCAGCAGGGCTGCCTCCCACAACTATAGCCCAGAATGTGGCTCGATCATGGGGACAGCCCTTCTCCTCTTAAAATAACTCAATTTCTACACACACACATACACATTCACACACACCCTTTACTCCCAGTACTCACCTAGATAAACAGGGGTCTAGACAGGGCTTTGCAACTTGATGTGAAGAAGCAGAAATTCCTGTTTTGGTAGACAGTAAAACTAGCAAGATGCTTTCCTTGTTGATACCACTCAATCCTCTGCATCCCTACGCATCCCTATGGCCCACAGAGCACTCCAGAAAGAATACTTCAGCCAGCAGCCAGAGGAAGCCCTCAGGGTATCATCGGCATGCAGGCCCTCCATTCCCCACACCATAAATAGACCCAAAAGGAAACTAAAACCCCTGTAACCTGCGGATACACTGCTCTGAATGGCCCCATCATACCAGGGAAGCCATTGAAAAAGTCAGACGGTAACAGGGTCTATTGGCATTGCAGGAGCTGCAACTCTGCCAAAAGTGAATCTGGAGATTTTACAGCAGCGAGTCTAGGGCCAAGGTCCCAACGTAGAGAAGCAAGAGGTCAGAACGGCCAAGCCCCTGCCCTCGGCAGTTCCCTCACCCCAAGGCCCACAGCCCCCTTGCTCAGCCCCGTAGCCAACCGACGGTGCTCAATCGCAGAGCTGGAGGCGATTGTGGCCGCAGCAGCCCCCTAGGATCACTCACTCACATCCTCCTCCCTTGACCCCGTCAAACATCCACCGCACCTCAGGAACCACCTGGTATCAAGGAACAAGTGAAAAACAAGTGCAAAAGTGCCCCCAGGCTGGCGAGGACCCACAGATCAGTGTGGACACGGGGAACTGCCAGGCCCTCACGGGAAATTGTCCCCATTCTGCCACAAAGTTGGCCCTTCAGAGTCCCACTTTCTCCCAGGGGCCCTACTCTGTCCTTTACCCATCTTAACAATGACACTGACCCAGTTTACAGGAATAGAATCAACAGGACGGGCCCCCTGTGATGTCACTTCTGCTTCCACAAGCAGTCTTAAAGAGCCAGACTACAGATGTGGAGAGAACCATTATGCCCACCCAGGTGGATCTGTGGCGCAAGGGGGATGGGCTCACATAAAGGGATGGAGGCAGCTGCTCTACTGGACGGTCACACAGTGGAGGGCTAGTGACAGGTAAGAAGTCCTATTGGGCAAATATGAGCCAATGCTCTCACACACAGTCCATAAGGAAAAAAGCAAAGGGGGTTCATTCAAAACAAAAGAGGCAGTAGGGGGCAGGTGGGCAAGGAACAATGAGCTTCTCCAGGAAATCATCCATCAAGGTAGGGTGAAAGCAGTCACTCGAAGCCAGCACAAGAGCAGAGAGAAACTGGCCTAATAGCAGCCCAGAGCTGGAGAGACGCTGGAACAGGAACAAAGGCTCATAAGAACATCAGAGAACACTGTCCACTCAATGGTCTACGATTGCAAACACCCAAGCAGTGAACACTCATCTACAAGGAAAACCCAGGAGGCAGTTTCCGAACCCTGAGTGGGGCTGGAGAGGTAACACAGCAGATAGGACGTTTGCTTTGCCTGCAGCCTGCATAGGTTTGATTCCCAGCAACCCATAGGGTCCTGTGAGCACTGCCAGGAGGAACTCCTGACTGCAGAGACAGAAGTAATCTCTTTTCATTGCCAGGTGTGACCGAAAAAGCAAAAAAAAAAAAAAGTAGACCCCGAACAACTGTGAATGTGGTACACAAGCCAAATCAAAACAATTATACTGAAAAAGTTTCATTTGCAAAACCCAGCCTCTGGCAGGAATCAAGCCATCATGTGGTCTTGCCCTTTCACAACAGTCAAAGGACACACAACAACAGGGGGGCTGGTACCCTGCATTCTGAAGTGAATCTGAAGGTTCTACACGAGTGAGTGATGCCAGGGAAAAGTGCTCTGAAACAGTGCAGAGCAAAGTCCCATCCTGGGAGGGTCAGGACATCCAAGCCCTGCCCTCTGCAGGTTCCGCAGGCCCCGAGCTCAGCCCCTGCGCTCAGCACCACGCCCACCTGCTGCTGACCATTCATGGATCTGGAGGTGATGGTGGCCAAAGGGGACTCCCATGATCACCCACAGACACCGCAACCCCTGAACCCCCTAAAACCTCTGGGTTCCCCTAAAGCATCACTCGTGCCTCAGGAAATGGCTGATATCAAAAATGAGGGGAAAAAAAGCACAAAAGGGCCCCAACAAGCTGGAGTCCTGGCACTCACAGTGCGAAGAACAGGAGGCACTGGGCGCTCACGGACCGCCACACACGTCCTGACAAAAAATAGGTCTTCACAGTCCCCCTTCCACAAAGGACCACCATTTCCTCCTCTACCACCAGACCAATGGCTGCCTGATCAGGCAACCACAATGGGAAGAGAAAAAATATCTGAAGGTCCCTGGCCTGGGATGCCACTTCCACTGCTGCCAGAACCTGAGCCTTAAAGGGCCCTGTTCCAGATGCACAGACCCTTTTTGCCCACCCAGATGAATCTGTGATCAAGGGGGATGGACAGGATAAAGGTGTGCAGAGGTGGCTGTGGAGAGTGGTGGGTCACAGAGTGGGAGGGTGGGGATAAGAAGACCCCTGATTCTGTACTGCTCAGTCAAACAATGACTCAATGCTCTCACACACAGTCCATCAGGAAAAAAGCAGCTGAGATGATTCAAGGTAAAAGAGGACGGTTTCTGAGTTTCTTGGGGAAGTAATTAAGATGGGGTGAAAGCAGTTACTGCAAAGCCAGCCCTGGAGATGCAGAGAGGAACTGGCCTAGAAACAGCCCAGAGAGCTGGCCAGACACTGGAAAAGGAGGAGAGGCTGGTAAGAACATCAGAGTGCACTGTCTGGTCAACACACTACCCCTTGAAAATACCAAACCAGTGGACTCTTGCCTACAAGAAAAACCGTTTCAGAAGCACAATTTTAAATCTAGACTATGGGGCAAGATGTTAGTACAGTGGCTTGGGCGCTTGCCTTGCATGTGGTCAATTTGGGTTCAACCCTCATAATTCCAAATGGTCCCCTGAGCACCATTGAATTGCAAAGCCAATAGTAGGCCCTGAGCACTGCCAGGCTGCACCGACATCATCATATATTCCGACCCTAAAAATGGAGGCTATTGGGCAGCAAGCCATTTTGGGGACCTTAAAGCCTTTTTTGTCATTTAAGCAGATCTGAATCCTTTTTATCATTCTTGTGTCTACTACACTGAGGGGACTTTGCTAATTCTAAATACAACACTTAAATTTTTTCTGTAATATTATTAAACTTGGTGGGGGGATCCAGGAATGTGACCAACCTTGTGAGTAATCATAGATAAATGGAACAGCCTGCTGGGATGTGGGGAGCTGAACCATATTCCCGGCATTTATCAGACATTTGATGTAAGGGGCCTCTTTCATTCTTTCATATGTCTTTCTAAAAACATATCTTGAGTATTTCAAGATATGACCCAAAAAATGGGGAAAAAGTTCAAAATTTAAAAACAAACTGTTTTCACGGGACTTCATTAAAGAACCTTGCCAGGGCCATTTAACTAAGATAACACTTTCTAAAACATTTATTCTTTATACTTACACAATGCTAGCCAGTATCTGAACACATGGGAGGCAGAGATGGCATGGAGGAAGGAGCTTGAACACAGCCCACCTGGATTCCAACCACAGTACCCCATAATGATCCTGAGTCCCCCAGGTAGGGATGACTGAGCTGAGAGCGAGGAGTAGGACTCAGCTGGGTGTGGCTCCAAAGAACCTGAATCAGGAGGCCCTGAAGAACGAAGGTGTGGCTGTTTCTCTCCTATAATCCCCCAAACCAAGGGCCTCAAAGCCAAGTCACAGGTGCTGGAGTGATAGTCCAGGGGGAGGGCTGTTTCCTTTCATGGGGCCAGCCCAGTTTTAATCCCTGCCATCCCATATGGTACTGAGAAACCATGAGGAGTAATTACTGATTGTAGAGGCAGGAGTGACCCCTGAGCTTCGCTGGGTGTGAACCAAAAAGCAAAAAGGGAGTCAAGCCAGAGTCACTATAAAGAATGAGACAGTGGTGAGTCTTGACAGCCCTGAGCACAGGGGATTTTTTGGCCTTTTAATTCACATTCCTCCTGGCTTTCACCAGAAAATCCAAAAAGTACATGTTAACATACACATCAAGTTTAAATGCCAGAACCTTTGCATAGACTTTCCCTTATAAACTGACATCACAAAATGTTTGTTAAAGACTAAAGGATTATTTCTTTCCTAGCTCCACTTTTGTAGCACAGCATCCCATGGTACAAAGAAAACAGACTTTACCAAAGGGGGGCTGTTTTGACATTAAAAATTGTTATTAGGGTATTGACTTATATAATATGAATTTTCTGATGTTTCCTAAGACCAGAAATAAACAGAAAGGCCTTCCCACATTCTTGACATAAATAAGATTTCACACCAGTGTGAACTGACCTATGTACATTTAGGCCGGAGGCCTGATGGAAGGCCTTTCCACATTACTTACAAACAAAAGGTTTCTCTCCAGTGTGAATTCTCACATGACCAGTAACGGTTGAGGAAGAAACAGAGGCCTTCCCACACTCCTTACAAACATAAGGTCTCTCTCCAGTGTGCTTTTTCATATGCCGAGTAAGACTTGAGGATTCAACAAAGGCCTTCCCACATACCTTACATCCACAAGGCTTCTCTCCAGTGTGAATTTTCATATGATGAGTAAGGCTTGAGGGATAAAGAAAGGCATTCCCACATTGCTTACAAACCTAAGGTCTCTCTACAGTATGAATTCTCATATGTTGGGTAAGTCTTGAGGATACAACAAAGGCCTTACCACACACCTTACAAATATAAAGTCTCTCTCCAATGTGACTTCTCATATGCCTAGTAAGGCTTGTGGATGCAACAAAGGCCTTTCCACATACCTTACAGCCATAAGGCTTCTCTCCAGTGTGTTTTCTCATATGACAAGTAAGTTGTGAGGGATAACAAAAGGCTTTCCCACATACCTTACATCCATAAGGCTTTTCTCCTTTGTGAATTTTTATATGGCGAGTAAGGTTTGAGGAATAAGTAAAGGCCTTCGCGCATTCCTTACATATATAAGGCCTCTCTTCAGTATGAGTAATCATTGAGGATCAAGTGAAGGCCTTTCCATGTGCCTTATATTTATGACATTTCTCTCAATTATGAATTTTCCTGTGTCTGGAAAAGAGTGAAGAGTAAGAAAAGAGCTTCCCACATTGCTCACATAGATATGCTTTCTCTCCACTATGAATTCTACAATGTTTTAAGAGGTATGAGGATCTATTGCAGGCCTTCGCACAGTCCTTACATGTATGTGGTTTCCCTCCTGTGTGGATGTTCATGTCATCACAAAGGGGTGATGCTGGATTCAAACCATGCCCTTGCCGCCGACACTCCTGGGGATTCTGCCCACTGTGGGTTTCAAAGGGAACATCACGGTCCTGGGAACACGGGGAAGCTCCCCCATATTCCTTCCTCTTGGACAGCATTAATCCATGGTGACTTTGCTTGTGGGCCTTTCGGTGTGAAGGACTAACTATAAATAGTGCTCCTCACCCACATTCTAGAGACTGCCCAAATGTTGGGGTTTGTGTCTGTGGACCGAGAAAAACAGACTGTGTGAACCTTTTCCCAGGGGAAGGATTGTTCAGAGTGAGGTTGATCTCTCCATTCTGATCACCCTCAGAGGCCATCCTGCCTGCCTTGGCATCCCTCTGTGGCTGAGGGCACAAATGCACACTCGAGACGTATTCATACTGTGAAGGGTCAGAGACATTCCACTTGGGCTGGCTACTTCCCTGTAGAACAGCAGAGGATTCCAATTATCGTACTATGCCTTAAGAGTCTCCATGTTAAATAAAATTGATACCTGCAGATTGGTTTCTAACATTTGCACCACACAATGCAATTCCCAACAGGTGGATGGCATTAACATGGACTATCCTAATGTTTCTGTAAGACACACATGGAAAATTGATGAATGAGAGGCCATTAATTTCTTAAATATTTTTTTCAACTGGGCCTGGAGCGATAGCACAGCGGGTAGGGCGTTCGCCTTACAAGCAGCCAACATGGCCGACCCGAGTTCGATTCCTCCGCCCCTCTCGGAGAGCCCGGCAAGCTACCGAGAGTTTTCGATATGCCAGACACAGTAACAACAAAGTCTCCAATGGAGATGTTACTGGGCCCGCTCGAGCAAATCGACGATCAACGGGAGGGCCTTTACCTTTTACCTTTTTTACCTTTTTTCAACTTAATGAACAGGCAGGAATAACTCCCTCCATAGAAAACTGATGCAACAGATTCAAAAGAAAAATAAAACACACTAAACTCTGGGTTCAGTTCTATCTCACTGTGGAGCAGTGCCCGGAAAGCATTTGTGAAGAAATGCTGCATCCCACACTGCTGAGACTGACCACAGGGGACATTGAAAACATCTCACCACAGGCAGATTCTTTTCAGGATCAATGACTTTTTCTGTTCTGTAGTTTGTTTTCATTTGGGTTAGGGGGTGCACCATGCAGTGTCAGGGATTATTCCTGGTAGGTCTCTGTAAAACACATGGAGAAATGTGGATGGACCAGTTTAAAAGACCAACTCCTTTCACGATTACCATTTGTAGATACTTTCAATCAAATGAAAAAGCACGGCATTTACATGAAACATATTACAATTTTCCTTAGGTTTTGAGCAGAGATGTCAGCACCCAGTGAAGATAAGGGTCCTCGACCTCAAGCATCATACTCTGAATTTCCTTCTGGCCATTTCCGGACTTCACATTAAAAATAACATGCTGGCCTACTGACATTTTCCATTAGTACTACAATATTGATTACACACTTGCAAATCTTACCAGCTTACTCATACTCACTGACTGAGTTCCCAAATTCTGAAGCCATTCTTTCAGTTCTGAAATGAAACACAATATACAATGTAAGAATTATTGAATGAAACATCTTTAAACAGTCAGTACAGCTTGAGGACATCTCTATGGTCCTCACAGTCTAAAGGATCCCACAGAATAGGGAAGGTCCCTGGGGAGGATTTCTGTGAAAAGCTTGGCAATCCTACAAGACATTTTTTTCTTTTTTGTTTGTTGAGCATATGCAGTGATGTTCAGGGAACTATTTGGGATGCTGGTTATTGAACCAGGTGGACAGTGTGCAGGACAAGCGCATTTCCTGCATTACTATCACTCAGAGCCAAAATAGCTTTATTATGGCCTCACTTATTAACTAAACAAAAGAGGCAATTTTTTGAAAGTATAGCAACATTAAAGGATGTACAAAAAGGCTGGTAAGGAAAAGACAGGGGGATCAAGAAGTGAGAATTTCATGGAAATTCTGGCAGAAGATGAAAAATAATGTCAAAGCCAAGAAATTAAAGCGCAAGATTATTCCATGACAGACAATCTGTGGGAGCGAAGAGCAGCATGAATAGAACACAGATGCCAAGATCCAAGAACCCAAGGATATCAGGGTCAGCAGCTCGTTTCTCATGTGCGCAGGGCACCCACACACTGCCGAGGGCCTGAGCCAGGGAGGGTTCTCAGACACTCACCTGCACACATGACTCTCCTCCCCGGCCTCAGGGTTCCTCCTTCCAGCCAGGAGATCACCACAGGCTTCACCCAAGAATACTCTGAACCTCTCAGAGATGGAGCATGGATAAGTGACAAGGAAAACGTGACAAGTAAACCCCATGTCTCCCTATAAAAATGGAGTCAATTACGGGAATGGCATGAACAGAATCTGTACTTCTAAAATGCTCCAGATTTGGAGTTATCCAAGAGCTAAGATTCAGGTCTTAATTTAAGAGAATATGGGGCCCCAGAAAACATCACAAATAGTATAGCCCTGGCATTGCAAAGGGTCAACAGGTTTCTCACCCCAATGGGGGTTTGATCACAGCACAGCACCTAGTATTTTTTTCTCTAGTTTGGGATCTTCACCTGGGGATGATCAAGGCTTCTCCCTGACTGTGTACTCAGAAATCACCTTTCTTGGTGCTTGAGCATCACATGGAATGGTAAGGATATAACGCATGTCCAGATCTGGCAAGACAAGCACCGTGCCCACTGTACTGCCACTCAAGGCTCGACATCACATGCAATGTACTGAGCCTGCGTGAACTGATGCCTGAGTGCAGTAAACCCCAAAGCTTAACAAATCCAAAGATGGCGAAAGACGACCAAAGCCCCAAATTGGTTATAAAAATAAAGATAAAAGGATGCAGACAGACATCACAGAAGGTCAGGCACTGACCTTGCTCAAGATCAATAAAAGTTCGATCCTGACATTCAGTAGGGTCTCTCAAGTCATTTGCTTGATCGCTGACTGTATAGTTCAGAGGCAATCCCTGAGTCCTGATGAACAGAGAACCACTGGAAGTGACCACGAGCACTGAAATAGAGCAGCATCTTATGGGGTGAGGCCCTAAGAAATAAATGAACTGTGTTGGGCGCGATATTTCAGCAGGCAGGACACAGACACTGCACACACGTACAGGATTGGTCCCCAGCAGCACACAATGCCCCGGACCACAACCAGGATGAATAACTGAATACTCAGCCAGAAATAATCCCTAAGTGTTTGTAAGTATAACCCCAAACCAAAGCAAAACAAAATAAAAGGGAATGCCTTGCCATAGAGGCAGGGTAGACTGGGGGGATGGGCGTGGAAGGGATACTGGTTTTAGTGGTGGTGGAGAATGGGCACTGGTGGAGGGATGTGTAATTGATCACTGTATTACTGAAACCCAAGCACAAAAATTTGTAAGTATACAAAAGTAACTCATGGTGTTTCACTAATAAAAATGAAAAAAAAAATAAAACTAAACTAAACTAAAATAAATAAAAATAAATTAACTGAAGTTGTGGGCTAGGTGCAATAGTACCAGGATTAAGACAGCAACCTTTTTGGCTGACAATCATGTTCAATTCTCAGCACCCCATGGCCCCTGAGCACACCCAGGAATGATCCCTCAGCACAGAGACAAGAATATTCAAGTTGTGCCCAAAATAAAAGCAAAACCAAAATACATAGAAATTATGTGTAGTACAAGAAATAATCAGAGAACTCAGCAGTGGCAGGAACCAGGAACATTTTAGAGAGACCTGAGCAATGGTACAACATGTGGGGAGCTTTCTATGCATGGGGCTAACCTGGGTCGATCCCCAACACTCCAGATTCATTAAAATTCACAAAGAGTGGTTCCTATGAACAGAGCTTAGAGTAAGCCCCGAGCATCGCCAGGAGAGCACCAACAAAAAAAAACAGGGAAGAAACTAGAGGAACAGCTACTGTATGGCTGTCCTCACCAGGACATTCACAGCTACTGTTGGACACACAGTCACGGCCTGGAACAGGGAGCCCACACCGGTCCGTCCAGACAAGGTCGGCCCAGCACTGCTCTCACCAATGGCCGACAGGTGCTCATAGGTCTCCAGCATCACGTCCTTGTAGAGCTTTCTCTGAGAGGTATACAGGCATGTCCACTCCTCTGGGGTGAAGCTTACAGCTAAGTTGGAGAAGTTCACTGTGTCCTGAGCTGACATACAAAGAGTGCAGGAGTCAGGGTGTGTCCCCACCATGTCCCCTGGGCTGTGAAGCCAGGACCCCCAGGCCCTAGAGAGGCGCAGGGTCTGTCCCTTCGGGAAGAACCAGTCTCCACCTGACCTCCTGGCAGATGGTTCCCAACTTCTCTCTGAGACAGCTGCGTCTATAAAAAGTGAGGATGCTCTACTAGAAGGTTCCGGAAGGTGGTGGTCTAGCTTCTGACCCCAGGGAATTCCACCACTGCTACTATGAGCACTGCAGAGAGTGCAGTGCTGAGCACACAATCAGTGGGACCCAAATGAGTGACCCTGCTTTCAGCTCAAAACACTAAACATACACTCCCTGCATCCCACAGCCCATGTTCTAGGGATAATGGGACACTCAATGTCCATCCACCGACTGAAAGCTGTGCATGTACATATGTGCCTGTTGAACTCTGATCATGGTTCAGGGCCACTCCAAATGCCTCTCAAAGTGTCTTAAGCCCAACAGCTCTGATGGCCCCAGAGATCTTTTTTTCTGTCTCCCTAGGACCAGCACATGCCCAGAACCGTAAACCGAGGAGCCAATGAATGCTGGACTGTGTGATAGAGCAGGAGAAGCTCTCCAGAGCTAGAAGAACAAAATAGTGGAAACACATATCCCGGGGCCCGAGTTACTGTAGCTGCCAGGGCACAAACAGGTCCAGCGCACCCGGGGACCCATGATGCACATCAGGCACAGAGCCAAGAGGAACCCCTAAGCATCTCTCCTGTGGCACAAAAATAAATATGAAAAGAAACAAAGCACCATGACTGTGTAACAGGACAGTGCGATGGGGATAGTGGGTAGTGCTGGTGATCCCCACCATTCCATAGGGTCCCCTAAGCAGTGCCAGGTACAATGCCAGAGTGCAGAGCCAAGAGTATAATCCCCAGAATAACTGTGTGTGGCTCTGAAAACAAAACAAAATACCCAGACACCAGCCTTTGATGTCCAGCACCCCATATGGTCCCTGAGACATGTCAGCAGTCATCCCTGAGCACCAGTAATCTTTGAGCTGTTGTGATCCAAAAGGCAAATACAATGAAACTAACACATGTGCCCTCAGACAGTAGAGAGCCGGGCGCTCCAACAAGGCGGCAGGATCTTTCCTGAAGCAAGTTAGAGACAGACAGCCCTGGAAGCCTGACGCTTCTGTCACAGCATCACCTCATTTTGTCACTCCTACCTGGCGTCGGTGTGTCCGATGGCACCTCACCATCTTCTCCTGCCTCTGTTTTTTCTGAGTATCAGAGACCTGGAGGAGAAGTCAGAATTGTGAGCACTGGACAGGAGCAAAATTACCAATTTCTGACCAGCCACACCCTCAGGCACTGATTCACCGACCCGCTTGGGGGACACTGCCTAATGTTTGTTTCCCCAGGAGAAGCAAAATGGGTTGGCATCTGTGCTGCCTTTTGCGACACAAGTTCTGGGCTTGGCTACAAGTGAGAAAAGTCGGCCCTGCCTTGGTCTGGTGACTCCTCCCGGATCCCACAGAAGGTTCTCACAGGCCCAGGCAGGAAGGACTCTGAGGCCAGGAAATCCCATGCATCAGCGCCCCCTTCTGGCCCCGTGAGAGAGCCACCATTTGGGCTATGATTTATGGGGGAGCCCCTGTCTTCTTAAAAAAAAAAAAACGGAAAAACAGGAGCTGGAGTGGTCGAACAGTGGGTACGGCAGTTTGCTTTGCAAAGTGACCAACCTGGGTTTGATTCCCAGCATCCCATAGCTTCCCCTGAGCACCACAGGAGTAATTCTTGAGACAGAACCAGGAGTAACCCCTTGCATCACCGGGTGTGAACCAAAAAGCAAATAAATAAAAATTTTTAAAAACTTTCTACAGGGGCTGTAGCAATAGCACAGTGGGTAGGGTGTTTGCCTTGCAAGCGGCCAACACAGATTCAATTCCCAGCATCCCACACAGTCCCCCAAGCTCTGCCAGGAGTGATTCCTGAGTATAGAGCCAGTAGTAACCCCTGAGCATCGGCTGGGTGAGACCCAAAAAGCAAAATAAATAAATAAACAAACTTTTTCAGACATACAATTTTACCAGTAGTACACGAACACACACAAGCGCATGCACACACACACACCCTTTACCCCCTGTACTCACCTCGATAACCAGCGTTCTGGGTAGGACTTTGCAACGTGATGTCAGGAGGCAGATATTACTATTCCAACATACAGTAAACCTGTTAGGGTGCTTGTGTTGCTGACACTAATCAATCCTCTGCATCCCCAAGACCCCCAGAGCACTGCCAGGAATAATATCTGAGGCCAGAGCCAGAGTAAGCCCTCAGGGTATCTCCGGGAATGCAGAGCCCCCCATTCCCCATACCAAAAATAGCCCCAAAAGGAAATTATCATTGGAAAACCTAGACACCTGCAGATCCACCGTCCGGGCCTGACCTACGAGGGCAGCCGATGAAAAAGCTGGACGGCAACAGGGTCTCTTGCCTTTAGGGGGGGCTGCGGCTCAGCGCCTGAAAGTGAATCTGGAGATTCTACAGCAGCAAAACTGGGGCAAGGACCCAACATGGGTCAGCTGGAAGGTTCGGGAAGGCTAAGGCCCCGCCCCCGGCAGCTCCTGCACCCCAAGTCCCGCAGCCCCCGCGCTCAGCCCCGCGCCCACCCGCGGCTGCCCCAAAGCAGAGCTGAAGGCGACCATGGCCACACTAGCCCCCCAGGATCACGCACTCACACCCGCGACCCCCGCATCTCACTACAGCCCCCTATGAACCTCCCAAAGCTCCGTGCCCCGCAGGACTCCATCATACCTCAGGAACCGCCTGGATATCGGGGAACACAAGAAAAACAAGCGTGAGAGGCCCCTTGAGCTGGCGTGGTCCCACGGCTCACAGCGCGGAGACGAGGAGGCTCAGAGTGCTCACGGGAGGCCAACCCCGACCTGCAGCAAGACATAATTGGCCTTCAGAGTCCCTTTTCTCAATGGGGACCTACTTGGTCCTTCACCCACGTGAACAAGGACTCTGTGACCCGTTTCCAGGAAGAGAAGCACCAGGAAGGCCCCCGCTATGATGTCACTTCCGGTGCTACAAGCAGCCTCAAAGGGCCAGACACCAGATGTGTAGAGAAGTATTAATCCCACCCAGGTCAATCAGTGGCGGGAGGGGGATGGATTTGAATAAGGGAGTGGAGAGGCAGCTGCTAGAGTAGCTGGTCAGTGTGGGAGCTGGGATAAGAAGTCACCTGATGCTTTACTGGCCAGTCAAATGTGGTCAATGCTCTCACAAGCAAGGCCATCAGGAAAACTGCAGCAGGGTTGTTCCTGGTAAAACAAGCAGTTAGGGAGTGGGTGGGGCACAGGAAAGTGGGTTTCTTAGGATTGTTAATTTTTTATGGGGGTTTGATGTGGGCCCGCAAGATTCTGGGGAACATTAGAAATGCCTAGGATTGAAGCTCATTTGTCACAATGAAGGCAAGTTTCCATTGTTTAAAACATTTAAATAAAGGGCTGGAGAGAGAGCACAGCAGGCAGGGCGTTTGCCTTGCACGCGCCCGACACGCATTCAATTCCCAGCATCCCATATGGTCTCCTGAGCACCGTAAGGAGTACTCCTGAGTGCAGAGCCTGTGCATCACCGTGTGTGACCCAAAAAGTAAAGAAAATTTTAAATAAAAATGTTATGTTCTCTCTCTGAGCAAGTCAAGTTCTAACCCCCCTCTGTTTATTCTCTGGCTGAACTACTTCATAAAAGTTTCCTGTTATTGTGTACCCCACAACCTGACACCCTAAATTTTTGACGGTGTTCTCCTCCCATTCTGTGAGAATGAGGAATGTCGAAGCAAGATTCATCTCGGTACCCCGGTAAGGTTCCATCTGAAGGAATCTGCCAACATCCGATTGAGGATGCTCTGATTTCTTTCCTTTTTTATGTTTTGGAAGTCACAACTGATGTTGCTCAGGGGTGACAACTGGCTCTGTACTCAGGAATCACTCTTGGCATAATTAGCGGTTCTTATGGGATACCGGCAAAGGTACCTAAAGGCTCTGCTACTGCTGCATGCCCCAGGTTTCATGCTTAATCCTTAATTACACCACACCTAACATGGAAGTTAACCCAAGGGTGGAAATTTTTACGCTGTGGAACCCCCCCACAGCGGCATCTCGTGGCGGTTAAGCGGAACTCCCATTGCCCGAGTTCCCCACCCTTAAGATTTCCAGCCATCAGATTTGCTTCAATGCTGGGGCTCATTAAGAATCAAACACGCAGCCTGGGACCATAGTGGGATAACAGTGGGTAAGGCCTTGCATCGGTTTGGAGCTCTTGCACCCCATATAGACCCGTGCATGCCAACCGAAGTATCTAACAATTGGCGGGACCAACCCCTGAGCATTACTGTGTGCCCCTCCCCCCGAAACAGATGCTTGCCGCCCTCCACAGCCCCACCCACACACTCTCTGACCCCACAAGAGTCTCTGGTTTCTTAATTAGGTATCCAGAATTTGCTATTCCTAGTGGGGTTTGAAGCCACATAAAAAAACATGATCTTTGTTCCCTCCCCACCCACCATACTGACTATCTGGGCAAGTGACACTGGGTTCTTTATTGGGGAGAGGGGTCGGTGGCCACAACAGACCTACTGTGGGCACTCGAGAACCCTACATCATGCCGGGAATTGACCTGTGTTGAGCACAAAGCATTGCCTCCCCGCCATCTTCTATTTCGAAGAACCCCATCTGAAAGGTTTCCTGTCTTGGTCACCCCCATACCTCATCATCCTACATTTCAATAAAAGTCATTTCTCTGTTCTGTGTGTAGCTGGTGAGGTCGAACAAGATTCAGCTCGTTGTTACTCCAGGCCTGAGGTGAAGGAATCCGCTGACAAAGAAACTGAGGTTATGGTTTTCGTTTGATAGATTATGGTTGGGGGCCACACCTGGCAATGTTCTGGAGTGACTCCTGGATATTCTTTCCTTAATTACCCCTGTAGGTGTTCACGGAACTATAAGGGGGTGCCTGGGTTTGGACCCAGTTTAACTGCTGCAAGGGAAGCGCTTTTCTACCCACTTTCCTTCTGCTCTATTGCATGAGGCTTGATCGTTAATCATTGAAGCAAAACCCAGCTCTGAAAATCTTCCCTGTAAACCCGGGACGCACCTCATCCCCTCCGTCACCACAAGACAGCGCTATGGAATATATTCGTCCCTGCCCAGGGTCCTTTCTCTCAGGAATGTTCACCCCTGGCCCTCTCCCCCTTCCAGAACCTACTGAAGCTCCCCAGGACTCTCCAAGCTCTCTGCAGAGAGACCCCTGATCCTTGCCCAACTTTGCAGCCCCCAACACTGCCACACCAGTGCCCTGGATTTATTTGAGAGTGGCCAAAGCAGAACTAAAGCTGTGGGGAGGGCAAGGCTTTCTATGGTGTGGGGGATGTAACCCAGGTTGGCCAGGGGAAGCCAAGAGATTTCTCAGAGTTCTGTCTCCTTTATCTGACCCTTTTTTTCCATCATGGTCATCCTCACAAATCTTCCCCCTCTATTCAGTTTTTTGCTTTTTGTCATCACACGGGATGTTGCACAGGGGTTACCGCTGGCTCGATACTCAGGGATTACTTGTGGCGGTGCTCAGGTGACCATAGGGGATGCTGGGTATCAAACCCGTGTCGACCACGTGCAGGGCAAACACCCAACCTGTTGCACATTTGGAAGGACCCCAAACATTCTCTTACTCCCTGCCAGAGTTCTGGGGATTCCATAGACTTGAGATGTTCAAAACATTGTGCTTGTGGCACTTTTGTGGCAGCCACGAAGTACACTTTCTGCACTCCCCACTCCCTTGGCAAAACAAAAGAGCTTCTATTGAGAGGTCCTGTTCTGACACTGTAAATGTTTATTAGTCATTCAATATGAATTTGACCATGTTTCCAAAGATCAGAGGGAAAGAAGAAGCTCTTCCCACTTTCTTTACATTCATAAAGTTTTGTTGTGTAAGTCTTTTGAAACGAGCAGTATCTGAGGATGTAGAAAGTGGGTGGAGATGTAAACAAAGGTCTCCCCGCATTCTGCACATGTATATAGTTTCTCCCCAGTGTGAATTCTCCTATGTACTGTAAGCTTTGCGGATCAAGTAAAGGCCTTCACACACTCCCGACATATATAAGGCTTCTCTCCAGAATGATTTTTCACATGCAGAGTCAGGGCTAAGGATTGAGTGAAGGCGTTACCAAACACCAACATTTATGAGGTTTCTTCCACTCTTAATTTCCCTATGTGTAATGAGGAGTGACGGGTACCGAAGAGATTTCCCACAAACCTCACATATAACGAGCTTTTATCCAGTATGTATTTTCTTGTGCTTAAAAAAGGCTTGAGGGGCTGGAGAGATAGCACAGCGGGTAGGGCGTTTGCCTTGCTTGAGTCCTACCTTCCCATATGGTCCCTTGAGTACCGCCAGGAGTAACTCCTGAGTGCAGAGTCAGGAGTAACCGCTGTGCATTGCCTGGTGTGACCCAGAAAGCAAAATAAAATAAAATAAAATAAATAAAAATAAAAAATAAAAGGCTTGAGTAAGAAGCAAAGAGCTTCCCACTGTCCTTTCATGCATATGGTTTCTCTCCGGTATTAACTCTGCTATGTATAATAAGGTATCGGGATTGTTGGAAGACCTTCCCACATTCTTGACACGTATATGGTTTCTGTCCTGTGTGGATGTTCACATGATCACACCAAGGTAGTGCTGGACGCAAAGTTTGTTCTTGCTGCTGACATTCCCGGGGATTCTGTCCACCTCTGTGTGTTTCGAAGGAGATGTCAAGGTGTCGAGGACCTGGGAAGGCTCCCACACATTCCTTACATTTGGACGTGTTTGTACCATGGTGACTTAGGAGACTGTTGGAGTGAAGGACTCTCTATAAACTGTGACCTCTCCCACCGTCCAGGGGCTTGTCCCCTGGGACGGTTTGTGTCCATGGACTAACCATATGGAAAGGTAGGACTCAAGCAAGGCAAACGCCCTACCCGCTGTGCTATCTCTCCAGCCCCTCAAGCCTTTTTTAAGCACAAGAAAATACATACTGGATAAAAGCTCGTTATATGTCAACAGTCTCTGAGTAGCTTTTCCCAGGGGAAAGCTTCTTTGCAGCAGGGGCGCTCCCTTCCTTCTGGTCACCCAGAAAAGACATCCCACCTGTCTTGGCATCCACACGCGGCTGAGGATACAATTGGTTGCTCGAGATTCTGTCACACTGTGCATGATCAGACAACCCACCCAGGCTGGTTGCTTCCCTGAGTAACAGTAGAGAAAGCTTCCAATTAGTTTGCTGTGCCTGAGAGTCTCCTCGTCCAGAAAATTCACATCTGCGGGTTGGTTTCTAACATTTAACCCCCTTGATTGAAATTATGACATGAGACCGGATTTTCCAAGCAACAACTAATGTTTCAATAAGACGGACAAGCAAAAATTGACCGATGCGGGGTTACAGAGCTATATAAATTTTATGAACTCAATGAACAGACACAGTAAGTGGAAATAACTCCCTCTGCAGAAAAACGAAGTACCAGTTTAGACTGAAAATAAAAGGGACCTGAGACTGGGTTTGGTTCCAGCTTAGTGTGGAGCCCAGGATGCATGTGCGAAGGCAAAAATGCATCCCCACACACCCGAGAGGGACACTGTGAAAACATCTCACCTGTAGCAGATTCCTCTCCAGGATCAATGAGGTTTTTTTGTTTTTTGTTCTGTTTACTTAGGTGGGGAGGATTCCTGCTGCTGGGGCTCTGAGGGACATATGGGGTGCTGGGAAGGAGTCCAGGTTTCCTTCCTGGTGCAAAGCAAGTACCCTTCCTAACACAAAATCAATAGTGCTGTACCATCAGGTTCTTTTCAACAATCGCCACTTGTCTTTGCTGTATATCAGATCTAAAATCACAGTATTTCCCCTGTATTAAAAAGAGATTTCGGGGGGTCAGAGACATACTACAGGTGTAGGGTGTTTGTCTTGTACGCGGCCGACCTGGGTTCAATCTCGGATATCCCATATGGTCCCTTAAGCATCGCTAGGAGTAATTACTAAGTGGAGAGCCCAGAGTAACCACTGAACATCGCTGGGTGTGACCCAAAAAGCAAAAAAATAAATAAATACAAATACGTTTTTTTTAGGTTTTCGAATTACTGATTTTATGCAGCAACAGGGTCGGAATGAAGATACGCATTGCGTGAAGTTAGCCAGAAAAAGAAACACAAACAAAATGATGCAGCCATCTGTGGAATGCAGAACACTGGATGCAGAAATGTACTGTAAAGGGTGTGCTTAAATCATCCCTGATTCAGTGTTTAGATACTGTTATAGTGCATAGGATCAGAGACATTCCATTGAGGCTGGCTGCTTCTGTGAAGAACAACAGAGGAGGATTCCAATTATTTCTTGATTTCTTGAGAGTCTCCATGTCAAAAAAATGTCGAGCCCTGCAGGTTTGTTGTCTAACATTTCCACCAGGCAAATATAATTATTGAAACCTGGATGGCTTTTCCTGGAATGACAAAATGTTTTTGGAAGAAGGACATGCAAAATTGACAGAAGTGTTGGTCATTAACTTGTGTCCATTTCTTTCTCAACTCAGTGAAGAACACATTACGTGAAAATAATTACTATACAGAAAATGGAAGCACCAGTTTCAAACAAATAAAAATAAACCAGAGTCTGGGTTCGGTTGTAACTCTGTATGGAGCTCGGGATGCATGTATGAAAGCAAGGCTGAATCCCCACAAAACTGAGAACACAGGGACCATTGAAGACATCGAACCTAATTGATTTAATGTCAGTTAATGTTAATCAATGAGGGTTTGGGAGTTTTTTGTATTTATTTGTTGGTGCAGTGTCACACAAGATAGTGCTTATAGATCACTCCTAGTGGGGCTGTGGGGACCATATTGGGTGCTGGGTATAGAACCTGGTTCCATCCCTGGACAAAGCAGTGCACTTCCCACTACACTACTACTAGGGCCAAAAAATCAGTTCTTTTCAACAATGTTCACCTGTGCTTACATTCTATTAAAAAAAAAAACCTCAGTATTATTTTGGTATTTAAAAAAACAGAATGTCTTTAAATCTTACAACTACTGAGTTTATCACCCATTGAGGCTAAGAGCCTATTACTC
The DNA here is from genome assembly GCF_029834395.1 of Sorex fumeus. Classification (NCBI taxonomy): domain Eukaryota; kingdom Metazoa; phylum Chordata; class Mammalia; order Eulipotyphla; family Soricidae; genus Sorex; species Sorex fumeus. Next base: position 1,294,357 of record NW_026606165.1, read on the forward strand.
TTGGCATAAGGCTGTGGATTTCCTCCCTGTGATGTCCAGAGTCTGGAGATCTGCTGACAGCAAAGGATGCCAGGTGCCCCCATTCAAGCCACATGCTTGGTCCACTGAAAATCCCACTGGCATAATTATTTATTCTGAACATGCAAACCTTTCCAGCTCACTTGTAATCGATGATCCTGTTGTACTGCATCAAAATGTGGTAATACTGAATCCCACATTTGGGGTTTGATTTCTGAAATCAAACAAAACAGAATGTAAGAGTTACTCACTGGATAGTAGAATGAGGTCCAGCAGATAGCGGGCATCTTGATAGTTCTCACAGTCCAAACAGGCCCACAGAAAAGGGTAGATCTTTGGGGTGATCACTGTGATGACCTAGACATTATCCAAACTAGCTTTTGGGTGTTGTATTTTGACCAGACTAGATACTGGGACCACATGAAATGCCGGGGATCAAAAATCAGTCTGCTGCCTAAAATGCAAGTGTGCTCCCTGCTACCCATGTCCTGATCCAAACTAATTTTGATATGGACTTATTCATTACTTTAAAACAAAGGCCAAAATATCACTAAGAGGAACACGAAAGAACAGGAGAGAGACCATGTGCTTAGCTTGAAGCAGACAGGCTCAGATCTCAGATACCTGAACACCTCGGGTACAATTCCTGAGCACACGGCCAGGAGTTACACCTGAGACCCACAAGGAGTCATGTATTACTATGACTGGGCCCAAAACTTAAACGACGACAAACTTCTTAGATACTCAAAAACATATAATGATCCGAGGGCAAAGATAAGCATGGAGTTAGAGAGGGCAGAGGGTTTCTGACTGCTCCAGAAAAGGGAGTTGCAGGCTCCACAGCCACCCTGCTGAGGCACATAAAGGAAGACCGAAGGCTGAGATTCCCATGGACTATTCTACACAACTGACAGATAAGGAAGCTTAACGACAAAGCCAGGAAATTAAAGCACAGATCATTCCATGATGGACAGTCCAGTGGGGAAGAAGAGGAGCACGAACTTGGCACAGATGCCTGGATCCAGGAGCTTGAAGCCCTACGGCCTCAAACAGCAGAGAGCCAGGCACTCAGGCTCGGAGCCACATCCCACGTCTCCTTCCTGAAACAACCCAAGACCCGAGAAGCCTGTGCGCTCCTGTCACTGCACTGGGTCATCTTGTCACTCTCATACCTGAGGATGGTGTGGCAGAGGGCACGTCACCACCTCCTGCCTTTGTTTTTCCTGTAGATCAGCAGGAGGTTCCATGGAAAGACCTGAGCCGTGAGCACCAGAGAACAGCCAGCCCCGGCCCCCACCAGGAAGTCCCTGCATTGGAGCAAGAAATGTAGTGACTTGCCAGACACTTGGTCACTGGCTCACAGACCCATCCGCAGGGACACACTGCTAGATGCTCCTCCCTCTCCAGGGGACAGAAAAGTGTGTTGTGACCAGGCTGCCTGTTGGGACAGTAGGGCTAGTCTCAGCCTACAGGGGAGGAAACTACAGCCCTGCCCGAGCCCCGGGAATCCACTCAGGGCCCTACAGGAACGTACCTAAGACCAGAGACTAAATCTTAGGCCAGGAGCTCCCATGCAGAGATGGCCCCTGCAGGTCACAGTGACAACAGGCCCATTAGTGACTCTGCGTGGGGGCAGTCACAGGGACTCAGGGTGGACAAACCTTCAGCTGCCCTCTTGTATAATGGGCGGGGTCATGGGCCTGGGAGCTTTCTTCCAGGGAACAAGGTCACTTCTGCACTCGGGTGAGTCCCACGTGCCCCATGTCTGATCTGCTGGACCTTAGGCCATCCTGGTCCTGATATACTGTAATACAGAATCATCACATGAGCCTCCTCCAGCACTTGCTCCTGTTTTGCAGGAACAGCTCTGAAAACCATGTAAACAGTGTCTTGTATCACAATATTATCCAAATACCCAGGGTGTTTACTATGAGCCATGATTTTACGTGTGTCTAACAACTGGAATTTCTGGAGTGGGTCTACTTTTTTTTTTAATGTAGGAGTACTACTATTTATTCAGTCACTGATTAGCTGATTGAATTGTACATGAACTCCACCTTTCTTTTTTCATTTTTTTTTACAATTTTATTTATTGAATCACCGTGAGAAGTTACAAAGCTTTCAGGTTTAAGTCTCGGTCATACAATGAAACACCCGTACCTTCACCAGTGCCCATTCTCCACCACCAAAACCCCAGTATACCCCCATCCCACACCCTCCCCCTACCTGTGGGGCAGATGATTTTCACATTACTCTACTTTGATCACATTCAATATTTCGACACCAGACCCACCATTATTATTTGAGATTTTACCTCAACACTCAGATCTGCTGAAAAGGCAACAGTAGACAATTTGTGTTCTATTGCTAGTTATGAAAAACATATGATGTCATGTGGCTGCAGTAAGGCCATGTGATTTTGAAATTCTAAAATTTTTAACACATAAATCTGGAGGGATTTCTGGCAAAAGCCACTGGGTTTCGAGATTTGCTCCTGAGTCTCTGGGATCATGGCCGTTGAGCAGCTTGATTAGGAGCCAGAAAGGCCATTTGTGGGCGATGACTTGGGGACTTGTTGGGGTGAGGAGGACAAGCCCGGCTCCACCCCCATCCCCTGAGGCCCAACAAGTTTCGTCACTGGGGGCCCAAGCCTGACTGTCCAATGGCCTCTGGAGGATGATGGCCACCAAGCCGCCAGGAGGAAGCAGGTGGAAAGACAGCACCCTTTCCCCCCTGGGGTGGCCCAGCGACAGCAACCTACTGCGGGGTCCGGACACATTTCTGCCAAAAGCTGCTGGGTTTCAAGATTTGTTTCTGAGTAACTGGGATCATGGCCGTTAAGCAGCTTGATCAGGAGCCAGAGAGCCTGTTCGTGGGCGATGACTTGGGGTCTTGTTGGGGTGGGGAGGAGAGGCCCAGTCCCCTCCCACATCCTGTGAGGCCAAACAAGTATTGTCACTGCAGGCCTGAGCCTGACTGTCCAATGGCCTCTGGAAGATGACAGCCACCGATTCGTCAGGGGGGAGTAGGCGGAGTGACAACACCCTTTCCTCCCTGGGGTGGCCGGGTGACAGAACGTACTGTGGGGTCCGGACATACTTCTGCCAAAATCCACTGGGTTTTGAGATTTGTTTCTGAATCTCTGGGATCATGGCCGTTAAGCATCTTGATCAGGAGTCAGAGAGGCCGTTCATGGGCGATGACTTGGGGTCTTGTTGCGGTGGGGAGGACAGGACCGGCTCCACCCCCATCCTGTGAGGTCCTGCGTGTCTCATCACTGTGGGCCCAAACCTGACTGTCCAGTGGCCTCTGAAGGATGGTGGCCACTGGGCCACCAGGGGGAACAGGCCAAGGCATGAAACCTATTCCCACCTGGGTTGGCCCAGCACCGGTAACCTACTGCAGGGACCGGACGCATTTCTGTCAAAAGGCTCTGGGTTTCGAGATTTGTTTCTGAGTCTCTGGGATCATGGCCATTAAGCAGTTCAATCAGGAACCAGAGAGGCCATGCCTCCAATTCTATAGCTGAGCCGGAGGTGGTTTGTGGGTGTGTCTCCCACATACCTAACTTTTGGCCGTTTACATTCTTGGTTAAGCTTTGCCCCAAATTTTTGGGGTCTCGCCAAAGGCACAGCAGCAATTTTGGGGTATCTGGAAGTCTGAAGGCGCCATCAGGCTGCTGATGCACTCGCCTCACAGGTACAGATTGACCTGCTGGCGGCAACCATACCCCTTGGGTCTACTTTTAAACCATGAATATAATATCTTGTGGATTGGTGTGGTAATACAGCAGATAAAACATTCACCTTGCACTTGGATGACCCAGATTCAATACACTAGCACATATATGGGCTGCAGACCTCTGTCAGAAGTGATCCTTTAGCTCAGAGGTAGGAATAAGCCACAGACAAAGAAGGGTGTTTACCAAAAATACGGCAATTTCAAAAGGTAACTCTAATGAAAGGAAACAAAAACAACAAATACTCAAGTGTGAATTCTGAGGCACCCTTCCCAGGTTGCCAGATGTGAAGAATAGTGAGTCGGTAGGTCCCATAGTATGAGGTGTTTGGTGTTCCGCTCTCCAGAGAAACAAAGACACGGGGACCACAACAACTGATGGCAGATGGACCAGAGCACAGTGAACCTTTAATTCAGAACCGAATAGCATACTTATAGAACATCTGAGGAGATCGAGGTACAGGACTGCATGTATTGTGATTTACCATTTACAGAGGTCAAGCTTTTCAACAGAGGCAATTCTTTGGGGGGGGGGTGGGGAATTAACTCAAGGAGATGTTCTGTCTGATAAATTCACTCAGGGGTTACAAGATCTGTGTTACTTTGCTCTTTCCTTATGTGTGCGTATTAAAGAATCAAGTTTACTTCTTTTTCTTTTAATGTTTTTTATTAGTGAAACACCATGAGGTACAGTTGTAGATTTACAATTTTTGTGCTTGGGTTTGATTCTACAATGATCAGATACCCATCCCTACACCAGTGCCCATTTTCCACCACCATGGATAATATCCCCCCACCCCCATCCCCCCATTCCCTCCTGCCTCTGAGGCAGGGCAATACCCTGTGTTCTCTCTCTCCTTTTGGGTGTTGTGGTCTGCAAAAGAGGCATTGAGTGGCAAACATGTTCAGTCCATAGTCCACTTTTGACATGCATCTCCCCTCCTGGGAGGATCCTCCAAACACCCTTTATTTGGTGTTCCCTTCTCTATCTGAGCTGCCCTTTCCTCTAGAATGCCCGACTGGCCACTAAGCTATAGAGTAATCCTCATGGTGCTGATCTCAGCTATTCTTGGGTATTAATCTCATATTTTGTTACTTTATATCCCCCAGATGAATGCAATCTTTCTATGTCTATCCCTCTCTTTCTGACTCATTTCGCTTAGCATGATACTTTCCATATTGTACCACTTGTATGTAAATTTCATGACTTCATCTTTTCTAAGAGCTACATAGTACTCCATTGTGTAGATGAACCAAAGTTTCTTTAACCAGTCATCTGTTCTTGGGCATTCAGGTTTCTTCCAGTTTCTGGCTATTGTAAAGAGTGCTGCAATGAACAAACAAGTGCAGATGTCACTTCGACTATACATTTTTGCCTCTCTGGGATATATTCCCAGGAGTGGTATTGCTGGGTCAAATGGGAGCTCAATTTCTAATTTTTTGAGAATCGTCCATACTGTTTTCCAGAAGGGCTGAACCAGTCGACATTCCCACCAACAGTGTAGGAGTGTCCCTTTCTCGCCACATCCGCGCCAGCATCGGTTGCTTTTGTTCTTTTGAATGTGGGCCAGTCTCTGAGGTGTGAGATGGTATCTCATTGTGGTTTTGATCTGCATCTCCCTGATGATTAATGATGTAGAGCATTTTCTCATGTGCTTTTTTGCCATTCGGATTTCTTCTTTGAGAAAGTTTCTGTTCATTTCATTGCCCCATTTTTGGATGGGGTTGGATGTTTTCTTCTTGTGGAGTTTAACCAGTATTTTGTATATCCTGGATATCAACCCCTTGTCAGATGTGTATTCGGCGAATATCCTTTCCCATTCTGTAGACTGTCTTTGTATTTTGGTCACTGTTTCTTTGGAGGTGCAGAAGCTTCTTAGTTTAAGATAGTCCCATTTATCTATCACTGTTTTCACTTGCTCAGACAGTGGCGTGGCATCTTTGAAGATACCATTAGCTTCAATGTCATGGAGGGTTTTGCCAACTTTGTCTTCAATGTGCCTTATGGTTTCTGGTCTGATGTTGAGGTCTTTAATCCATTTTGATCTTACTTTTATACACGGTGTTAGGCAGAGTTCTGAGCCCATTTTTTTGCATGTAGCCGTCCAGTGATGCCAGCACAATTTGTTAAAGAGGCTTTCCTTACTCCACTTCACATTACTTGCACCTTTATCAAAGATTAGATGATCATATGATTGAGGGGAGATGTCAGTGTATTCAACCCTGTTCCATTGGTCTGCAGTTCTGCCTTTGTTCCAGTACCATGCTGTTTTAATTATTACTGCTTTGTAGTACAGTTTGAAGTTCGGGAGGTTGATTCCTCCCATTTTCTTTTTCCCAAGAATTGCTTTAGCTATTCGTGGGGGCTTATTGTTCCATATAAATTTCAGGAGTGTTTGCTCCATTTCTTTGAAGAATGTCGTGGGTATCCTTATAGGGATTGCATTGAATTTATACAATGCTTTCGATAGTATTGCCATTTTGACAATGTTAAGTCTCCCGACCCATGAACAGGGGATATCTTTCCATTTCCTCATGTCCACGTTTATTTCCTGAAGTAGCGTTTTGTAGTTTTCTTTGTACAGGTCCTTTACTTCCTTAGTTAATCTGATTCCTAAGTACTTGATTTTCTGGGGCACAATTGTGAATGGGATTGTTTTTTTTCATGTTGCTTTCTTCTCTCTCACTGTTTGCATATAGGAAAGCCATGGACTTTTGGGTATTGATTTTATAGCCTGCAACTTTACTATACGAGTCTATTGTTTCTAGGAGTTTTTTGGTGGAGGTTATTGGGTTCTCTAAGTATAGTATCATATCATCTGCGAATAGTGAGAGCTTGATTTCTTCCTTTCCTACCTGAATGCCCTTAATATCTTTTTCTTGCCTAATCGCTATTGCAAGTACTTCCAGTACTATATTGAACAGCAGTGGAGAGAGTGGGCATCCTTGTCTCGTCCCTGATCTTAGAGGGAAGGCTCTCAGTTTTTCCCCATTGAGGATGATGCTTGCTGTAGGCTTGTGGTAGATGGCTTTAATTATGTTGAGGAAGGTCCCCTCTATACCCATTTTGGCTAGGGTTTTCATCATAAAGCGGTGCTGGATCTTGTCAAATGCTTTCTCTGCATCTATTGATATAATCATATGCTTTTTATCTTTTCTTTTGTTGATATGATGGATTATGTTGATTGATTTCCGAATGTTGAACCATCCTTGCATCCCTGGGATGAATCCTACTTGGTCATGGTGTATGATCTTTTTGATGAATAGTTGGATTCTATTTGCTAGTAGTTTGTTGAGGATCTTTGCATCTGTGTTCATCAGGGATATCGGTCTGTAATTCTCTTTCTTTGTGGTATCTCTGTCTGCTTCTGGTATCAGTGTGATATTTGCTTCGTAGAAACTGTTTGGAAGTGTTTTTGATATTTCAATTTCGTGGAAAAGCTTAAAGAGGATTAGGAGTAAGTCCTCTTTAAAGATTTGGAAGAATTCACTAATGAATCCATCCGGACCAGGACTTTTGTGCTTGGGGAGACTTTTTATTACCATTTCAATTTCCTTGATGGTGATAGGTCTGTTCAGGTATTCCAGGTCTTCTTGGTTCAGCCTTGGGAGTCTGTAGGAGTCTAGGAATTTATCCATTTCCTCGAGGTTTTGATGTTCCGTGGCATACAGTTTCTCAAAGTACTCCCTGAGGATCCTTTGAATTTCTGTAGTTTCTGTTGTAATGACCCCCTTTTCATTTCTGATTTGGTTTATTAGGGTTTTCTCTCTCCCTTTCTTTGTGAGTTTTGCTAGAGGCTTATCAATCTTGTTAATTTTCTCGAAGAACCAGCTCTTGGTTTCATTGATCTTTCGGATTGTGTTTTGGGTTTCCATCTCGTTAATCTCTGCTCTGAGTTTTATTATTTCCTTTCTCCTGTACGGGTTGTGCTCCTTTTTTTGGTCCTTCTCCAAGCTCTTAAGCTGTGAGGTTAGGTTATTTATGTGTGCTCGCTCCTCCTTCCTGAGGAATGCTTGTAGAGCTATAAACTTTCCTCTTAACACAGCTTTTGCTGTGTCCCATAAGTTTTGGTAACTCGTGTTCTCATTTTCATTCGTTTCTTGGAATCTTTTGATTTCCTCTTTGACTTCCTGTCTAAGCCACTCGTTGTTCAGTAGAGCACTGTTTAATTTCCAGGTGTTTGATTTAGTTTTCTGTTTTTGTATGTGATTTAGTTCTAATTTCAGCACATTATGGTCTGAGAAGATTGTCGATACAATCTCTAACTTCTTAATTTTTTGGAGGCATGTTTTGTGGCTCAGCATGTGGTCTATCTTGGAGAATGTTCCAAGTACAGTTGAGAAGAATGTGTATTCAGCTTTTTGTGGATGAAGTGTCCTGTATATATCTACTAAGTCCCTTTCTTCCATTGTTTCCCTCAGATGAAGTATGTCATTGCTAAGCTTGAGTCTGGTTGATCTATCAAGAGGTGGCAAAGCAGTGTTGAAGTCTCCCACTAGTATTGTGTTGCTGTTGATGTCTTTTTCCAAATCTATGAGTAGTTGTTTTAAGTACTTTGCTGGTCTCTCATTAGGTGCATATACATTTTTTTATTAGTGAAGCACCATGAGGTACAGTTGTAGATTTACAAATCTTTGTGCCTGAGTTTCGGTCATACAATGATCAAATACCCATCCCTCAACCAGTGCCCATTTCCCCCCACACCCCTCCCACCCTGCCTCTGTGGCAGGGCATTCCCCTTTGTTCTCTCTCTCCTTTTGGGTGTTGTGGTCTGCAAAAGGGCATTGAGCGGCAATCATGTTCAGTCCATAGTCTACTTTCAACATGCATTTCCCCTCCTGGGAGGATCCTCCAAACACCTTTCATTTGGTGTTCCCTTCTCTATCTGAACTGCCCTTTCCCCTAGAATATCCGGCTGGCCTCTAAGTTATGGAGTAATCCTCCTGGTGTTGATCTCAGCTATTCTTAAGTATTGATCTCATATTTTGTTGCTTTATATCGCCCAGATGAATGCAATTTTTCTATGTCTATCCCTCTCTTTCTGGATCATTTCGCTTAGCATGATACTTTCCATATTGTACCACTTGTATGTAAATTTCATGACTTCATCTTTTCTAAGAGCTACGTAGTACTCCATTGTGTAGATGTACCAGAGTTTCTTTAACCAGTCATCTCTTCTTGGGCACTCAGGTTTCTTCCAGTTTCTGGCTATTGTAAACAGTGCTGCAATGAACAAACAAGTGCAGATGTCACTTCCACTACACATTTTTGCCTCTCTAGGGTATATTCCCAGGAGTGGTATCGCTGGGTCAAATGGGAGCTCAATTTCTAATTTTTTGAGAAACGTCCGTACTGTTTTCCAAAAGGGCTGAACTAGTTGACATTCCCACCAACAGTGAAGGAGTGTCCCTTTCTCACCACATCCGCGCCAGCATCGGTTGCTTTTGTTCTTTTAAATGTGGGCCAGTCTCTGAGGTGTGAGATGGTATCTCATTGTGGTTTTGATCTGTATCTCCCTGATGATTAATGATGTAGAGCATTTTCTCATGTGCTTTTTTGCCATTCGGATTTCTTCTTTGAGAAAGTTTCTGTTCATTTCATTGCCCCATTTTTGGATGGGGTTGGATGTTTTCTTCTTGTGGAGTTTAACCAGTATTTTGTATATCCTGGATATCAACCCCTTGTCAGATGTGTATTCAGTGAATATCCTTTCCCATTCTGTAGACTGTCTTTGTATTTTGGTCACTGTTTCTTTGGAGGTGCAGAAGCTTCTTAGTTTAAGATAGTCCCATTTATCTATCTCTGTTTTTACTTGCTCGGCCAGTGGCTTGGCATCTTTGAAAGTACCATTAGCCTCAATGTCATGGAGGGTTTTGCCAACTTTGTCTTCAATGTACCTTATGGTTTCTGGTCTGATGTTGAGGTCTTTAATCCATTTTGATCTTATTTTTGTACATGGTGTTAGGCAGAGTTCTGAGCCCATTTTTTTGCATGTAGCCATCCAGTGATGCCAGCACAATTTGATAAAGAGGTTTTCCTTACTCCACTTCACATTTCTTGCACCTTTATCAAAGATTAGATGATCATATGATTGAGGGGAGATGTCAGTGTATTCAACCCTGTGCCATTGGTCTGCAGTTCTGCTTTTGTTCCAGAAACACGCTGTTTTGATTATTACTGATTTGTTGTAGAGTTTGAAGTTAGGGAGGTTGATTCCTCCCATTTTCTTTTTCCCAAGAATTGCTTTAGCTATTCGTGGGGGCTTATTGTTCCATATAAATTTCAGGAGTGTTTGCTCCATTTCTTTGAAGAATGTCATGGGTATCCTTATAGGGATTGCATTGAATTTATACAGTGCTTTCGGTAGTATTGCCATTTTGACAATGTTAAGTCTCCCGACCCATGAGCAGGGGATATCTTTCCATTTCCTTATGTCCTCTTTTATTTGCATTTATAATATTTATAATAAATGCATATACATTTATTATTGTAAGTTATTTATAAATATTATAAATATATAAGTTCTTTATAAATATTATAAAAATATTTATAATAAATGCATATACATTTATTATTGTAAGTTCTTCCTGTTGTACAGATCCTTTGATCAATAAGAAATGGACTTCACTGTCTCTTATGACCTTCCTCACTCTGAAATCGATGTGGTCTTATATTAGGATGGCTACCCCAGCTTTTCTATGGGAGCTATTTGCCTGTAGGATTGTTTTCCAGCCTTTGACTCTGAGTCTGTGTTTGCTTTGACTATTGAGATGTGTTTCATGCAGGCAGCAGAATGTTGGGTTCAATTTTCTAATCCATCCTGCCTCTCTATGTCTTTTAATTGGTGCGTTTAGCCCATTGACATTGAGAAAGATTATTGTTATGGGATTTTGTCCCATTGTTCTGTTGAAATTTGGTGTATTTGAGGGACCTTTCTTGCCTTAAAGTAGCCCATTTAGTTGTTCTTATAACCACGGTTTTGAGTCTATGAAGTTCCTGAGCTGTTGTTTGTCTGTGAAACTGTGTGTAATACTTTACTCGCTGGGTAAAGTATTTTTGGGGAGGCATTTATTTCATTGAGTTTTTTCACTATGTCCCACCACTGTTTTCGGGCCAGAAGGGTTTCATCAGAAAAATCAGCTGTGAATTTTAAGGATGCTCCTTTGTAAGAGATTTCTTTCTTCGATCTTGCTGCTTTCAGAATTTTGTCTATGTCTAAGGTTTTGGTCATTTTGATCAGAATGTGTCTTGGGGTATTTTTATTCGGATTTCTTCTAGCTGGTACCCTTCGGGCCTCCTGAATATGGTCACAAGTTTTCTTCAGCTCTGGAAACGTTGTAGCAATGATGTCTTTTACAGTTTCTTCTTCATCAAGGTTTTCTTCCTGTACCTCTGGGACTCCAATAATTCTTATGTTACCCCTCTTGGCATCATCATGATCTTCTCTTGCCATCTGTTCCCGAATTGTGAGTCTCTTTTCCATTTTCTGCTCTTTTCTGGAGAGTCTCTGAACTTCATCTTCGTGCTCACTGTTTCTGTTCTCGGCAGCTGTTACTCTGCTGCTGAGGCCTTCCACTGAGTTTTTCAATTCGCCTACGAGATTTTTCAGGTCTGACATTTCTGATTGCATTTTCCTCATTTCTGCCTTCAAATCCTCTTGTCTTCTATTGGCATTGCTTTCCATTGTTTCTTTTAGTTCCCTAAGCACCCTAAGTAGCTCCCTCCTGAATTCCTTGTCAGAGAGGTTGTCTAACACTGCAGTACTGTTGGTGTCATCTGGGCTAGACTCTTCAATAAGAAAGTTTGGTGGGCTTTTGCGTTGCTTTACCATTGTGAAAACTGTGGTTTAGTCCTTAACGTTCACTGTTACTATTCTGCTTGATATGCAGTGTGAGTTAAGATAGGCTTATGAGTTATTGGCTACTGTGTTTCTAGTGACTGAGCTAAACTAGAGACGTTTCCATCGAAGAAGTTAGCTTATGGTTCCTATGGCATATGTAGTGGGAAAATATTTTGCGGCCGCATTAGCGGCCGCGGCTCCGGAAATAGTCCCTGGCACTGAGCGAGGAGTTGGGAACGTCGATGGAGCTAGCTGTGCATGCGCAGAGAGGGTCCCAGGCCCTTGGGGGTGGGCTGTACCTGGTTGGAATAGGAGCCGTTCAGCTTGGTTGCTCAGAGCTGGGCCTCCGTGCCCATCGCGCACAGATCAGGGGTGAAACCGGCTTCCTAGGAGGTGGAGCTAGCTGTGCATGTGCACAGAGGGTCCCAGGCCCTTGGGGGCGGGCTGTACCTGGTTGGAATAGGAGCCTTTCAGCTTGGTTGCCCAGAACTGGGCCTCCGTGCCCGTCCCGCACAGATCAGGGCTGAAACCGGCTTTCTAGGAGGTGGAGCTAGCTGTGCATGCGCACAGAGTTTCCCAGACCCTTGGGGGCGGGCTGAACCTGGTTGGAATAGGAGCCGTTCAGCTTGGTTGCCCAGAGCTGGGCCTTCGTGCCCGTCCCGCGCAGATCAGGAGTGAAACCGGCTTTCTAGGAGGTGGAGCTAGCTGTGCATGCGCACAGAGGGTCCCAGGCCCTTGGGGGCGGGCTGTACCTGGTTGGAATAGGAGCCATTCAGCTTGGTTGCCCAGATCTGGGCCTCCGTGCCCGTCCTGCGTGGATCAGGGCTGAAACTGGCTTTCTAGGAGGTGGAGCTAGCTGTGCATGCGCACAGAGGGTCCCAGGCCCTTGGGGGCGGGCTGTACCTGGTTGGAATAGGAGCCGTTCAGCTTGGTTGCCCAGAGCTGGGCCTCTGTGCCCGTCCCGCGCAGATCAGGGGTGAAACCGACTTTCTAAGAGGTGGAGCTAGCTGTGCATGCGCACAGAGGTTCTCAGGCCCTTAGGGGCGGGGTGTACCTGGTTGGAATAGGAGCCGTTCAGCTTGGTTGCCCAGAGCTGGGCCTCCCTGCCCGTCCCGCACAGATCAGGGCTGAAACCAACTTTCTAGGAGGTAGAGCTAGCTGTGCATGCGCATAGAGGGTCCCAGGCCCTTGGGGGCGGGCTGTACCTGGTTGGAATAGGAGCCGTTCAGCTTGGTTGCCCAGAACTGGGCCTCCGTGCCCATCCCGCGCAGATCAGGGGTGAAACCGGCTTTCTAGGAGGTGGAGCTAGCTGTGCATGCGCACAGAGGGTCCCAGGCCCTTGGGGGCGGGCTGTACCTGGTTGGAATAGGAACCGTTCAACTTGGTTGCCCACAGCTAGGCCTCCGTGCCCGTCCCCCAAGTTTACTTCTTATCAATATTTGCAGTTATCTGGATACACACAATAAGAAACATTCCAAAAATTACTTCTCTGGGTCCAGGAACTAATGTAAAAAGATGACTGTGCGTTTTTCCATAAATTCCACATGGAGCCCTTAGTCTTGTTACCCAATGGGGTCTAGTCTTTTAGGTCATGACGGATTGGAAACAAGACCATACTTGACGATTTCTAAACTGAATCTAGATATTGAAGCCAATGTAGCTTTGATGCTTGCCCCAGGTCAAACCAGAGATTCTCGGTTGGATCCAGTTTTCTGGAGTTAGAAAATACGGTAAGTGAAGCCTGAGTCAAGTAATTATGATGAATGCCCAGAAGTAAATATATTTTAAAGTCAATTAAACCTCAAATATTAAGCACTTCATATTAACTTTATTCTTTTTTGAAGCAAAGAGCATTGCTCTATAGTAATAAATTATACTTTATATATGTTATAGGGGAAAGAGAAGGTAAAGGTAAAGGTAAAGGCCCTCCCGTTGATAGTCGATTTGCTTTAGCGGGCCCAGTAACGTCTCCATTGTAGACTTTGTTGTTACTGTTTTTGGCATATCGAATACTCTCGGTAGCTTGCCGGGCTCTCCGAGAGGGGCAGAGGAATCGAACTCGGGTCGGCCATGTTGGCCACTTGTAAGGCGAATGCCCTACCGCTATGCTATCGCTCCAGCCCCAGGGGAAAGAGAAATGCAAATAAATGACTACAGATACAAAGACCAGATTCACCAAAATATTTGACTTATAAGTTAAAGATAAACTCGGGGGACTGGGAGTGCTCTAAAGAGCACTCTAAAGAGTAACCTTCTCTGAGGGTAAGAAAAGTTGGCAATTCACTGACCAATCCCGAAACACTTAGCGTACATATCCAACACTCATATGTAAAGACAAATTCTAGAGTGAAACATTTAAAGCAAGTATTTAAGCCCCCTTTTCTTTGTTTTCTATGGTGCAGAAATCCGTATTTTCTCTTAAATACTAGTAGTCCCTTTTATTGTTCTCACAATAAAAGGGTGTATGTGTGTGTTTGTCTCTGTGTGTCCATGTGTTTCAATTTTGGACCACAACTGCCACTGCTCAGGGGTTACTGCAGCTCTGGAATCAGGGCTCAGTTCTACTGGGGCTGAGGGACTATGTGAAATACCAGGTGTAGATGGAACTTGAGTTGGCCGCATACAATGCAAGCACCCTACTGGCTGTACTATTGCTCTGGCCCTTTCTAAGTTAATTATTTCCACCGCATCAGGAGTGACCCAAACCAAGGCTTCGACAACACCACCATACAACCCAGAAATCAACTATTTCTCTTTAAAAAAAAAACAAAAAGGGGCTGGAGAGATAGCACAGTGAGTAGGGTGTTTGTCTTGCACGTGGCCGACCCAGGTTTGATTCCCAGCATCCCATATGGTCCCTTGAGCACCATCAGTAGTAACTCCTGAGTGCAGAGCCAGGAGTAACCCCTGTGCATCGCCGTGTGTGACCCAAAAAGAAAAAAAAAGTTTCACTTGCAAACCTCACCCAACCACTTGCTCACACATGTGAAACCTGCACCCTGGAACAGGCCTCACTCCACGATCCAAAGTCTCTAGGTCCCCCTAAAGCCTTTGCCATACCTCAGGAACTGCCTGGATATCAGGAATGAGTGAAAAAGAAGTGCAAAATCGCGCCCCCAGGTGCATCAGCTCTGTCACTCACAGTGCAGGAGACTTGGAGGCCACTAGTGTCCTGCCACAAAATCGGCCTCCTCAGTGCCCCTATCAAAAGAGCCATCAATTCCTACTCCACCCACGACACCAATGGTGGCCTGAGCCAGGCAACCACTAGAATAGAAAGGATGCTGAAAACACCAGTTCTGTGACATCACTTCTGCACCCGCCAGGATCCTTAAAGGGCCATGGTCCAGATGCAGGAGACCATCTGTGACCATCCAGGTGAGTTGGTGCTCTTAGGTGGCTGGACTGGATAAAGTAATGGAGACGTAGCTGCTGGAGTGGTGGGTCACAGTCGGGGGCTGGGAGTAAGGACCAGAGTCCTGATTCTGTACTGGTTAGTCAACCATTGAAACAATGCTCTCACACACAGTCCATCAGGAAAAAAACATATGGGTTGATTCAAGGTCAAACAGGCAAGTTGGTACATGGCACCTGACATTGAGTTTCGTGAGGAAGTAATCAAGAATGGGTGAAGCAGTGACTCTGAAGCCAGCCATGGAAATGCAGAGAGGAACTGGCCTAGCACCAGCCCAGAGAACTGGACAAACACTGGAAAGTGGAAAAGCCCGGTAAGACCATCAGAGAGCACTGTCCAGCCAACACGCTACCTCATGAAAACGCCTGACCAGTGGACTCTTGCCTACAAGAAAAAACACAGGAGGCAGTTTGAGAAACACAATTTCAAATCCAGAGTATGGACAAGAGGGATAGTACAGTGGCGTGGGCGCTTGCCTTGTATGTGGTCAATCTGGGTTCAATCCGCAGAACTCCCAATGGTCCCCTGAGCACCATCAAAGTGAAAATCCAGGAGTAAGCCCTGCGCACTGCCAGGTGTGTACCACCAACAAACATACATATATATATATATATATATATGGAGTGATAGAACAGCATGGGAGAAGGAGCTGGTCACACACAGCCCACCTGGATTCCAATCACAGTACCCCATAAAATGATCCTGAGTCCCCCAGGTATGGATGACTTAGCTGAGAGGGAGGAGTAGGACTCAGCTGGGAGTGGCTTCAAAGAACATGAATCAAGAGGCCCTGAAGAACGAACGAGTGAAAAAGAAGTGCAAAATCGCACTTGTGAAAAAATCTCCATTGTGCAAAATCTCCATTGTGAAGGTGTGGCCTGTTTTCTGCCATAATCCCCCAAACCCAGGGCCTCAAAGCCAAGTCACAGGCGCTGGAGCAGTAGTCCGGAGGGGAGGGCTTTTTCCTTGCACGAGGCAGCTCAGTTTCAATCCCTGCCATCCCATATGGTCATCAATAACTGCCAGGAGTAACTACTGATTGTGGAGGCAGGAGTAACCAAAGAGCATCACTGCATGTGAACCAAAAAGCAAAAAAAATGTCAAGCCAGAGTCACAACAAAGAATAAGACAGTGGTGAGCCTTGACAGCCCTGAGTGAAGTGATTTTATTTTGCCTTTTTATTCAAATTAGTTTTTTTAACGTTTAATTAGTGAGAAACCATGAGATACAGTTGGAGACTTACAAAATTTTGTGCTTGGGTTTCATGTATACAATGACCAAATACTCATCCCTCAACCAATGCCCATTTCCCAGCACCACGGATCCCTGTATCCCTCCCACCCTCCATGCCCTCATCCCACACTGCCTCTGTGGCAGGGCATTCCCCTTTGTTCTCTCTCTCATTTTGGGTGTTGTGGTTTGCAAAAGAGGCATTGAGTGCCAATCATGTTTGGTCTATAGTCTACTTTCAGCATGCTTCTCCCATCCTGGGAGCATCCTCGCAACAATCTTTATTTGGTGCTCACTCCTCTATCTGGGCTGCCTTTTCGCCTAGCATGTGTGGCTGACTGCCAAGCCATGCACCAAAATTCCTGGTACTAAATTTGGCCACTCTTGACCATGACAGCCCTGAGCAAAGGATATTTTTTTTTGCATTTTTATTCATATTCCTCTTAGCTTTCATCAGAAATCTGAAAAGTACATGTTAACATACACATCAAGTTCAAATTTGGGGACACTGGCATAGACTTTTCCTTATAGACTGACATCACAGAAAGTTTATTACCCATGGCCAGGATTATTACCTCCCTGGCTGCACTTTTGTAGCACAGCATCCCATGGTACAAAGAAAAGAGACTTTCTGCAAAGGGCCTGTTTTGACATTAAAACTTGTTATTAGGTCATTGAGTTATCTACTATCAATTTTATGATGTTTCCTAAGACCAGAAGGAAACACAAAGGCCTTCCCACATTCTTGACATATATAAGATTTCACCCCAGTGTGAACTGCCCTATGTACAATTAGGCCGGAGGCCTGATGAAAGGCCCTCCCACATTCCTTACAAACAAATGGTTTCTCTTCAGTGTGAATTCTCACATGACGAGTAAGGGTTGAGGAAGAAACAAAGGCCTTTCCACACTCCTTACAAACATAAGGTCTCTCTCCAGTGTGAATTCTCATATGACAGATAAGGCTTGAGGATACAACAAAGGCCTTTCCACATACCTTACATCCATAAGGCTTCTCTCCATTGTGAATTCTCATATGCGTATTAAGGCTTGAGGAATAAACAAAGGCCTTTCCACATACCTTACATCCATAAGTCTTCTCTCCATTGTGAATTCTCATATGCCGAGTAAGGCCTGAGGATTCAACAAAGGCCTTCCCGCATTCCTTACAGACATAAGGTCTCTCTCCAGTGTGAATTCTCATATGGCAGATAAGGTTTGAGGAATAAGTAAAGGCCTTACCACACTCCTTACATATATAAGGCCTCTCTTCAGTATGAGTTTTCATATGCCCAGTAAGGGTTGAGGATCGAGTGAAGGCCTTTCCACGTGCCTTATATTTATGAGGTTTCTCTCCAGTATGAATTTTCCTGTGTCTAGAAAGGTGTGAGGAGTAACCAAAGACGTTCCCACATTGCTCACACACATATGCTTTCTTTCCAGTATGGATTCTACAATGTTTTAAGAGGTCTGAGGGTTGAGTGAAGGCCTTCGCACAGTCCTTACATGTATGTGGTTTCCCTCCTGTGTGGATGTTCATGTCATCACATTGGGGTGATGCCGGATTCAAACCACGCCCTTGCTGCTGATACTCTTGGGGATTCTGTCCACTGTGGGTTTCTAACGGAACATCAAAGTCCTGGGAACACGGGGAAGCTCCCCCACATTCCTTACTCTTGGACAGGGTCAATCCATGGTGACTTTGCTTGTGAGCCTTTTGGTGTGAAGGACTCGCTGTAAACAGTCCTCCTCTTGCAAATTCAAGGGTCTGCCCCAATGTTGGAGTTTGTGTCTGTAGACTAAGATTAAGACTGTGTGAAACTTTTCCCCGGGGAGGGATTCTTCAGACTGAGGTTGCTCTTTCCATTCTGATCACCCTCGGAGGCCATCCTGCTTGCCTTGGCATCCCCATGTGACTGAGGGCACAAATGCACACTTGAAACTTTTTCACAGTGTGAAGGGTCAGAGACATTCCACTCGGGCTGGCTGCTTCCCTGTAGAACAGCAGAGGATTCCAATTATCGTTCTCTGCCTTAAGTGTCTCCATGTCAAAAGAAATTGATACCTGCAGGTTGATTTCTAACATTTGCAACATACCAATGCAATTCCCGACAAGTGGATAGCAATACCATGGACTAACCTAATGTTTTTGTAAAACATACATGGAAAATTGATGAATGAGGTGCAATTAATTTGTTAAATATTTTTTTAACTCAATGAACAGGCATAAATGACTCCCTCCACAGAATACTGATGCACCAGATTCAAGATAAAATAAAACACACTAAATTCTGCGTTCGGTTCTATCTCAATATGGAGTAAATTCAGGGATGCATTTGTTAAGAAAAGCTGCATCCAACACTGCTGACACTGAGCACAAGGGCCATTGAAAACATCTCACCACAGGCAGATTCTTTTCAGGGTCAATGACTTTTTCTGTTCTGTACTTTGTTTTCATTTAGGGTTGGGGTACACCATGCAGTGCTCAGCATTACCAGTAGGTCTCTGTGAAACACATGGCAATGTGGATGGACGAGTTTAAAAGACAAGGTAATTTCACGTATATCATTTGTAGATACTTTCGATCAAATGAAAAAGCAAGGTATATACACGAAACATATTACAATTTTCTTTAGGTGTTGAGCAGAGATGTCAGCACCCAGTGAAGATAAGGGTCCTCAAATTCCAGCATCATACTCTAAATTTTTTTCCAGCCATTCCCGGCCCTGCACTTTAAAAATAACATGCTGGTCCACTGCCATTTTCAGTTAGTATTATAAAATTGATTCCAAACTTGCAAATCTTACCGGCTCACTCATACTCGGTGATTGAGTTCCTAAATCCTGAAGCCATGCATTGAGTTCTGAAATGAAACACAATATACAAAGTAAGTATTCTTCGCATGGAGGGGCTGGAGCAATAGCACAGTGCAGGCATTTGCCCTGCACACGGTTTACCCGAGTTCGATACCCAGCATCCCATATGGTCCCTTGAGCACTGCTAGGAGTAATTCCTGAGTGCATGATCCAGGAGTAACCCCTGTGCATATCTGGGTGTGACACCCCCCCCCAAAATAAGAAAAAGAATTCTTCTAATGGAATGGGACATCCTTAAACAGGCAGTACAGCTTGAGGACATCTATTTGGTTGTCACAGTCCAAAGTATCCCACAGAAAAGGGAAGGTCCCTGGAAAGGATTGCTGTGAAAAGCTTGGCAACCCTACAAGATTTAGTTTCAACAAGAGAATCTTACAGCACACCTGTATGCAATACTCGTGTTCCCAAATGAAATGGCTGTAATGCCACATCCTGAACCTGTGATTTGAGTTCTGAAATCAAACAAAAAGCACAATGAGAATTAGCCCAATGTTGAATGGAATGCACTTCAATGGCCAAGCAGGTGGAGAATATCTCCATGGTCCTCACAGTACAAACAAGCCTACAGAATGGGAAAATCTGCGGGAAGTGTTGCTGGAAGGAGCTCGGCAATCCCCGAACCAGTCTTTTGGGTTTTGTTTTTGATCAGGCCCAGTGATGCTCAGGATACCATAGGGGATTCTGGACATCGAAGGGAGGCGGCGTCTGAAAGGCGAGCACCCTCCCTGATGCACTTTTGTTCTGGTCCCAATTAGCTTCACTACGGGCTCACACTCACAATTTAACATATACACAATAAAACATTTTTTTGGTGCATACAAGAGGTTAGGTAATGGTCTAACTGGTCAAATGCAGGTAGGCATTTGTCTTGCATGAGGCTGACAGGAGTTGATCCCTGAGCACTGCCAAAAGCAACAAGAACCACCAGGTATAAGTGCTGAGCATCCCCAGGCCCCAAAACAAAAGAAAACTCAATTTCTTACTATAATCAAAACACCATGGCAATGATCCAAAGGCAAAGATAAACATGGTGTCAGATTGACAGAGTGGGGTGCAGAAAGGGCACCCAGCCCTGTAGGTGTACAGTCAGGCTAGTTATACAGCCGGGGAGACAAGGGTCTTGAAACTCATGGACTATTCGACATACCCGACTGATGAGGAAGAATGACAACAAAGTCAAGAAAGCAAAGCACAGGATCTCTCGATAATGAACAGCTCCGGGGAGTGAAGGGCAGCATAAGTGCAGAACAGGCGCCTGATCCAGGAGCATGAGGACCCAGCAGCATGTTTCACACATGCTCAGGGCACCCACACACTGCCCAGGGACCCAGCCATTAAGGGTCCTCAACACTCACGTGCACACATACCTCTCCTCCCCGGCCTTAGGGCTTCTATTCCAGCCAGGAGATCAACGCAGGCTTCACCCCAGAAACCCCAGCTCCACAGAGGAATGGATTAGTCACAAGGAAGGAAAAAAAGAAGCGTGAAAGTTGGCGCGACCCGCCTCTCAATTTCCCAAACCAGGAGGCGCAGGGTGCTCAAGCATTCCAAATCCTAACACAGAAAGTACTGAAGAATGAAGTTTTGCCTGTTTTTCCACTTTCAAAGGATTCAAAGCAGCATCTTGGTTGATTTCTGCCATAATTCCCGCTAACCTGCACCTCCTGGCCAAGCCAGAGGCAGAGCCAACAATAAGAGTGGTGAGTCGTGATAGCTCTGAGCAGGGGAGTGTTTTTTTATCTGTTCATTCAGCCACCTTCCTCCTCATTTTCATCACCAAGACTCATTATTTACAAGTTAACAAGCAAGTCCAAGCACTAGAACCCTGGCATAGCTGCAGCCTGGGTGAGAATTAGCAGGTACCTTTCACTGACATGAGAAGGCATTCCCAAGCAGGCAGGCTTATTTCCCTCTTATGTGCACTTTTGTAACACCCTTGACCATCTTGCTTTACTGAGCAGTCCTGTTCTGACCACGGAGACTGTTATTAAAGGATCAAATCTTCCAGTGTGATTTTCTCTCTGTTTACTAAGGTGTGAGGGGTACATGAAACCCTTCCCACATTGCTGACATATATGCAGTTTCTCTCCAGCATGAATTCTCATATGCTGAGTAAGAGAATAGCACCATGTGAAGGCCTTCCCACATGTCTGACACTGATGAGGTTTCCTTCCACTGTGAATTTGTCTGTGCTTAGCAAGGTATTCAGAATGGCAGATGGCCTTCCCACATTCCTCGCACATAGGTTTTTCTCTGGCGTGAATGCTCCTATGTACACTGTCTTGAGGTTCCAGCAATGCCCTTTCCACATTCCTTACATATATACAGTTTCTCTCCTGTGTGAATTCTCCTATGTGCATTAAGTACTGAGGTCATAGCAAGGGCCTTTCCACATTCCCTACATATACAGTTTATCTCCAGTGTGAATTTTCCTATGTACACTAAGTCTTGAGGCTCCAGCAAAGGCCTAACCAAATTCCGTACATATATACGGTTTCTCTCCAGTGTGAATTTTCCTATGTTCACTAAGTCTTGAGGCTAAAGCAAAGGCCTTTCCACATTCCTTACATATATATGGTTTCTCTCCAGTGTGAATTTTCCTATGCACTCTAAGATTTGAGGCTATAGTAAAGGCCTTCTCACATTCCTTACATATATACGGTTTCTCTCCAGTGTGAACTCTCCTATGTACACTAAGTCTTGAGGATCCAGCAAAGGCCTTTCCACATTCCTTACATCTATAAGGTTTCTCTCTAGTGTGAATACTTGCATGTATACTGAGTCTTGAGGATCGAGTAAAGGCCTTGCCACACTCCTGACATATATAAGGCTTCTCTCCACTATGAGTTTTCATATGTCTATGAATATTTGAGGGCTGAATAAAGGCCTTCCAACACGTCTGACATGTATATGGTTTCTCTCCTGTATGAATTCTCCTATGCAAAATAAGATGTGCTGATCTACTGAAGGCCTTCCCACATTCTTCACACGCATAAGGTTTCACTATTGCATTTATTTTCATATGGTCATGATGGAGTAACCCTTGACTCACACTTTGTCCTCGGTGCTGACTTTTTCGGGGCTTCTGTCCACTGTGGTTTTCTAAGGGAACACCACGGTGCTGAGAACATGAACATGGGGAGGCTCCCCCACATTCCTTACACTTAGATAGTTTCTGCTCACAGTGACGTTGGTTGAGGGTATGTCACTGTGAGAAACTCACTATAAACAGTGCTTCTCTCCCTAGGGGCTGCCAGACTGGGGGATTTTGTGCCCGTGAACTGAAAACAACACACTCTAAGGAACTTTTCCCAGGGGAGGGCATCTTCAGAGTGAGGTCTCTCTCGCCATTCTGATCACCCTCAAAGACATCCCGCCTGTCTCGGTGTCCCTAAGGGACTGAGGGCAGGATTGTTCACTCGAGACATTGACACAGCACACAGGATCAGAGATATTCCACTCGGGTTGGCTGCTTCCCTGTAGAACAGCAGAGAAGGATTCCAATTAATGACTTATTCACTGACTCTTCCTGTCAAAAACTTGAGCCCTTCAGATGTGGTTTGTCACATATGCAGCACACAAATGCAATTGCCAACATATGGATTGTCTTAATATAGAATATTCTATAGAATAACTTACAGAATAATGTTACTGTAAGTTGGATGCACAAAATTGACGGATGCAGTCAGTAAATTCTGTGACTTTTCCCCCCTTTAAATTAATGAAGGAGCACAACTGGAAAGAATTCCTCCTATAGAAAACTGACACATCTGTTTCAAGAGAAAATGAAATACATTCACATGTGGGTTTCGTTAAAGCTCAGTGTGGAACCTGTGATGCAGGGGTGAAGGCAACGCTGCTTTGTCACACAACTGAGACAGACCACGAGGTCATTGCAAAGCTCTCACCTCAACTGATGGCTTTCAGGATCAACGAACTTTTTTGTTCTTTCTGTTTTGTAGTTTCTATTTTTGGGGGGTTGGGAAGGTGAAGGGGAACACCATGCAGTGTCTAGGATCAGTTCTGTGGGTCTATGGAGACCAAAAGGAGTGCTGGGCATGGGCCATCCATCCCTGTGCAAAGTAAGTATATTTCTCACCTCACTATCTCCCAGGGCCCACAAATTAGCTTTTTAAACAACTACAACTGTCAAGCAAATGAAAACTCACAGTATTTTTATACATGGTTGATTTCATCACCTAGTGAAGCTAAGGGTCCTCTACTCCAAGCATCAGGCTTTGGAATTCCTCCCTGCCATGCCCAGCCCTCCACTTTAACAATCACATACTCGGTCCACTGAACTATCCCGCTGGCATAATAATATTTATTCCAAATTGGTGAATCTTACCAGCTCGCTCGTACTTGCTGACCCCATTACCAAATCATAGTGCTATAATGCCAAATCGTGAAGCTGCGGTTTCAGTTCTGAAACTGAACATAATGTGCAATTCAAGAACTTGTCAAAAAATGTAGCAACATGATGCCATAGACTTAGAGTACATCTCTGTGGTTCTCAAAGTCCAAACAGTCCCACACTAAAGAAAAGATTTGGTTAGTGGAAAACTGTGAGGATCTTGGCAATACTACACAAGGTTTTGTTTTTGTTTTTGAGCAGACCTGGTGATGTTTGAGGTACCATATATGATGCTGGTTACTGAACAGGTCACCTTCAGGCACTGCAAGGCACTCCCCCCTTACTATCTGTAATATCGTTCAGATTCAAACTAGCTCTGTTATGGGCTCACTAACTCGGATTTAAACAAAAACGCATAAAATTTTTTTCCAGGTATAGTGACACCGAGTTTGTGAAGCCAAACTGGTAAGGCAGAGATCGGGGGTTATCAGGAGCCATGGATCTCATGAACTGACAGAGAGCAAGAATAACAACAAAGACATGGAAGCAAATTACAGGATCATTCTGTGACAGACAGTCCAGGGGAGTGAAGAGCAGCATGAGTGCGGCAGAGACCCATGGATCCAGGAGTCCAAACCTCCGGCCTCAGCAGATTGTTTTGTACATGTGCAGGGCACCCATACACTGCACAGGGCCTGCACCAGGAAGGGTCCTCAGACACTCACCTGCACACATGCCTCTCCTCCCTGAACTCAGGGCTCCTCCTTCCAGCCAGGAGATCACCGCAGGCTTCATCCCAGAGTGCCCTGCCCGGACAGAGACAGAGGCATGGATAAGTGTCAGGGAAATATCTGAAAGGCATAACAGAATGTCCATTTCCAAAACGCCACATATTTGTAGTTTTTTGAGAGGTAAGACCCAGGTTTCAATTTAAGAATGAAATAGGTGGGCCCAGAAAATACCACAAATACTCTAGACTTGGCCTGGTGTATGGCTGACAGGGGGTTGATCAGCGCAGTATGTTGTTGGTCTTTGTCTTGTTTGGGGTCTCACCTGGCAATGCTCAGGGGTGACTCCTGACTCTGTATTCAGATATCATTGCTGGTGATGCTCAGGGATGACATGGGATGCTGGGGATTTAACCCACGTGTGCCACTTGCAAGGAATTCACTTTCCTCCCTGTACTGTTTCTCTAGGCCCAGCACCACATGGAGTTTCTTGAGCCCCTCAGGAACTCATCATGGATTTCAGTAAAACTAAGTGCTTAAAAAATCTGGAAATGGCCAAAGGTGGTAAGAGACCCTTATTTTTTTAAGCTAAAATATGCATCCAGAGAGCACAGCAGAAGTTTCTCACGGCCAATCCAGTTGGATACAGAGCTGCGGCCCAACCCCAGGGAGCCCACATGGGTCTTTTCAGACACGGTTGGCTCCACACTGCCCTAACCGACAGCCTCCAGATGCTGGTAGGTCTCCAGAATCACGTCCCTGTAGAGCTTCTGCTGAGAGGCCATCAGGCATGACTATTCCTCTGGGGTGAAGTTCACAGCCACGTCATGGAAGGTCACTGCGTCCTGAAGCAGCACACAGAGAAGGTGGGAGTTAGAGACTATCTTAGCCTCATTTGCACTAATGTGAGGCCAGAACCAGGGTCCTATATTGTCACTGGGCCTCTCCCCTCTGAATGAACCAGGCTCCATGCACACGCATGACTGATGGGCCCCAGAAATCACATAAGGCAGCTGGATCTGCTAAAGTGGGAGGACGTTATACAGAAGGTTCTTGGATGTATCTACCTTTCCTGGTAACCCCAGAGCCAATTCGAGCACCACTGGTCCAGTGAGCACTGTAGAGAGGATCAGCTGAACACAGACTAGTACGATCCAAAAGACCGTCCCTGAGTGCAGCGAAAACCACTGCATACACACCCCTGTATCCCCACAGCTCATGACCACTAGGATTGAGATCTCAAAGACCATATAGACAACTAGTCAGAGCTGTGCATGGACATGTGCATGCAGAAACTCACTGCTCATGGCCGCCCCAAATCTTTCTCAAAGAAGGTAGAAGTTTGTTGACCCCAACATCTCTACTGCCCTCCGAGATCCTTGGCTTTCTCCTTAGGATAGGCGCATGCCCAGAAATTCACACACAAGATTATATGAACGTAAGATTATATGACCGAACAGGTAGGCTCTCCAAAGTAGGAAGCATAAAACAGGAGAAAAGCAAGTCTGGGGGCCCAAGTCACTGTAGTTGCCAGGGCCCAAACTGGGCCAACACACCCCAGGGTGCTCTGAGGCCTGTCACTTGTGAATCAAGAGAACAGAGTCAAGAGGACAGCTGATGACAAAAACAATGCAAAAGAAGCTGAAGCAGCAGGTTGGTGTAACAGGACAGCTCTTCTGGGGACAGCATGTAGAACTGGCGCTCCCCGACATCCCATATGGTCCCACAAGCACTCCCAGGGGCAATGCCCAAGTGAAGCGCAAGGAATGATTGTGAGAATCCTTGCTCTGCCACACCAAATAAAACAGAAAACCCAAGATGAAACCTTTGGACCTCCAGCATCCCATTGGTCACCTAGACCTGTCAGGAATGAGCATTCAGCCCTCAGCTTTGAGTACTCCTCATGCACCACTGGGTCGGCCCCAAAGCCAAATAAAACAAAACAAACATACACAAAAGCAGCTTCAAACAGCAGAATGGGACGGTCCTATCGGAAGTCTCATCTTGGAATCCGTGCAAAAGAAACTCAAAACAGATGGTCCAGGAAGCCTGGGCACTCCTGGTACTACCTCATGTCATTCTATCCGTCTACTCCTACCTGGGGACGGTTTATCAGAAGCCGTGTCACCATCTTCTCCTGTCACTGTTGTTCTGAGGATCAGCAGGAGACTCCAGGTGTTGTCTGCTCAGAGAGAGATGAAGAGACACGGTGCTTTGCAGCTTGATTTGAGGGAGCTGAAATTCATGATCCGGAGAAAGAAACACCAGTATTGTGGTTAGAAGGCAATAATGTGAATTGGGCGCTTGACTAGATGAACCGATCAATCCTCTGCATCCCATATGGCCCCCAGCAGCGCCAGGGATAATACCTGAGCTTAGAGACTCGATTAAGTCATGAGCATCTCCGCGTATGTGCCCTCTCTCCACCCCAAAATCTAAAAAACCAAAGATAACCCCACAAATTCAATTTCATTGGCAAACCTCAGCCACCTGCAAGTCCCCATCCCCCGCAAGACCCGGGCTCTCACGGCAGAAAATGAAGATGACAAGCAACAGGTCTCCTGCCATTAGGTGGAGGGGTTGAAGCTCTGCCCCTCAAATCTGGAGACTTTACAGAAGCGATCTTAGGGCCAATGGTTCAAACATGGGACTAGTGGGAGGGTTGGGATGGCCAAGCCCCTGGCTGAGTCCCACATTCACCCACTGTTGCCCCAGCCCGGAGCTGGAGACGATCGTGGCCAAGAGGACCTCCAGGATCACGCACTCACAACTGCGACCTCTGCACCCTGATACAGCCCCCACGGCACCTCCAAAGCTTTGCATTCCCCTACAGTCACCACCGCACCTCAGAATCCACCTGGATGTCAGGTAACACGTGAAAAACCAGCACAAAAATGCCCCCCAATCTGGCTCAGACACTCTGCTCACAGTGTGGACATGGGAAGGTGTGGGGTGCTCATAGGAGGCTGCTCGAATCCTGCCACAAAATACGCCTTCAGAGCCCCCATTCCAGGATGGGGTGCAAATTTACTTGTCCTTTTCCAAGTGAGCAAAGGCCCCACTGTCTGTGCCAGGGATGGAAAATGAACCATGACACATTTATGCCATCACTTCCATTTCCATAAGCTTCCTTAAAGAGCCAGAGTCTAGGCACTGAGAAACTTTTTGCCACCCAGGTGAATCTGTGGACTCGAATAAAGGAGTGGAGAGGCAAATGCTGGACTGGTTGGTCACCCACTGGGGGCCTGGGGGTAAGAAGTCCCCTGATCCTACATTGTCACCTAACATCGAACCAATGATATCTAAACACAGAATGTTACCCTGACTCTTCTCAAATGATCTCTGAGCTCAGAGACAAGAGTAAACACTGAGCACTGTAGGCTGTGGTGAAAAATATAACAAGAAAAAAGGCAAATTCTACTGAAGTGGGGGGAAATGATGTACAAAGACAAATTCGAGAGTGAAACACTAAAAGAGTCAAATTTCTGGTCCTTATAAATCCCCTATTCTTGGGGCTGGAGAGATAGCACAGCAGGTAGTGCGTTTGCCTTGCACACGGCCAACACGGGTTCGATTCCCAGCGTCCCGTATGGTCCCCTGAGCATTTCCAGGAGTAACTCCTGAGTGCAAAGCCAGGAGTAATCCCTGTGCATCACCAGGTGTGATCCAAAAAAGAAAAAATAATCCCTTATTTTTGATCTATCCCTGCTACAGAAACTCACAGTTTCTCCTGAATCCCTATTGTTCTTTCACCATTGTTTGTGCATAAATATGTGTAAATATAAGTGTGACTTTGTGTGATTTTTGTTTCGAGGCCACAACCGGCAGATTCAGGGCTTACTCCTAGCTCTACACGCAGGAATCACTCTGGTACAGACCATATGGGATGCAGGGGATAGAACCTGGGTCGATTGCTTGGATGCTTAAGTCCTTACTCACTGTACTATGGCTCCGGCCCTAAGTAAATGTGCTCCTAGCACACCCAGTGGGATTCCTGAGCAAATGTCCTGACTCCTGGAAAACCAAAACTTTCTTGCTTAAAAAAACAAAATCCTTTACCCTGGTTGGATTCTACTTCTAAACAATTTAGGTTTAACATTGGTTCATTTCTCCTCTGCTACAAGGAGCTTAGGCTTACTGAGTAACACCCATCCCAATCACTCCCATTTCCTTAGTATTCATCTTTAACTTCCCTGTGATCCACTTCCACTATACATTAGACTTTCTCTTTCCTTTATATCCTCCGGAGTTTACTTTAGACAAATATTCTTTTTTGATCCTGGACAAGGACCAGTGCAGTCCCAGGTTAGGAAGATTGTGCTCGGAGGATTGGGATGGCCATGCCCCCAGCCCTCAGCTTTGTATAGACAAAGGAAGGCAATATTATGCTTTTGTAACTTCCTAGTTAATTGACTTCAGATACTATATACTCCTGGGCATTGTCATGTTTATGAGACTTAAGCCTCAGCTGCCCTTTGTTCTTAGCACCCCAAAAGCAAGAGACTGGATGGACCCAGGATATCTGTGAGATACCCTGGCATTGAAAAGGGACAGGTAAGCACCATAACAAATTCCATTATGACCCAAACATATGCAACTGGATAAGGATCCTGTTGTGGTTAGAAAGGATTAACCTGTCCTGGGGAGTGTAGTCTGGGAGCTATAGGAAATATCCCCAATGGAGACACCCTATAAACTTAATAGATCTCTTACTGTGTCCACTCAAAATGAACAGAAAGAGTAACTGTAAATTTAAGATGACTGTTTCAATGAATATTAACTAAGCAAAGAAAAATATGTCCTTAGAGAAAATCCTGCCCTTGAGCTGATCTCACTTTGAGTTAGATTCTTGGCCAAGAAGTTTCCCCTGAGGGAAGGGCATTACATACTCTGATTGTACAACCATATCTCTGGTATTTGCTACCCCTAACTCTGTGGGATGGGCTGGAGAATAAAAGCTGTGGAAGACAGGTTAGGAGCTGAAATGAGGAGCAGTGGGATACTGGTATAGGTACTCAGGAAAACGGAATAAAGAGCAACTCATCACAGTGAGTCCACAACGTAAAAGGTTGAGGTGCGGTGAGGTGTTGGTGGCCCAGCGCTGCCTCCACACCTCCAGAACACTTCCCAACAGAGACAGAGAGGTAGGGAGACAGAAAATCACAGCCTTATGGTGAAAATGGCCTCTTTATTGCAGAACAGCTACCTAGTCATGTGCTTTTCCAGATGACAGGTGGCGGCAGAGTGGGCACCTGGGTGGGGAGGGAATACGGGAACATGGGTGGAGGGAAGCTGATGCAGGAATTGGTGTTCAATTATTCAAAACCTAATTACAACTATCAATAACTTTTAAAATACTGGCACTCTAATGAAAACTTTAAAAAACAATACAATAAAATAAATTTCCAGATTTCAGCACCCACTGAGGTTAAAGACCCGCTAGTCCCAGCATTAGGCTCCGATATTTTTCCTGTGATGCTGAGACCATAGATGTGGTTGTGGGGATGGAGCCAGAAAGGGTACCCTACCCTTTAGTTGTACAGTCTGGCCAGTTACACAGCTGGGAAAACAAGGGCCTTGAAACACATGGACTACTCGACATACCTGACAGATAAGGAAGAATCACAACAAAGTCAAGAAAGCAAAGCACTGGATCTCTCCGTAATGAACAGCTCCGGGGAGATGACACCCCTACCCCATGCCACACCCCCACATCACAAGTTCTAGGGATGAGAAGGGGACGCTCAATGTCCAATGAGCAACTCAAAGATGTTGTGGACTGGAGGACTCCTGGGTTGGCCACATGCAAGGTAAGCATCCTACTTGCTCTACTATTGCTTTGGCCATTTCTAAATAAATGGGAGAAAACGGGAAAATGGGAGAGCACTTAGAAAGCTTTCAGGTTTAAGACTCGGTCATACAATGAAACACCCGTCCCTTCATCGTGCCCATTTTCCACCACTAAAAACCCAAGTATAACGCCATTCCACAGCCTTCCTCTACCTGTGGGCAGATATTTCCCACATTCCTCTCTCTACTTTGATTACATTCAATATTTTGACACAAGACCCACCATTATTATTTGGGATTTTACTCCAGCACTCAGATCTGCCGAAAACACAACAGTAGACAATTCTTTTTCGATTGCTGGTTATAAATAACATATGATTTTGGAATTCTGAAATTTTAACAACTAAATCTGGAGGGATTTCTGCAAAAACCTGCTGGGTTCCGAGATTTGTTCCTGAGTCTCTGGGATTATGGCCATTAAAGTTTTATCATGAGCCAGAGAGGCGGCTCGTGGGAATGACTTAGGCTCTTGTTGGGGTGGGGAGGAATTGGCCGGCTCCACCCCCATCCTGCGAGGCCTCATGTATCTTCGTGAATGTGGGACCAACCTGACTTTCCAAAGGCCTTTGGAGGATGGAAGCCACCGAGCTGCCAAGGGGGAACAGTTGGGGGGACAGCACCAATTTCCCCTGGGTTGGACCAGGGACAGTAACCTACTGCAGGGTCCAGACGCATTTCTGCTAAAAGGCACTGGGTTTCGAGATTTGTCTCTGAATCTCTGGGATCATGGCCATTACTCACCTTGATCACGAGCCATAGAGGTCAATCGTAGGCGCCAGACAACTCGGGGTTTCGTTGGGGCGGGGGGAAAAGGGCCGTCTCCACCACCATCCCATTAGGCCCTGCATGTCTCCTTACTGCAGTCCCAAACATAACCATCCAGAAGCCCTTAGAGATGGCGGCCACTGAGCCGCCAGGCACGAAACCTATTCCCACCTGAAATACCCAGCTTTGGTAACCTACTGTGGGGACAGAACACATTTCTGCTAAAAGCCGCCAGGTTCCGGGATTTGTTTCTGAGACTCTGGCATCATGGCCGTTAAACAGAGTGATCAAGAGCCAAAGAGTCTGTACATGGGCAGCGACTCGGCGTCTCATTGAGGTTGGGAGGAAAGGGCAGAGTCCATCCCAATCCCATGAGGTCCCGAATGTCTTGTCACTGCAGGCCCAAACCTGTCTGTCCAATGTCCTCTGGAAGATGGTGGCCACCGAGCCACCAAGTGGGATCAGGCGGAGAGACACACCCTTTCCCCCTTGTGGTGGTCTGTCGCTGATAGCTCATTGCGGTAAAAGGGCACATCTCTGCAAAAAGCCACTGGGTTCTGAGATTTGTCTCTGAGTGTCTGGGATCATAGCCTTTAAGCAGTTTGATCAGGAACAAGAGAGACCTTGCCTCCAATTATATAGCTAAGCCAGAAATGGTGTGTTGGTGTGTCTCGCACATACCTAACTTTTGGCCGTTTACTTTCTTGGAAGACTTTGCCCAAAGTTTTTGGAGTCTGGCCAAAGGCACAGCAGCAATTTTGGAGTATCTGGAAGTCTGAAGGTGCCATCAGGCTGCTGATGCACTCGCCTTACATGCAGATTGACCTGCTGGCGGTACCATACTCCCAGGAAGTAGAAATTCTATATATGGGGAAAAAAACACCAATAGTGAGGTTGGATTCACTGTGAAGCGACTAGGATGCTTGCCTTGCTGATCCAGGTCAAACCTCCCCATCCCATGGGAACCCAGCCGCACCACAGAATTCCCGAGATGCAGAACCAGAAGTAATCCTTGAGCATGAAAGAATCCCTTCCAACTCCTCTGAATAAAAAAAGCTATTAAAATTAATCCAAAGAGGGGCTGAAGTGATAGCAGAGCGGGTAGGACGTTTGACTTGCACGTGACCAACCCGGGTTTGAATCCCAGCAACAGTATGGTCCCCTGAGCTTTACCAGGAGTAATTCCTGAGTGCATAAGTCAGGAGAAACCCACGTGAAACGCTGGGTGTGACCCAAAAAGCAAAAGAAATATAATCCAAAGAGTAAATTTTCAGAGGCAAATACCTCTCACTTGTCCAAACACGCCCCAAGGTCCCAAATTCAGCACGAAGCCAATGAAAATGACCGACCACAAAAGTGTCCCTTTCCTTTGGGGGCTTCCCGTGAACATATCTGAAGTTTCAATAAGTGTTATGTCCAGTCCAAAGGCTCCAAACAGGGTCCATTGCAGTCTCGAGTAGGGAGGAATGAGAAGGCCAAGACCCTCACTCTCTGCTGGCTCCTCACACCAAGGCCTGAAGTCCATGTGCCCACCTTCCAGTACCATCTTGGACCTGGATGTGATCGTGGCTGCAGGGGCCCTTAGGATAACGCACCCTGACCCATGACACCTGCACCACAGCCCCCAATGCACCCCTCAAAAGCCCCATATCCCCTAAAGCCTGGATATCCAGAACAAGTAAGAAACAAGCGTGAAAGCACCCTACAAGCTGGCGTGACCTGGCGCTCAAATTCCCAAACCGGGATTTTCAGGGTGCTCAAGCATTCCAAATCCTAACACAGGAAAGACTGAAGAATGAAGGTTTACCTATTTTTCCATTTTCAAAGTATTCAATGCTGCACCTTGGTTGATTTCTGCCATAATTCCCGCTAACCAGCCCCTCTGGGCCAAGCCGAAGCATTTTTTTTTTCATTTCATCATCCTGTTATCCGTCGATTACCTCGAGCAGGCCCCAGTAACGTCTCTTTCATCCCAGCCCTGAGATTATATTCAAGGCTATTTAGGAGAATGAGACCCATAATTGTTACTGGTATTTGGCATATTTGGTACGCCATGGGGAGTTTGCCAGACTCTGCCCTGTGGGCAGGCTACATCCGATAGCCTGCAAGTTTGTCCAAAGTAGGAATAAGACAATAAGATGTCATAAAAAAAAAGTTCTGTTAAGATGTCGCGCGGCCACGAATGCGGCCGCGTGGTTCCGGGATCTGGATTTTATAGTCTCTGAGTCTTGGCCGCTGATGGGATTACACGGCGCCAGGGGGCCAGTTGGTGGGTGTGACCCCCGCCTACTGGAATTTGGAGGATCTGGGTGGAAGATGCTCGACTCCAATTCGAGTAGGCTTGGAGGTCTCGGCCCCGGAACCCGCGTGGCTTTGTCCCTCTGCCAGTACCTTCATGTGTGCGGAGAGTGGTCTCAGCATGGTGGTGGCTGGTCCTGGAGGTCTTTGGCTGCCAGAGCCCTGGTCGGGGCGGGGAGGAAAGCTCAACCCGCTCCCCTCCAAGGGGCTCCGGGAAGGAACACCCAGGCGCGGGGGCAGAAGACTGCACTGTTCTCGTCCGGGATCTGGATTTTATAGTCTCTGAGTCTTGGCCGCTGATGGGATTACACGGCGCCAGGGGGCCAGGTGGTGGGTGTGACCCCCGCCTACTGGAATTTGGAGGATCTGGGTGGAAGATGCTCGACTCCAATTCGAGTAGGCTTGGAGGTCTCGGCCCCGGAACCCGCGTGGCTTTGTCCCTCTGCCAGTACCTTCATGTGTGCGGAGAGTGGTCTCAGCATGGTGGTGGCTGGTCCTGGAGGTCTTCGGCTGCCGGAGCCCTGGTCGGGGCGGGGAGGAAAGACGAAGCATAGCAAAGAATAACAGAGATGTGAGCTGTGACAGCTCTGAGCAAGGGGGTGTTTCTGTACCTGTTCATTCAGTCACCTTCCTCCTTATTTTCATCACCAGGACCCATTATTTACAAGTTAACACACAAGCAATTCCAAGCACTAGAATGCTACCATAGGTGCAGCCCGGGTGAAAATCAGCAGGTAACTTTCAAGGACATGAGAAGCCTGTCCCAAGCAGGCAGCCTTACTTCCCTCTTAACTGCACTATTTTAACACAATTGACCATCGTGTCCAAAGGAAACTTGCTTGACTGACTTGTCCTGCTCTGTCCTTAGAGACTGTTATTAAGGGATCAAGTCATCCAGTTTGAACTTTTATATGTTTATTAAGGTGTGAGGGGTACATGAAGCCCTTCCCACATTCCTGAGATATATGCAGTTTGTCTCCGGTATGAACTCTCACATACTGAGTAAGAGAACAGCACCAAATATAGGCCTTCCCAAAAGACTGACACTGATAAGGTTTCCCTCCACTGTGAATATTCCTGTACTTAGCAAGGATTCAGAATGGCAGAAGGCCTTCCCACATTCCTCGCATATAAAAGGTTTTCCTCTGGCATGAATGCTCCTATGTACACTAAATCTGAGGCTTGTCAAAAGGCCTTTCCAGACTTCTTATATGTATAGGATTTCTCTCCAGTGTGTATTCTCCTATGTGCATTAAGTATTGAGGTCACAGCAAAGGCCTTCCCACATTCCTTACATATACAGTTTCTCTCCAGTGAATTCTCCTATGTACACTAAGGCTTGGTAAAGGTAAAGGCCCTCCCGTTGATCGTCGATTTGCTCGAGCGGGCCCAGTAACGTCTCCATTGGAGACTTTCGTTGTTACTGTGTCTGGCATATCGAATACTCTCGGTAGCTTGCCGGGGTCTCCGAGAGGGGTGGAGGAATCGAACTCGGGTCGGCCATGTCGGCCGTGTGTAAGGCGTTTGTAATTCTCAAGTGTCGAGTAAGGGAAGAGAACCGTGTGAATGCCTTCCCGCATGTCTGACACTGATGAGGTTTCTCTCTAAGATGAATTTTCATATGTGCAGTAAGTCTTGAGTATCCAGGAAAGGTCTTTCCACATTCCTTACAAATATATGGTTTCTCTCCAATGTGAATTTTCCTATGTTGATGAAGTTTTGAGGCTGCAGCAAAGGCCTTCCCACATTCCTTACATATATACGGTTTCTCTCCAGTGTGAATTCTCCTATGTATACTGAGGCTTGAGGATTGAGTAAAGGCCTTTCCACATTCCTTACATATATACGGTTTCTCTCCAGTGTGAATTCTCCTATGTACAATAAGTTTTGAGTGTCTAACAAAGGCCTTTCCACATTCCTTACATATATACGGTTTCTCTCCAGTGTGAATTCTCCTATGTTGATGAAGTGTTGAGGCTGCAGCAAAGGTCTTCCCACATTCCTTACATACATATGGTTTCTCTCCAGTGTGAATTCTCCTATGTATACTGAGGCCTGAGGATTGAGTAAAGGCCTTTCCACATTCCTTACATATATGCGGTTTCTCTCCAGTGTGAATTCTCCTATGTACAATAAGTTTTGAGGGTCTAACAAAGGCCTTTCCACATTCCTTACATATATACGGTTTCTCTCCAGTGTGAATTCTCCTATGTTCACTAAGAGTTGAGGCTTTCGCAAAGGCCTTCCCACATTCCTTACATATACATGGTTTCACTCCAGTGTGAATTCTCCTATGTCCACGAAGTGTTGAGGATTGAGTAAAGGCCTTTCCACATTCCTTACATATATATGGTTTCTCTCCAGTGTGAATTCTCCTATGTACACGAAGTGTTGAGGCTTCAGCAAAGGCCTTCCCACATTCTTTACATATATATGGTTTCTCTCCAGTGTGAATTCTCCTATGTATACTGAGGCCTGAGGATTGAGTAAAGGCCTTTCCACATTCCTTACATATATAAGGTTTCTCTCCAGTGTGAATACTACTATGTATAATGAGGCCTGAGGATCGAGTAAAGGCATTATCACACTCCTGACATATATATGGCTTCTCTCCACTATGAGTTTTCATAGGTCTATTAAGATTAGAGGTCTGAATAAAGGCCTTCCCACATGTCTGACATTCACGAGGTTTCTCTCCTGTATGAATTATCCTACGCATAATAAGATGTGATGATTGATTGAAGGCCTTTCCACATGCTTCACATGCAAAAGGTTTTGCTCCTGAACTTATATTCATATGGTCATGATGGAGTAACCCTTGACTCAAACTTTGTTCTCGAGGCTGACTTTTCTGGGGATTCTGTCCACTATGGTTTTCTAAGGGAACACCACAGTGCTGAGAACATGGGGAGGCTCCCCCACATTCCTTACATGTAGATGGGTTCTGCTCACGGTGATTGTGGTTGAGGGTATGTTGCTGTGAGGGACTCACTATAAACTGTGCTCCTCTCACTAGCAGGTGCCCCACTGGGGAACTTTGTGCCTGTGATCTGAGAATAACACACTTCAAGGAACTTTTTCCAGGAGAGGGCTTCTTCAGAGTGAGGTAGCTCTCGCCATTCTTATCACCCTCAGAAGACATCCCGCCGGTCTCGGCGTCCTCATGGGGTTTAGGGCAGGATTGCTCACTCGAGACATTATCACACAGTGCAGGATCAGAGACATTCCACTCGAGGTGGCAGCTTTCCTGTGGAACAACAGAGGTTTCGAATTATTCACTTATTCACTGAGTCTTCCTGTCACAAAACTGAACCCTTCAGATGTGGTTTCACACATATGCACCACACAAATGGAATTACCGACATATGAATTGTCTTACTATAGAACAATTTCATGTTACTGTAAGTTGGACACACAAAATTGATGGATGCAGAGTCAGTAAATTCTGTGAATTTCCCCCCTTTAAATTAATGAAGGTATACAACTAGATATAATTCCTTCTATAGAAAATGGATGCATCCATTTCAGGAGAAAATGAAATAGATCCACATGTGGGTTTGGTTAAAGTTCAGTGTGGAACCTGTGATGCAGGGGTGAAGACAACGCTGCATCGTCACACAGTTGAGACAGACCATGTGGCCATTGCAAAGCTCTCACCACAAGTTTTGGCTTTCAGGATCAATGAAGTTTTTTGTTCTTTCTGTTTTGTAGTTTCTATTTATTGGGGGTTAGGTGGGTGGAGGGGCACAACAGGCAGTATCTAGGATCAGCTCTGTGGGTCTATGGTGTCTATAAGTCGTGCTGGGTAAGGACCATCCATCTCTGTGCAAAGAAAGTATATTTCTCACTGCACCATCTGTATGGCGCACAAATTAGCTTCCTAAACAACTACCACAGTCAAATCAATCAAAACTCACAGTATTTTTTATACATGGTTGATTTCAGCACCTAGTGAAGCTAAGGGTCCTCTACTCCAAGCATCAGGCTTTGGAATTCCTCCCTATGAATCCCAGCCTTCCACCTTTACAATCACATACTTCGTCCACTCCTGCTGGCATAATATTTATACTGTATTCCTGAATCTTACCAACTCACTCGTACTTGCTGACCCCATTCCCAAATCAAAGTGCTGTACTGCCAAATCCTGAAGTTGCGGTTTCAGTTCTGAAACTGAAGAGAACATACAATTCACATGTCACACATGTCACAAAATGTAGCAAAATGATGCCATGTAGTTAAGAGTACATCTCTGTGGTTCTCAAAGTTCAAAGAGTCCCACGCTAAACAAAAGATTCGGATAGTGGAAAACTGAGGATCTTGGCAATTCTACACTAGGTTATGTTTTTGTTTTTGAGCAGACCTGGTGATGTTCGGGGAACCAGGTTATTGAACAGATTATTTAACAGGTCACATTCAGGCACTGAAAGGTGCTCCCTGATGTACTATGGGTCAGATCCAAACTAGCTCTGTTATGGTCTTATTTATTCGAAAGCCATGGAAGCAAATTACAGGATCATTCTGTGATTGCCAGTCCAGGGAAATGAAGAGCAGCTTGAGTGCGGCACAGACCCAAGGATCCAGGAGACAAAGTCCCTGGTCTCAGCAGCGTGTTTCCTACATGCTTAGGGCACCCATACACTGCACAGGGCCTGAGCCGGGAAGGGTCCTCAGACACTCACCCGCACACACGCCTCTCCTACCCGACCTCAGAGCTCCTTCTTCCAGCCAGGAGATCACCGCAGGCTTCATCCCAGAGTGCCCTGCTCCAACAGAGACAGAGGCATGGATAAGTCACAGGGAAAAAGTGACAGTTAAATGTCCATGTTTTCCTGATATAACTGGGCAAATATCTGAAAAGCATGAACAGAATGTCCATTTCCAAAATTCCATATTTTTCTAGTTATTCGAGAGGTAAGACCCAAGAAAATATCACAAATACTCTAGACCTAGCCATGTATATGGCCGACAGGGGGTTGATCAGCACAGTATGTTGTTGGTTTTTGTCTTGTTTGGGGTCTCACCTGGCAATGATCAGGAGTGACTCCTGACTCTGTATTCAGAAATCACTGCTGCTGGTGCTCGGGGATGACATGTGATGCCGGGGATTTAACCCACGTGCGCCGCTTGCAAGAAAATCACTTTCCTCTCTTTACTGTCTTTCTAGGCCCAGCAGCACATGGAGTTTCCTGAGCCCGTCATGAACTCATCGCAGATTTCAGTAAAACTAAGTGCATAATAAATCTGGAAATGGCCAAGGGTGGCAAGGCACGCTTATTTTTTAAGCTAAAAAATGTATCCAGAAAGAGAGCACAGCAGGTGTTTCTCACGGCTAATCCCGTTGCGATACCCGATATCACCGAGGGTCCCACATTACAGCAAGGAGTGATCCCTGAGTGCAGAGTCCAGGAGCAAACCCTAAGTCCTGCTGCAGTCTCACAAGAACCATTAGAAGGAAATCTAAGCACTGA
Organism: Sorex fumeus; assembly: GCF_029834395.1. Taxonomy (NCBI): domain Eukaryota; kingdom Metazoa; phylum Chordata; class Mammalia; order Eulipotyphla; family Soricidae; genus Sorex; species Sorex fumeus. The sequence goes on from NW_026606165.1 coordinate 1,332,938, forward strand.
AATAGGGCAGCATCTAATGAGTTGAGAGACGAGATATAAAATCCCCTGTGGTGGAAGAGAGATAGTACAGCACATAGGACAGAAGCGCTGCACACACATGTGCATTTGATCCCAGCCAGCCCATATGGTCTTGGAGCAAGGCCAGGTGTGGATCTTGAATACACAGGCAGGAATAATCCCTAATTCCTGAGGAAAAAAGAAAATGCAAAAACCGTCTGACTTGAGTGACTGGTGCAAAAGTACTGGGCGTGAGGCACCAACAGTTTAACTTGCCAAGAAGTTTCAATATACAGTTCCCCATGGCCCCTGAACACTCTTAGGAGTCATACTTTAGCACAGAGCCAAGAGAACTGTGGACTGTGCCCCCCAAACAAAGGCAACAGCAAAACCAATTAAACACACAAAATTTCGTGTAGTACACAAAGTAAATTGATGCACCAATGGATAGAACTATTTAAAAGGACCTGAGTGATAACTGGGCAGACAGGGATCTTCCCATGGACACAGTCGAAACGGGTTGATATGAATCACCCCATAGGGTCCGGCTACCCCACAAGAGTAATTCCTGAAGACAAAGCTGAGAGTAAGCCCTGAGTATCCACAGGTTAACCCTAAAAAAAAGAGGGAGGGAAGAGCTACTGCATGGCTGTCCAACATCCCAGCCCGTCACAGAGTTACTGTTGGACACACAGCTGCCGCCCAACCCCAGGGAGCCCACGCGGGTCTGTTCAGACACGGTGGCTCCACACTGCTCTCACCGACAGCCTGCAGATGCTGGTATGTCTCCAGCATTACGTCCCTGTAGAGCTTCCGCTGAGAGGCCTCCAGGCATGACCATTCCTCCTGGGTGAAGTTGACAGCCAGGTCGTGGAAGGTCACTGCGTCCTGAGTCAGCACACGGAGAGTGTGGGAGTCAGAGTCTATCTTAGCCTCATTACCACTACTGTGAGGCCAGGACCCAGGGTGCTATATTGTCGTTGGGCCTCTCTCCTCCGAATGAACTAGCCTCCATGCACACGCATTGTTGACGGGTCCCAGAAATCACATAAGGCAGCTGGATCTGCTAAAGTGGGAGGACGTTATACAGAAGGTTCTTGGATGTATCTGCCTTTCCTGGTAACCCCAGGGCCAATTCGAGCACCACTGGTCCAGTGAGCACTGTAGAGAGGATCACCTGAACACAGACTTGTACGATCCAAAAGACTATCCCTGGGTGTAGCAAAAACCACTGCACGCTCACCACTGCAACCCCACAGCACATGGCCACTAGGATTGAGAACTCGACATATAGACAACTTCTCAGAGCAGTGCATGGCATGTGTGCCTGTAGGAACTAACTGCACAGGACCGCCCCAAATCCCGCTCAAAGAAGGTAGAAGTTTCGTGACCCCAACATCTCTACTGGCCTCAGAGATCCTTGGCTCTTTCTCCTTGGGATCGGTGCATGCCCAGAAATCCACACACAAGATTATGTGAACGTAAGACTGTATGATCGAGCAGGTAATCTCTCTAAAGTAGGAAGGACAAAACAGGAGAAAAGCAAGTCTGGGGGCCCAAGTCACTGTAGTTGCCAGGGCGCAAACGGGGCCAGCACACCCCAGGGTGCTCTGAGGCCAGTCAGTTGTGAATCCAGAGCACAGAGTCAAGAGGACAGCTGATGACAAAAACAATGCAAAAGAAACCAAAGCAGCAGGTTGGCGTAACAGAACAGCTGTTCCAGGGACAGCATATAGGACTGGCGATCCCCAACATCCCATCTGGTCCCACAAGCACTGCCAGAGGCAATGCCAGAGTGCAGCACAAGGAATGATTGAGAGAATCCTTGCTCTGCCACCCCTAATAAAACAGAAAACCGAAGATGAAACCTTTGGACCTCCAGCATCCCTTTGGTGACCTAGACCTGTCAGGAATGAGCATTGAGCACTGAGCTTTGAGTACTCCTCATGCACCACTGGGTCGACCCCAAAGCTAAATAAAACAAAACAAACATACACAAAAGCAGCTTCAAACAGCAGAATGGGACGGTCCAATCACAAGTCTCATCTTGGAATCCGTCCAAAAGAAACTCAAAACAGATGGCCCGGGAAGCCTGGGCACTCCTGGTACTACCTCATGTCATTCTATCCGTCTACTCCTACCTGGGAACGGTTTATCAGAAGCCGCGTCACCATCTTCTACTGTCACTATTGTTCTGAGGATCAGCAGGAGGCTCCGTGCAAAGACCTGGAGAAGTCAGAACAGTGAGCACCAGAGAGGATCACCTCCTCCCACTTCTGAGCTCAGACCAGCCACACCCTCGGGCACAGCCTCACAATTCCACCTCTAGGAGACAATGGCAGAAGCTCCTTTCTCCACTGGAGATTCAAATTTTGTTGGTATCTGTGCTGCACTTCAGGAGAGGAGCCTGGGCCCAGGAAAAGGGCAGGAAAAGACAGTCTTCTCTGATCCCCAGATTCTTCTCTGGCTCCCACAGGAAAGTCCCTATAGGCCCTGCCAGGGGCCAACTCTCAGCCCAGAAGCTCCCGAATACTAGCGCCCCCTGCAGGCTGGCAGCAGTGCTGCTTCCTGGGAATCGTAGCCTGGAATGTGGCTCCACCATGTGACTTAGAGTGGACAAACCTTCGACACTTGCTTACAGGGTGGACAAGGACATGCACCTGGACACTCTGTCCCGGGGACCTCAGTATTTACCACAATGGCAGGTGTCGTCTTCAGGGAGAGATAGAGAGTCAGGGTGCTTTGCAGCTTGATGTGAGGGAGCTGAAATTCATGAACCTAAAAAAGATACAAGTATTGTGGTTAGATGGCAATAATGTGAATTGGGCAGTTGACTAGATGAACCGATCAATCCTCTGCATCCCATATGGCCCCTAGCAGCGCCAGGGACAATACCTGAGCTTAGAGATTCGAGTAACTCATGAGCATCTCTGGGTATGTGCCCTCTCTCCCCCCTAAAATATAAAGAACCAAAAATAGACCCCCCAAATACATTTTCATTGGCAAACCTCAGCCACCTGCAGGCCCCCTTCCCCCTTATATACCCCGCATGATTGCAGCTCTCACGGCAGACAATGAAAATGACCAGCAACAGGTCTCCTGCCATTAGCTGGAGGAGCTGAAGCTCTGCCCCTCAAATCTGGAGATTCTACAGAAGCGAGCTTAGGGCCGATGGTTCAAACATAGGACTGCTGGTACGGTTGGAACAGCCAAGCCCTCGGATGATTCCCGCATTCAGCCACTGTTGCCCCATCCCGGAGCTGGAGACGATCGTGGCCAAAGAGGCACCCTAGAATCACGAACTCAAAACTGTCACTCCTGAACCCTGACACAGCCCCCCCTGCATCCCTGTAAAACCTCCACCACACCTCACGATCCACCTGGATGTTGGCGAACAAGTGAAAAACCAGCGCAAAATTGCCCCCAAGTTGGCTCAGTCCCTCGGCTCAGAGTGTGGAAACGGGAAGGCGCAGGGTGCTCACAGGAGGTTGCTTGAGTCCTGCAACTAAATCCTTCTTCAGAGTCCCCCTTCCAGGATGGGGTGCAAATTTACTTGTCCCTTGCCAAGTGAGCAACAGCCCCAGTGTCTGATTCAGGGATGGAAAATGAACCATGACATTTATAACATCACTTATGACATCACTTCCATTTCCATTAGGTACCTTAAAGAGTCAGAGTCTAGGCACTGATGACCTTTTTGCCACCCAGGTGAATCTGTGCTGCAAGGGGGATGGACTCGAATAAAGGAGTGGAGAGGCAAATGCTGGACTGGTCGTAAGGAGAAGTTCCCTGATCCTGAATTGTCACCTAACATCGAACCAATGATATCTAAACACAGAATGTTACCCTGACTCTTGTCAAATGATGCCTGAGCTCAGAGACAAGAGTAAACACTGAGCACTGTAGGCTGTGGTAAAAAATATAACAAGAAAAAAGGCAAATTCTACTGAAGGGGGAAAATGATGTACAAAGACAAATTTGAGAGTGAAACATTAAAAGAGTCAAATTTCTGGTCCTTAAAAATCCCCTATTCTTGCGGCTGGAGAGATAACACAGTGGGTAGGGCGTTTGCCTTACACGCGGCCAACCCGTGTTCGATTCCCAGCATCCCATATGGTCCCCTGAGCATTGCCAGGAATAACTCCTGAGTGCAAAGCCAGGAGTAATCCCTGTGCATCGCCAGGTGTGACCCAAAAAAGGAAAAAAATCATCTATTTTTGATCTATCTCTCCTACAGAAACTCACAGTTTCTCCTGAATCCCTATTGTTCTTTCACCATTGTTTGTGCATATATATGTGTATATATAACTGTGACTTTGTGTGATTTTTGTTTCGGGGCCACAACCGGCAGATTCAGGGCTTACTCGTAGCTCTACACACAGGAATCACTCTGGTACAGACCATATGGGATGCAGGGGATAGAACCTGGGTCGACTGCTTGGATGGTTAAGTCCTTACTCACTGTACTATGGCTCCGGCCCTAAGTAAATGTGCTCCTAGCAGACCCAGTGGGATTCCTGAGCAAATGGCCTTGCTCCTGGAAAAACAAAACTTTCTTGCTTAAAAAAACAAAACCCTCTATCCTGGTTGGATTCTAATTCTAAATAATTTAGGTTTAACATTAGTTCATCATTTCTCCTCTGCTACAAGGAGCTGAGGCTTACTGAGTAACACCCATCCCAATCACTCCCATTTCCTTAGTATTCATCTTTAACTTCCCCGTGCTCTGCTTCCCCTATGCGTTAATCACCCATTTAACATAACCACAACCTGTGAATTGTAAAGTCAGATTCTTCAGAGATCTCTGGATTTTGTATTTGGAAGTGAAATGTTGACTCTCTCTTTCCTTTATATCCTTTGCAGTTTACTTTAGACAAATATCCTTTTTTGATCCTGGACAAGGACCAGTGCAGTCCCAGGTTGGGAAGATTGTGCTGGGAGGATTGGGATGGCCATGCCGCCAGCCCTCAGCTTTGTATAGACAAAGGAAGACAATATTATGCTTTTGTAACTTCAGAGTTAATTGACTACAGATACTATATACTCCTGGTCATTGTCATGTTTATGAGACTTAAGCCTCAGCTGCCCTTTGTTCTTAGCACCCCAAAAGCAAGACACTGGATGGACCCAGGATAGCTGTGAGCTACCCTGGCATTGAAAAGGGACAGGTAAGCACCATAACAAATTCCATTATGACCCAAACATTAGCAACTGGATAAGGATCCTGTTGTGGTTAGGAAGGATTAACCTGTCCTGGGGAGTATAGTCTGGGAGCTATAGGAAATATCCCCAATAGAGACACCCTATAAACTTAAATAGATATCTTACGGTGTCCATTCACAATGAACAGAAAGAGTAAGTGTAAATTTAAGATGACTGTTTCAATGAATATTAACTAAGCAAAGAAAAAATATGTCCTTAGAGAAAATCCTGCCCTTGAGCTGATCTCTACTTTGAGTTAGATTTTTGGCCTAGAAGTTTGCCCCGAGGGAAGGGCTTTACATCCTCTGATTGTACAACCATATCTCTGGTATTTGCTACCCCTAACTCTGTGGGATGAGATGGAGAATAAAGGATGTGGAAGACAGGTGAGGAGAGGGAATAAGGAGCAGTGGGAGACTGGTAGAGCAGGAGAACAGAATAAAGAACAACTCATCACTGTGAGTCCACAACATAAAATGTGGGGGTGCGGTGAGGTGTTGGTGGCCCAGCGCTGCCTCCACACCTCCAGAACCCTTCCCAAGAGAGACAGAGAGGTAGGGAGACAGAAAATCACAACCTAATGGTGAAATTGGCCTGTTCATTGCAGAACAGCTACCATAGTTAGAGAACACCTGAGGGGGCATAAGGTAAGGACATAGAAATGACTGATCATTTACGCAGATAAAAATTTGGAAGAAGAAATTCTCATGGGGAGATTCATCCAAGGAGACACTCTGTCTCTTATCTTTTCCTCTAGTTGTAAAACTTATCAACACTTGTAGTTTTTTGGATAAACACAGTAAGAGACAAAGATCCCAACACTTAGTTCTATGGGCTTTGATAGCAAATAAGACTTTTTAAATTTTTTTTTTGATTTTTTGGGTCACACCCAGTGATACAAGGGGTTACTCCTGGCTCTGCAATCAGGAGTTACTCCTGGCGTTGCTCAGGGGACCATATGGGATGCTGGGAATCGAACCCAGGTCGGCCATGTGCAAGGAAAACACACTATCCGCTGTGCTATCTCTCCAGCACCCAGAGAAAATAAGGCTTTTAACACTTACTTCTATGGGCTCTGAGAGCAAGCAAGGCTTTTACTGTAAATCTCAGACTAAGACTTCAGGCCAGTTCAGCTTGTCCTTCCCCATGGTGGTCCTGTCTCTAACGTTGTAACAGTTTGCATCAAGACCATGCATTTCTGCTTTCTAGAATATTCATTTCGAAGCCAGGGTAGTTTTGCCACTTGCCCCGGGTCCATCCCAGTCCCATGGCTGGTCTTCCCTTTTGGGGCATTAGGAACTACAGCAGCTGAAGCCCATGTCAAGTAATTATGACCAAGCAATTATGCCCAGGAGTAGATATACTTGAGTCCATCAACTCCCAAATATTAGGAGTATAAGCATTGATGGTCTTTCTGTGTTTAACCAAAGAACAGTACTGTAGAGTAAAAACGTAAAAAAGCTATAGGGGAAACAGGAAAGCAGGAAACAGCACTTCAACTACAAAGCAGTACAAATACAAAGTTGAGAATTACCAGAAAGTTATGGTTTATAAGTAATCAAGACTGACCTGGGGAACTGAGACAACACGAGGGAAAATACAAAGGAAATGTTAAAGATTAACTTTAACTAAATTATGGATGTTACCATGGACATGATAAGCTTCTCTGGCAGGAGGAAAAGGGGCAATTCAGAGATGACGCCTGAAAAACACATTGGGTTAATATCCAGCAGATCACCAAGAGCCTGGCCCCTGTTTCCTTCTTCGATCCTCTGTCACCCTTCACCGGCCAGGGTGGGGAGACCAATCATAGTCACCAATTTTTTAAAAAATAAAATACATAATTAAGTACATAAAGCACCGCGTACAGACCAACCCCTAGCATGGAGCCATGAATGGGGCTATCAGGCAGCAAAGCACATTGGTCACTTTGCATCCTGGCTTGGCCTTTTGCACAGATCTAAATGGTGTTTACCATTTTGATGAATAGTAGATTGTTAGGATTTTACTGCTTCCAAAGTGTAAGTCTCAAAACATTTACCTTCAATGTTTGTGTAAATCAAATGGAAAGCTGAATACAATGAGTGCAGATATATTACTGCAATGTGCGTTTTCTTATGGACAAAAAAGTTTGAATAGTAAGTGAAGATCCTCCCACAGTAGTGACACGTATAGTGTTTCATTCCCCTGTATGAACTTTCCTATGCTGAGAAAGACCTGAGAAGAAATGAAAGGCCTTTCCAACTGCCTCACATATATGAGGGTTTTCTACGAAACAGAAATTATGAAAACTAAGACTTCAGAAATAAGCAAAGGCCTCCCGACATTGCTCACAAGCGTACGTTATCTCTCCAGTGTGAGTTTTTCGGTGTACTAAGGCTTGTGAATAAGCAGACTTTCTACTCCATATACGCATATGGTTTATTTCCAGTGTGACATTTTCTGTGCATACCAAGACGTAAGAGTCAGAAAAAGGCCACGACACATTCCTTACTTGCATACGGACTCTCCAGTATGAAATCTCCTGTGTATAAGGTATGAGGGTCCATCAAAGGCCGTCCCACAGTCCTTACACTTAAACAGTTTCTCTCCTGTGTGGATGTTCACACAGTCCCATCAGGGTCATGCTGGACTCAAATGTTTGTCCTTAGTGCTTACATTTCTGGGGATTCTATTCAATATGGGCTTCTATGGGAAAGTGATGGTGCTGAGGACATGGGAAGAGTGATCTTCTGATCACACTCAGAACACATCCCACCTGTCTCGGCATCCCTGTGGGGATGAGGGCCAAATTGCTCACTTGAGCCTTTATCACAGTGTGCAGAGAGAGACATTCCACCAAGGCTCGCTGCTTCCATGTAGAAGAACAGAGAAGGCTTCTAATCATTGGTCTATGCCATGAGAATTTTCATGTCAAAAGAAATCAAGCTCTGCAGGTAGGTAGCTGGTGGGGTACGGGACAATGAGATTCTTGGGGGAGTAATAAATCCAAATGGGGATGAAAGCAGTGACTCTGAAGCCAACCCTGGGGATTCAGAGAGGAACTGGCCTAGTAGAAACCCAGAGAGCTGGAGACTTGGAACAGGAGCAAAGGCTGGTAAGAACATCAGGGAGCAAGGTCTGGCCAACACTCTACCCCTTGACAACACGCGAGCAGTAGACTCTCAGCTACCAAGAAAACCCCAGGAGGCATGTTCAGAGACATGATTTCAAACTGAGAGTATCAGGCTAGTACAGTGCGTTGCATGCAGTCAATCTAGGTACAATGTCCAGAGTTCCAAATGGTCCCCTGAGCACAATCTGACTCATAGATGGATGGAACTTTGCCCTATCCAATCACAAATGTTTCCTTTTTTACCTCTAATATTAGTAAAGTGACATGGGTGGGACCCAGGAATGTGACCAACCTTGTGAGTAATCACAGGTAAACGGAATGGTCTGCTGAACGTGGGGAGCTTGGGCCCTGACCCATATTCCCACTTATAAAAGATTTCATGCATCTAAACTCTCCAATTGAGGCAAGAGCAACTGTAGATTTGGGTAGGGTGTTGTTTGCACATGGCCAACCTAGGTTCAATCCCCAGGATCCTATAGAATCTCCAGGAGCACCATCAGAAATAATACCTGAGTGCAGAGCCAGGAGAAACCACTGAGGATCACCAGGTATTATAGCATAATTGTCGTCTGACCTTGCTCCCTGGCCGGTGCGAACTTATGTTTGTTGATTGCCCATAACCTTTCAATTACCTTTGTCAACTGATCAGACTTTGACTTGTAAATATTGTCTTTTTCTTATCCTTAATGTCTTTTGCATGGTTAGCCATTTCAGAGCAATTGCTTTTTGTATGGATACGGGAAGAAAGTTACAAAGACAAGTCTGAGCTTGAGAGTTGGTCTCCAGATAATATTACCTCCTGGATATTTGCTCTCTTGACTGAAGCCTCAGTTTCCCTTACTTCCTCGATCTCATAAAGAAGGGTCCGATGAGGGACTAGATGGACCCAGGACAAGTGGTGAGCTAGCTACCCTGGCATTGAAATGAGCCTGGTCAAAACACCATAATGCTTATCTATAAGAGTCTGGTCATGGACAAATTTTGTCATGAATCAAAAAGTAATAACTAGACTTGGACGCTGCTGGGAGTAGGAGTAATTGATTTGCCCTGAGCACTGGAGTCTGAATCTGTGGTGGGAAGGTCCCCAAGAGAGTCACCAACAAGCCTAAAAGTGTCTATTACTGTGTCTATACACAATGGTAATCAATAGGAAGTAAAACTAAATATGTCAATTAAGTTGCTGGTCTAAGAAGAGGAGTAACACAGCTTAAGGGCTGCTTTTCCTTCATGGGCTGCAGGTGATGGGGACGTCTGGAAAACCATTTTTCATTGTGCTTCCCGTGGGGAGGTGTGGATTGGGGTCGTGGTGAGAGAAGAAAAAGAGCAGCTTCAGGGAGACAGGGGTAATGAAGGAGACTGAGAAAAGGGATGGTCATCCTCCACCCAGATCCCCTATCTTCTAGTATGTAGGTGTTACACCCACCAACTGCTCCCGGCGCTGTGTAATCCCATCAACGGCCAAGACCCAGAGACTATAAAACCCTGCTCCTGGAAGAGAACAGCGCAGTCTCCTGCCTCCGCGTCTGGCTGTCTTACTGGGGCCTTTTGGAGGAGGGTGTGTTGAGTTTCCCTCCCCACCCCAAGCAGAGCCCCGGTGAAGACCTCTGGTTCGAGCCACAGGCATGCTTAAGACCACACTCCACAAGTTCGGATGAGCCTCACACATGAAGGAACCAGCAGAGGAACCCAGGTGTGCAGGACCTAGGGCATAGATCTCCAAGATGCTCGCATTGGGATTGGGCCTCCTCCACCCAGATCTCCCATCTCCCAGTATGTAGGCGTTACACCCACCAACTGTCTCCGGTGCCGTGTAATCCCATCAATGGCCAAGACCCAAAGACTATAAAACCGTGCTCTGGGAAGTGCACGCCACACGAAATCTTATTATCTAGTTTTACTCTGGAAAAACTGGCAGGCTACCAGAAGTATCCTGCCCACATCGCAGAGTCTGGCAAACTCCCCATAGTGTATTCAATATGCCAAAAACCACTAACAATGATGGTTCTCATTCTCCTGACCCTGAAAAAGCCTCAAAAGTGGCACTTCTTAAAATCTCAGGGATAGGACGAAGGAGACATTACTGTGGCCTGCTTGGATCAATCGATGAACAACAGGATGACAATGATACAGTGAGAGAAGAAGAGACACAGATTTAGAGGACATGGTTGCGACTTAGAGAGAAGTCTGAGAACTGAGAGTAAGAGTGGCTGGGGAGATTGAAGAGGAGTCACAGAGAGCATTGGAGAGCGAGTTAGAGAGAGGGTTGGATAGAGCTGGGAGAGACAAGAGACTGAATAAACTGCAACTAATCAGCAACCAGCCTGGTCCTCATTCTACTTTCATCGGTCCAAAGCAACAGTTGTCCTGGGTGGAGAAGTGGCTCGAGAGCAGCAAATGTGGACAGTGAGAGAGAGCCGCCAGGAGAGACCGGGAACAGCTGTAACGTATAAATCCTGTTCAAACCCCCACTTCTCATAGGGTTCCCCAGGCCCCCTTGGAGTGACTCCTGAGTGCAGAGTCAGGAGTAAGCCCAGAGAACTTCTGGCTGTAATCCGAAAACCAAAACACAAAAAAGTGAACTGTGCGGGTGCTGGAGTGATAGCACAGCGGGTAGGGTGTTTACCTTGGACACGGCCAACCCAGGTTTGATTCCCAGCATCCCAAATGGTCCCCCAAGAACCACCAGGAGTAATTCCTGAATACATGAGCCAAGAATAACCTCTGTGCATCACCGCGGGTGACACAAAAAGCAAAAAAAAAAAAAAAAACCCAGGGAATTGTGTAGTTAATCAGAAAAAAGAACACAAATTTCTCGACTTAGCAAAAGCATTTTTATAATGGGAACAGAGATAGCACAGACCCTGAATTGCTTGTTTGGCACATAGCTGACCAGGGATTAATCCCTATCTCCTCACATGGACCCCAAACCTAGCATTATCAATGAGAACCGAGCCGTGGTAAACTCTAATCTCTACTGGGTGTAGTCAACCAAAAATAAATCAATATATTTAGGTGCCAGAACTGTAGTTTGGTATGGTACTGGCCTTGTACATGGCTGACCTGTATACTCTGGCACCACACTGAGTACCGTTTGGTGCCTTTTGACAGTAACCACAGGTTATGACTATATATATATATATATATATATATATAATAGAGAGAGAGAGAGAGAGAGAGAGAGATAGCACAGCGGTAGGGTGTTTGCCTTGCACGCAGCCAACATGGCCGACCCGAGTTTGATTCCTCCACCCCTCTCGGAGAGCCCGGCAAGCTACCGAGAGTATCTCGCCCGCACGGCAGAGCCTGGCAAGCTCCCCGTGACGTATTCGATATGCCACATACAGTAACAACAAAGTCTCCAATGGAGACGTTACTGCGCCCGCTCGAGCAAATCGATCATCAACGGGAGGGCCTTTACCTTTACCTTTATATATATGTGTGTGTGTGTGTGTGTGTGTGGGCTGGAGCGATAGCACAGCAGTAGGGCGCTTGCCTTACAAGCGGCCAACATGGCTGACCCGAGTTCGATTCCTCCGTCCCTCTTGGAGAGCCTGGCAAACTACCCATGATGTATTTGATATGCCAAACACAGTAACAACAAGTCTCATGATGGAGACGTTACTCGGCCCACTCAAGCAAATCGATGAACAACGGGAGAAACTGTGACATACATATATGTATGTGTTTGTGTATGTGTGTGTGTATATATATATATATATATATATATATATACATATATATATGTAATTTGTTTGCGGGGGGCCCGCAAAACCACTCTCCGGCCCGCGGAGATGGCCCTACGATCCGTAGGTGCAGGGAAGGACCGTCCGAATAAACACAAGACACAAGAGACAGAATGCAGCTCAGAAACAGAGAGAAAAAGGGACAGACTTTATTGGGGGCAATCAGGGTTTATATCCATTAGCGAGGCAGCTACACAGAAGGTCGTGCCCATATATGGTCAGGGAGGTTTGTTACACAAAGGGCCATGTCCATATGATTTATATGCATCACATACTAGACATGAGATAGTTACTTCTTGTTATCACCATACCTCAAGGTAACCATACATAGCACTGGCCTTGCCTGTTGCAGGTCACGTAATACAGGCTGTACCTGTTGCAGGTCACGTAGTACAGGCACTTAGGCCTTGGTCAGTTAAAGGGCCAGCTTCCCACATTTGTTCACAAGTCCACCTCCACCAACCAGTTTTGTAGAATGCAGATTTGGATTTTGGCACTACAGGTGGCAGAACTTTGAGCTTACCTGAGTGGTGCTTGGGGAATCCTGCGTTGTACAGGAGACTGTACCATGGCAGATTGCTTGCAAGGATTCGTCCTGCATTCCTGGCCTACCTCTGACCCAGGAATTCAAATTCTATATAAATACTGTGAACCTTGTGTGAAGGATACAGACAGAGGGCAGGGATGAGGACCAGCTAGTAGCGGTCAGGGCAGTGTTGTTGGCAACAGGGGCCTCCTGGTGCAAACCTGAGCCAGAAGTACATGCTGCAATTTCAAAGGTTTGCAGCGGACCGAAAGAGCTGATAGTGAGTGCCTGGGCAGTTGTCATGAACGCAAAAGACTTAACTTCACAACCTGAATTGCCAAGGAGTGATCCCAGAGCACTGCTGGGTTTGACAAAATCCCGCATAGCCAAACCTCCTCCTGCCCAAATAAAGGCAATGAGGAGTTAACTGCCAACATAAGAGGTGTGAAATCTAGTAATATATTCTGAACGGTCAGTCCTCTGGGTTTGTTGTTTTGTTTTGGGACCACATCCAGAAATGCTCAGAGCTTACAGGCCAGGTTTTCAGTCTATGATTTTACTCCTATGGGTACGTGATTTTATAAAAGAAAAAGAGGATGAAAAATTATTCTTGGAGTCAGAGTGATAGAACAGTTGGCAGGGCATATGTTTGGTCCCCAGCATCACATACAGTCCCCCAAACACGGCCAGGAGTGATTCCTGCGTGCCAAGCCAGAAATAACACATGAGCATTACTGCTGTGTCCCAAAAAGAAAAAAGAGAAAAAAAAGAAAAAGAAAAATTAAATTTAGCCCAAACGAGATTTTAAAGTCCATAATTTTGCCCAGAGCCTCCAACTCCTTCATTTTCCCCTATCTGTTGAAAGGGCTCAAGAAATTTCATATGTAAGAACTTTCCATGAAGGTATAAACAGGAGAGAGCATGCCAGACTGAAGCAGATGCCAGCCACCTGGAAGCCCAGAGGGCCTTCCCTGGTATCGAGTGTCCACTAGTCCCCTGAGAACAGAGCAGGGCACAGACCTCAAGTACTACCAGGTGTGGCCCCAAATCTCACCTCATTTGCTCCCCAAGTACGGAGATACACTCAAGGAGAGGAGCTCAGAGGGCTGAGCACCTGGTTTACTTTTGGGCGACATAGCATGGCTCCCCCTGCATCTCAGACACACAGACACAAGAGGGGGAGAATCTCTGACTATCTCCAAGTTTGTAGCAAATGGGGGGGAGAGAGGGAAAGACAGGAGAAACACTCCAACCCCAAAAAGATGCTCAAAGAATGTTCATGTGTCAAGACAAATTCTGAAGTGGGAGCGTTGGAGTCATACCTAGTGATGCTCAGGGGACAATATCACCTAGTGATGTTGTGGCAGGGATAACTCTGGTCACCACTAGAAAGACAAACGCCCTCCTGGCTATAGTACTGCACCAGCCCCTAAGAGTGAGACATTTAGAACCTATTGCAGCTGGTTCCTGGAAAACCCCTTTCTGCAAGTACTCACTTCAACAGCAGGGCACACTCCTGGTCTTGGAGAGATGAACAGTGGAGATGCTTGGAATCTGGACGGGGAGGCAGAAACTCTTTTTTCTGAGGAAATATAATCACATAGGGCTAGAGCGATAGCATAGCGGTAGGGCGTTTGCCTTACAAGCGGCCAACATGGCCGACCCCAGTTCGATTCCTCCGCCCCTCTTGGAGAGCCCGGCAAGCTACCAAGAGTATTTGATATGCCAGACACAGTAACAACAAAGTCTCCAATGGAGACGTTACTGGGCCTGCTCGAGCAAATCGACGATCAATGGGAGGGCCTTTACCTTTTACCTTTTATAGGGTTAGCAAAGCTAATAAATTGATAGGGTGCTTTTCTTTCAAGGAGCTAAGCCGGGGTCAATATGCAATAGTACATAGGCTCACCCACTCTAGCATTGCTAAAAAGGATACATGAACTCAGAACCAAGAGTAACCCCTGAGCACTGAGTGCTACTGTGGCCAAAAAAGTAAAATAAATTAAGTAATGAAGACATTTATGGGGCCGGAACAATGGTACAGCAGGTAGGGAGTTTCCCTATCATCCGGCCAACCCGGGATTGATTCCCGAAATCCAATATGGTCCCCCAGCACTGCCAGGAGAGACTCCTGAATGCAAAGTCTGAGGAAACCCTGAGCATCGCAGGGTGTGACCATAAAAAGCCAAAAAAAAAAGAAATTTCTGTGTAAAGAGATTGGAGACACAGTATAGCAGGTGAGGTGCTTGTCTTGCACTCGGCCAAACCAAGTTTGAAACCTGGCATCCCATACGGTAATCTTAGCCTCGCCAGGGGTGATCCCTGAGTGCAAAGGCAGGAGAAGTAACTGAGTCTTGCAGTTGTACTTCATACAGGTTATATAATTATTTCATTTAAACGAATAAAAGTGTGGTGGCCAATAGTGATCCTAATTTGCATTATTAGAGGGGTTAGGGCACACTCTGGAAGTGCCCAAGCTACTTCCTGCTAAGATGGCATATTTGGTTGCAAGACCCACTGTAGCAACACCCTGATGCACCCCTCCAGACCGCAACCTGAGTTGGCTTAAAGCTCCACACCTTGGGGCCTGAGTAACAGCATAGACAAATGAGCATTTCTTTTGAAGGTGGCCAACCTGGGTTTAATTCCGGGCATCCCTTATGGTTCCGAGCACCACTAGGAGTGCTTGCTGGATTTAGAGCCAGCAGTAACCATAATGCCACGTTGGTTGTGACCCCAAATGCAAAATAAATAAAAAGGAAAGAGAAGCTCCCCACCTCCCTGAACTCCCAGAACCCACTGAATGCACAAGAACCAGTGAACATCAAAGGCTCTGCCAAATGCTTTTGAGCCCCACGCAGATAAAGAATATACCTAGCCCCTCCCCCCATCCAGCCCGGCCACACCCCAAGAATGACAGGACAGAGGGGAGGGTGTTTTTTTCCTTCATGCTGCTAACCCAGATATGGGGTACCCTGAGAAACCCCAGGTTTGACCCCTGAACACTGCCAGGTGGGGCTCAACACCCCCCCACGAGGAAAAAGAATGCGCCCCCAGGTCCCTTTGATGAGGGAATCCCACGCTTTAGCCCTACTCCACAATCAGCCTAAGGAATGAAAGGGGGCCAGTAACAGGATGTCCCGGGGACACTGCTGGGATGATCCACCCACCCCTGTCACTGACCAGGTGCTGGTCCTCGCCCTGAATCTAAATTAACGCTGAGGTGCCCTCGCCCGCCCCATCAGATCTGGGGAAGACTGAGGCTCCCCCTAGCTCTGACTCTTTCTGCTTTGTGAGGGGCCCGAGCGATGGGTCAGCAGGGAGGGCGCTAGCCTCGCATCCCGACACCCCAAAGGGTCCTCGGATCCCCAGGGGGGAGTCCTGAGTGCCATCGGGTAAGGGTCTAAAACACATAAACTCTTTTCACTTTTGTTTGTTCGGTTATTGTCCTTGTTTCTGGAGCTTTCAGAACGACCTTAGCCTTCAAATTCGTTTTTCTCCTCGACCACGTGCTTCCTCTGCCCACCCACCCTTTTTGGAGGGGCTGGGGGACTTTGCTCAGGGGTTACTCCCGGCTCTGGGCTCACTCCAGGCCGTGATCGGACGCTGTGACGCGCCGGGATCGAACACGGCCGGCCGCGACCCACCCTTACGCATACACCTAAATAAGTTCTACTTAGTAAAAACGATGGTTTTCCCCTCAAAATCAATTTATAAACAAGATAAAACTTTCGGCATGGGCTCTCAGTGCGACCCGGGTGAGGGGCCGCCACCCCGGGCCACCGCCACGGAGCGACCCCGCCGCCCACAAGGCGGAGACCGCAGACGTTCAGGCACTCAGAGCAACCACCCCGACGGGCAACGGTGAAACCGACCTTCCGCGACCCCCTTACCCCCCCTGGGTGCGCCCTCACCCACTCCTCACCTTCCGCAACCACGAGACCCGCTGGCACTTCCGCACAGAACGCCTAGGCCAGTGGATAAAGGTCGCGGATTTTGTGACGTCGCCTGCACGGTTTCCAAGAGACTTAAAGGGCCAGGCTTCAAATATTCCTGACCAGGTAATTCCCTGGTCAGAGAGGTTCATTTTTTTCTCGTTTCCAGCATCCCATACGGTCCCCCAAGAACAGCCAGGAGTAATCCCTGAGTGCAGAGCCAGGAATAACTCCTGTGCGTCTCTGGGTTTGACAAAAAAAAAACAAAAAAAAAAGGCAAGAGAAAACAAAAAGAGTGACAGTGATAATTGTGATCGAGGGGTGGTTTTTGTCCCCAATCACTTAGTTCCTATTTAATCAGTTTTCACCTGAATTCTATCATTAAGATGCATTATTTACAGGGGCAAGAGCAATAACACAGCAGGTAGGGCGTTTTCTTTGCATGCAGCCGACCCAGGTTCAATTCCCAGCATCCCATATTGTTCCCCGAGTACAGCCAGGTGTGATTCCTGAGTGAAAAGCCAGGAGTAACCCCTGAGCATCTCCGGGTGTGACCCAAAAAAGAAAAAAAAGGACACATTATTTACAGGTTAACATACAAATCAAGTTCAAGTGCTGGGACACTGGCATAGGAAATAGTAATCATTTCTATAATTATTATGGTTTGCTATATAAGGCAACTCAGGAGGTTAATTCAGGTTCATAAGGAACTCAGGCCTTAGTAGGCATATGAAAATACACAGTGGCAAGAACTCTTAAGAGTGTACAGAATGGGAAGAAATTTGTGTTTCCCTGAACTGCAATCATCAGCAATTCCCTTTCCCTCATAGTACTGAAGTCACCAGTTTAATTTGAACTTGAGAACTATAACATAAAGAATGAACTAGGAGTGTATATTTCAGACATCAAAAGGTTGAAGCAGAGTGTTTGCCGTAGGATCCCCCAAGCACCACACTCCCAGAGTAATTCCTGATTGCGTATTCAGGAGTAACCCCTGAGCATCACCCAGGTGGGAAACAAAAATGAAAAAAAAAAATGGTCAAAGGGCAAGCCCTGAGGAACCCAGAGATAATGGAGGCATTGTGTATCCCACCCAAGGCCTGAGGGAGATTAAATGATGCATTCAAGGTAAATTGAAATTCAGATTTTAGGGACTGCTGGGCGTTTGTCTTGCAGGGGATGATTGGATATGATCCCTTTCCCTCCCAGGCCCACTAGGAGTGATCCTGCCTGTGGAGCCAGAAGTAACGCCTGGGCATTTCTGGTTGTGCCTTACCCCCACCCCTACAAAAAAGTACTTGTTTTGTGTATTGAACAGAAAGCGCTATGTCAGGGGGATCAGTTTTATAAATGACAGATGTGAGCAATTTCAGTGATCCCTGTGATCAAGGCTTTCTCTGCCTGTAGATGGTTTTTCTGGGCTCACCCCCAGTATCACATGGTCTCCTGGTACCACAGGGAGTAATCAGCTACCTGGGCAGCACTGGGAGCCTTAGGATTTGCATCTTTGGTGAGGGAGACACAGTTAGCAGTGCTCAGGGCTTATTTATTCCTGCCTTTGCACTCAGGCGTCGCTCCTCTGGGGCCAGGGTTGAGGTCTCCTAATGTCCTAACGTCCAGCACCCCCTAATGGTTTGGAGGGAATTGATGTAGGCATGCAGGCAGATAGAGAAGGTCCACCCTCCCAAGGAAAAGGCAATAAATTTCCTGGGAATAGCGTTGAAGTTGTGAAGGCCAACCTTGCAAAAAACAGGAATTACGGCCTGATCAGGCCCTCACCTATGGCCAGCAACAGACCCAGAGAAACTCCTGCTGAAACAAAAGGCCAGAAAAGGAATTTCAAAGAAGATCATCACCACTCCCAACCTGCCTAGGCAACCTCCTTAGCAACGGGACTTTGACCTAGGTAAAAGCCTAGATTGGATTCTCTTCTGTTCCAGGGAGACCACTCATTGGCTTTCCCAGACATTTGCTGGAGCAGGGCAAGTGGGGGGGTCCCCGAATGTGGGAACCAAAGTCGGACTCCAGAAGGATGTGGAGACCCCCACCACTGCTTCCGACCCCCTCCCCGAAATTATATAGTCAGATCAGGAGGTGTAGACCAGGTGGGGTGGGGTGGGGGTTGGGGGATGACCCCAGACCTCAATGGGGGAGCACCCCAACGGTTCTGCTTCATTCTCGAGGGGTCCGTGTGCCAAGAGAAGGCGGCCTCTGGTGGATTCAACTCTCTTACACCCGCAAAGTGCTGGAGGGGATGAGAGAGTCCAGCATCTTCCGGCCCTGCCTGCGTCCGACTGGGCCTTGGTCAGAGAATAAACTGGGGATCTGTGTCCGGGTGTCCCTGCTGCCTGGGGCTCGCCCCACTCACTCTATGTGTGGAGGCACACCCAGTGGGCAGTGCTCCAGAGCCAGCTACCCAGGAGCGAAGAGGGTGACACAGGAGAGAGGCTTGCCTTCCCGCAGTACGATGTTTCCAACCAACTCAGTTCTAAAGGTCTCCAGACCCCACGTCCACATATCACAGCACCCCACATTGCTGAGGGTGCCATCTTTCATCCTGAGTTTTGAGTTTCTTATATACATGAGAAGTCCCATGTCTTCTGTTCTCCGTGGAGGAGGGTGGCAGAGGCCAGATTCAACGCCAACATCTCCAGATGTCTGGGGTGAAGGTAACAGCCATCTGAGGAACTAGGGTTTGTTAAGAATTATTTTAATTAACACAGAAATATTGAGCCTTAAGACTGGGCAATATCCTTCCCTGGAAAATCTAAATATATCACTTCTTCCAAGGATTTTTTTTTTTGCTTTTTGGGTAATACCCAGCAATGCTCATGCATCACTCCAGGCTCTGCACTCAGAAATTACTCCTGGTGGTACTTGGGGGACCATATGGGATGCCGGAGATTGGACACAAGTTGGCTGTACGTAAGGCAAACATCCTACCAGCTATACTGTAGCTCTGGCTCCGAGGGGTTTTTTTGAGGGGGCACTGTTTTGGTGTGTTCCAACAGGGTTCTGGGAAACACTGAGTACCTGGGATTGAACCTGGTTGGTTACAAGCAGGGTGAGATTATTTTGTCGTTGTTCTGTTCACTTTGAACAAGAAAAGTTATGAGCCCTCTTTGCTCTGTCTGTGGCCCAGCTCTTTGGAAAGGTCTCCAGTTATAGTCAACCCCACATGCCATCACCCCACTTTCTGAGGATGCCCCAACCCTCTTCTACAAAGAAAAGTGGTCAGGGATACAGCAAGATACAGCTCAAAATCCAAGAAAGTTTCTGAATGCACCTTGTGATGCCTGTGACCGAGCCCTTTGAATGTTTCCTGTTATGGGCAACCTAAATCCCATCACCCCACATTATGAGGGTACTCTGTCTTCTCCACCGTTGTGGGGAAAGGAAGAATATACAGTTCTGACACCCTCAACTCGGGGTGATAGAATTCGACATCAAAGAGTGAAGTTCTGTGTTTTAGTTTTCTTTCTTGTTTGTTCCTTTATGGCCATACCCGGATATGCTCAGGGCCTTCTCCTGACTCTGCACTCAGTAATCACTATGGACATGACTGAAGAACTGTGGGGGAAGTCTATGACTATACCCGGGTCCTATAGATGCAAGGCAAAAACTCTATCCGCTCTGATCCCGTTGCAGCGGCCCAAGCTGCATGCTGGATCCTTAATGACCCCATACTTAACATTTAAGCAAAGAGAAGGGCTGAAAACCTTAAATGTGGGAAAATTTGGACCGCGGAAGTTATGCTGAAACGCCATGAGATGGAGCTGTGAGCGATTCCGTCCCTCTCCAGGCCCATTTCTCTAAGAATTTTGCACCCTTAGGTTTGCTTCTGTGTTAAGTACGAGGTAATTACATATCCAGCACGGAGCTTCAAAGGGGCAGTGGTAGGAGAGCCTTGAAGTTACGAGTCTCTCACATGGGTGACCAGCATTCGATTCCCGCCTTCAGAGCTTGTGGGATACATGGCTGAATCACCTCGGGGGTTGAGTGGGCTGCTCGATCTTTGCCTCTAGACCAAGAGGGGTGCAGAGGATTGAACCTGACGTGGACAGAGCAAGGCAAAGCTGCAAGGCTGGAGTGATAGCACAGTGGGTAGGGCATTTGCCTTGCATGTGGCCGACAATGCCACCTGGCTTCGATTCCTCCACCCTCTCAGCAAGATAACAAGAGTATATTGCCCACACGGCAAAGCATGACAAACTACCCGTGATGTATTTGATATGCCAAACACAGTAACAAGTCTCAAAATGTTACCCGGCCCCCCTTGAGCAAATCAATGAACAATGGGAGGACAGTGAATGTGACACTCTGAGCTAAAAAACATCTGAAGCCACTTTGTTATGTCTGTGACCAAACCATTTAGAAATATTTCCTGCTATGGGCAACCAACACCTCATCACCCTACGTTCTGAGGGTACCCAACCCTTTTCTACGAGGAAGAGGCTGCATGGATACAGCAAGATACAGCTCAGAAACACCCACGTTGTTGTGAGCTAATCCTTCAATAATGGACTGAGGCTGTTTTGGTTTTATTTGGTTTGTTCATGGTTTGGGGGCCACAAATCCAGCAACGTGCAGAGGTTCTCCTGGCTCTGTACTCAGGAAGCACTCAGGCATGATCGTGGGGCTGTATGGAGAGCCAAAGAGTGTGAGAGCTTTCTTCCACTTGGGTAACCTGGGTTCAGTTCCAGTCTTCATATCTTGTGGGGTACATAACTAGTACATAACTGGACTCACTATAAACAGTGCTCCTCTCCCACAGTCCTGGGACTTCGCTCCTGGGGCGGTTTGTGTCCATGGACTGAGCAGAAATGTCTCTGAGTAGCTTGTTCCGGGGGAGAGCTTGTTTGCAGCGTGGGCGCTCACTTCCTACTGGTAACCCACAGAAGACCTCCCACCTGTCTTGGCATCCTCATGGCGCTGAAGGCATAACTGCTCATTCGAGATTTTGTCACAGTGTGCATGATCAGAAGAATTCCACCTGGGCTGCTGCTACCCGAAGAACAGCAGAGAAGGATTCCAATTACTGTGCTGTGCCTGATAGTCTTCTCGTCAAAAAAAATTCTAGACCTGCAGGTTGGTTTCTAACATTTACCCAACTCGGTTGCAATTCTGACATGTGGATGGCTTTTCCAGGCAATGACCTAACATCTCAGCAATATCAACAAGCAAAATAGACCAACGGCAGGTCACATAGCTGTGTAATTTTTTCCAACTCAAAGAACAGACACAGTAAGTGGAAATAACTCCCTCTGCAGAAAATTGAAGCACCAGTTTAGAGTGAAAATAAAAGTGGCAGAGACTGGGTTTGGTACTAGCTTAGTGTGGAGCTTAGTGGGATAGCTTAGTGGGATATACGTGCGAAGGCAATGATGCTTCCCAACACAGCCGAGACAGACCTTTGAAAATATCTCACCTGCAGCAGATTCCTCTCGAGGATCAATGAGTTTTCTGTTATCTTGTTCTATTTACTTATGTGGGGAGAGGCTCACACCAGCATTGCTCAGGGATTCCTGCTGCTGGGACTCTCGGGGCTGAGAGAGATAACCACGAAAAAACCGCCTTTCTTTGAACACTCTTGAACTTATTCGCCAACGTGGCTTGGCACATGCCTCAGTCAACTGCAAGTGAACGTCCGAGCTGGCAAAACAATGCAGAGAAGCCATCAAGGATAACCTCAAAGACAGGAGAACCGTGATGCTGTTAGATGCAGCAGAAGCCGTGAAAAGCCTTCGTAATGCCCGCCTGTCCTTCACCAACTACAAGACCAAGATGACTACCCTCCAACATCCTGATGGATCTATCACATCTTGCAGAAGGGCAATGGAGAAGATTATTCATGACTTCTACTCAGATCTCTTTAATAGTCACGTCCACTTGCCCACATACCACATTCTGCACGATTGACATATTGTTCCCAATGTTCTCCCTTCCAGAATTCAACACGCCATCTCGTCTGTAAAGAAACAAAGAGCAGCTGGCCCAGACAAGATCAGACCCGAACACCTGAAGAACTTACCATCAATAATCATCAATACACTGACTCGGCTCTTCACATGCTACCTGTCTGAATGCAAGGTTCCATCCCAATGGAAAACCAGCAAGACTGTACTACTATACAAGAAGGGAGACATCTATGACATTGGCAACTATCGCCCAAACTGCCTATTGTCTGTCATCAGCAAACTGTTCACTCGAGTCATCTTGAATTGGATTAGCAGAACACTAGATGAAGAACAACCATGTGAACAAGCCGGGTTCCGAAAAGGATTCAGTGCCATCTACAATATCCACACGATTACTAAGCTCATTGAGGTTTCTCAGGAGTTCAAGATGCCGCTCTGTCTAATGTTCATTGATTTAAAGAAGGCCTTTTTTCCTGTTGAGATGGAAGGGATCACAGAAGCCCTAGCCAATCAGGGTGCACAAACTCAATGCATCAGGATCCTCCGTGAGCTGTATTGCGGATTCACTACCAGAATCTCACCATTCTAAAAAGAAGTAATTATCCATGTCATATGGATAATTATCGCTGGAGCGATATCACAGCGGTAGGGCATTTGCCTTGCATGCAGCCAACATGGCCGACCCGAGTTCGATTCCTCCACCCCTCTCGGAGAGCCCGGCAAGCTACCGAGAGTATCTGGCCCGCACGGCAGAGCCTGGCAAGCTCCCCGTGACGTATTCGATATGCCAGACATAGTAACAACAAAGTCTCCAATGGAGACTTTACTGGGCCCGCTCGAGCGAATCGACGAACAATGGGAGGGACTTTACCTTTTTACCTTATCCATGTCAAGAGAGGGGTTGGGCAGGGTAAAACCATTTCACCAAAACTCTTCAGTGCCACCATCAAGAACATCATGCGATGACGGGAATGGGAAGGAATGGGAGTGAAGATAGATAGTCGGCAACTACACCACCTCCACTTTGCTGATGACATCGTTCTAATAACACCAAACATCAGCCAACCGGCACAAATGCTGACCTACTTCGACCGTGAGTGTGGAAAGGTCGGACTACAGTTGAATCTTACGAAGACAATGGTTATGAGAAACAGCCTCGTTCCTGACGCTCCATTCGCTCTCAATGCACCACCATCTCCAAATGCAACAATTATATATACTTAGTTCGAGAAAGAAACATGATGAATGACCTGGCACCTGTGTTATGCAGGAAGAAGAGAGCGGCTTTGAATGCCTTCAAGAGCATTGAAGAAATAACGAAGAGGATAAAGAACCTCCACCTACAAGCACATTTCTTCGATTCCACTGTTCTTCCTGCATTAACATATGCCTTAGAGACCTGGGCCCTATGAAAACAGGATGAGAACGCTACTCAGGTCTCTCAAAGAGAAATCAAAAGAGCTATGGTTGGAATATCACGCATCACTCAAATGAGAGATAGAATCCGGAGTTCTGATCTTCGTCAACGGTCAAGAATCAGGGATGCTGTCTCATCTGCCAAGGCATCAAAAATCAGATGGGCTGGACACATAATTAGGTTTACAGACAACCACTGGCCTAGACCCATTGCTGGCTGGATTCCACAGGACGTCAAAAGATCGCAAGGACGCCCACCTACAAGATTGTCAGACTTCTTTGTCAAGACCCTGAATGATTGGTTTGAGGCTCTGAATGTTCCTAGAATGAAAAGATGCCATTGGGCTACACTAGCACGCAACAGGCATGCATGGAGACGTTACTGGCAAACACTCGAATAAATCGATGAATAAAGGGAGATCAAGTGATCAAGTGATATATTTTTTAGGTTTTAGAATTACTGGTTTTATGCAGCAACACGGTTGGAACTGGAAGATACTGTCTTGAGTGAAGTTAGCCAGAAAAAGAAACAAAAACAGGATGATGTTCACTCATCTGTGGAATACCAAACACTGGATGTGGAAATGTACTGTAAAGGGGCTGCTTCAATCATCCCTGATTCCAGTGTTTAGAGAGAAGCCAGACAAAGAAGGAAAGAAATTTGGGGTGGAAGAGAACCAGAAGTTTCCAGGGATCAGGGATTCATTTATGCCTGTGACATGAGGGAGAGTTGTAGCCATTTACCCAAAACACAGATGCAACAGAACTGAAAACAGGAGATCTAAGCTGTAACCACTGAAACCTAGTCATGTGCTTGTCCAGATGACAGGCGGGGGTAGAGTGGGGCCTGGGGTGGGGAGGGAATATGGGAACACCGGTGGAGCGTAGCTGATGCAGGAATTGGTGTTCAATTATTGTATGCCTAAATACAACTATCAATAACTTTAAAAATACTGGCACTTTAATGAAAACTTTAAAAAACTTCACTTAATCACTTAACTTCCCGTTAGTCGTCGATTTGCTCGAGCGGGCGCCAGTAACGTCTCCATTTGTCCCTGTCGCGTGCTAGTGTAGCCCAATGGCATCTCTTCGCTCCGGGAACATGGAGGGCCTCAAACCGATCGTTCATGACCTTGACAAAGAAGTCTGACCATCTGGTAGGTGGGCGGCCACGCGGTCTTTTGACATCCCGTGGAATCCAATCAGTAACAGCTCTAGTCCAACGGTCATCTTTAAATCTCATTACGTGACCAGCCCATCTGATTTTCGACACCTTGGCAAATGAGACAGCGTCCCTGATCCTTGATCGTTGACGGATGTCAGAACTCCGGATTCGTTCTCTCATTTGAGTGAAACGTGATATTCCAAGCATAGCTCTTTCTATTCTTCTTTGGGAGACCTGAATGGCGTTCTCATCTTGTTTGCGTAGGGCCCAGGTCTCTGAGGCATATGTTAATGCAGGAAGAACAGTGGAATCAAAGAGATGTGCCCGGAGCCGGAGGTTCTTCGTCCTCTTAGCTATTTCTTCGACGTTCTTGAAGGCATTCCAAGCCGCTCTCTTCCTCCTGTGCAGCTCGGGTGCCAGGTCATTTGTCATGTTGACCTCTGGACCTAGGTACACATAGCTGTTGCATTCGGAGATGGTCGTTCCATTGAGAGCGAATGGGGCGTCAGGAACAAGGCTGTTTCTCATAAACATTGTCTTCGTAAGATTCAGCTGTAGTCCTACCTTTCCACACTCACGGTCAAAGTCGGCCAGCATTTGTGCCGCTTGGCTGATGTTTGGTGTTATTAAAACAATGTCATCAGCAAAGCGGAGGTGGTGTAGTTGCCGACCATCAATCTTCACTCCCATTCCTTCCCATTCCAGTCGTCGCATGATGTTCTCGAGGGTGGCACTGAAGAGTTTTGGTGAAATGGTATCACCCTGCCGCACTCCTCTCTTGACATCAACAATCACTTCATCAACAATCCCTAGCCAATCAGGGCATTCAAGCCCAATACATCAGGATCCTCCGTGAGCTGTATTGCGGATTCACTACCAGGATCTCACCATTCTACAAAGAAGTGATTGTTTTAAAAAACAATACAATAAAATAAATTTCCAGATTTCAGCACCCACTGAGGTTAAAGACCCGCTAGTCCCAGCATTAGGCTCTGATATTTTTCCTGTGATGCTGAGACCATAGATGTGGTTGTGGGGATGGATTCAGACACCACCTTTGAAGTCGCATGCTTGGTCCACTGAGCACTCCAATGGCATAATAGTTAGTTTCAACAAGAGAATCTTACAGCACACTTGTATGCAATACCTCTGTTCCCTAAAGAAATTGCTGTAATGCCACATCCTAAAACTGTGATTTGAGTTCTGAAATCCAACAAAATGCACAATGAGAATTAGTCCAATGTTGAATGGAATGCAGTTGAACGACCAAGCAGGTGGAGGACAAGTCCATATTTCTCACAGTCCAAGCAAGTCTACAGAAAGGGAAAATCTGCGGGATGTGTTGCTAGGAGGAGCTCGCAATCCCCAAAAAAGCCTTTTGGGTTTTGTTTTTAATCAGACCCAGTGATGCTTGGGATACCATAGGGGATGCTGGACATCGAAGGTAGGCGCCATCTGTAAGGCGAGCACCCTCCGTGATGCACTGCTGTTCTGGTCCTAATTAACTTCACTATGGGCTCACAGTCACAATTTAACATACACACAATAAAACAATTTTTGGTATGTACAAGCGTCCAGCAGGTAGGCATTTGCCTTGCATGAGGCTACAGGGGTTGATCCTTGAACACTGTGAAAAGCAACTTACGAGAACCACTAGGAATAACTGCTGAGCATCCCCAGGCCCCAAAACAAAAGAAAACTAAATTTCTTTCCATATTCTAAAAACACTACGCAGTCTCCTGCCCCTGCGTCTGGCTGTTCCTCACCGGGGTCCCTTGGAGGGGAGCGGGTTGAGCTTTCCACCCCGCCCCGACCAGGGCTCCAGCAGCGGAAGACCTCCAGGACCAGCCACCACCATGCCGAGACCACTCTCCGCACACACGAAGGTACTGGCAGAGGGACAAAGCCACGCGGGTTCCGGGGCCGAGATCTCCAAGCCTACTCGGATTGGAGTTGAGCGTCCTCCACCCAGATCCTCCAAATTCCAGTAGGTGGGGGTCACACCAAATGCCACATATCTTTAGTTATTTGAGAGGAAAGAACTAAGAAAATACCACAAATACTCTAGACCTGGCCTTGTGTATGGCCGACAGGGGGTTGATCAGCATAGTATGTTGTTGGTTTTTGTCTTGTTTGGGGTCTCACCTGGCAATGATCAGGGGTGACTCCGGACTCTGTATTCAGAAATCACTGGTGCTGGTGCTAGGGGATAACATGGGATGCCGGGGATTTAACCCACGTTCGCTGCTTGCAAGAAAATCTCTTTCCTCCCTGTACTGTCTCTCTAGGCCCAGCAGCACATGGAGTTTCCTGAGCCCCTCATGTACTTGTCATGGATTTCAGTAAAACTAAGTGCATAATAAATCTGGAAATGGCCAAGGGTGGCAAGAGACCCTTATTTTTTTAGGCTAAAAATGTATCCAGAAAGAGAGCACAGCACGAGTTTCTCATGGACAATCCAGCTGCGAAACCCGATATCACCTAGGGTCTGTCATGCCAGCCAGGAGTGATTCCTGAGTGCAGAGTCCAGGAGCAAACCCTTAGTCCTGCTGAAGTCTCACAAGAACCATTAGAAGTAAATCCAAGCACTAAAATAGGGCAGCATCTTATGAGTTGAGAGACGAGATATCAAAGCTCGGTAGTGGGAGAGATATTACAGTACATACGACAGAAGCGCTACACACATATGGGTTTGATCCCAGGCAGCCCATATGGTCTTTGGAGCAAGGCCAGGTGTTGATCCTGAATACAAAGGCAGCAATAATACCTAATCATTAAGGAAAAAAGAAAAAGCAAAAACATTCTCACTTGAGTGACTGGTGCAAAAGTACTGGGGTTGAGTCACCAACATTTTTTTTTTTTTGGAAAACAATGTGTTTTTATTTTTTTTCTTTTTTATTAGTGAAACACCAAGAGGTACAGTTGTAGATTTACAAATGTTTGTGCTTGGATCTCGGTCATACCACGATCAAATACCCATCCCTCCACCAGTGCCCATTTTCCACCACCAGGATAATATCCCTCCCCCCCCATCCTCCCATCCCCCCATCCCCCCCTGCCACTGTGGCAGGGCAATCCCCCCTGTTCTCTCTCTCCTCCTGGGCGCTGTGATCAGCCAAAGAGGCATTGAGTGGCGAACATGTTCAGTCCAGTCTACTTTCAACCTGCATCTCCCCTCCTGGGAGGATCCTCCAAACACCCTCCACTTGGTGTTCCCCTTTCTATCTGAATTGTCCTTTCCCCTAGAATACCCAGCTGGCCTCTAAGTTATGGAGTAATTCTCCTGGTGTTGCTCTCAGCTATTCTTGGGTATTAATCTCATATTTTATTATTTTATATCCCCCAGATGAATGCTATCTTTCTATGTCTATCCCTCTCTTTCTGACTCATTTCGCTTAGCATGATACTTTCCATATTGTACCACTTGTATGTAAAGTTCATGACTTCATCTTTTCTAAGAGCCACATAGTACTCCATTGTGTAGATGTACCAAAGTTTCTTTAACCAGTCATCTGTTCTTGGGCACTCAGGTCTCTTCCAGTTTCTGGCTACTGTAAAGAGTGCTGCAATGAACAAACAAGTGCAGATGTCACTTCGGCTACACGTTTTTGCCTCTCTGGGATATATTCCCAGGAGTGGTATCGCTGGGTCAAATGGGAGCTCAATTTCTAATTTTTTGAGGAACGTCCATACTGTTTTCCAGAAGGGCTGAACCAGTGGACATTCCCACCAACAGTGAAGGAGTGTCCCTTTCTCGCCACATCCGCGCCAGCAACGGTTGCTTTTGTTCTTTTGAATGTGGGGAGTCACCAACATTTTAAATTGCCAAGAGGTTTCAGTCCACGGTACCCCATCCCTGAGCACTCTTAGGAGTCATCCTTTAGCACAGAGCCAGGAGAACTGTGGACTGTGCCCCCAAACAAAGGCAACAGCAAAACCAATTAAACACACAAAAGTTCGTGTAGTACACAAAGTAAATTGATTCACCAATGGATGGAACTATTTAAAGGGACCTGGGTGATAACTGGCCAGAGAGGGCTCTTCCCGTGGACACAGTTGAAACGCGTTGATCTGAATCACCCCATAGAGTACTGCTACCCCAAAAGAGTGATTTCTGAGGACAAAGCTGAGAGTAAGCCCTGAGTATCCACAGGTGAACCCTAAAGAAAAACCGGGGAGAGAACAGCTACTGCATGGCTATCCAACATCCCAGCCCATCACAGAGCTACTGTTGGACACACAGCTGCTGCCCAACCTCAGGGAACCCACGCGGGTCTGTTCAGACACGGTTGGCTCCACACTACACTCAACGACAGCCTGCAGATTCTGGTAGGTCTCCAGCATCACGTCCCTGGAGAGCTTCCGCTGAGAGGCCTCCAGGCATGACCATTCCTCCCGGGTGAAGTTCACAGCCACATCATGGAAGGTCACTGCGTCCTGAGTCAGCACACAAAGAGGGTGGGAGTCTGAGTCTATCTTAGCCTCATTCCCACTACTCTGAGGCCAGGTCCCAGGGTCCTATATTGTAGCTGGGCCTCTCCGCTCCGAATGAACTAGCCTCCATGCACACACATGACTGACGGGCCTAAAAAATCACATAAGGCAACTGGATCTGCTAAAGTGGGAGGACGTTATACAGAAGGTTCTTGGATGTATCTGCCTTTCCTGGTAACCCACGGCCAATTCGAGCACCACTGTTACAGTGAGCACTGTAGAGAGGATCACCTGAACACAGACTTGTACGATCCAAAAGACTATCCCTGGGTGTAGCAAAACCCACTGCACGCTCACTGCTGCACCCCCACAGCTCATGACCACTAGGATTGAGAACTGGATAGTCCATATAGACAACTACTCAGAGCAGTGAATGGCATGTGTGCCAGTAGGAACTCACTGCTCAGGACCGCCCCAAATCCCGCTCAAAGAAGGTAGAATTTTCTTGACCCCAACATCTCTACTGGCCTCAGAGATCCTTGGCTCTTTCTCCTTGGGATCGGCGCATGCCCAGAAATCCACACACAAGATTATGTGAACGTAAGACTATATGACCGAGCAGGTAGTCTCTCCAAAGTAGGAAGGACAAAACAGGAGAAAAGCAAGTCTGGGGGCCCAAGCCACTGTAGTTGCCAGGGCGCAAACAGGGCCATCACATCCCAGGGTGCTCTGAGGCCATTCAGTTGTGAATCCAGAGCACAGAGTCAAGAGGACAGCTGATGACAAAAACAATGCAAAAGAAACCGAAGCAGCGGGTTGGCGTAACAGGACAGCTGTTCCGGGGACAGCATGTGGGACTGGCAATCCCCAACATCCGATATGGTCCCACAAGTTCTGCCAGGGGCAATGCCAGAGTGCAGCACAAGGAATGATTGCGAGAATCCTTGCTCTGCCACCCCTAATAAAACAGAAGACCCAAGATGAAACCTTTGGACCTTCAGCATCCCATTGGTCAAATAGACCTGTCAGGAATGAGCATTGAGCACTGAGCTTTGAGTACTCCTCATGTACCACTGAGTCGGCCCCAAAGCCAAATAAAACAAAACAAACATACACAAAAGCAGCATCAAATAGCAGAATGGGACGGTCCGATTGGAATTCTCATCTTGGAATTCGTCCAAAAGAAACTCAAAACTGAAGGGCCAGGAAGCCTGGGCACTCCTGGTACTACCTCATGTCATTCTATCTCTCTACTCCTACCTGGGGACGGTTTATCAGAAGCCGTGTAACCATCTTCTCCTGTCACTGTTGTTCTGAGGATCAGCAAGAAGCTCCAGGTGTTGTCTGCTCAGGGAGAGATGAAGAGCCACAGGTGCTTTGCAGCTTGATGTGAGGGAGCTGAAATTCATGATCCGGAGAAAGAACACCAGTATTGTCGTTAGAAGGCAATAATGTGAATTGGGTGCTTGACTAGATGAACCAATCAATCATCTGCATCCCATATGGCCCCCAGCAGCCCCAGGAATAATACCTGAGCTTAGAGATTCGATTAAGTCATGAGCATCTCCGGGTATGTACCCTCTCCCCCCAAAAAAATCTAAAGAACCAAAAATACCTCCCCAAATACAGTTTCATTGGGAAACCTCAGCCACCTGCAAGTCTCCTTTCCCCAATCCCCCGCATGAAAGGGGCTCTCACGGCAGACAATGAAGATGACCAGCAACAGGTCTCCTTTCATTAGGTGGAGGGGCTGAAGCTCTGCCTCTCAAATCTGGAGATTCTACAGAAGCGAGCTTATGGCCAATGGTTCAAACATGACACTGCTAGGAGGGTTGGGATGGCCAAGCCCTCGGATGATTCCCGCATTCAGCCACTGTTGCCCCATCCCGGAGCTGGAGACGATTGTGGCCAAAGAGGCACCCTAGAATCACGAACTCAAAACTGTCACTCCTGACCCTTGAGACAGCCCCCCCGCACCCCCAAAGCTCTGCGTCCCCCTAAAACCTCCACCAAACCTCACGATCCACCTGGATGTTGGCGAACAAGTGAAAACCAGTGCAAGTATCCCCCAGGTTGGCTCGGGCCCTCGGCTCAGAGTGTGGAAACGGGAAGGCGCGGGGTGCTCACAGGAGGTTGCTTGAGTCCTGCAACTAAATTCTTCTTCAGAGACCCCCTTCCGGGATGGGGCGCAAATTTACTTGTCCCTTGCTAAGTGAGCAACAGTCCCAGTGTCTGATACAGGGATGGAAAATGAACCATGACATTTATGACATCACTTATGACATCACTTCTGTTTCCATTAGGTACCTTAAAGAGCAAGAGTCTAAGCACTGAGAACCTTTTTGCCACCCTGGTGAATCTGTGCTGCAAGGGGGATGGACTCGAATAAAGGAGTGGAGAGGCAAATGCTAGAGTGTTCGGCCACACATTAAGGGGCCTGGGGGTAAGGAGAAGTCCCCTGATCCTGCAATTGTCAACTAACATCGAATCAATGTTATCTACACACAGAATGTTACCCTGACTCTTGTCAAATGATCCCTGAGCTCAGAGACTAGAGTAAACACTGAGCACTGTAGGCTGTGGTGAAAAATATAACAAGAAAAAAGGCAAATTCTACTGAAGGGGGAAAAATGATGTACAAAGACAAATTTGAGAGTGAAATATTAAAATAGTCAAATTTCTGGTCCTTAAAAATCCCCTATTCTTACAGCTGGAGAGATAGCACAGTGGGTAGGGCATTTGCCTTGCACGCAGCCAACCCAGGTTCGATTCCCAGCATCCCATATGGTCCCCTGAGCATTGCCAGGAATAACTCCTGAGTGCAAAGCCAGGAGTAATCCCTGTGTATTGCCAGGTGTGACCCAAAAAAAGAAAAAATTCCTCTATTTTTGATCTATCTCTGCTACAGAAACTCACAGTTTCTCCTGAATCCCTATTGTTCTTTCACCATTGTTTGTGCATATATATGTGTATATATAACTGTGACTTTGTGTGATTTTTTTTTCGGGGCCACAACCGGCAGATTCAGGGCTTACTCCTTGCTCTACACACAGGAATCACTGTGGTACAGACCATATGGGATGTAGGGGATAGAACCTGGGTCGACTGCTTGGATGGTTAAGTCCTTACTCACTGTACTATGGCTCCGACCCTAAGTAAATGTGCTCCTAGCACACCCAGTGGGATTCCTGAGCAAATGGCCTTACTCCTGGAAAAACAAAACTTTCTTGCTTAAAAAAACAAAACCCTCTACCCTGGTTGGATTCTAATTCTAAACAATTTAGGTTTAACATTAGTTCATCATTTCTCCTCTGCTACAAGGAGCTGAGGCTTACTGAGTAACACCCATCCCAATCACTCCCATTTCCTTAGTATTCATCTTTAACTTCCCCGTGCTCTGCTTCCCCTATATGTTAATCACCCATTTAACATAACCACAACCTGTGAATTGTAAAGTCAAATTCTTCAGAGATCTCTGGATTTTGTATTTGGAAGTGAAATGTTGACTCTCTCTTTCCTTTATATCCTCTGCAGTTTACTTTAGACAAATATTCTTTTTTGATCCTGGACAAGGACCAGTGCAGTCCCAGGTTGGGAAGATTGTGCTGGGAGCATTGGGATGGCCATGCCCCCAGCCCTCAGCTTTGTATAGACCAACAAAGGCAATATTATGCTTTTGTAACTTCAGAGTTAATTGACTACAGATACTATATACTCCTGAGCATTGTCATGTTTATGAGACTTCAGCCTCAGCTGCCCTTTGTTCTTAGCACCCCAAAAACAAGAGACTGGATGGACCCAGGATAGCTGTGAGCTACCCCGGCATTGAAAAGGGACAGGTAAGCACCATAACAAATTCCATAATGACCCAAACATAAGCAACTGGATAAGGATCCTGCTGTGGTTAGGAAGGACTATCCTGTCCTGGGGAGTGTAATCTGGGAGCTATAGGAAATATCCCCAATAGAGACACCCTATAAACTTAATAGATCTCTTACCGTGTCCATTCAAATTGAACAGAAAGAGTAACTGTAAATTTAAGATGACTGTTTCAATGAATGTTAACTAAGCAAAGAAAAAATATGTCCTAAGAGAAAATCCTGCCCTCAAGCTCATCTCTCCTTCGAGTTAGATTTTTGGCCTAGAAGTTTCCCCTGAGGGAGGGCTATACATCCTCCGATTGTACAGCCACATCTCTGCGTATTTGCTGCCCCTACCTCTGTGGGATGGGCTGGAGAATAAAGGCTGTGGAAGACAGGTGAGGAGAGGGAATGAGGAGCAGTGGGAGACTGGTATAGGTACGCAGGAGAACGGAATAAAGAGCAACTCATCCCTGTGAGTCCACAATGTAAAATGTGCGAGTGCAGTGAGTCCACAAAGTAAAATGGGGGTCCCTTCCCAACAGAGACAGAGAGACAGGGAGACAGAAAACCACACCCTGATGGTGAAAATGGCCTGTTTAATGCGGAACAGCAACCATACTTATAGAACGTCTGAGGAGGCATGAGCTAAGGACATAGGAGTGACTGTTCATTTACGCAGATAAACATTTGGCAGAGGAAATTCTCAGGGAGAGATTCACTCAAAGAGACAATCTGTCTCCCAGGGACATCTACATTGCTTTTATCTTTTCATCTAGTCGTATAACTTATCAACACTTGCAGTTGTTTGGATAAACACAGTAAGAGACAAAGATCCCAACACTTAGTTCTCTGGGATTTGAGAGCAAATAAGGATTTTAACACTCAATTCTCTGGGCTGTGAGAGCAAGCAAGGTTTTACTGTAAATCCCAGACTAAGTCCTCAGGCCAGTTCAGCTTGTCCTTCCCCATGAGGCTCCTATCTCTAATGTTGTAGCACTTTGCATCAAGACGATGCATATCTGCTTTCTATAATGTTCCATTTCGAAACCCAGGTAGTTTTGCCACTTGTCCTGGGCCCATCCAAGTCCCACGGCAGAACCTCCCTTTTGGGGTGTTAGGAACTACAGTAACTGAAGCCTGAGTCAAGTAATGATGACCAAGAAATTATGCCCTGGAGTAGATAACTTAAGAGACAATCAACTCCCAAATCTTATGAGTATAGCATTGATGGTCTTTCTGTGTTTAACCAAACACATTGTTGTATAGTAAAAACATAAAAATCTAAAGGAGAAATAGAAAAGCAGGTACAAATACACAGCACTTCAACTACAAAGCAGTACAAATACGAAGTTGAGAATTACCAGAAAGTTATGGCTTATAAGTAATCAAGACTAACTTGGGGAACTGAGACAATGAGAGATAAAATACAAAGAAAAGGTTAAAGATAAACTTGAACTAAATTAGGGATGTTAGCAAGGGCATGATAAGCTTCTCTGGGAGAAACAAAAGGGGCAATTTACAGACGAAGCCTAAAACACTGTTAAGTTAATATCCAGCAGATCACCAAGAGCCTGGCCCCTGTTTCCTTCTTCGATCCTCTGTCACCCTTCACCGGCCAGGGTGGGGAGACCAATCATGGCCACCAAATGCACACAGTACATGCCCAGACTTTATTTGAACACAACTCTCAGTACTCAGTGTAATAGCCGAGTTTTGCCTGATCAGGGAGAGAGGAAGAGTCAGGGTGCAATTTTCAAGTTGATTTTAGGATACAGAAATTCTACCTTAGAAAAAAACAACAATGTGGAGTCAGAAACAGTAAGCTGGGAGGGGCGCTTCCCATGCTGACCCAGATTGATATTCAGCATCTCACATGACCCCTAAAGAGCTTTAAAAAAAAAGAATTGCAGAGTGCTGCTCCTGAAGCCCCGAGCTTCCACAGAAGCGCCCACAATACAACCAAAATAACCCGAAAGTAAAATTTCATTTGCAAACCGCAACCACCCCTAGAACCACACCCACCGGATAGTCTGGAAATCAAGGCTACTAATGAATAGTTACCGAGGGCTACAGTGTCATTAGCCATTGGGGAGCTGCCCCCTGCCCATCTAAAATGAACAGTCCTTTTATAGTTTTGGAGGCACCACCGGCGATATGGACAAGAAACTTCTGACTCTGTGCTCAGGCACCCGTCCTCCTGGAGCTCGGAGATCGAACTTGGTGGGTCAGATGCAAAGCAAACGCCCTAACCGCTGTGCTATCTCTCCCGTCCTCTAAGAGAATCTGAAGGTTCTACAGCAGTGAGGTCAGGGCCAAAGCGTCCATGACAAGGCCCAGCATAGTCCCATGCTGGGAGGGTCAGGCCAGCCCAGCCCCTACTCTCTGCAGCCCTGGGCTCACCCTGCACCCACCCGTCACTGCCCCACGGTGGAGCTGAAGGGGACTGTAGCTGCACGGGATCCCCAGAACCAAAGCTACGTGCCCCCCACAAAACCCTGGTGCACCTCAGGAACCACCTGGATATCGGTTGAAAAAGGAGCTTAAAATTGTCCCTTGAGCTGGCTTGGCCCCGCCGCTCACAGTGCGGAGACTGGAGGCTTGGGGTGGGGCTCTCACGGGAGGCCGATAGTGTCCTGCCACGAAAACGGCCTTCACAGACCCCTTTCACGCGGGACAGCCTCTTCTCATTCACCTGCGTAACAAATGGAGGCCTGATCCAGCTTCTTGTATGGAAACACCTAAATGCCCTGCTATGACTTCACTTCCACTTCTGCAAGCAGCCTTAAAGGGCCAGACACCAGCTGTGTAGAGAACAACTAGGAAAATGCAGGTAAATGTGTAAGGCTGGTTGGCTGGAGCGAAAGCACAGTGGATAGGGCGTTTGCCTTCTACGCAGCTTACCCAGGTTCAATCATCTGGAATCTATATGGTCCTCCAAGCAGGGCCAGGAGTGCAGAAGAGCAAGGAAAAACCCCTGAGCACTGCTGGGTATGACCCAAAAAGAAAAAAGAAAAAAAGTATACTGCAAGTGGAATGGGCTCACAAAAAGAAGTGGTGGCTAGTGTGTTCAGTCACAATGTGAGGATCTAGAGAAAGAAGTCCCCTGATCCTGTATTGCACAGTGACTCTGAAGCCAGCCCTGGAGATGCAGAGAGTAACTGATCTAGTAACAACTCAGAGAACCTGAGAGACACTGGAACTGGAGGAAAGGCTTCTACCCCTTAACAACACGAGAGAAGTGGACTCATGCCAACAAGAAAAACCCCAGGAGGCAGTTTCAGAAACATTTCAAACAAACAGTGGTCTGAGGGGTAGTGTAGTGGGTTGAGCACTTGCCTTGAACTCAGTCAGTTCAGTCCCTGACATCCCCAACAGGAACCACCAGGAGTAACCCTTAAGAACTGTCAGGTTTCCCCCAACACACATGCTAGGGGAATAGGGAGTGAAGTAGTGAAGGGAGCACCAAAAAAAGGGAGTTGGGAGGATCCTCCCAGTATGGGAGAAGCATGCTGAAAGTAGACTGTAGACCAAACATGATTGCCACTCAATGTCTCTTTTGCAGACCACAACACCCAAAAGGAGAGAGAGTACAAAAGGGAATGCCGTGCCACAGAGCGTGGGATGGGGGCGATGGGGGTGGGAGGGATACTGGGACCCATGGTGGTGGAAAATGAGCACTGGTGGAGGGATGGGTATTTGATCATTGTATAATTGAAATCCAAGCACAAAAATTTATAAGTCTACAACTGTACCTCATGGTGATTCACTAATAAAACTTTTTTAAAAAAGAAAATACATAATTAAGTACATAAAACACCGTGTACAGACCAACCCCCAGCATGGAGCCATGCCTGGGGCTAGCAGGCTGCAAAGCACATTGGTCACTTTGCATCCTGGCTTGGCCTTTTGCACAGATCTACATGGTGTTTACCTTTTGGGTGAATAGTAGACTGTTAGGATTTTACTGCTTCCAAAGTGTAAGTCTCAAAACATTTACCCTCAGTGTGTAAATCAAATGGAAAGCTGAATACAATGAGTGCATATATGCCACAGTGAGTGAAGTGCTTCCTTGCATGTGGCTGACCTGGACACAAATTATGGACAGCACAGCGGGATGTGGCTCCCAGAACATAACACAGAAGGGCCTGAAGAATGGAGGACTGGCTGTCTATCCAACATCAAAAGGGTTCACCGCAGCAACCTGGTTGATCTCTGCCATGAATCCTCTGCAAACCAGGGCCTCTGAGCCAAGTCAGAGGCACAGCAAAGAATGAAACCATGGTGAGTCTTGACAGTACCCAGCAAAATGCAATGTTTGTACCTATTTACTTCTTATTTAATTCCTTCCACCTTGCTTTATCACTAAGAACCATTATTTACCAGTTAACATACTGGGAAGTCCACATGCCAGGACATTGTCATAACCATGGTGCAGGGGATAATCAGCACGAACCTTTCACTTGCGGTACTAGTATCATAGGAAGCTTTCACACAAAACAGGATTATTTCCTTCCTTACTGTCCTTTTGAATCAATCCCCCACCCACTTGTTGAAACTAAAATTGTTTTGCCTCAGGGCCCTGTTCTGATGCCGGCCATTGTTATTATGGAAGCGATTGATCCAGCATAACTTTTGTATTTACTAAAGCCTGAGGGAACATGAAGGCCTTCTTATATTCCTTACCTACAATATTTTCTCCAGGATTTTCTTTAAAGTTGCAGGTGTGAATAATGCACTTTCCACGTTCTTAAATAAATATACATATTCTTACATATATATAAATATGTATATTTATATATAGCTTCTCTCCATTGTGAATTCTCCTATGTATAAGGCCCGAGGATCCAGGAAAGTCCTTCCCACACTCCTGACATATATAACGTTTCACTGCAAAATGACTTTTCACATGCGCAGTAAGGGCTGAAGACAAACTGAAGACCTTTCCACATTCCTTACACTTATGAGGTTTCTCTCCACTGTGAATTTTCCTGTTCAGTAAGCTATGCCAATTGCATCAAAATCTTCTTGCAGTCCTTTCATATATAAGGCCTCAATCCAAGATAAATTTTTCTCAAACAGCAAAGCTTGAGGATTGAGTAAAAATCTTCCCACACCCCTACATATGTTTTCTTCGAGTATGAATTATCCTATGCTTAATAAGGAGTTAGGGGGAAGTGAAGGCTTTGCAAAAGTCTTTACAAACATAAGGTTTGTCTCCAGTATGAAAATTTCAGTGCCTCAAAAGGATTGTGAAAAACGCAAAGGCCTTGCCACACTCCTTACATATATATATATATATATATATATATATATATATATATATATATGGATTCATTGCAATGTGTGTTTTCTTATGGACGGAAAAGTTTCAATAGTAAGTGAAAACCCTCCAACAGTAGTGACATGAATAGTGTTTCATTCCCCTGTATGAACTTTCATATGCTCAGAAAGACCTGAGAAGAAATGAAAGGCCTTTCCACCCACCTCAAATATATAAGGGTTTTCTACGAAACAGAAGTTATGAAAACTAAGACTTCAGAAATAAGCAAAGGCCTTCCTACATTGCTTACAGGTATAATTTATCTTTCCAGTGTGAGTTTTTCTGTGTACTAAGGCTTGTGGAATAAGCAAAGACTTTCCACTCCGTATATGCATATGGTTTCTTTCCAGTGTGACTTTTTCTGTGCATACTAAGATGTATGAGTCAGAGAAAGGCCACAGCACATTCCTTACATGCATACGGACTCTCCAGTATGAAATCTCCTGTGTTTAACGTATGAGGATCCATTGAAGGCCTTCCCACAGTCCTTACACTTAAAGAGTTTCTCTCCTGTGTGGATGTTCACATAGTCCCACCGGGGTCATGCTGGACTCAAAAGTTTGTCCTCTGTGCTTACATTTTTTGTGGATTCTCTCCAATATGGGCTTCTATGGGAAAGTGATGGTGCTGAGGACATGGGAAGAGTGATCTTATGATGACCCTCAGAAGACATCCCACCTGTCTCAGCATCCCTGTGGGGATGAGGGCCAAATTGCTCACTTGAGCCTTTCTCACAGTGTGCAGGAAAAGACATTCCACCAGGGATGGCTGTTGCCATGTAGAAGAACAGAGGATTCAAATTATTAGTCTATGCCATGAGAGTCTTCATGTCAAAAGAAATCAAGCTCTGCAGGTAGGTAGCTGCTAGGGTACGGGACAATGAGTTTCTTGGGGAAGTGATAAATCCAGATGGGGATAAAAGCAGTGACTCCGAAGCCAATGCCGGGGATTCAGAGAGGAGCTGACCTAGTAGAAACTCAGAGAGCTGGAGACATGGAACAGGAGCAAAGGCTGGTAAGAACATCAGAGAGCAAGTTCCGGCCAACACTCTACCTCTTGACAACACGCAAGCAGTGGACTCTCAGCTACAAAGAAAACCCCAGGAGGCAGTTTTAGAAACATGATTTCAAACTGAGAGTGTCAAGCTAGTACAGTGCGTTGCATGCAGTCAATCTAGGTACAATGCCCATAATTCCAAATGGTCCCCTGAGCACCATCTGACTAATAGATCGATGGAAGTTTGCTCTATCCAATCATAAATGTTTTCTTTTTTTACTTCTAATATTATTAAAGTGACATGGGTGGGATCCAGGAATTTGACCAACCTTGTGAGTAATCACTGGTAAACGGAATGGTCTGCTGGGAGGTGGGGAGCTTGGGACCTGACCATATTCCCACTTATAAAGATTTCATCAAGGTGCCCCTTTCATCCTTTCAAACGACATTCTGTGTACAGTTACGCGCATGTAAACTCTCCAATTGAGACCAGAGCAACTGTAGATCTGGGTAGGGTGTTGCTTGCACATGGCCAACCTAGGTTCAATCCCCAGGATCCTGTAGAGTCTCCCGGAGCACCATCAGAAATAATACCTGAGTGCAGAGCCAGGAGAAACCACTGAGGATCACCAGGTACTGTAGGATAATAGTGGTCTGCCCTTGCTCCCCGGCAGGTGAGAGCTTTTGTTTGTTGATTGCCCATAACCATTCGATTATCTTTGTCTCCTGATCAGACTTTGACTTGTAAGTATTGTCTTTCTCTTCTACTTAATTTCTTTTCCATGGTTAGCTATTTCAGAGTAATTGCTTTTTGTATGGATACAGGAAGACAGTTACAGAGACAAGCTTGAGGTTGAGAGTTGATGGTCTCCAGATAATATTGCCTCCTGGACATCTGCTCTCTTGACTGAATATTCAGTTGCCCTTACTTTCTCGATCCCCAAAAGAAGGGTCCTATGAGGGACTAGATGGACCCAGGGCAAATGCTGAGCTAGCTACCCTGGCATCGAAATGGGCCTGTCCAATGTACCATAATGCTTATCTATAAGAGCCTGGTCATGGACAAATTTTGTCATGAATCAAAAAGTAATAACTAGACTTGGACGCTGCTGGGAGTAGGAGTAATTGATTTGCCCTGAGCACTGGAGCCTGAATCTGTGGTGAGAAGTCCCGAAGAGAGTCACCAACAAGCCTAAAAGTGTCTATTACTGTGTCTATACACAATGGTAATCATTAAGAAGTAAAACTAATTATGTCAATTAAGTTGCTGGTCTAAGGAGAGGAGTAACACAGCTTAAGGGCTGCTTTTCCTTCATGGGCTGCAGGTGATGGGGACGTCTGGAAAACCATTTTTCATTGTGCTTCCCGTGGGGAGGTGTGGATTGGGGTCGTGGTGAGAGAAGAAAAAGAGCAGCTTCAGGGAGACAGGGGTAATGAAGGAGACTGAGAAAAGGGATGGTCCTCCTCCACCCAGATCCCCTTTCTTCCAGTATAGAGGTGTTAGACCCGCCAACTGCCCCCGGCGCTGTGTAATCCCATCAATGGCCAAGACCCAGGGACTATCAAACCCTGCTCCTGGAAGAGAACAGCGCTGTCTCCTGCCTCCATGTCTGGCTGTCTTACTGGGGTCCGTTGGAGGAGGGTGTGTTGAGTTTTCCTCCCCACCCCGAGCAGAGCCCCAGCTGCTGAGGACCTCTGGTTCGAGCCAGAGCCATGCTTAACACCACTCTCCACACATTTGGATGAGCCTCACGCATGAAGGAACCGGCAGAGGAACCCAGGTGTGCTGGACCTGGGGCTTAGATCTCCAAGCTGCTCGTATTGGGACTGGGCCTCCTCCACCCAGATCTCCCATCTCCCAGTATGTTGGCGTTACACCCACCAACTGTCCCCAGTGCTGTGTAATCCCATCAATGGCCAAGACCCAAAGACTATAAAACCATGCTCTGGGAAGTGCACGGCCACACGAAATCTTATTATCTAGTCTTACTCTGGAAAAACTGGCAGGCTACCAGAAGTATCCCGCCCACAACGCAGAGTCTGGCAAACTCTTCATGGTGTATTCAATATGCCAAAAACCAGTAACACTCATGGTTCTCTTTCTCCTGACCCTGAAAGAGCCTCAAATGTGGCACTTCTTAAAATCTTAGGGATAGGAAGAAGGAGACATTACTGGGGCCTGCTTGAGTCAATTGATGAACAACAGGATGACAATGATACAGTGAGAGAAGAAGAGACACAGAGTTAGAGGACACGGTTGTGACTTAGAGAGAAGGCTGAGAGCTGAGAGTAAGAGTGGCTGGGGAGATTGGAGAGGAGTCACAGAGAGCATTGGAGAGCAAGTTAGAGGGTTGGATAGAGCTGGGAGACAAGAGACTGAATAAACTACAAGTAATCAGCAACCAGTCTGGTCCTCATTCTACTTTCATCGGTCCAAAGCAAAAACTGTCCAGGGTGGAGAAATGGCTCGAGAGCACCAAATGTGGACAGTGAGAGAGAGCCGCCAGGAGAGACCAGGAACATCCGTGAACGTGTAAATTCTGTTCAAACCCCCACTTCTCATAGGGTACCCCAGGCCCGCCTGGAGTGACTCCTGAGTGCAGAGTCAGGAGTAAGCCCAGA
This sequence comes from Sorex fumeus, assembly GCF_029834395.1. Lineage (NCBI taxonomy): Eukaryota > Metazoa > Chordata > Mammalia > Eulipotyphla > Soricidae > Sorex > Sorex fumeus. Next base: position 1,375,190 of record NW_026606165.1, read on the forward strand.
GCACTTCTGGCTGTGATCCGAAAACAAAAACACAAAAAAGTGAACCTTGGGGGTGCTGGAGCGATAGCACAGCGGGAAGGGTGTTTACCATGGACACGACCAACCCACGTTTGATTCCCAGCATCCCAAATGGTTCCCCAAGAACAGCCAGGAGTAATTCCTGAATGCATGAGCCAAGAATAACCCCTGTGCATCACTGGGGGTGATCCAAAAACCAAGAAAAGGAAAAAAAAAGTGTAATTGTGTAGTTAATCAGAAAAAAGAACACAACTTTCTAGACTTAGCAAAGAAGCATTTTTATGATGGCTATAGAGAAAGCACAGACCTCGAGTTGCTTGTCTGGCACATAGCTGACCAAGGTTCAATCTCTACCACCTGGTAGGGTCCCCAAAACTAGCGTTATCAATGAAAACAGAGCCGAGGTAAACTCTAATCTCCATTGGGTGTAGTCAACCAAAAATAAATCAATAAATTTAGGTGCCAGAACTATAGTCTAGTAGAGTACTGGTCTTGTACACGGCTGATCTGTATACCCCGGCACCACACTGAGTACAGTTTAGTACCTTTTGGCAGCAACCACAGGGTATGACTATATATATATATATATATATATATATATATATATACACACACATATATACACATATATATGTGTGTGTTTGTGTATGTGTGTGTATATATATCTATATCTACCTATATATATATGTAATTTGTTCACTAGTCATCCTCCACCAACCAGTTTTGTAGAATGCAGGTTTGGATTTTGCTAAAGGTGGCAGAACTTTGAGCTTACCTGAGAGGTGCTTGGGGAATCCTGCTTTGTACAGGAGACTGTATCATGGTAGACTGGTTGCAAGGATAGGTCTTGCATTCCTGGCCTACCTCTGACTGCAGGAATTCAAATTCTATATAAATAATGTGAACCTTGTGAGAAAGTTACAGCAGGGGGCAGGGCTGAGGCCCAGCTGGTAGATAAAGGTCAGGGCAGGGTTGCTGGCATCTGGGGCCTCCTGGTGTAAACCTGAGCCAGAAGTACAGGCTGCAATTTCAAAGGCTATCAGCGGCACGAAAGAGCTGACAGTGAGTGGCAGGGCACTTGTCATGAACGCAAAAGACTTAGCTTCACAACCTGAATTGGCAAGGAGTGATCCCGGAGCGCTGCTGGGTTTGGTAAAATCCCACATAGTCAATCCTCCTGCCCAAATAAAGGCAATGAGGAGTTAACTGTCAACAGAAGAGGTGCAAAATCTAGTAATATGTTCTGAACGGTCAGTCCTCTGGGTTTGTTGTTTCGGTTTTGGGACCACATCCAGAAATGCTCAGAGCTTACAGGCCAGGTTTTCAGGCTATGATTTACCTATGGGTACGTGATTTTATAAAAGAAAAAGAGGATGAAAAATTAGAGGATGAAAAATTATACTTGGAGCCAGAGTGATTGTACAGTTGGCAGGGCATATGTTTGGTCCCCGGCATCACATACAGTCCCCCAAGCACTCCCAGGAGTGATTACTGAGTGCTAAGCCAGAAATAACACCTGAGCATTACCGCTGTGTCCCAAAAAGAAAAAAGAAAAAAAAGGAAAGAAAAATTAAATCTAGCCCAAACGAGATTTTAAAGTCCATAATTTTGCTCAGAGCCTCCAACTCCTTCATTTTCCCCTACCAGCCATCTATTGAAAGGGCTCAGGAAATTTCACATGTAAGAATTTTCCATTTTCCCCTACCAGCCACCTATTGAAAGGGCTCAGGAAATTTCACATGTAAGAATTTTCCATGAAGGTATAAATAGGAGAGAGCACACCAGACTGAAGCAGATGCCAGCCACCTGGAACCCCAGAGGGCCTTCCCTGGTGGGGTTCAGACAGCACAGATCTCAAGTACTACCAGGTGTGGCCCCAAATCTCACCTCATCTGTTCCCCAAGTAGTGAGATACACCCAAGGAGAGGAGCTCAGAGGGCTGAGCACCTGATTTACCTTTGGGGGACATGGCATGGCTCCCCCTGCATCTCAGACACACAGACACAAGAGGGGGAGAGTCTCTGACTATCTCCAAGTTTGTAGCAAATGGAGCGGCGGGGGGTTGGGGAAAGGAAAGACAGGAGAAATACTCCAACCCCAAAAAGATGCTCAAAGAATGCTCATGTGTCAAGACAAATTCTGGAGTGGGAGGGTTGGGGTCATACCTAGTGATGCTCAGGGGACAATATCACCTAGTGATGTTGTGGCAGGGATAACTCTGGTCACGGCAAGAAAGACAAACACCCCCCTGGCTGTACTACTGCACCAGCCCCTAAGAGTGAGACATTTAGAACCTATTGCAGCTGGTCCCCGGAACACCCCTTTCTGCAAGTACTCACTTCAACAGCAGGGCACACCCCTGGTCTTAGAGAGATGGACAGTGGAGATGCTTGGAATCTGGACAGGTGAGGCAGAAATTCTTTTTTCTGAGGTAATATAATCACATACGGTTAGCAAAGCTAATAAGTTGATAGGGTGCTTTTCTTTCAAGCAGCTAAGCCGGGGTCAATATGCAACAGGACATAGGCTCACCCACTCCAACACTGCTAAAAATGATATACATGAACTCAGAAACAAGAGTAACCCCTGAGCACTTAGTGGCCAAAAAAAGTAAAATAAATTAAGTAATGAAGACATTTTTGTGGCCGGAACGATGGTACAGCAGGTAGGGAGTTTGCCTTCCATGCGGCCAACCCGGGTTTGTTTCCCGAAATGCATATGGTCCCCTGTGGGAAGCCAAGAGCCCTCTCATAGACCCTGGCGATGGTTCCCATGTTAGGAACTGCTTGGGACAGACATTGGTGACAGTCTCCCAGGACTTCCTGATCTCAGCAGATACCTGATCTATAGCCACACATCAGGCTGACAGCTTATCTGGCCTTATCTATAGTAACCTCCAGGATGCATCTACTCCCTAAGACCCTTTGATATACAAATGTAAAGCTCAGGATGCACCTACTGCCACAAGACCCTTGATGTGCAAATGTCTACCTTGAATGTTAGGTAAAGCTCTTGTTGCTGACCTTACCTTATATGGTTATATTGCCTCTGCTCCTGACTGAGCTGCCCAGACCTTATATAAACAGCCTGTATCCCTCAATAAAGCCTGTCCCTTTTTCTCTCTGTTTCTAAACTGTACTCTGTCTCTTGTGTCTCGTGTTCATTCGGTTGGTCCCTCCTTGCACCATCGGATCAATCATCCGGCCACCTCCGCGGGCCGGAGAGTGGTTACCGGGGCCCCCTGCAACTGGCGCCCAACGTGGGGCGGTGTCTAGGAGACGACCTCCGAACTCCCCTCCAGGAAGCAGGAAGCGGCGGCCGCCGGGACGCACAGAAAGGTGAGTGCGTGCCTAATCAAAATCCCCACCTCATGATCGAGGCCGAGGGGGCAGCATCAGGGGAGGATTGAGTGTTCAGTCTCATATATGAGGTATATGAGACGGTCACTGGGTTGGATAAGGCCACCCCGCGCTCCTTTGTTGTGTCCTTTGTGGAATGTGTGTGTGAGTGAATGAGCGGTCAGAGGCTTCCTTGCTTCCTCGCTTCTGATTCGAGTCTGTGGTTCCAAGGCTGGGCACCCTTAAGGTTCCTGAAAAGGCCACGGAATCTGGTTAGGCTGTCTGTGGTTCCAAGGGAAACATCCGCCTTTCTCTTTCCCTATGGCTGTTTCCCACTGGCCAGACAAGCAACTGAGTGGGCCCCTTTGTTGGGCCTCCCCCGTGTCTTGCGTCTGTTTTTCCCAGGTATTCACGCGGGGCTTCAGCCTTCCAGTGACCCATCTCCTGTCTCGTCTCTATTCATGTTTTTCTTTTCTGCCTTCTAGTCCTTCTGTCTGTGTCACAATTGAGTGTTCAGTCTCATATGAGGTATATGAGACGGTCACTGGGTTGGATAAGGCCCCCCCTGTGCCCCTTTGTTGTGTCCTTTGTGGAATGTGTGTGTGAGTGAATGAGCGGTCAGGGGCGTCCTCGCCTCTGATTCGAGTTTGTGGTTCCACGGCTGGGCACCCTTAAGGTCCCCAAAAAAGGCTACGGAACCCGGTTGGGCTGCCTGCGTATCCACGGGAAACATATGGTCTATGGTGGTGCTGACTTAGACGTCGGCTGCAAGTCACCTTTGGCTGATCCACTACGGCTAAGTTTCCCATTGGCCAGGCAAGCAACTGAGTGGGCCCCTTTGTTGGGCCTCCCCCGTGTCTTGCGTCTGTTTTTCCCAGGTATTCACGCAGGGGACAGCCTTCCAGTGACCCATCTCCTGTCTCGTCTCTCTTTATGTCTTGTCTGCCTTCTATTTCTTTCATCTGTCTTACTCCTTCTCTCCTTCCTATATTTCTCCTTCCTATATTCATGTGTAAGCAAGAAGGAATTGTTTGTTCGTGGTTTAAAGACCTCCCTTAAGCACCGAGGAATCTACATAAAGAAAAAGGAACTTGTCAATTTCTTTCTACTTGAAAATGTAGGGGCTGTGACTGTCTTAAATCTCCATCTCGGCCTTTTCTTACTGGCAATGAAACTTAGAGACCTTCTTAAAGGGCTACGGCCCTTCTGCTCCACAGTCCCCGGCCCTTCTCGGCCTCCCTCTATCCCCTCCCCCTCTATCAGCCCAAATGTGTTTCAGGTGGCCCAGTTAGTGGGCCGATCTCTCTCCCTCTCACTCTCATTTCCCGGCGTTTCCTCCCTGCGGGCACGGGTCGAGCGAGTGTAGGAGTGTGATCTGTGTGTGTGTTCCTAGTGTGTGTATTGCCTTAATATCTTTCTCCTAGTTCTGCTTGTTAAGATTGTTTGACATGGGTCAGAATCGATCGACCCCCAAGGCTTTAATTCTTAATCACTTCTCTGAGATCCACAGGAAAGCTCAGGATCTGGGCTTGAGGGTCAAGAAAGGTAAGTTTGGCATTTATTGTTCATCAGAATGACCTTCCTTTGGTGTGGATTGGCCCCCACAAGATTCCTTCTCAACAAACCATGTGGCTCCAGTAAAAGAGGTAATCTGTAGAAAACCTGCTGTGAAGGTATACTCCCCTGGAAATCTCTAGGAGGCATAGGGAAGGAATGTGATAAACTCTGTGTGAATGGTCTCTGCAAAGAGGCACCCCTCTTTTGTCTGTTTTGCATCACCCTCCACTAGGAGGAAGCCCACTAGTGAGAAAGACTCTGGGAAACTAAGGCAGGCCAATTTCCAGGCTTAAGATCCTTTTCCCCACCCAGGTCTAACTAGAAGATAGAGGTCAATTGAAATGCTAATGAAGGCAGTTCAAAAAAAAAAAGAAAAAAAAGGGTAAAAGGCCAAAGTAAAGACCAATTTACAGGGGGTTAGAATCCCCTCGAAAGGCCAAAGTATAGACCTGGAAAAAAGTTTTGCCAAGGAACCATCCATTTTTTTTAGATTATTGCTTGCAATTAGAAAAATATCCTAGGAGCTTCCAACTAGGTTTAACTAGGTAGTTTAGATAAAGAGTGTCTTGTTGACCACCATAACACCATGTGGCCTGAGTAGATTGGGGAAAGATAGCCAGTGAATGGCAGTTTGCATTACCAGATCATTTTGGAGTCAGATCTTTGCAGGTAAACAAAAGAAATAGGAATATCAAAGCAGAGGAGGCAGGAAAATGCAAGATCTTATGATTAACTGTCATTGGAAATAAAGAAGTGTGTAACTAAGGAGCCTATCCCCATGTCTGATAAGAATCTTTCTGCCTCAGAATTAGCCTTGGCCAAAAAGTGGTAACATCTTTGTGATAATTTATTTTGCCAGCTTATACCAACAAGTGCTTTCCTGATCCATTTTTAACAGCAGGAGACTGGCTGTTTAGGCTGGGAAATGGGGAGCAGTGGTCCCAATCTGATAAGGTTTCTTTGCCCAGGGGACTGTCCCTTCCTTTCTCAGACCATCAGTTTCTCCCTGTCATCTTTTGAAGGGTCAGATTGATTGATCAATTGCAGATGTGTGCATATGTATGTTTGGTGTTTTAGTCAGTTCATTGTCTGTCTGTCTGTCTGTCTGTCTGTCTGTCTGTCTATGTGGAACACTCGAGTGTTGGAACCAGGCTGAAATCAGTAATAGAAATTTTAGAGAAGTTAGTGATATGCTACCCAGTGATTTAAGAAATGCAGTTGTTTTTGGAACCTGTCAGACAAGGGTGAATCCTTATCAGAAGGTTGAGCCTATAGAGAAAGCAGAATTCTCAATCTAAATTTCTTGATAGATTAACATTAATAATTATGTGATTAACAGTTGAAATCCTTTTGAACTTAAGAATCTTGTACTATCTAGAAGAGCTATGGAACTAGAGCCTGAAACTAAAGTGAAATAAGAGTTCAGAGAAAGCAAGACTTTATCTTACAAGCCTCAGCTAACTTTAATGAAAAAGTAGGCCTAACTTTAATGAAAAAGTAGGCCGCTTTTATAAACTACAGAGGTACAGAAGCCATTAAAATGAAGTTTCCTTATTTTCCTAAACAGTGGCAATTTATAGGATAACAATTGGATTTGTTCATTCTTCCTTGATACAAGGAGCTAAGGTTTATCAGGCTACACCCATCACAGTGCTCCTGAGTCACCTCTATTCCTTTGTTTTTCAGTAACCACTTATATATGCTCTCCTCCCCAACCAGTTAATCAGCTTTTCCCCTAGTCAGAATCTGTTAATTTGTAAGATCAGATCCTTCTAGGACACTGAACTTGTATTGTAAATTGTGAGTCAATCTGCTAAGTGAGAATCTGTCCTAGAAGAATGTCCTGACTAGTTTGGATGAAGCTAAACATTTTTTCCCTATCAAACTGCCTTCAGTAAAAAATTTCAGTATACTGCAAGAAGCAGCTTCCCTTATCTCACAGAAACCTTGCTGTTAGAGGCAGCTTCTCTCACAGAGCAGATCTCACTCAGGTGCTAGCCAGGCCTGATCTTTGAGATGTACATTGGTCTTTGATGTGCTAATCCAAGTGCTTGTAGCTTGTAAAAGGTGACGCCAAAATTACTGGCCTGCAGATGTAAAGAAGCAATGTATGTTTTGCTGTCTCAATGTTCTTTCTTCTTTTGATGACATCACTATATTGCCCTTTTAGAGGTACCATGATCTATATGAGGAGATTTCAGGGATCTCTACTAGGAGGTCTGAGAGAACAGGGGAAAACATGTTTGAGAGAACCTGAGTTTCTTTTATGGGATATAATGAGACTGTAAGAATGGGCTGGGAGAGGCAGAAGAGATTCGAGAGTGAATGGAGAGAGGATTGGATTAAACTGCAACTAAGATCAAGCAGCCTGGCCATAAGGTTTCCTTCCTTTTCCTGCCCATCGCCACCCACCTCCCTGGAGTTGGGGACACTACTGAACGTGGGCGGTGGGAAAGATAGATTGCTGCCATCCTTTTTGTGTTCACACAGCAATTCAAATATTTTCTTTTCTTATGCTATTATCAAAGTTTGGTTAAATAATCCAAAGGGTTTTTTCTGTGTCTGAAAGCATGTTTGTATTTTTGTGAATTGTTAAAAATATCTGGTATAGAACGCTCATGATTTTAAATAATTAAGGTACAAGAACTATTATAATTAAGCCAAAGAAGTTTTTATCATGTTTTGTAAAAATTGATCATAGGTCTTATGTTATGTTAATGTACATATTTGTATCTGCATTGGATTAGAATATTTGATCTAGAAGGTGTTAAAATAACTATGACACATGAAAACAGGTTCAAAAAAGTAATGGTTTAGTTTAAACATGAGTTTCTAGAGTTATAAAATTTGTTGCAAAATTAGTCTTACCAGTGCTCTATCTGATCTCTGAGACTCTTCGTAACTAAAATTTCTAGAACTTCTAAAAGTTATAAAGTGGAATAATCTCAGATGTCAGCCTTCTATAATGGTCTCTGTCTGAGAATGGAGAATTTCATGGGAAATATGGGAAATTTTACTAACTACATTGTTAATCAACCTGTCCAGTGCTTGAAAGTACATGCTATTATTTATTTCATGCAAAACCCTGTCACCAGGTATCAACCTAGCCCTGTTTTTCAGAAAGCTTTGTACACAAGCGTGAAATACTTAATGTTTCATAATAATCTATGAGTGCTTTAATCTTTTGTATTTGTGTTTTCCTGGAAATCGGAATTTTAAGATGTCTTCTGGTTGATTTCTAATGTAAAGTGATCTTTTGCCCAGTGAACATACCTTGTAAGAGCTTTAATTGTGAGCATTTTTAAAGGCTTTTTGAATATCTATGGAAGCATTGCAGAGTACAGTTTTTGTTAAGTGAGATTAAGATAAGGTCAGCACCATTTCTGCCTCCTCTCCAGTCTGGCTCTGCAGACACCCTCTGGGCCCTAGTGGTTGCCTCCTTTGACCTCCTTTGAGGATGCCTGGTGGCTCTACTTAGTGACAGGCCTGACTCCTCATTTTGCTGCCTCTGTTTTCGACTCCTCTTCACAGTTCTGTATGACTGTTCTGGTGGTCCCCGTATTTTGTACCACCCAACTTCCACCCTTTATGATTACTGGTCCCGGCGCGATGTTGCCACACCCCACCGTCCACCAGGAGCCTGTCACCGCCCTCACCATCTCTGCCCTGTTCACCCTTGGCCTTGTGGGCACCGGTACTTGCATCTCCACCATGACCTCACAGCACTCCGGTTTAGCCACTCTTCGTGTTGCCGTGGATACCGATTTAGAGCGCCTTGAAAAATCCATCTCTCACCTCGAGGATTCGCTAACGTCGGAGATTGCCCTTCAAAACCACCCAGGACTGGACTTGCTCTTTATGAAAGAGGGGGGATTGTGTGCTGCCTTGGGGGAGGAGTGTTGCTTTTATGTTAACCAGAGTGGAGTGATTAAAAACTCCATGATTGAACTAGGGAAGGTTTGGAGCGGAGACACTGGCAACCTGTGTCTTCTAGCTCTGGGCGGGCCCTGCACACTCTACTTCCTTACTTGTTGCCACCCTTGAGTCCCCTGACTGCCCTTTTATTGATTGCTACAGTGGGCCCCTGCATTTTTAACCGAATTATCGCTTTTGTTAGACAACAGATAGCTTCTCTATCTACCAACCCCATATAGGTGCACTATATTCGCCAGACTATGGAAGATGCTAGGCTGTCACAGGCCTCCGCTGGGTCAGTTGAGCTCTCCCACCTGTCTATCAAATGGACCTTCCCGTCGCGGGAGTAGTGGCGTCGGACCTGCTCCCTGCACCCCCTTTTTTTTCTTTTTGGAGCACGTCAGTTGCAAGGCAAAGCACTGCAAGGGATGGCCCTGTGGCCAGTTTCCGACTCCCTGAGAGGCATGCTGGGTCTGCATGGAGGTTCCTCTGTCCCTGCCTTTTTCCACAATTCCCTTCTAGCAAGGAGAATTGAGGGATGGGCATCTCATCCTCCCCTCCACAAAACAGAGGTATTTTGCAATCTCGGGGGGACACAGCCACTACCTCCCTGAACGGGGCTTTTATATAATATCGAAGGGGGAGATGTGGGAGGCCAAGAGCCCTCTCATAGACCCTGGCCATGGTTCCCATGTTAGGAACTGCTTGGGACAGACATTGGTGACAGTCTCCCAGGACTTCCTGATCTCAGCAGATACCTGATCTATAGCCACACATCAGGCTGACAGCTTATCTGGCCTTATCTATAGTAACCTCCAGGATGCATCTACTCCCTAAGACCCTTTGATATACAAATGTAAAGCTCAGGATGCACCTACTGCCACAAGACCCTTTGATGTGCAAATGTCTACCTTGAATGTTAGGTAAAGCTCTTGTTGCTGACCTTACCTTATATGGTTATATTGCCTCTGCTCCTGACTGAGCTGCCCAGACCCTATATAAACAGCCTGTATCCCTCAATAAAGCCTGTCCCTTTTTCTCTCTGTTTCTAAACTGTACTCTGTCTCTTGTGTCTCGTGTTCATTCGGTTGGTCCCTCCTTGCACCATCGGATCAATCCTCGGGCCACCTCCGCGGGCCGGAGAGTGGTTACCGGGGCCCCCTGCAGTCCCCCTGCACTGCCAGGAGTGACTCCTGAAAGAAAAGCCTGAGGAACCCCTGAGCATCGCTGGCTGTGACCCTAAAAATAAAAAAAAGAAATTTCTGTGGAAAGAGATTGGAGACATAGTATAGCAGGTGAGGTGCTTGTCTTGCACTCGGCAAGCCAAGTTTGAATCCTGGCGTCCCATATGGTGCCATGAGCCCAGCCAGGAGTGATCCCTGAGTGCAAAGGCAGGAGAAGTAACTGATTCTTGCCGTTGTACTTACTACAGACTGAATAATTAATTCATTTACATGAATAAAGTTGTGGTGGCCAATAGTGATCCTAAATTGCAATATTAGAGGGTTTAGGACACACCCTGGAAGTAACCAAGCTACTTCCTGCTAAGATTGCATATTTGGTTGCAAGACCCACTGTAGCACAACCCTGTTGCACGCCTCCAGTCCGCAACCTGAATTGGCTTAAAGCTCCACACCTTGGGGCCTGAGTGACAGCATAGACAAATGAGCATTTCTTTTGAAGGTGGCCAACCTGGGGTTAATTCTGGGCATCGCTCATGGTTCCTAGCACCACTAGGAGTGCTTGCTGGATTTAGAGCCAGGAGTCACCATAATGCCTAGCTGGGTGTGACCCAAAATGCAAAATAAATAAATCAAAAGGAAATAGAAGCTCCCCACCTCCCTGGACTCCCAGAACCCACTGAATGCACAAGAACCAGTGAAAATCAAAGGCTCTGCCAAATGCTTTTGAGCCCCAAGCACATAAAGAATATGCCCCGCCCCTCCCCCCATCCAGCCCCGACACCCCCCAAGAACAACAGGACAGAGAGGAGTGTGTTTTTTCCTTCATGCTGCTGACCCAGTAATGGGGTACACTGAGCAACCCCAGGAGAGACCCCTGAACACTGCCAGGTGGGTTCAACACCCCCCTATGAGGAAAAAGAATGCCTCCCAGGTCCCTTTGATGAGGGAATCCCATGCTTTAGCCCTACTCCACAATCAGCCTAAGGAATGAAAGGGGGCCAGTAACGGGATGTCCTGGGGACACTGCTGGGATGATCCACACACCCCTGTCACTGACCAGGTGCTGGTCGTCGCCCCGAAACTAAATTAATGCTGAGGTGCCCTTATACGCCCCATCAGATCTGGGAGAGACTGAGGCTCCCTCTAGCTCTGACACTTTCTGTTTTATGAGTGGCCCGAGCGATGGGTCAGCAGGGAGGGCGCTGGCCTCGCATCCCAACACCCCAAAGGGTCCTCGGATCCCCAGGGAGGGAGTCCTGAGCGCCACTGGGTAATGGTCTAAAACATATTAAAAAATTAAAAAAAATTTCTCTTTTTTTATTTGTTCCATCATTGTCCTTGTTTCTGGAACTTTCAGAACGACCTTAGCGCTTCAAATTCGTTTTTCTCCTTGTCCACGTGCTTCCTCTACCCACCCACATTTTCTTTGGGGGCTGTGGGGCTTTGCTCAGGGGTTACTCCGGGCTCTGGGCTCACTCCAGGCCGTGATCGGATGCTGTGAGGTGCGGGGATCGAACCCGGCCGGCTGTGTTCCCCCTTCCACATCTTACTAAGTAAGTTCTTCTCAGTAAAAACAACCTTATTTCCTCAAAATCAATTTATAAACAAGATAAACCTCTCGGCAGGAGCTCTCGGTGCGACCCGGGTAGGGGCCGCCACCCCGGGCCACCACCATGGAGCCACCCCGCCGCTAACAATGGTGGAGACCACGGATGTTCAGGGCACTCAGAGCAACCACTCGGCTGCTGGCGAGGAAACCGACCTTCCAGGGACCCCCCTGCCCCACTGGGTGCTCCCTCACCACCTCCTCACCTTCTGCAACCACGCGACCCGCTGGCACTTCCGCACAGAACCCAAGGCCTGGTGGATAAAGGACCTGGATTTTGTGATGTCACCTGCACGTTCGCTCAGAGCCTTAAAGGTCCAGGCTTGAAATATTCCTGACCAGGTAATTCCCTGGTCAGGAAGGTTCATTTTTCCTCGTTTTTGGGATAGGATCAGGTGATCCAGACATGTAGGGGTCGCCAGGTCTGGGATAGATGGGAGAGTGATGGACTGAACAGATAGCATGTGGAGCAGTGAGACTTTGTATTTACAAAGGAAAAAACATTCACAAACATATTTTGTAAACAGCCACCAAGACCATCTCTCTGAGTCCCAACGTTCATTTATTTATTCGTTTACAACCCTCAGCCACATGCTAGGACCAGGTCTGCAGGATTTCTCCTGGCAGTTGCCAATGAAAAGGATGGGCTTCAACATGGTCCCTCACCATTGGGGGCTGAGGAGCAGCCGCTCAAAGTGATCTGGCAGTTTTACATACACATGTCTACACAGAAAGCTGCAGGACAGGGCCCGGCACAACCCCTGGTTGAGAAGGTTGGGATGGTCAAGACATCTGCCATCAGCAGGTCCGGCATCCTCAAGAACCGCAGCCCCCATAATCAGCTCTGCATCCTGGCCATGCTGCCCCATCACAGAGCTGGAAGTGAAGATGCCTCCAAGGATAATGCACTCACACCTGAGACCCCTGTGCCGTGCTAAAATCCCTCAGAGCACCTAGCAAAGTTCTATATCCTCCTAAAGCCTCTGGAGCAAGGCAGACCACAAGGACCCACTGCATATGGATGGGGGGGGTGAAAAACAATCACAAAAGTGCCCCAAAAGTTGGCAGGATCCCGTTGGTCAAATAACAGGCACTGGAGGTGAGAGATCTTCATGTCCTGCCACTAATTGGCCTTTGACTGAAGTATCACTTTGTCCTTTAAATGCGTGCCTGGGGGAGGCCTGATCCTCTTGACATCATTAGGAAGTACAGGTGCACATGGAATACTCCCATCTGTGACATCATCCATTTTACCAAGTAGCCTTAAAGTGCCAGGTTCCAAGTGCAGACAGACCATTATGGCAGCCCAGGTGAATCAGTTCAAGGGGGATGAGCTCAAATTAAAAAAAAGGAGAGGCAAGTTCTGGAGGGACTGGTCACAGAATTCAGGGCAGCGAGTTAAGGTGGAGTCCCTTGGTCCTGTACTGGTCAAACATATAACCAATATTCCCCAACACGTCCATCATAAAAACAAAAGCAGGTTGATTCAAAGTAAAACAGACAAGTAGGTTGTGAATGTGTCCTGGGACAGTGAGTTTCTCTGGGAAGACATTAATCAAGACGGGTGCAGTGTCTCTTGAGCCAGTCCTGAAGATGCAGAGGAACTGGCCTAGCAGCAACCCAGAGAGCTGGAGAGACACTGGACAGGAGCAAAGGCTGGGAAGAACATCAGAAAGCACTGTACAGTGAACACTCTACCCCGTGAAAACACGCTATATAAGAACCTACAAGGAAACCCCAGGACACAGCTCTAGAAACAAGTTTTCAACCAAGAGTATGGGGAAAGAGGTTCATACTGTGGCTTAATGCTTGTGTTAAACATGGTTTTCCTGAGTTCCATTCCTAGTATCCAAAACAACACAGACTCCTAAGAACTGCCAAGTATGGCATGAATTACATAAAACAATTTCAATAAATAAATCCATGTATGGAACTACCCTAAGAACGGAGGAACATAGAAGCTAATAGGCACCAAAGTATACTAGATCATTTTGTAGACTTTGTCTTTTGGACAGACCAAAAATAGTTTTAATCATTCTGGTGGCTAGCAGGGTTGAGATTTTACCACTTGCAAACACAACGTTTTGTCATCTTTTCTCCAAATATAACTGAAATGAGAAGAGTAAAATCCAGGAATGTGACCACCATTTATAGTTAGTCATCACAGCTGATGTTATTGCTTGCTGAGATGGGAGTTTGGGCATTCTGCCACATTCCCACCATTTGTAAAATATTTTGATCAAGGGGCCTGTTCCATGCTTTCATAGAACCATCAGAAATCTTTCTGTGCACAGTCAAGTCCATTTCAACTATCTCTAATCCACCCTATTTCAGAATAATGACAGGGCCATTAACCTAAACTTTTCAGAAATATTTATCCTCAATGCTAAGAGAAATCTAATAAAAATCTGAATACTAGGAGTGCAGAGCTGATACAGCGGGAAGGTGCTTGATTGCATAAGACTGATCGGGATTCAAAGTCCAGATCCCCATAAGGATACCTATGTCCTCTCTCGAAGGTATGGATGAGCTCAGACCCAAGATTAAGGCCTGATTAAAGCAGGTGTGACACCTCAAAACATAACAGAGGAAGGCCTGAAGTGTGGAGGTTTGACTCTTATACCATTCCAAAGGATTCACTGTAACATCCTGGTTGATCTCTATCATAAACCCCGTCAACCGGGGTCTCTGCCTCAAGTCCAATAAAAAATGAGACACTGGGCTGGAGTGATAGCACAGCGGGTAGGGCGTTCACATTGCATGCAGCCAACTCGGGTTCAATTTCTAGCATTCCATAGGGTCCCCCAAGAACAGCCAGGATAATCCCTGAGTGAAGAGCCAGGAGTAACAACTGTGCAGCTCTGGGTTTGACAAAAAAAAAAAAAAGAAAACAAAAAGAGTGACACTGATATTTGTCATTGAGGGGTGGTTTTTGTACCCTTTTACTTAGTTCCTATTTAATCAGTTTTCACCTGGATTCCATCATCAAGACTCATTATTTACAGGGGCTAGAGCAATAGCACAGAGGGTAGGGCGTTTTCCTTGCATGCGGCTGACGCAGGTTCGATTCCCAGCATCCCATTTGGTCCCCCGAGCACAGCCAGGAGTGATTCCTGAGTGGAAAGCCAGGAGTATCCCCTGAGGATCTCTGGGTGTGAACAAAAAAGAAAAAAAAAGGACCAATTTTTTACAGGTGAACATACACATCAAGTCCAAGTGCTGGGACACTGGCATAGGAAATATTAATCATTACTATTATTATTATGGTTTGCTATTTAAGGAAACTCAGGAGGTTAATTCAGGTTCACCAGGAGCTCAGACCTTAGTAGGCATAAGAAAATACACAGTGCAAGAACTCTTAAGAGTTTACAGAATGGGAAGATCTTTGTGTTTCCCTGAATTGCAATCATCAGCAATTCCCTTTCCCTCATAGTACTGAAGACACCAGTTTAATTTGAACTTGAGAAGTGTAACGTAAAGAATGAACTAGGAGTGTATATTTAAGACATCAAAAGGTTGAAGCAGAGTGTTCGCCACAAGATCCCCCAAGCACCACACATCCAGAGCAATTCCTGAGTGCATATTCAGGAGAAACCCCTGATCATCACCCAGGTGGGAAACAAAAATGAAAAAAAAATGGTCAAAGGGCAAGCCGTGAGGAACCCAGAGATAATGGATGCATTGTGTATCCCACCCAAGGGCTGGGGGAGATTGAATGATGCATTCAAGGTAAATTGAAATTCAGATTTTAGGGACTGCTGGGAGTTTGTCTTGCAGGGGGTGACAGGTGGGGTTTGAGGGATGACCCCAGACCTCAATGGGGGAGCACCCCAATGGTGCTGCTTCATTCTCAAGGGGTCCGTGTGCCAAGAGGAGCCACCTCTGGTGGATTCAACTCTCTTACACCCGTAAAGGGCTGGAGGGGATGAGAGAGTCCAGCATCATCCGGCCCTGCCCGCGTCTGACTGGGCCTTGGGTCAGAGAATAAACTGGGGATCTGTGTCCGGGTACCCTTGCTGCCTGGTGCTCGCTCAATCACTCTATGTGTGGAAGGATACCCAGTGAGCAGTGATCCAGAGCCAGCTACCCGAGAGAGAACAGGGTGACACAGGAGAGGCTTGCCTTCCTGCAGTACGATGTGTCCAACCAACTCAGTTCTAAAGGTCTCCAGACCCCACGTCCACAAATCACAGTACCCCGCATTGCTGAGGGTGCCATCTTCCGTCCTGAGATTTGAGGTTCTTATATACATGAGAAGACCCATGTCTTCTGTTCTCCGTGGAGGAGGGTGGCAGAAGCCAGATTCAACTCCAGCATCTCCAGATGTCTGGGGTGAAGGTAACAGCAATCAGAGAAACTACGGTGTGTTAAGAAGAATTTTAATTAACGTAGGTGGGGAGAAGGTCACACCAGCATTGCTCAGGGATTCCTGCTGCTGGGACTCTCGGGGCCGAGAGAGATAACCACGAAAAAACTGCCTTTCTTCGAACACTCTTGAACTTATTCATCAATGTGGCTTGGCACATGCCTCAGGCAACCGCAAGCGAACGTCCAAACTGGCAAAACAATGCAGAGAAGCCATCAAGGATGACCTCAAAGACAGGAGAACAGTGATGCTGGTAGATGCGGCAGAAGCGGGGAAAAGCTTTCGTAATGCCCGCCTATCCTTCACCAACTACAAGACCAAGATGACTACCCTTCAACATCCTGATGGATCTATCACATCATCCAGAAGGGAAATGGAGATTATTCATGACTTCTACTCAGATCTCTTTAATAGCCACGTTCACTTGCCCACATACCACATTCTGCACCATGGATATATCGTTCCAAATGTTCTCCCTTCGAAATTCAACATGCCATCTCTTCAGTAAAGAAACAAAGAACACCTGGCCCAGACAAGATCAGAACTGAACACCTGAAGAACTCACCATCAGTACTCATCAATACACTGGCTCAGCTCTTCACACGCTACCTGTCTGAATACAAGGTTCCATCCCAGTGGAAAACCAGCAGGACTGTACTACGATACAAGAAGGGAGACATCCACGACATTGGCAACTATCGCCTAATCTGCCTATTGTCTGTCATCTACAAACTGTTCACTTGAGTCATCCTGAATAGGATTAGCAGAACACTAGATGAAGAACATCCATGTGAAAAAACCGGCTTCTGAAAAGGATTCAGTACCATCTACAATATCCACACGATTACTAAGCTCACTGAGGTTTCTCAGGAGTTCAAGATGCTGCTATGTCTAATGTTCATTGATTTAAAGAAGGCCTTTGATTCTTTTGAGACGGAAGCAGTCATAGAAGCCCTAGCCAATCAGGGTGTACAAACTCAATACTTCAGGATCCTCCGTGAGCTCTATTACAGATTCACTACCAGGATCTCACCATTCTACAAAGAAATTTTCATCCATGTCACGAGAGGGGTTAGGCAGGGTGATACCATTTCACCAAAACTCTTCAGTG
This sequence comes from Sorex fumeus, assembly GCF_029834395.1. Taxonomy (NCBI): domain Eukaryota; kingdom Metazoa; phylum Chordata; class Mammalia; order Eulipotyphla; family Soricidae; genus Sorex; species Sorex fumeus. Next base: position 1,392,285 of record NW_026606165.1, read on the forward strand.
CCACCCTTGAGAACATCATGCGACGACTGGAATGGGAAGGAATGGTAGTGAACATAGATGGTCGGCAACTACACCACATTCGCTTTGCTGATGACATCGTTCTAATAACACCAAACATCAGCCAAGAGGCACAAATGCTGACCTACTTCGACTGTGAGTGTGGAAAGGTCGGACTACAGCTGAATCTTATGAAGACAATGTTTATGAGAAAGAGCCTCATTCCTGATCCTCTATTCTCATTCAATGGAACCAACATCTCCGAATGCAACAGTTATATATAGCTAGTTTGAGAAATCAACATGATGAATGACCTGGCACCTGAGTTGCGCAGGAGGAAGAGAGCAGCTTGGAATGCCTTCAAGAGCGTTGAAGAAATAACTAAGAGGACAAAGAACCTCCAGCTTCGAGCACATGTCTTCAATTCCACTGTTCTTCCTGCATTAACATATGACTCAGAGACCTGGGCCCTACGAAAACAGCATGAGAACGCTACTCGGGTCTCTCAAAGAGGAATCGAAAGAGCTATGCTTGGAATATCACGCATCACTCAAATGAGAGATAGAATCCGGAGTTCTGATCTCCATCAACGGCCAGGAATCAGGGACGCTGTCTCATCTGCCAAGGCATCAAAAATCAGATAGGCAGGACACGTAATGAGGTTTACAGACAACCACTGGCCTAGACCCATTACTGAATGAATTCTACGGGACGTCAAAAGATCGTGTGGACGCCCACCTACAAAATGTTCAGACTTCTTCCTCAAGACCCTGAAAAATCGGTTTGAGGCTCTGCATGTTCCTAGAACAAACAGATGCCATTGGGCTACACTAGCACACAACAGGCATGCATGGAGACGTTACTGGCACCCACTCGAATAAATCGATGAATAAAGGGGGATCAATTGATATATTTTTTAGGTTTTAGAATTACTGTGTTTATGCAGCAACATGGTTGGAACTGGAAGATACCGTCTTGAGTGAAGTTAGCCAGAAAAAGAAACAAAAACAGGATGCTGTTCACTAATCTGTGGAATACCGAACACTGGATATGGAAATATAATGTAAAGGGGCTGCTTAAATCATCCCTGATTCCAGTGTTTAGAGAGAAGCCGAACAAAGAAGGAAAGAAATTTGGGGCGGAAGAGACACAGAAGTTTCCAGGGATCAGGGATTCATTTATGCCAGTGACATGAGTGAGGGGTGTAGCCATTTACCCAAAACACAGATGCAACAGAACTGAAAACGAGATCTAAGCTGCAACCACTGAAACCTAGTCATGTGCTTGTCCAGATGACAGGCGGGGGTAGAGTGGGCACCTGGGTAAGGAGGGAAAACGGGAACATGGGTGCAGGGAAGCTGATGCAGGAATTGGTGTTTAATTATTGCACGCCTAAATACAACTATCAATAACTTTGAAAATACTGGCACATTAATGAAAACTTTAAAAAACAATCCAATAAAATAAATTTCCAGATTTCAGTACCCATTGAGGTTAAAGACCCTCTAGACCCAGCATTAGGCTTTGATATTTTTTCTGTGATGCTGAGACCATAGATGTGGTTGTGGGGATGGAGCCGGACCCCACCTTTCAAGCCGCATGCTTGGTCCACTGAGCACACCAATGGCATAATAGTTAGTTTCAACAAGAGAATCTTACAGCACACTTGTATGCAATACCTCTGTTCCCTAAAGAAATTGCTGTAATGCCACATCCTGAACCTGTGATTTGAGTTCTGAAATCAAACAAAATACACAATGAGAATTAGTCCAATATTGAATGGAATGCAGCTGAATGACCAAGCAGGTGGAGGACATCTCCATAGTTCTGACAGTCCAAGCAAGCCTACAGAAAGGGAAAATCTGCGGGAAGTGTTGCTGGGAGGAGCTCGGCAATCCCCAAAAAAGCCTTTTGGGTTTTGTTTTTAATCAGACACAGTGATGCTTGGGATACCATATGGGATGCTGGACATCGAAGGTAGGGGGCATCTGTAAGGCAAGCACCCTCCGTGATGCACTGCTGTTCTGGTTCTAATTAATTTCACTATGGGCTCACAGTCGCAATTTAACATACATACAATAAAACAATTTTTGGTGCGTACAAGCGTACAGCAGGTAGGCATTTGCCTTCCATGAGGCTGACAGGGTTTGATCCTTGAACACTGCTAAAAGCAACTTATGAGAACCACCAGAAATAACTGCTGAGCATCCCCAGGCCCCAAAACAAAAGAAAACTCAATTTCTTCCCATATTCAAAAAACCCATGAAATGATCCAAATGCAAAGATATGCATGGTGTCAAGATTAACTGAGTGGGGTCCAGAAAGGGTACCTGACTCTTTAGTTGTACAGTCTGGCCAGTTATACAGCTGGTAACACAAGGGCCTTGAAAAACATGGACTACTCGACATACATGACAGATAAGGAAGAATCATAACAAAGTCAAGAAAGCAAAGCACTGGATCTCTCCGTAATGAAGAGCTCCGGGGACAAGACACCCCTACCCCATGCCACACCCCCACATCACATGTTCTAGGGATGAGAAGGGGACGTTCAATGTCCAATGAGCAACTCAAAGATGTTGTGGACTGGAGGACTCCTGGGTTGACCACATGTAAGGTAAGCATCCTACTTGCTCTACTATTGCTCTGGCCATTTATAAATAAATGGGAGAAAATGGGAAGAAATGGGAGAGCACTTAGAAAGCTTTCAGGTTTAAGTCTCGGTCATACAATGAAACACCTGTCCCCTCACCGTGCCCATTTTCCACCACTAAAAACCCAAGTATAACGCCATCCCACAGCCTTCCTCTACCCGTGGGGCAGATAATTTCCAAATTCTTCTCTCTACTTTGATTACATTCAATATTTTGACACAAGACCCACCATTATTATTTGGGATTTTACTCCAGCACTCAGATCTGGCAAAAACGCAACAGTAGACAATTCTTTTTCGATTGCTGGTTATAAATAACATATGATTTTGGAATTCTGAAATTTTAAGAACTAAATCTGGAGGGATTTCTGCAAAAACCTGCTGGGTTCCGAGATTTGTTCCAGAGTCTCTGGGATTATGGCCATTAAACATCTTTATCACAAGCCAGAGAGGCGGTTCATGGGAATGACTTAGGCTCTTGTTGGAGTGGGGAGGAATTGGCCGGCTCCACCCCCATCCTGCGAGGCCCCATGTATCTTTGTGAGTGTGGGCCCAAACCTGACTTTCCAATGGCCTTTGGAGGATGGAAGCCACCGAGCTGCCAAGGGGGAACAGTTGGGGGGACAGCACCAATTCCCCCTGGGGTGGACCTGGGACAGTAACCTACTGCAGGGTCCAGACGCATTTCTGCTAAAAGGCACTGGGTTTCGAGATTTGTCTCTGAATCTCTGGGATCATGGCCATTACTCACCTTGATCACGAGCCATAGAGGTCAATCATAGGCACCAGACAACTCGGGGTTTCGTTGGGGCGGGGGGAAAAGGGCCGGCTCCACCACCATCCCATTAGGCCCTGCATATCTCCTCACTGCAGTCCCAAACCTAACCGTCTAGAAGCCCTTAGAGATGCGGCCACTGAGCCGCCAGGCATGAAACCTATTCCCACCTGAAATACCCAGCTTTGGTAACCTACTGTGGGGACCAGACACATTTCTGCTGAAAGCCGCTGTGTTCCGATATTTGTTTCTGAGACTCTGGCATCATGGCCGTTAAACAGAGTGATCAAGAGCCAAAGAGTCTGTACATGGGCAGCGACCTGGGGTCTCATTGAGGTGGGGAGGAAAGGGCAGAGTCCACCCCAATCCCATAAGGCCCCGAATGTCTTGTCACTGCAGGCCCAAACCTGTCTGTCCAATGGCCTCTGGAAGATGGTGGTCACCGAGCCACCAAGTGGGATCAGGCGGAGAGACACACCCTTTCCCCCTTGTGGTAGTCTGTCGCTGATAGCTCATTGCGGGAACAGGGCGCATCTCTGCAAAAAGCCGCTGGATTCTGAGATTTGTCTCTGAGTCTCTGGGATCATAGCCTTTAAGCAGTTTGATCAGGAACCAGAGAGACCTTGCCTCCAATTATATAGCTGAGCCGGAAATGGTTTGTTGGTGTGTCTCGCACATACCTAACTTTTGGCCGTTTACTTTCTTGGGAGACTTTGTCCAAAGTTTTTGGAGTCTGGCTAAAGGCACAGCATCTATTTTGGAGTATCTGGAAGTTTGACGGTGCCATCGGCTGCTGATGCACTCGACTTACAGGCACAGAGTGACCTGCTGGCGGTACCATACTCCCAGGAAGTAGAAATTCTATATATGGGGAAAAAACACCAATAGTGGGGTTGGACTCACTGTGAAGCGACTAGGATGCTTGCCTTGCTGATCCAGGACAAACCTCCCCATCCCATAGCAACCCAGTAGCACCACAGAATAATTCCTGAGATGCACAGCCAGAAGTAAACCTTGAGCATCAAAAATCCCTTCCAACTCCCCTGAATAAAAGCAGCTATTAAAATTAATCCAAAGAGGGGCTGAAGTGATAGCAGAGCGGGTAGGATGTTTGACTTGCATGTGACCAACTCGGGTTCGAATCCCAGCAACAATATGGTTCCCTGAGCTTTACCAGGAGTAATTCCTGAGTGCATAAGTCAGGGGAACCCATGTGAAACACTGAGTGTGACCCAAAAAGCAAAAAAATATATATATAATCCAAAGAGTAAATTTTCAGAGGCAAATACCTCTCACTTGTCCAAATGCGCCCCAAAGTGCTGCCACGAAACCTGCCTTCACAGACCCCTTCAACGAAGGACAGCCTCTTCTTCCTTCACCTGCTAACAAATAGAGGCCTGATTCAGCATCTTGCAGGCAAACACCTAAATGCCCTGCTGTGACGTCACTTCCGCGTCTGCAAGCAGCATTAAAGGGCCAGAGACCAGATGAGCAGAGAACAACTAGAAAAATGCAGGTAAATGTGTAAGGCTGGTTGGCTGAGGCCCAGCTGGTAGATAGAGGTCAGGGCAGGGTTGCTGGCACCTGGGGCCTCCTGGTGCAAACCTGAGCCAGAAGTACAGGCTGCAATTTCAAAGGTTTGCAGCGGCTCAGAAGAGCTGACAGTGAGTGGCAGGGCAATTGTCATGAACGCAAAAGACTTAACTTCACAACCTAAATTTCCAAGCAGTGATACTGGAACACTGCTGGGTTTGGCAAAATCCCGCATAGCCAATCCTCCTCCTGCCCAAATAAAGGCAATGAGGAGTTAACTGCCAACATAAGAGGTGTGAAATCTAGTAATATATTCTGAACGGTCAGTCCTCTGGGTTTGTTGTTTTGTTTTGGGACCACATCCAGAAATGCTCAGAGCTTACAGGTCAGGTTTTCAGACTATGATTTTACTCCTGTGGGTATGTGATTTTATAAAAGAAAAAGAGGATCAAAAATTATACTTTAAGTCAGAGTTATAGTACAGTTGGCAGGGCATATATTTGGTCCCCAGCATCACATAAAGTCCCTAAAGCACTGCCAGGAGTGATTCCTGCGTGCCAAGCCAGAAATGACACCTGAGCATTACTGCTGTTTCCCAAAAAGAAAAAATAGAAAAAAAAGAAAAGAAAAATTAAATTTAGCCCAAACGAGATTTTAAAGTCCATAATTTTGCCCAGAGCCACCAACTCCTTCATTTTCCCCTACCAGCCATCTGTTGAAAGGGCTCAAGAAATTTCTCATGCAAGAGCTTTCAATGAAGGTATAAACAGGAGAGAGCACACCAGACAGAAGCAGATGCCAGCCCCTGAAAGTCCAGAGGGCCTTCCCTGGTAGCCAGTGTCCACTAGTCCCCTGAGCACAGAGCAGGGCACAGACCTCAAGTACTACCAGGTGTGGCCCCAAATCTCACCTCATCTCCTCCTCAAGTAGTGAGATACACCCAAGGAGAGGAGCTCAGAGGGCTGAGCACCTGATTTAACTTTGAGGGACATAGCATGGCTCCCCCTGCATCTCACACACACAGACACAAGAGGGGGAGAGTCTCTGACTATCTCCAAGTTTGTAGCAAATGGAGTGGGGATGGGGGGAGAGAGAAAGACAGGAGAAACACTCCAACCCCAAAAAGATGCTCAAAGAATGCTCATGTGTCAAGACAAATTCTGGAGTGGGAGGGTTGGGGTCATACCTAGTGATGTCAGGGGACAATATCACCTAGTGATGTTGTGGCAGGGATAACTCTGGTCACGGCAAGAAAGACAAAAACCCCCCTGGCCGTACTACTGCACCAGCCCCTAAGAGTGAGACATTTAGAACCTATTGCAGCTGGTCCCCGGAACACCCCTTTCTGCAAGTACTCACTTCAACAGCAGGGCACACCCCTGGTCTTAGAGAGATGGACAGTGGAGATGCTTGGAATCTGGACAGGTGAGGCAGAAATTCTTTTTTCTGAGGTAATATAATCACATACGGTTAGCAAAGCTAATGAGTTGATAGGGTGCTTTTCTTTCAAGCAGCTAAGCCGGGGTCAATATGCAACAGGACATAGGCTCACCCACTCCAACACTGCTAAAAATGATACATGAACTCAGAAACAAGAGTAACCCCTGAGCACTGAGTGCTGCTGTGGCCAAAAAAGTAAAATAAATTAAGTAATGAAGACATTTTTGTGGCCGGAACGATGGTACAGCAGGTAGGGTGTTTGCCTTTCAATTCCCGAAATCCCATGTGGTCCCCCAGCACTGCCAGGAGTGATTCTTGAATGCAAAGCCTGAGTAAACCCTGAGCAATGCTGGGTGTGACCTTAAAAATAAAAAAAAGAAATTTCTCTTTAAAGAGTTTGGAGACACACTATAGCAGGTGAGGTGCTTGTCTTACACTCCGGCCAAACCAAGTTTGAATCCTGGCATCCCATATGATGCCCTGAGTCCAGCCAGGAGTGATCCCTGAGTGCAAATGCAGGAGAAGTATCTGAGTCTTGCCGTTGTACTTCCTACATACTGAATAATTAATTCATTTAAATGAATAAAGGTGTGGTGGCCAATAGTGATCCTAAATTACATTATTAGAGGTTTTAGGGCACACTCTGGAAGTGCCCAAGCTACTTCCTGCTAAGATGGCATATTTGGTTGCAAGACCCACTGTAGCACTACCCTGATGTACCCCTCCAGACCGCAACCTGAGCTGGCTTAAAGCTCCACACCTTGGGGCTTGAGTGACAGCATAGACAAATGAGCATTTCTTTTGAAGGTGGCCAACCTGGGTTTAATTCTCGGCATCTCTTATGGTTCCTAGCACCACTAGGAGTGCTTTCTGAATATAGAGCCAGGAGTAACCATAATGCCTAGCTGGGTGTGACCCAAAATGCAAAATAAATAAATAAAAACAAAAGAGAAGCTCCCCACCTCCCTGAACTCCCAAAACCCACTGAATGCACAAGAACCAGTGAAAATCAAAGGCTCTGCCAAATGCTTTTGAGCCCCAAGCACATAAAGAATATGTCCAGTCCCTCCCCCCATCCAGCCCCAACACCCCCCAAGAAAGATAGGACAGAGGGGAGGGTGTTTTTTCCTTCATGCTGCTGACCCAGATATGGGGTACCCTGAGCAACGCCAGGATTGACCCCTGAACACTGCCAGGTGGGGCTCAACACACCCCCCCACGAGGAAAAAGAATGCGCCCCCAGGTCCATTTGATGAGGGAATCCCGTGCTTTACCTACTCCACAATCTGACTAAGGAATGACAGGGGGCCTGTAACGGGATGTCCTGGGGACACTGCTGGGATGACCCACCCAACCCCGTGACTGACCAGGTGCTGGAGTTGCCCCGAACCTAAGATAACGTTGAGCTGCCCTCACCCGCCCCTTCAGATCTGGGGGGAGACTGAGACTCCCTCTAGCTCTGACACTTTCTGCTTTCTGAGGGACCGGAGCGATGGGTCAGCAGGGAGGGCGCTGGCCTCGCATCCCGACACCCCAAAGGATCCTCGGATCCCCAGGGAGGGAGTCCTGAGAACCACAGGTAAAGGGACGCTGTGGGGTGCCAGGATCGAACCCCGGCCGCGTTCCCTCTTTACGCATCTTTCTAAGTAAGTTCTCCTCAGTAACAAGGACTATTTTTACCTCAAAATCAATTTATAAACAAGATAAACCTCTTGGCAGGAGCCCTCGGTGCGTCCCGGGTGAGGGGCCGCCACCCCGGGCCACCGCCACGGAGAGACCCCGCCGCCCACAAGGCGGAGACTGTGGAAGTTCAGGCGCTCAGAGCTACCACTTGGGCGGCCGGCAGGAAACCGACCTTCCCGGACCCCCTGCCCCCCTGGCTGACCTCTCACCCGCTCCTCACCTTCCGTAGCCACGCGACCCGCCGGCACTTCTGCAAAGAAAGCCAAGGCTGGGCGGATAAAGGACCCGGATTTTGTGACATCACCTGCACCGGCACCCAGAGCCTTAAAGGGCCAGGCTTCAAACATTCCTGACCAGGTAATTCCCTGGTCAGGAAGGTTCATTTTTCCTCATTTCTGGGATAGTATCAGTTGATCCAGACAGCTGGGGGTCGCCAGGTCTGGGATAGGTAGAGAAGGATGAGCTGAACAGATAACATGTCAAGCAGAGAGTCTTTTTATTTACGAAGGAAATAAAATTCACACAAATACTTTGCAAACATCTGCCAAGACCATCTCTCTGAGTCCCAACGTTCATTTATTTATTCATTTATTTACAACTCTCAGCGACATGTTAGGAGCAGGCCCCCAGGATTCCTCCTGGCAGGTTCCAATGAAAAAAGACTGGCTTCAACAGGGTCCCTCACCACTGGGGACTGAGGAGCTGCCGCTCAAAGTGATCTCGCTGCTTTAAATACACATGATTACACAGAAATCTGCAGGACAGGGCCCAGCAAACCCCTTGTTGAGAAGGTTGGGATGGTCAAGACTTCTGCAATCACAGGTCCAGCATCCTCAAGAACCACAGCCCCCATGCTCAGCTCTGCATCCTGGCCATGCTGCCCCATCGCAGAGCTGGAAGTGAAGATGCCTCCAAGGATAATGCACTCACACCCGAGACCCCTGTGCCGTTCTAAATCCCCCCAGAGAACGCAGCAAAGCTCTATATCCTCCTAAAGCCTCTGGAGCAAGGCAAACCCCAGGAACCCACTGGCTATGGATGGGGGGGCGGAGTGAAGAACAATCACAAAAGTGCCCCGAAAGCTGGCACGATCCTGTAGGTCACATTACAGGCACTGGAGGTGAGAGTTCCTCATGTCCTGCCACTAATTGGCCTTCAGTGTCCCCTTTCGACTGAAGTATCACTTTGTCCTTTAAACGTGTGCCCAGAGGAGGCCTGATCCACTTTAAATCATTAGGAAGTAAAAGTGCACATGGAAGACTCCCATCTGTGACATCATCCATTTCACCAAGGAGCCTTAAAGTGCCAGGTTCCAAGAGCAGACAGACCATTATGGTAGCCCAGTTGAATCAGTGCAGGGGGGATGAGCTCGAATCAAAAAGAGGAGAGACAAGTGCTGAAGGGGCTGGTCACAGACTTCAGGGCAGGAGTTAAGGTGGAGTCCTTTGGTCCTGTACTGGTTAAACATAGAACCAATGCTTCCCAACATGTCCATCATGAAAACAAAAGCAGGTTGATTCAAAGTAAAACAGACAAGTAGGTTGTGAATGGCTCCTGGGACAATGAGTTTCTCTGGGAAGTCATTAATCAAGATGGGTGCAGTCTTTCTGAAGCCAGCCCTGAAGATGCAGAGGAACTGGCCTAGCAGCAACCCAGAGAGCTGGAGAGACACTGGACAGGAGCAAAGGCTGGGAAGAACATCAGAGAGCACTGTACAGTGAACACTCTACCCCTTGAAAACACGCTATCAAAGAACCTACAAGGAAACCCCAGGACGCAGCTTTAGAAACACGTTTTCAACCAAGAGTATGGGGAAAGAGGTTAGTACTGTGGTTTAATGCTTGTGTTAAACATGGTTTTCCTGAGTTCTATTCCTGGCATCCAAAATAACACAAACGCCTATGAACTACCAGGTATGGCATGAATTACATAAAACATACTTCAATAAATAAATCCATGTATGAACCAACCCTAAGAACGAAGACACATAGGCACTAATGGGCACCAAAGTGTACTAGTTCATTTTGTAGACTTCGTCTTTTGGACAGAACAAAAACGGTTTTAATCATTCTAGTGTCTAGTAAGATTGAGATTTTACCACTTGCAAACGCAACATTTTGTCATCTTTTCTCCTAATATAACTGAAATGAGAAGAGTAAAATTCAGGTATGTGACCACCCTTTATAGTTCGTCATCACAGCTGATGTTATTGCCTGCTGAGATTGGATTTTGGGCATCTGCAAGGTACCCACCATTTGTAAAATATTTTGATCAAGGGGCCTGTTCCATCCTTTCATGGAACCATCAGAAATCTTTCTGTGCACAGTCAAGTCCATTTCAACTATGTCTAATCCACCCTATTACAGAATAATGACAGGGCCATTATCCTAAACTTTTCTGAAATATTTATCCTCAATGCTTAGGGAAATCTAATAAAAATCTGAAAACATGGAGTGCAGAGCTGATACAGTGGGAAGGTGCTCGACTGCACAAGACTGATCTGGATTCAAAGTCCAGATCCCCATAAGGATACCTATGTCCTCCCTCACAGGTATAGATGGGCTCAGAGCCAAGAGTATGGCCTAAGCAAAGCAGGTGTGACTCCTCAAAACTTAACAGAGGACGGTCTGAAGTGTGGAGGTTTGCCTCTTTTTTTTATTCCAAAAGATTCACTGCAACATCCTGGTCGATCTCTCTCATAAACCTCACCAACTGGGGTCTCTGCCTCAAACCAGAGTCCAAACAAAAATGAGACACTGGGCTGGAGTGATAGCACAGCGGGTAGGGCGTTCGCATTGCATAGTCAACCCGGGTTCAATTCCCAGCATTCCATAGGGTCCCCCAAGAACCAACAGGAGTAATCCCTGAGTGTAGAGCCAGGAGTAACCCCTGTGCATCTCTGGGTTTGACCAAAAAAACAAAAGAAAACAAAAAGAGTGACACTGACAGCTGTGATCGAGAGGTGGTTTTTGTACCCTTTTACTTAGTTGCTATTTAATCAGTTTTTACCTGGATTCAATCATCAAGACCAATTATTTACAGGGGCTGGAGCGATAGTACAGTGGTAGGGCGTTTGCCTTGCACGCAGCCAACATGTCCAACCCGAGTTTGATTCCTCGTCCCCTCTCGGAGAGCCCAGCAAGCTCCCAAGAGTATCTTGCCCGCAAGGCAGAGCCTGGCAAGCTACCCGTGATGTATTCGATATGCCAAACACAGTAACAACAATGTCTCCAATGGAGACGTTACTGGACCCGCTCGAGCAAATCGATGAACAACGGGAGGACAGTGACAGTGACAGTTTTACTTCCTAATATTTACCGTTCTGTATGGACACAGTACTAGACATTTTTAGGCTTGTGGGGTGACACTCCTGGGGAATTCTCACCACAAACTCAGACTACAGTGCTCAGGCCAGATCAATCACTCCTAATCCCATTAGGGTCCAAGTCTATTTATTACTATCTGATTCATGACAGAATTTGTCCATGACCATGCTCTTAACTTATAGATAAGCATTATGGTACTTTGGCCAGGCCCATTTTGATGCCAGGGTAGCTAGCTCACCACTTGCCCTGGGTCCATCCAGTCCGTCTTCGGGACCCTGATTTTGGGGATCAAGGAAGTAAGGGCAACTGAGGCTTAAGTCAAGAGAGCAGATGTCCAGGAGGTAATATTATCTGGAGACAATCAACTCCCAAGCCACAGGCTTGTCTTTGTAACTGTCTTCCTATCACTTGATCACTTGATCCCCCATTATTCATCGAATTACTCGAGCGGGTGCCAGTAATATCTCCATTCATCCCTGTTGCATGCTAGTGTAGCCCAATGGCAACTGTTCATTCTAGGAACATGCAGACCCTCAAACCGATCACTCAGGGTCTTGACGAAGAAGTCTGACCATCTTGTAGGTGGGCATCCACATGATCTTTTGACGTCCCTTGGAATCCAGTCAGTAATGGCTCTAGGCCTGTGGTTGTCTGTAAACCTCATTACGTGTCCAGCCCATCTGATTTTTGATGCCTTGGCAAATGAGACAGCGTCCCTGATTCTTGAGCATTGACGGAGATCAGAACTCCGAATTCTATCTCTCATTTGAGTGAAGTGTGATATTCCAAGCATAGCTTTTTCGATTCCTCTTTGAGAGACCCAAATAGCATTCTCATCCGGTTTTCGTAGGGCCCAGGTCTCTGAGGCATATGTTAAAGCAGGAAGAACAGTGGAATCGAAGAGATGTGCTCAAGCTGGAGGTTCTTTGTCCTCTTAGTTATTTCTTCAACGCTCTTGAAGGCTTTCGAAGCCGCTCTCTTCCTCCTGCGTAAATCAGGTGCCAGGTCATTCATCATGTTGATTTCTCTACGTAGGTATATATAACTGTTGCATTCAGAGATGGTTCCCTTGAGAGCGAATGGAGTCTCCAGAACGAGGCTGTTTCTCATAAACATTGTCTTCGTAAGATTCAGCTGTAGTGCAACCTTTCCACACTCATGGTCGAAGTCTTTCAGCATTTGTGCCGATTGGCTGATATTTGGTGTTATTAGAATGATGTCATCAGCAAAGTGGAGGTGGTGTAGTTGCCGACCATCTATCTTCACTCCCATTCTTTCCCATTCCTGTCATCGCATGATGTTCTCGAGGGTGGCACTGAAGAGTTTTGGTGAAATGGTATCACCCTGTCAAACCCTCTCTTGACGTGGATGACTACTTCTTTGTAGAGTGGTGAGATCCTGGTCGTGAATCCATAATAGAGCTCACTAAGGATCCTGATGTATTGGGTTTGTACGCCCTGATTGGCTAGGGCTTTTATGACTGCTTCTGTCTCAACAGAATCAAAGGCCTTCTTTAAATCAATGAATGTTAGACAAAGCGACATCTTGAACTCCTGAGAAACCTCAATGAGCTTAGAAATGTTTGGATATGGTCGATGGTACTGAATCCTTTTCGGAATCCAGCTTGTTCACACTGTTGTCCTTCATCTAGTGTTCTGCTAATCCTATTCAGGATGACTCGAGTGAACAGTTTGTAGATGACAGACAATAGGCAGATTTGGCGATAGTTGCCAATGTTGTGGATGTCTCCCTTCTTGTATCGTAGTACAGTCCTGCTGGTTTTCCACTGGGATGGAACCTTGTATTCAGAGAGGTAGTGTGTGAAGAGCTGAGCCAGTGTATTGATGAGTACTGATGGTGAGTTCTTCAGGTTTTCAGGTCTGATCTTGTCTGGGGCAGGAGCTCTTTGTTTCTTTACCGACGAGATTGCACGTTGGATTTCGGAAGGGAGGACATTGGGAACGACATATCCATCATGCGGAATGTGGTATGTGGGCAATTGGACATGGCTATTAAAGAGATCTGAGTAGAAGTCATGAATAATCTTCTCCATTGCCCTTCTGGAAGATGTGATAGATCCATCAGGATGTCGGAGGGCAGTCATCTTGGTCTTGTAGTTGGTCAAGGATAGGCAGGCATTACCAATGCTTTTCCCGACTTCTGCCGCATCTACCAGCACCGCTGCTCTCCTTTCTTTGAGGTCATCCTTGATGGCTTCTCTGCATTGTTTTGCCAGCTTGAATGTTCGCTTTCGGTTGCCTGATGCATGTGCCAAGCCACGTTGGTGAATAAGTTCAAGAGTGTTCGAAGAAAGGCGGTTTTTTGTGGTTATCTCTCTCTTGGCATTCCTCGCACAATCATGGAGGTGCTGAATCCTTCGATCGTATTCCTCATCAGTGTCGTCAATGATGGCATCTTCAAATGTTTCCACAACAGAGCCAAAGAACTCCCAGTTGGTCGTCGTTCTGGTACTTCTCTTCTTAAACTGTGCATTCTTTTTTCCTCGTTCTGTGAGGTAGAATTTTTCACGAAGGAGACGGTTGTCTGATCCCGTTTGAAATTTTGGGACAACAGCAACATCAGTTAGGCAAAACCGCCGATTGAATATGATGTGGTCTATTTCATTGTGGAAGCATCCACTGGGAGACTCCCATCTCCAATGTTTAGATTCAGCCTTTTGGAACTGTGAGTTACCATGGAAGGTCTTGGTTGACAAGATGAACTCAGACAGTCTGTCACCCTGTTCATTCCATTCTAGGCAATGGGTCCTCATGTGGAGTTCCCTCCCCAGGCCTGTTTCTCTTAAGAATTTTCCACCCTTGGGTTTGCTTCAGTGATAAGTATGGAATAATTACGGATCAAGCAAGTCGCTTCAACAGGTGCTGTTGTAAGATAACTGCGTGAGTGCTTTCTTTCACTACAATAATCTGGGTTTGATTTCAGCCTTCAGATCTTTTGGGGTACATATCTGAATCTTCTTGGGGGTCGAGTGGGTTGCTCACACTTTGTCTCTGGACCAGGAGGGGTGCAGAGGATTGAACCTGACGTGGAAAGAGCAAGGCAAGGCCATTTATTTTTATTTTTTGTTCTCATCACTGAGCTAGAAACCTTCTGAAGCCACTTTGCTATGTCTGTGACCAAGCCATTGAGAAATATTTTCTGTTATGGGCAACCCACACCCCAGCACCCCACATTCTGAGGGAGCCCAAACCTCTACTACAAGGAAGAGGCAGCATGGATACAGCAAGATACAGCTCAGAAACCCCCACGTTGGGGTGAGGAAATCCCCTAATAAGGGACTGGGGCTGTTTTGCTTGTATTTGGTTTCTTCATAGTTTGGGGGACACAAATCCAGCAACAGCAGAGGTTCTCCTGATGCTGCATTCAGGAATCACTCCAGCATGATTGTGGGGCTGTATGGAGACCCAGAGAAAGAACTGGGGCCTGTGACTGCAAGCCAAGAGCATTAACCTCTTTGCTCCCACTGCAGAGACCCAAGTGGCTTGCTTGATACTTAATGACCCTATACCTAACATTGAAGCAAAGAAATGGGCTGGAAATCTAAAGCGTGGAAAAGGTGGGCCACGGCAGTTCAGGTGATAAACCACAAGATGATGCTGTGGGCGTTACTGTCCCTCTCCAGGATCTTTTCTCTGTTGTTATTTATTTATTTTTTATTAGTGAATCACCTTGAGGTACAGTTGAGGACTTACAAATTTTTGTGCTTGGGTTTCAGTTAGAAAATTATCGAGTACCCATCCCTCCACCACCACTGATCCCTGTCAGTCCCTCCAATTCCCATCCCCCCATCCTACCCTGCCTCTGTGGCAGGGCATTCCATTTTGCTCTCTCTCTCCTTTGGGGTGCTGTGGTTTGCAAATGAGGCATTGAGTGGCAATCATGTTCGGTCTATAGTTAACTTTCAGCATCCATCTCCCATCCTGTGAGGATCCTCCCAGCACCCTTTATTTGGTGCTCCCTTCCCTATCTGAGCTGCCTTTTCCCCTAGCGTGTGCGGCTGGCCTCCATGCGATGGAGTAAACCTCCTGGCACTTGTCTCAGCTATTCTCGGGTGTTAGTCTGAAAGAAAAGGACAGACATAGAAAGATTGCTTTCATCTTGGGAACATAAAGTAACAGAATGTGTTCGATTCTCTAAGAATTTTCCACCCTTAGGTTTGCTTCAGTGTTGAGTATGGGGTAATAAAGGATCAAGCATCCTCTTCCACAGGTGCAGCATTAGGAAGGAAAGCCTGCGGTTGCTTGTCTTTCACTTGAGTAATCTGGGTTCGATTCCAGCCTTCAGATCTTTGTGAGGTGGATAGCTGAATCTCCTCGGGGTTCAAGTGGGTTTCCCTAGCTTTGTCTCTAAACCTTGAGAGGTGAAGAGGATTGATCTGAACCTTTAGTGAGCAAGGAAAGGTTACTTTCTTACATTTATTGTTCTTTGCTCTTTGTACAAAAAAAGTTCTGAACGCACGGTGTGATGCCTGTGACCGAGCCCTTTGAATGTTTCCTGTCATGGGCAACCTACACCACATCACCCCACATTATGAGGGGACACGAACCCTCTTCTACACCAATGTGGGGAATGGAAGAATATACAGTTCTGACACCGTCAAGTCAGGGTGAGAGAATTCACCATCAAGGAACTGAAGCTCTGTTTTACTTTTCTTTCTTGTTTGTTCCTTTATGGTTGTGGCCACACCCAGATATGCTCAGGGCCTTCTCCTGCCTCTTCACTCAGGAATCACTATGGACATGACTGAAGAACCGTATGGGAAGCCTATGAATATACCGGGTCCTGTGGATGCAAGGCAAAAGCCCTATCCGCTCTGCTCCCGTTGCAGCGGCCCAAGCTGTGTGCTGGATCCTTAATGACTCCAAACTTAACATTTAAGCAAAGAGAAGGACTTAGAATCTTAAACTTGGGAAAATTGGGCCACGGAAGTTATGCTGAAATGCCACGAGATGAAGCTGTGGGCGTTTCCATCCCTCTCGAGGCTCCTTTCTCTAAGAATTTTCCACCCTTAGGTTTGCTTCTGTGTTAAGCATGGGGTAAGGTAAAGGCCCTCCCGTTGATCGTCGATTTGCTCGAGCGGGCCCAGTAACGTATCCATTGGTGAATTTGTTGTTACTGTGTCTGGCATATTGAATACTCTCGGTAGCTTGCCAGGCTCTCCGAGAGGGGCGGAGGAATCGAACTCAGGTCGGCCATTTTGGCCGCTTGTAAGGCGAACGCCCTACCGCTGTGCTATCGCTCCAGCATGGGGTAAAAGGTAAAGGTAAAGGCCCTCCCGTTGATTGTCGATTTGCTCGAGCAGGCCCAGTAACGTCTCCATTGGAGACTTTTGTTGTTACTGTGTCTGGCATATCGAATACTCTCGGTAGCTTGCCGGGCTCTCCGAGAGGGGCGGAGGAATAGAACTCGGGTCGGCCATGTTGGCCGCTTGTAAGGCGAACGCCCTACCCGCTGTGCTATTGCTCCAGCATGGGGTAATTAAAGATAAACCACGGAGCTTCAAAGGGGCAGTGGAAGGGGAGTCTTGAGACTGGAGTCTCTCCCATGGGTAACCAACATCCGATTCCCACCTTCAGATCTTGTGGGGTACATAGCTGAATCACCTTGGGGGTCTAGTACGCTGCTCCATCTTTGCCTCTGGACCACCAGGGGTGCAGAGGATTGACCCTGACGTGGACAGAGCAAGGCAAACCTGCAAAACTGGAGCCACAGCACAGAGGGTAAGTCATTTGACTTGCATGTTACCGACATGGCCAACCCGAGTTTGATTCCTCCACCCCTCTCGGCAAGCTACGGAGAGTATCTTGCCCACAAGGCAAAGCCTGCCAAGCTACCTGAGACGTATTCGATATGCCAAACACAGTAACAAGTCTCACAATGTTATTGGTCCCGCTAGAACAAATCGATGAAAAATGGGAGGAAAGTGACAGTGACAGTCTGAGCTGAAAAACATCAGAAGCCACTTTGTTATGTCTGTGACCAGACCATTTAGAAATATTTCCTGCTATGGGCAACCCACACCTCAACACCCTACGTTCTGAGGCTATGCAACCCTCTTCTACGAGGAACAGGAAGCATGGATACAGCAAGATACAGCTCAGAAACAGCCACTTTGGGGTGAGCTAAACCTTCAATAAGGGACTGAGGCTGTTTTGGTTTCATTTGGTTTGTTCATGGTTTGGGGGCCACAAATCCAGCAACACACAGAGGTTCTCAGGGCTCTGCACTCAGGAAGCACTCAGGCATGATCGCGGGGCTGTATAGAGAGCCAAAGAGTGTGAGAGCTTTCTTTCACTTGGGTAACCTGGGTTCGATTCCAGTCTTCATATCCTGTGGGGTACATAACTGGACTCACTATAAACAGTGCTACTCTCCCACAGTCCAGGGGCTTCTCCCCTGGGGCTTTTTTTGTCCATGGACTGAGCAGAACAGTCTGAGTAGCTTGTCCCAGGGGAGCGCTTCTTTGCAGCGTGGTCGCTCACTTCCCACTGGTAACCCACAGAAGTCATCCCACCTGTCTTGGCATCCTCATGGGACTAAAGGCATAACTGCTCACTTGAGATTTTGTCACAGTGTGCATGACCAGAAGAATTCCACTCGGGCTGTTTGCTACTCGAAGAACAGCAGAGAAGGATTCCAATTACTGTGCTGTGCCTGATAGTCTTCTCGTCCAAAAAACTCTAGACATGCAGGTTTGTTTCTAACATTTACCTGACTCGGTTGCAATTCTGACATGTGCATGGATTTTTCAGGAAACGACCTAAGGTTTCAGCAGGATGGACAAGCAAAATAGACCGACGGCAGGTCACATAGCTGTGTAATTTTTTTCCAACTCAAAGGACAGACACAGTAAGTGGAAATAACTCCCTCTGCAGAAAATTGAAGCACCAGTTTAGAGTGAAAATAAAAGGGGCCAGAGACTGGGTTTGGTACTACCTTAGTGTGAAGCTTAGTGGGATAGCTTAGTGGGATACACGTGCGAAGGCAATAATGCATCCCCACACAGCCGAGACAGACCTTTGAAAACATCTCACCTGAAGCAGATTCCTCTCGAGGATCAATGAGATTTCTGTTATCTTGTTCTCTTTACTTAGGTGGGGAGAGTGTCACACCAGCATTGCTCAGGGATTCCTGCTGCTGGGACTCTCGGGTCTGAGAGAGATATCCACAAAAAAATCCCCTTTCTTCGAACACTCTTGAACTTATTCTCCAACGTGGCTTGGCACATGCCTCAGGCAACTGCAAGCAAACGTCCAAGATGACAAAACAATGCAGAGAAGCCATCAAGGATGACCTCAAAGACAGGAGAACAGTGATGCTGGTAGATGTGTCCGAAGCCGGGAAAAGCATTTGTAATGCCCACCTGTCCTTCACCAACTACAAGACCAAGATGACTCCCCTCCGACATCCTGATGGATATATTACATCTTCCAGAAGGGCAATGGAGATTATTCATGACTTCTACTCAGATGTCTTTAATAGCCACGTCCACTTGCCCACATACCACATTCTGCACGATAGATATATCGCTCCCAATGTTCTCCCTTCTGAAATTCAACACACCATCTTGTCGGTAAAGAAACAAAGAGCACCTGGCCCAGACAAGATCAGACCTGAACACCTGAAGAACTTCCCATCACTACTCATCAATAAACTGGCTCGGCTCTTCACATGCTACCTGTCTGAATGCAAGGTTCCATCCCAGTGGAAAACCAGCAAGACTGTACTACTATTACTATACAAGAAGGAAGACATCCACGACACTGGCAACTATCGTCCAATCTGCCTATTGTCTCTCATCTACAATCTGTTCACTAGAGCATCCTGAATAGGATTAGCAGAACACTAGATGAAGAACAACCATGTGAGCAAGGTGAGTTCCGAAAAGGATTCAGTACCATCTACAATATCCACATGAATACTAAGCTCATTGAGTTTTCACAGGAGTTCAAGATGCCGCTCTGTCTAACGTTCATTGATTTAAAGAAGGCCATTTTTTCCTGTTGAGATGGAAGGGGTCATAGAAGCCCTAGCCAATCAGGGTGTACAAACTCAATACATCAGGATCCTCCGTGAGCTCTATTATGGATTCACTACCAGGATCTCACCACTCTACATAGAAGTAATTATCCATGTCAATGGAGGGGTTCGGCAGAGTGATACCATTTCACCAAAACTCTTCAGTGCCATGCTCGAGAACATCATGCGACGACTGGAATGGGAAGGAATGGGAGTGAAGATAGACGGCCGGCAACTATACCACCTCTGCTTTGCTGATGACATTGTTCTAATAACACCAAACAGCCAAGAGGCAGAAATTATGACCAACTTCGACAGTGAGTGTGGAAAGTCTGACTAGAGCTGAATTACGAAGCATCACAATTACGAAGACAATGTTTATGAGAAACATCCTTGTTTCTGATCCTCCATTCGCTTTCAATGGAACCACCATCTTCGAATGCAACAGTTATATATACCTAGTTCGAGAAAGAAACATGATGAATGACCTGGCACATGAGTTTCGCAGGAGGATGAGAGCAGCTTGGAATGCCTTCAGGAGCGTTGAAGAAAAAACTAAGAGGACAAAGAACCTCCAGCTACGAGCACATGTCTTCAACTCCACTGTTCTTCCTGCATTAACATATGACTCAGAGACCTGGTCCCTATGTAAACAGGATGAGAACGCTACTTGTGTCTCTCAAAGAGGAATCGAAAGAGCTATGCTTGGAATATAGAGCTATGCTTGGAATATCACGCATCATTCAAATAAGAGATAGAATCCAGAGTTCTGATCTCTGTCAACGGTCAAGAATCAGGGATGCTGTCTCATCTGCCAAGGTATCAAAAATCAGATGGGCTGGACATGTAATGGGGTTTACAGACAACCACTGGCCTAGACCCTTTACTGACTGAATTCCACGAGATGGCAAAAGATCGCGTGGATGCCCACCTATAAGATGGTCAGACTTCTTCATCAAGACCCTGAACAATTGGTTTGAGGCTCCGCATGTTCCTAGAAAGAACAGATGCCATTGGGCTACACTAGCACGCAACAGGCACACATGGAGATGTTACTGGCACCCACTCGAATAAATTGATGAATAAAGTGGGATCAAGTGATCAAGTGATATAGTTTTTAGGTTTTAGAATTAATGCTTTTATGCAGCAACCTGGTTGGAACTGGAAGATACCATCTTGAGTGAAGTTAGTCAGAAAAAGAAACAAAAACAGGATGATGTTCACTCATCTATGGAATACCGAACACTGGATGTGGAAATGTAATATAAAGGGGCTACTTAAATCATCCCTGACTCCAGTGTTTAGAGAGAAGCTGGACAAAGAAGGAAAGAAATTTGGGGCGGAAGAGACCCAGATGTTTACAGGGATCAGAGATTCATTTATGCCATTGACATGAGTGAGGGGTGTAGCCATTTACCCAAAACACAGATGCAACAGAACTGAAAATAAGAGATATAAGCTGTAACCACTGAAACCTAGTCATGTGCTTGTCCAGATGACAGGCGGGGGTAGACTGGGGACTGGGGTGGGGAGGGAATACGGGAACACGGGTGGAGAGAAGCTGATGCAGGGATTGGTGTTCAATTATTGTACGCCTAAATACAACTATCAATAACTTTGAAAATACTGGCACTTTAATTAAAACTTTAAAAAACAATACAATAAATAAATTTCCATATTGCAGCACCCACTGAGGTTAAAGACCCTCTAGTCCCAGCATTAGGCTCTGATATTTTTCCCGTGAAGCTGAGACCATAGATGTGGTTGTGGGGATGGAGGAGCTCAGCAATCCCCAAAAAATCCTTTTGGCTTCTGTTTTAATCAGACCCAGTGATGCTTGGGATACCATAGGGGATGCTGGACATCGAAGGTAGACGGCATCTTTAAGGCGAGCACCCACCGTGATGCATAGCTGTTCTGGTCCTATTTAACTTCACTATGGGCTCACAGTCACAATTTAACATACACACAATAAAACATTTTTTGGTGCGTACAAGTGTACAGCAGGTAGGCATTTGCCTTGCATGAGGCTGACAGGGGTTGATCTTGAACACTGACAAAAGCAACTTACGAGAACCACCAGGAATAACTGCTGAGCATCCCCAGGACCCCAAACAAAAGAAAACTAAATTTCTTCCCATACTCAAAAAACCATGGCAATGATCCAAACCCAAGATATACAAGGTGTCACATTGACTGATTGGAGTCCAGAAAGAGCACCCGACCCTTTAGATGAACAGTCAGGCTTGTTATACAGCCGGGAAAACAAGGGCCTTAAAACACACTGACTACTCGACATACCTGAGAGATGAGGAAGAATGACAACAAAATAAGAGGGCAAAGCACAGGATCTCTCCATAATGAAGAACTCCAGGGAGAAGACACCTCTACCCCATGCCACATCCCCACATAATATGTTCTAGGGATGAGAAGGGGACACTCATTGTCCAATGATCAACTCAAAGATGTTGTGGACTGGAGGACTCCTGTGTTGGACACATGCAAGGTAAGCATCCTACTTGCTCTACTATTGCTCTGGCAATTTCTAAATAAATGGGAGAAAACGGGAAAAAATGGGAGAGCACTTAGAAAGATTTCAGGTTAAAGTCTCGGTCATACAATGAAACACCCGTCCCTTCATCGAGCCCATTTTCCACCAATAAAAACCCAAGTATAACGCCATTCCACAGTCTTCCTCTACCAGTGGGGCAGACAATTTCGACATTCTTCTCTCTACTTTGATTATATTCAAAATTTGGCTCGAGACCCACCATTATTATTTGGGATTTTCCCCCAGCATTCATATCTGGCGAAACCGCAACAGTAGACAATCCTTTTTCGATTGCTGGTTATAAATAACATATGATTTTGGAATTCTGAAATTTTAACAAGTAAATCTGGAGGGATTTCTGCAAAAACCTGCTGGGTTCCAAGATTTGTTCCAGAGTCTCTGGGATTATGGCCATTAAACATCTTTATCACAAGCCAGAGAGGCGGTTCGTGGGAATGACTTAGGCTCTTGTTGGAGTGGGGAGGAATTGGCCGTCTCCACCCCATCCTGAGAGGCCTCACGTATCTTCGTGAGTGTGGGCCCAAACCAGACTTTCCAATGGCCTTCGGAGGATGGAGGCCACCGAGTTGACAAGGGGAAGCAGTTGGAGGGACAGCACCAATTCCCCCTGGGGTGGATTGGGGACAGTAACCTAATGAGGGGTGCGGACACATTTCTGCTAAAAGGCACTGGGTTTCGAGATTTGTCTCTGAATCTCTGGGATCATGGTCATTACGTACCTTGATCACAAGACACAGATTTCAATCATAGGCGCCAGACAACCCGGGGTTTTATTTGGGGTGGGGAAAAAAGGGCCGGCTCCACCACCATCCTGTTAGGCCCTGCATGTCTCCTCACTGCAGTCCCAAACCTAACCGTGCAGAAGCCCTTAGTGATGGCGGCCACTGAACCGCCAGGCACGAAACCTATTCCCAACTTAAATACCCAGCTTTGCTAACCTACTGAGGTGACCAGACACATTTCTGCTGAAAGCCGCTGGGTTCCGAGATTTGTTTCTGAGACTCTGGGATCATGGCCATTAAACAGAGTGATCAAGAGCCAGAGAGTCTGTACATGGGCAGCGACTCAGGGTCTCACTGAGGTGGGGAGGAATGTGCAGAGTCCACCCCAATCCCATGAGGCCCCGCATGTCTTGTCACTGCAGGCCCAAACCTGTTTATCCAATGCCCTCTGGAAGATGGTGGTCACCGAGCCAATAAGTGGGATCAGGCGGAGAGACACACCCTTTCCCCCTTGTGGTGGTCTGTCGCCGATAGCTCATTGCAGGAACAGGGCGCATCTCTGCAGAAAGCCACTGGGTTCCGAGATTTGTCTCTGAATCTCTGGGATCATAGCCTTTAAGCAGTTTGATCAGGAACCAGAGAGACCTTGCCTCCAATTATATAGCTGAGCCAGAAATGGTTTGTTGGTGTGTCTCACACAAACCTAACGTTTGGCCGTTTAATTACTTGGAAGATTTTGCCCAAAGTTTTTGGATTCTGGCCAAAGGCACAGCAGCAATTTTGAAGTATCTGGAAGTTTGACGGTGCCATCAGGCTGCTGATGCACTCGACTTACAGGCACAGATTGACCTGCTGGCGGTATCATACTCCCGGGAAGTAGAAATTCTATATATGGGGAAAAACACCAATAGTGGGGCTGGACTCACTGTGAAGCGACTAGGATGCTTGCCTTGCTGATCCAGGACAAACCTCCCCATCCCATAGGAACCCAATAGCAACACAGAATAATTCCTGAGATGCACAACCAGAAGTAAACCTTGAGCATCAAAGAATCCCTTCCAATTCCCCTGAATAAAAGCAGCTATTCAAATTAATCCAAAGAGGGGCTGAAGTGACAGCAGAGCGGGTAGGGCATTTGACTTGCACGTGACCAACTCGGGTTCGAATACCAGCAAGAATATGGTCCCCTGAACTTTACTAGGAGTAATTCCTGAGTGCATAAGTCACGAGAAACCCATGTGAAAAACTGTGACCCAAAAAGCAAAAAAAAAAAAATATATAATCCAAAGAGCGAATTTTCAGAGGCAAATACCTCTCATTTGTCCAAACACGCCCCAAAGTACCAAGCCCAGCACTGAAGCCAATGAAAATGACCGATGGCAAAAGTGTCCCTTTCTTTTGGGGGCTTCTCGTGAACATATCCGGAGCTTCGATAAGTGTTATGTCCAGTCCAAAGGCCCCAAACAGGGTCCTTCGCAGTCTCGAGTAGGGAGGAGTGAGATGGCCAAGACCCCCACTCTTTGCAGGCTCCCCACACCAAGGCCGGAAATCCATGTGCCATCTTGGACCTGGATGCGATCGTGGCTGCAGGGGCCCTCAGGATAACGCACCCTCACCCATGACACCTGAGCCACAGAACAGCCCCCAATGCAACCCTAAAAAGCTCCACATCCACTAAAGCCTGGATATCCAGAACAAGTAAGAAACAAGTGTGAATGCACAATACAAGCAGGTGTGACCTGACGCTCAAGTTCCCAAACCAGGATTTTCAGGGTGCTCAAGCATTCCAAATCCTAACCCAGGAAAGACTGAAGAATGAAGGTTTACCGGTTTTTCCATTTTCAAAGTATTCAAAGCTGCATCTTGGTTGATTTCTGCCATAATTTCCGCTAAGCAGCCCATCTGGGCCAAGCTAGAAGCATAGCAATCAATAACAGAGTAGTGAGCCATGACAGCTCTGAGCAGGAGGGTGTTTCTGTACCTGTTTATTCAGTCACCTTCCTCCTTATTTTCATCACCATGACCCATTATTTACAAGTTAACACACAAGCAATTCCAAGCACAAGAATACTGGCATAGGTGCAGCCAGGGTGAAAATCAGCAGGCTTCAGTAAAGGACTTCCCATATTCCTTACATATATACGGTTTCTCTCCACTGTGAATTCTCCTATGTACAGTCAATTGTGAGGATTACGTAAAGGCCTTCCCGCACTCCAGACATATCTAAGGCTTCTCTCCATTATGAATTCTCATATGTAGAGTAAGAGAATAGAACCGTGTGAATGCCTTCCCACATGTCTGACACTGATGAGGTTTCACTCTGAGATGAATTTTCATATGTGAATTAAGTCTTGAGGCTCCAACAAAGGCCTTTCCACATTGCTTACATATATATGGTTTCTCTCCAGGGTGAATTCTCCTATGTACACGAAGTGTTGAGGCTTCAGCAAAGGCCTTTCCACATTCTTTACATATATACGGTTTCTCTCCAGTGTGAATTCTCCTATGTACACTAAGCTTTGAGGATTCAGCAAAGGACTTCCCACATTCCTTACATATATATACGGTTTCTCTCCAGTGTGAATTCTCCTATGTACACTAAGTCTTGAGGCCAAAGCAAATGCCTTTCCACATTCCTTACATATATACGGTTTCACTCCAGTGTGAATTTTCCTATGTTTATTAAATGTGGAGGCCCAAGCAAAGGTCTTTCCACATTCCTTACATATATACGGTTTCACCCCCGTATGAATTTTCCTATGTACACTAAGTCGTGAGGCTACAGCAAAGGTCTTTCCACATTCCTTACATATATACGGTTTCTCTCCTGTGTGAATTCTCCTATGTACACTAAGGCTTGAGGATTCAGTAAAGGCCTTCCCACATTCCTTACATATATACGGTTTCTCTCCAGTGTGAATTCTCCTATGTACAGTAAGTCTTGAGGCTCTAGCAAAGGCCTTTCCACATTCCGTACATATATACGGTTTCTCTCCAGTGTGAATTCTCCTATGTACAGTAAGTCTTGAGGCTCTAGCAAAGGCTTTTCCACATTCCTTACATATATAAGGTTTCTCTCCAGTGTGAATACTTCTATGTATATTGAGGCCTGAGGATCGAGTATAGGCATTAGCACACTCCTGACATATATAAGGCTTTTCTCCACTATGAGTTTTCATAGGTCTATTAAGACTAAAGTTCTGAATAAAGGCCTTCCCACATGTCTGACATTCATGAGTGTGTAAACTCACACAAGGGGGGCTCGGCACCCAAACAGCGGCAGTGGCTCTATCTCTCCCGCCGCCCGCGTTCGGTAGTCTCACCCTTCTCCCACCCCGGAGAGGTCGATGGCGATGGTCAGGCGGAGGAAGGAACGAGGGCCAGGCCGGTAGGTATTAGTCGTAGTTTATTCTGATTCTCTCTTCATCTGTCTCTGCCCCCTTCTCCTTCTGTCTCTCTGCTCCCCATTCTTCCTCCCCCAGCTACTTCATTCTCCTTCTCCATTCCCCTTCATCCTCCTTCTCTGGAGTCTGGGTTCTGTTCCTCTCTGAACTCTCTTCTTCCTTCTGCCTTCTGCCCCAGCCCACTCCTACAGTACAGTTAAAATCTCTCTCCATGAGGAATTGGGGGAACAATTACACATAGGTGTGGTCACAATCAATAGGGGTGGAGATCAACAGGGGTAGAAATCTTAGCCTCAGGGAAGACCGCTCCTAGGACAGATCCTTCCTTAACAGGAGGACCCACCCTAGAGCAGAATTCCATGGGCGTGCCTCTCCTCTCCTTGTCCGACAAGCATATAAAATATTATATAAATCATTTTGTATGGATACAGTAAGAAATATCTTAAACTTATAGAATTGCTCTCCTAGGGCCATCTCGATCTCAGACTACGGTGCTCAGGCCAGATAGTCTTTCCCACCCCTAGCAGGATCCTAGTCTTGTCGTTACCTTTGGATCATGACAGCGTTTGTCTATGATCAAACTCTTAACTTATAGTTAAGAATCGTGGCACTTTGGCCTGGCCCATTTCGCTGCCAGGGTAGCTCACTGCTTGCCCTGGGTCCATTCAGTCCCTCGTCGGGACCCTGCTTTTGGGGTGTTAGGAACTATGGGCAACTGAGGCTTAAGTCGAGAAAGATGATGCCCGGGAGTGAATAATATTCAAGGCCAATCAAATCCTAAATTACAAAGCATAATGTTAACGGTCTTCCTGTATCTATACAAAAAGGATATTACCTTAAAGTAAACTGTTCATAAGGCATAAGGAGAGGAGAAAGGCAATATTTCACTCATACATATAAAATCATAGATTTCTGGGAAACTGATCTTACAAACTAACAAAGTCTGATTAAGGGGAAAGCTGATTAACTGGGTGGGAGAGCATAGGGAAGATTGTTTACAGATAAACACAATGGAAGTGGAAGTGCTTCAGGAGCACTGAGGTGGGTGTAACCAGATCAAAACCTAAGCTTCTTGAAGGACAAAGCAATGTTACCCAACACATGAGGTTTCTCTCCTGTATGAATTCTCCTATGCATAATAAGATGTGATGATTCATCGAAGGCCTTCCCACATTCTTCACATGAAAAAGGTTTCACTCCTGAATTTATATTCATATGGTCATGATGGATTAATCCTTGACTCACACTTTGTTCTCCGGGCTGACTTTTCTGGGGATTCTGTCCACTATGGTTTTCTAAGTGAACACCACAGTGCTGAGAACATGGGGAGGCTCCCCAACATTCCTTACACGTAGATGGGTTCTGCTCATGGTAACTGTGGTTGAGGGTATGTTGCTGTGAGGGACTCACTATAACCAGTGCTCCTTTCCCTAGCAGGTGCCCCACTGGGGAATTTTTTGTCTGTGAACTGAGAATAACACACTCCAAGGAACTTTTTCCAGGAGAGGGCTTCTTCAGAGTGAGGTAGCCCTCGCTATTCTGATCACCCTCAGAAGACATCCCGCCTCTCTCGGCATCCTCATGGGGCTGAGGGCAGGATTGCTCTCTCGAGACATTACCATACAGTGCAGGATCAGAGACATTCCATTCTGGGTGACAACTTTCCTGTAGAACAACAGAGGATTCTAATTATTGCATTATTCACTGAGTCTTCCTGTCAAAAAACTGAGCCCTTCAGATGTGGTTTCACACATATGCACCACACAAATGCAATTACTGACATATGAATTGTCTTACTATTAAAGAACTTCATGTTACTGTAAGTTGGACTCACAAAATTGATGGATAGAGAGTCAGTAAATTCTGTGACTTTCCCACCTTTAAATTAATGAAGGTATACAACTACAAATAATTCCTTCTATAGAAAACAGATGCATCCATTTCAAGAGAAAATGAAATACATCCACAGTGGGTTTGGTTAAAGCTCAGTTTGGAACCTGTGATGCAGGGGTGAAGACAACGCTGCATCATCACACAGCTGAAACAGACCATGTGGCCTTTGCAAAGCTCTCACCGCAAGTGATGCCTTTTAGGATCAATGAAGTTTTCTTATCTTTCTGTTTTGTAGTTTCTATTTATTGGGGGTTGAGTGGGTGGAGGGGCACACCATGCAGTGTCTAGGATCAGTTCTGTGGGTCTATGGTGTCTATAAGGCATGCTGGGTAAGGACCATCCATCCCTGTGCAAAGCAAGTATATTTCTCACTGCCCTATCTACAGGGCCCACAAATTAGCTTTCTAAACAACTACCACTGTCAAGCAAATCAAAACTCACAGTATTTTTTATACATGGTTGATTTCAGCACCTAGTGAAGCTAAGGGTCCTCTACTCCAAGGATCAGGATTTGGAATTCCTCCCTGCCATTCCCAGACTTCCACCTTAACAATCACATACTTGTTCCACTCCTGCTGGCATAATAATTTTTATTCTGAATTAGCGAATCTTACCAACTCAAACATACTTGCAGACCCAATTCCCAAATCAAAGTGCTGTAATGCCAAATCCTGAAGCCGCGGTTTTAGTTCTGAAACTGAACAAAACATGCAATTCAAGCACTTGTCCAAAAATGTAGCAAAATGATGCGATGTAGTTAAGAGTACATCTCTGTGGTTCTCAAAGTCCAAAGAGTCCCACACTAAAGAAAAGATTCGATAGTGGAAAACTGTGAGGATCTTGGCAATTCTACACTAGGTATTGTTTTTGCTTTTGAGCAGACCTGGTGATGTTTGGAGAACCAGGTTATTGAACACATTATTGAACAGATCACCTTCAGGCACTGCAAGGCACTCCCTGCTGTACTATCGTTCAGATCCAAACTAGCTCTGTTATGGTCTTACTTATCCGAAAGCCATGGAAATTACAAATTACAAATTACAGGATCATTCTGTGACTGACATTCCAGGGGAATCAAGAGGAGTGTGTGTGCAGGACAGAACCAAGTACTCAGGAGACCAAGGGCCCGATCTCAGCAGTGTGTTTCATACATGCTCAGGGCACCCATACACTGCACAGGGCCTGAGCCAGAAAGGGTCTTCAGACACTCACCTGCACACATGCCTCTCCTCCCCGACCTCAGGGCTCCTCCTTCCAGCCAGGAGATCACCGCAGGCTTCATCCCAGAGTACCCTGCCCCGACAGAGACAGAGGCATGGATAAGTGACAGGGAAAAGATGGCAGGTAAATGCACAAGTTTTCCTGATATAACTTGGCAAATATATGAAAGACATGAACCGAATGTCCATTTCCAAAATGCCACATATTTCTAGTTATTCGAGAGTTAAGACCCAAGAAAATATCACAAATACTCTGGACCTGGCCTTGTGTATGGCCGACAGGGGGTTGTTCAGCACAATATGTTGTTGGTTTTTGTTTTGTTTGGGGTCTCACCTGGAAATGCTCAGGGGTGACTCCTGACTCTGTATTCAGAAATCACTGCTGCTGGTGCTCGAGAATGACATGGGCTGCCGGGGATTTAACCCACGTGCGCCGCTTGCAAGAAAATCACTTTCCTCCCTGTACTGTCTTTATAGGCACAGCAGCACATGGAGTTTCCTGAGCCCCTCATGAACTCATCACGGATTTCAGTAAAACTAAGTGCATAATAAATCTGGAAATGGCCAAGGGTGGCAAGAGACCCTTATTTTTTTAAAGCTAAAAACTGTATCCAGAAAGAGAGCAGAGCAGGAGTTTCTCATGGACAATCCAGCTGTGATACGCGATATCTCCTAGGGTCCCTCATGCCAGCCAGGAGTGATCCCTGAGTGCAGAGTCCAGGAGCAAACCCTAAGTCCTGCTGAAGTCTCACAAGAAAAATTAGAAGTAAATCCAAGCACTGAAATAGGGCAGCGTCTAATGAGTTGAGAGACGAGATATCAAATCCCCTGTGGTGGGAGAGAGATAGTACAGCACATAGGTCAGAAGCGCTGCACACACATGTGGGTTTGATCCCAGGCAGCCCATATGGTCTTGGAGCAAGGCCTGGTGTGGATCCTGAATACACAGGCAATAATAATCCCTAATCCCTAAGGAAAAAAGAAAATGCAAAAACAGTTGAGTGACTGGTGCAAAAGTACTGGGGGTGTGACACCAACATTTTAAGTTGCCAAGAGGTTTCAGTCCACGGTACCTCATGGCCCCTGAGCAGTCTTAGCAGTCATCCCTTAGCACAGAGCCAGGAGAACTGTGGGCTGTGCCCCCAAACAAAGGCAAAAGCAAAACCAATTAAACATACAAAAGTTCGTGTAGTATACAAAGTAAATTGATTCACCAATGGATGGAACTATTTAAAGGGACCTGAGCGATAAATGGGCAGATAGGGATCTTCCCATGGACACAGTCGAAATGGATTGATCTGAATCACACCATAGGTTCCGGCTACTCCACAAGAGTAATTCCTGAGAACAAAGCTGAGAGTAAGCCCTGAGTATCCACAGGTGAACACCAAAAAAAACGAGGGAGGGAAGAGCTACTGCTGGACACACAGCTGCCGCCCAGGGAGCCCACGCGGGTCTGTTCAGACATGGTTGGCTCCACACTGCTCTCACCGACAGCCTGCAGATGATGGTATGTCTCCAGCATCACGTCCCTGTACAGCTTCCGCTGAGAGGCCTCCAGGCATGAGCATTCCTCCAGGGTGAAGTTCACAGCCACGTCATGGAAGGTCACTGCATCCTGAGTCAGCACACGGAGAAGGTGGGAGTCAGAGTCCATCTTAGCCTCATTACCACTACTCTGAGGCCAGGTCCCAGGGTCCTATATTGTCACTGGGCTTCTCCCCTCCGAATGAACCAGCCTCCATGCACAGGCATGGCTTACGGGCCCCAGAAATTACATAAGGCAGCTGGATCTGCTAAAGTGGGAGGACGTTATACAGAAGGTTCTTGGATGTATCTGACTTTCCTGGTAACCACCCGGCCAATTCGAGCACCACTGGTCCAGTGAGCACTGTAGAGATGATCACCTGAACACAGACTTGTACGATCCAAAACACTATCCCTGGGTGTAGCAAAAAACACTGCACATTCACCGCTGCACCCCCAAAGCACATGACCACTAGGATTGAGAACTCGACAGTACATATAGACAACTACTCAGAGCAGTGCATGGCATGTGTGCCTGTAGGAACTCACTGCTCAGGACCGCCCCAAATCCCGCTCAAAGAAGGTAGAAGTTTCTTGACCCCAACATCTCTACTGATCTCAGAGATCCTTGGCTTTCTCCTTGGGATAGGCACATGCCCAGAAATCCATACACAGGATTATGTGAATGTAAGACTATATGACCGAGCAGGTAGTCTCTCCAAAGTAGGAAGGACAAAACAGGAGAAAACCAAGTCTGGGGGCCCAAGCCACTGTAGTTGCCAGGGCGCAAACGGGGCTGGCACACCCCAGGGTGCTCTGAGGCCAGTCAATGGTGAATCCAGAGCACAGAGCAAGAGGACAGCTGATGACAAAAACAATGCAAAAGAAACCAAAGCAGCAGGTTGGCATAACAGGACAGCTGTTCCGGGGACAGCATGTAGGACTGGCAATCCCCAACATCCCATATGGTCCCACAAGCACTGCCAGGGGCAATGTCAGAGTGTAGCGAAAGGAATGATTGCGAGAATACTTGCTCTGCCACCCCAAGTAAAACAGAAAACCCAAGATGAAACCTTTGGACTTCCAGCATCCCATTGGTCACCTAGACCTGTCAGGTATGAGCATTGAGCACTGAGCTTTGAGTACTCCTCATGCACAACTGCGTTGGCCCCAAAGCCAAATAAAACAAAACAAACATACACAAAAGCAGCTTCAAACAGCAGAATGGGATGGTCCAATCGCAAGTCTCATCTTGGAATCCGTCCAAAAGAAACTCATAACAGATTGCCCAGGAAGCCTGGGCACTCCTGGTACTACCTCATGTCATTATATCCGTCTACTCCTACCTGGGGACGGTTTATCTGAAGCCGTGTCACCATCTTCTCCTGTCACTGTTGTTCTGAGGATCAGCAGGAGGCTCCGTGCAAAGACCTGGAAAGTGAGAACAGTGAGCACCAGAGAGGAGCACCTCTTCCCACTCCTGAGCTCAGACCAGCCACACCCTCGGGCATAGCCTCACAATTCCAGCTCTGGGAGACAATGGCAGAAGCTCCTGTCTCCGCCGGGGATGCAAATTTTGTTGGTATCTGTGCTGCACTTCAGGAGAGGAGCCTGGGCCCAGGCTACAGGGGAGGAAAAGACAGCCTTCTCTGATCCCCGGATTCCTCTCTGGCTCCCACAAGAAAGTCCCTGTAGGCCCTTCCTGGGGGCTACTCTCAGCCCAGGAGCTCCCGAATACTAGTGCCCCCCTTCAGGCTGGCAGCAGTATAGCCCCCGGGGAACCGTAGCCTGGAATGTGGCTCCACCATGTAACTTAGAGTGGGCAAACCTTTGACACTCTCTTGTAGGGTGGACAAGGACATGCACCTAGGCACTCTGTCCCGGGGACCTCAGTATTTACCACAATGGCAGGTGTTGTCTGCTCAGGGAGAGGTCAAGAGTCAGGCGTGCTTTGCAGCTTGATATGAGGGAGCTGAAATTCATGAACCTGAAAAAGATATAACAGTATTGTGGTTAGAAGGCAATAATATGAGTTGTGGTTAGAAGGCAATAATATGAGTTAGATGAAACCATGAATTCTCTGCATCCCATATGGCCCCCAGCAGCGCCAGGGATAACACCTGAGCTTAGAGACTTGAGTAAGTCATGAGCATCTCTGCGTATGTGCCCTCTCTCCCGCTAAAATCTAAAGAACCAAAAATAGCCCCCGAAATACAATTTCATTGGCAAACCTCAGCCACCTGCAAGCCCCCTTCCCCCATCCCCCAGATGACCCGGGCTCTCACAGCAGACAATGAAGATGACCAGCAACAGATCTCCTGCCATTAGGTGGAGGGGCTGACGTTCTGCCCTTCAAATCTGGAGATTCTACAGAAGCGAGCTTAGGGCCGATGGTTCAAACATGGGACTCCTGGGAGGGTTGGGACGGCCAAGCCCCTGGCTAAGTCCCACATTCACCCACTATTGCCCCATCCTGAGCTGGGGACGATCGTGGCTAAAGAGGCACCCCAGAATCACGAACTCACAACTGTCACTCCTGAACCCTGAGACAGCCCGCCCCTGCACCCCCAAAGCTCTGCGTCCCCCTAAAATCTCCACCACACCTCAGGATCCACCTGGATGTTGGCGAACAATATAAAACCAGCGCAAAAGTGCCCCCCAAGTTGGCTCGGCCCCTCGGTTCAGAGTGTGGAAACTGGAAGGCGCAGGGTGCTCACAGGAGGTTGATAGAGTCCTGAAACTAAATCCTTCTTCAGAGTCCCCCTTCCAGGATGGGGCGCAAATTTACTTGTCCTTTGCCAAGTGAGAAACGGACCCAGTGTCTGTGTCAAGGATGGAAAATGAACCATGACATTTATGACAACACTTATGACATCACTTCCGTTTCCATAAGGTGCCTTAAAGAGCCAGAGTCTATGCACTGAGAACCTTTTTGCCACCCAGGTGAATCTGTGCTGCAAGGGGGATGGACTCGAATAAAGGAGTGGAGAGGCAAATGCTGGACTTGTCGGTCACACACTGGGCGCCTGGGGGTAATGAGAAGTCCCCTGATCCTGCATTGTCACCTAACATCGAACCAATGATATCTAAACACAGAATGTTACCCTGACTCCTGTCAAATGATCCCTGATCTCAGCGACAAGAGTAAACACTGATCACTGTAGGCTGTGGTGAAAAATATAACAAGAAAAAAGGAAAATTCTACCGAAGGGGGATAAAATGATATACAAAAGACAAATTTGAGAGTGAAACATTAAAAGAGTCAAATTTCTGGTCCTTAAAACTTCACGTATCCTTGGGGCTGGAGAGACAGCACAGCGGATAGTGTGTTTGCCTTGCACGCAACAAACCCGGGTTCGATTCCCAGCATCCCATATGGGCCCCTCAGCATTGCCAGGAGTAACTCCTCAGTGCAAAGCCAAGAGTTATCCCTGTGCATCGCCAGGTGTGACCCAAAAAAGAAAAAAAATCCCCTATTTTTGATCTATCCCTGCTACAGAAACTCACACTTTCTCCTGAATCCCTATTGTTCTTTCACCATTGTTTGTGCATATATATGAGTATATATAACTGTGACTTTGTGTGATTTTTGTTTCGGGGCCACAACTTGCAGATTCAGGGCTTACTCCTAGCTCTACACGCAGGAATCACTCTGGTACAGACCATATGGGATGCAGGGGATAGAACCTGGGTCGACTGCTTGGATTGTTAAGTCCTTACCCACTGTACTATGGCTCCGGCCCTAAGGAAATGTGCTCCTAGCACACCCAGTGGGATTACTGAGAAAATGTCCTGACTCCTGGAAAACCAAAACTTCCTTTCTTCAAAATACAAAACCCTTTACCGATTGGATTCTAGTTCTAAACAATTTAGGTTTAACATTGGTTCATCATTCCTCCTCTGCTTCAAGCTGCTGAGGTTAACTGAGTAACACCCATCCCAATCACTCCCATTTCCTTTGTATTCATCTTTAACTTCCCTGTGCTCTGCTTCCCCTATACATTATTCACCCATTTTCCCTAATCACAACCTGTGAATTGTAAAGTCAGATTCTCCAGAGATCTCTGGATTTTGTATTTGTAAATAAAATGTTGACTTTCTCTTTCCTTTATATCCTCTACAGTTTACTTTAGAAAAATTATCTTTTTTTTTCTCCTGAACAAGGACCAGTGTAGTCCCAAGTTGGGAAGATTGTGCTGGGAGGATTGGGATGGCCATGCCCGCAGCCCTCAGCTTTGTATAGACAAAGGAAGGCAATATTATGCTTTTGTAACTTCAGAGTTAATTGACTGCAGATACTATATACTCCTGGGCATTGTCCTGTTTATGAGACTTAAGCCTCATCTGCCCTTTGTTCTTAGCACCCCAAAAGCAAGAGACTGGATGGACCCAGGATAGCTGTGAGCTACCCTGGCATTGAAAAGGGACAGGTAAGCACCATAACAAATTCCATTATGACCCAAACATAAGCAACTGGATAAGGATCCTGCTGTGCTTAGGACGGACTAACCTGTCCTGGGGAGTGTAGTCTGGAAGCTATAGGAGACACCCTATAAACTTAACAGATCTCTTACTGTGTCCATTCAAAATGAACAGAATGAGTAAGTGTAAATTTAAGTTGACTGTTTCAATGAATATTAACTAAGCAAAGAAAAAATATGCCCTTAGGGAAAATCCTGCCCTTGAGCTGATCTCTCCTTGGAGTTATATTTTTGGCCTAGAAGTTTCCCCTGAGGGAAGGGATTTACATCCTTTGATTGTACAACCACATCTCTGTGTATTTGCTACCCCTAACTCTGTGGGATGGGCTGGAGAATAAAGGCTGTGGAAGACAGGTGAGGAGAGGAAATGAGGAGCAGTGGGAGACTGGTATATGTACGCAGGAGAACGGAATAAAGAGCAACTCATGACTGTGAGTCCACAACATAAAATGTGGGGGTTTGGTGAGGTGTTGGTGGCCCAGCGCTGCCTCCACAACTCCGGAACCCTTACCAACAGAGACAGAGTGAAAGGAAGACAGAAAATCATAGCCTTATGGTGAAAATGGCCTGTTTATTGCAGAACAGCTACCATACTTAGAGAACACCTGAGGGGGCATGAGGTAAGGACATAGGAATGACTTATCATTTACGTAGATAAACATTTGGCAGAGGAAATTCTCATGGGAGATTCACCCAAGGAGACACTCTGTCTCTTATCTTTTCCTCTAGTTGTATAAGTTATCAACATTTGTAGTTGTTTGGATAAACACTGTAAGAGACAAAGATCCCAAAACTTAATTCTCTGGGCTCTGACAGCAAATAAGGCTTTT
Source organism: Sorex fumeus (assembly GCF_029834395.1). Taxonomy (NCBI): domain Eukaryota; kingdom Metazoa; phylum Chordata; class Mammalia; order Eulipotyphla; family Soricidae; genus Sorex; species Sorex fumeus. The sequence continues at coordinate 1,428,381 of NW_026606165.1, forward strand.
TTTTTTGCTTTTTTGGGTCACACCCAGTGATACAAAGGGATACTCCTGGCTCTGCAATCAGGAGTTACTCCTGGCGTTGCTCAGGGGACCATAAGGGATGTTGGGAATTGAACCCAGGTCGGCTGCCTGCAAGGCAAACACACTACCAGCTGTGTTATCTCTTCAGCCCCAGAGCAAATAAGGCTTTTAAGACTTACTTCTATGGGCTCTGAGAGCAAGCAAGGCTTTTACTGTAAACCCCAGACTAAGTCTTCAGGCCAGTTCAGCTTGTCCTTCCCCATGAGGGTCCTATCTCTAACGTTGTAACAGTTTGCATCAAGACCATGCATACGTGCATTCTAGAATGTTCCATTTCGAAGCCAGGGTAGTTTTCCCACTTGCCCCTGGTCCATCCAAGTCCCACGGCAGAACCTCCCTTTTGGTGTGTTAGGAGCTACAGAACTGAAGCTCGAGTCAAGTAATTATGACCAAGCAATTATGCCCAGGAGTGGATATACTTGAGTCCATCAACTCCCAAATATTAGGAGTATAAGCATCAATGGTCTTTCTGTGTTTAACCAAAGAACAGTGCTGTAGAGTAAAAACATTAAAAAACTATAGGGGAAACAGGAAAGCAGGTACAAATACACAGCCACTTCAACTACAAAGCAGTACAAATACAAAGTTGTGAATTACCAGAAAGTTATGGTTTATAAGTAATCAAGACAGACATGGGGAACCGAGGCAATGCGAGGGAACTGTTACATACAAAGGAAATGTTAAAGATAAACTTTAACTAAATTAGAGATGTTAGCAAGGACATGATAAGCTTCTCTGGAAGAAGGAAAAGGGGAAATTCATAGATGAAGCCTAAAACACTGTGGGTTAATATCCAGCAGATCACCAAGAGCCTGGGCCCCGTTTCCTTCTTCGATCCTCTGTCACCCTTCACCGGCCAGGGTGGGGAGACCAATCATGGCCACCAAAGGCACACAGCGCATGCCCATACATTATTGGAACACAACTCTCAGTACTCAGTGTAATAGCCGAGTTTTGCCTGATCAGGGAGAGAGGAAGAGTCGGGGTGCAATTTTCAACTTGATTTTAGGATACAGAAATCCTACGTTAGAAAAAAACAACAATGTGGAGTCAGAGATAGTAAGCTGGGAGGGGCGATTCCCATGCTGATCCAGATCGATATTCGGCATCTCACATGAACCATAAAGAACTTAAAAAAAAAAAAAGTATTCCAGAGTGCTGCTCCTGAAGTAAGCCCCGAGCTTCCACAGAAGCTCCCAAAATACAACCAAAATAGCCCCAAAGTAAATTTTCATCTACAAATCACAACCAACCCTAGAACCATGCCGACAGGATGGTCTGGACATCAAGGATACTAATGAATAGTGACTGAGGGCTACAGTGTCATTTGCCATTTGGGAGCTGCCCCTCCCGCCACTCAAAAATGAACAGGTCTTTTATAGTTTTGGAGGAATCAACGGCGATATGGACGAGAAACTTATGACTCTGCGCTGAGGCACCCATCCTGGTGGAGCTTGGAGATCGAACTTGGGTGGGCCTGATGCAAAGCAAACGCCCTAACCTCTGTTCTGTCTCTCCAGTCCTCTAAGAGAATTTGAAGGTTCTACAGCACTGAGGTTGGGGCCAAAGCATCCAGGACAGTGCCCAGCACACTCCCGTGCTGGGAGGGTCAGGACCGCCCAGCCTCGATGCTCTGTAGCCACCACGCTCAGCCCCGCGCCCACCCGCCACTGCCTCACGGCGCAGCTGAAGGCGATTGTGGCTGCAGGGGATCCCCAGAACCATGGACTCACACCCGTGACCCCTGCGCCCCGGTACAGCCCCCACTGCACTCACCAAAGTTCTGCGCCCCCCACAAAACCCTGGCGTGCCTCAGGAACCACCTGGATATCGGTTGAAAAAGGAGCGGAAAGTGTCCTTAGAGCTGGCTTTGCCTCGCCCCTCACAGTGTGGAGACTGGGATGCGCAGGGCGGGGCACTCAAGGGAGGCCGCTAGTGTTCTGCCAGGAGACCGGCCTTCACAGACCCCTTCCACGCGGGACAGCCACTTCACCCCTCACCTGTACAACAAATGGAGGCTGATCAAGCTTCTTGCAAGCAAACACCTAAATGCCATGCTGTGATGTCACTTTCGCTTCTGCAAGCATCCTTAAAGGGTCAAGCACCAGCTCCGCAGAGAACTAGAAAAATGCAGGTAAATGTGTAAGGCTGGTTGGCTGGAGCGATAGCACAGTGGATAGGGGGTTTGCTTTCTACGCAGCTTACCCAGGTTCAACATCTGGATTCTATATGGTCCCCCAAGCAGGGCCAGGAGTGCAGAAGAGCCAGGGGAAACCCCTGAGCACCGCTGGGTGTGACCCAAAAAGAAAAAAAAAGTGTACTGCACGTGGAATGGGCTCACATAAAGGACTGGGAAGTGGTGGCTAGAGTGCTGAGTCACAAAGTGGGGTTCTGGAGAAGGAAGTCCCCTGATCCTGTATTGCACAGTGACTCTGAAGCCTGCCCTGGAGATGCAGAGAGGAACTGCTCTAGAAACAACCCAGAGAGCCAGAGAGACACTGGAACTGGAGGAAAGGCTTCTACCCCTTAACAACACCAGAGCAGTGGACTCATGCCTACAAGAAAAACCCTAGGAGGCAGTTTCAGAAACAATATTTCAAACCAACAGTGGCCCGAGGGGTAGTATAGTGTGTTGGGCACTTGGCATGAACTCGGTCACCTGAATTCAGTCCCTGACATCCCCAATAGTGGCAAGGGAACCACCAGAAGTAACCCTTAAGAACTGTCAGGTTTTCCCCAACACACATTCTAGAGGAAAAGGGAGCTCAGATAGAGAATGGAGCACCAAATAAAGGTAATTGGGTGGATCCTCCCAGGATGGGAGAAGCATGCTGAAAGTAGACTATAGACCAAACATGATTGCCACTCAATGCCTCTTTTGCAAACCACAACACCAAAAGGAGAGAGAGTACTAAAGGAAATGCCCTGCCACAGAGGCAGGGTGGGATAGGGGGAATGGGGGTGGGAGGGATACTGGGACCCGTGGTGGTGGAAAATGGGCAATTGTGGAGAGATAGATATTTGATCATTGTATAATTGAAATCCAAGCAGAAAAATTTGTAAGTCTATAACTGTACCTCATGGTGTTTCACTAATAAAACTTTTAAAAAAATACATAATTAAGTACATGAAACACCGCGTACAGAACAACCCCCAGCATGGAGCCATGCATGGGGCTAACAGGCAGCAAAGCACACTGGTCACTTTGCATACTGGCTTGGCCTTTTGCACAGATCTACATGGTATTTAACATTTTGGTGTATAATAGATTGTTAGGATTTTACTGCTTCCAAAATGTTAAGTCTCAAAACATTTACCCTCAGTGTTTGTGTAAATCAAATGGAAAACTGAATACAATGAGTGCAGATATGCTACAGCGAGTGAAGTGCTTCCTTGCATGTGGCCGACCTGGAAAAAAATTATGGACAGCACAGCGGGATGTGGCTGCCAGAACATAACACAGAAGGGGATGAAGAATGGAGGTTTGGCTGTCTATCCAACGTCAAGAGTTCACCTCAGCATCCTGGTTTATCTCTGCCATGATCCTCTGCAAACCAGGGCCTCTGAACAACGTCAGAGTCACAGCAAAGAATGAAACCATGGTGAGTCTTGACAGTACCCAGCAAAATGAATTAATTCTTATTTAATTCCTTCCACCTTGCTTTATCACTAAGAACCATTATTTACCAGTTAACATACTGGGAAGTCCACATGCCAGGACATTGTCATAACCATGGTGCAGGGGATAATCAGCAAGCACCGTTCAGTTGTGGTACTATTATCACAGGAAGCTTTCACAGGTAACAGGATTATTTCCTTCCTTATAGTCCTTTTGTATCAACCCGTCACCCACTTGTTGAAACTAAATTGTTTTACCTCAGGGCCCTGTTCAGACGCTGGCCATTATTATTATGGAAGTGACTGATCCAGCATAACTTTTATACTTACTAAAGCTTGAGGGAACATGAAGGCCTTCCTATATTCCTTACTTACAGGATATTTTCCAGGATTCTCTTTAAAGTCGCAGGTGCGAATAATGCACTTTCCATGTTGAAACATAAATATATATATTCTTACATATATATATAAATTTGTATATTTATATATAGCTTCTCTCCATTGTGAATTATCCTATGCATAAGGCCCGAGGATCCAGGACAGTCCTTCCCACACTCCTGACAGATATAATGTTTCACTGCAAAATGACTTTTCACATGCGCAGTAAGGGCTGAAGACAAACTGAACACCTTTCCACATTTCTTACACTTATGAGGTTTCTCTGCATTGTGAATTTTCCTGTTCAGAAAGCTATGCCAATTGCATCAAAATTTCCTGCAGTCATTTCATATATAAGGCCTCAATCCAGGATAAATTTTTCTCACACAGCAAAGCTTGAGGATTGAGTAAAAATCTTTCCAGACACCTACATATGTTTTCTTCAAGTATGAATTTTCCTATGTTTATAAAGGAGTTAGGGGAAAGTGAAGGCTTTGCCAACGCCTTTACAAACATAAGGTTAGGCTCCAGTATGAAAATTTCAGTGTCACAAAGGGACTGTGAAATAAGCAAAGGCCTTGCCACACTCCTTACATGTATATATATGTGTATATATATATATATATATTCATGTATATATATATATTTACATATATATATATGGATTCAATGCAATGTGCGTTTTCTTATGGACGACAAAGTTTGAATAGTAAGTGAAGACCCTCCCACAGTAGTGACACGAATAGTTTTTTATTCCCCTGTATGAACTTTCCTATGCTCAGAAAGACCTGAGAAGTAATGAAAGGCCTTTACATCTACCTCTCATATATAAGGGTTTTCTATGAAAAAGAAATTATAAAAACTAAGACTTCAGGAATGAGCAAAGGCCTTCCGACTTTGCTCACAAGTATGAATTATCTCTCCAGTGTGAGATTTTCTGTTTACTAAGGCTTGTGGAATAAGCAAACACTTTCCACTCCGTATATGCATATGGTTTCTTTCCAGTGTGACTTTTTCTGTGCATACTAAGATGTATGAGTCAAAGAAATGCCACAGCACATTCCTTACATGCATACGGACTCTCCAGTATGAAATCTCCTGTGTATAAGGTATGAGGATCCATCAAAGGCCTTCCCACAGTCCTTACACTTAAATGGTTTCTCTCCTGTGTGGATGTTCACATAGTCCCACACGGGTGATGCTGGACTGAAAACTTTGTCCTCAGTGCTTACATTTCTGGGGATTCTGTCCAATGTGGGCTTCTATGGGAAAGTGATGGTGCTGAGGACATGGGAAGAGTGATCTTCTGATCACCCTCAGAACACATCCCACCTGTCTCGGCATCCCTGTGGGGATGAGGGCCAAATTGCTCACTTGAGCCTTTATCACAGTGAGCAGGAAGAGACATTCCAACCAGGGCTGGCTGTTGCCATGTAGAAGAAAAGAGGATTCAAATTATTAGTCTATGCCATGAGAGTTTTCATGTCAAAAGAACTCAAGCTCTGCAGGTAGGTAGCTGGTAGGGTACAGGACAATGAGGTTCTTGGGGAAGTGATAAATCCAGATGGGAATGAAAGCGGTGACTCCAAAGCCAACCCTGGGGATTCAGAGAGGAACTGGCCTAGTAGAAACCCAGAGAGCTGGAGACATGGATGGAACAGGAGCAAAGGCTGGTAAGAACATCAGAGAGCAAGGTCCGGCCAACGCTCTACCCCTTGACAACACGCGAGCAGTGGACTCTCAGCTACAAAGAAAACCCCAGAAGGCAGTTTCAGAAACATGATTTCAAACTGAGAGTATCAGGCTAGTACAGTGTGTTGCATGCAGTCAATCTAGGTACAATGTCCAGAATTCCAAATGGTCCCCTGAGCACCATCTGACTTATAGATGGATGGAATTTTGGTCTATCCAATCACGAATGTTTCCTTTTTTTAACCTCTAATATTAGTGAAGTAACATGGGTGGGATCGAGGAATGTGACCAACCTTGTGAGTAATCACAGGTAAACGGAATGGTATGCTGGGATGTGGGGAGCTTGGGACCTGACCCATAATCCCAGTTATAAAATATTTCATCAAGGCGCCCATTCCATCCTTTCAAACGACATTCTGTGCACAGTTACGTGCATCTAAACTCTCCAATTGAGACCAGAGCAACTGTAGATTGGGGTAGGGTGTTGCTTGCACATGGCCAACCAAGGTTCTATCCCCAGGATCCTGTAGAGTCTCCCGGAGCACCATCAGAAATAATACCTGAGTGCAGAGCCAGGAGAAACCACTGAGGATCACCAGGTATTGTAGCATAACAGTGGTCTGCCCTTGCTCCCTGGCAGGTGAGAGCTTATGTTTGTTGATTGCCCATAACCTTTCAATTACCTTTGTCTCCTGATCAGACTTTGACTTGTAAATATTGTCTTTCTCTTCTCCTTAATGTCTTTTGCATGGTTAGCTATTTCAGAGCAATTTCATTTTGTATGGATACAGGAGGACAGTTACAAAGACAAGCCTGAGCTTGACAGTTGATGGTCTCCAGATAATACTACCTCCTGGACACCTACTCCCTTGACTGAAGCCTCAATTGCCCTTACTCCCTCGCTCCTCAGAAGAGGGATCCGATGACTGACTAGATGGACCCAGGGCAAGGGGTGAGCTAGCTACCCTGGCATCGAAACGAACGTGGACAAAGTACCATAATGCTTATCTATAAGAGCCTGGTCATGGACAAATTCTGTCATGAATCAAAAAGTAATAACTAGACTTGGACGCTGCTGGGATTAGGATTGATTGATCCAGCCTGAGCACTGTAGTCTGATCTGTGGTGAGAAATCCCCAGGAGAGACACCACAACGCTAAAAGTGTCTACTACTGTGTCCATACAGAATGGTAATCATTAGGAAGCAAAACTAAATATGTCAATTAAGTTCTGGTCTGTCTAAGGAGAGGAGTAATACACCCTAAGGCTGCTTTTCCTTTGTGGGCTGCAGGTGATGGGGAAGTCTGGAAAACCATTTTTCATTGCACTTCCTGTGGGGAGGCGGGGATTGGGGTCATGGTGAGAGAAGAAAATGAGCAGCTTCAGGGAGACAGGGGGAATAACGGAGACTGAGAAAAGAAATGGTCCTCCTCCACCCTGATCCCCTATCTTCCAGTATGTAGGTGTTACACCCACCAACTGCCCCCAGCGCTGTGTAATCCCATCAATGACCAAGACCCAAAGACTATAAAACCCTGCTCCTGGAAGAGAACAGCCCAGTCTCCTGACTCCGCGTCTGGTTGTCTTACTAGGTGTGTTCAGTTTCCCTTCCCATCCCGAGCAGAGCCCTGGCAGCTGAAGACCTCTGGTTCGAGCCACAGCCATGCTTAACACCACTCTCCACAAGTTCGGATGAGCCTCACGCATGAAGGAACCAGCAGAGGAAACCAGGTGTGCAGGACCTGGGCCAGAGATCTCCAAGCTGCTCGTATTGGGACTGGGCCTCTTCCACCCAGATCTCCCATCTTCCAGTATGTAGGCGTTACACCCACTAACTGTCCCCGGTGCTGTGTAATCCCATCAATGGCCAAGACCCAAAGACTATAAAACCGTGCTCTGGGAAGTGCACGGACACACAAAATCTTATTATCTAGTCTTACTCTGGAAAAACTGGCAGGCTACCAGAAATATCCTGCCCACACTGCAGGGATAGGAAGAAGGAGACATTACTGGGGCCTGCTTGAGTCAATCGATGAACAATAAGATGACAATGATACAGTGAGAGTAGAAGAGACACAGAGTTAGAGGACACGGCTGCGACTTAGAGAGAAGGCTGAGAGCTGAGAGTAAGAATGGCTGGGGTTTGGAGAGGAGTCACAGAGAGCATTGGAGAGCGAGTAAGAGAGAGGATTGGATAGATCGGGGATAGACAAGAGACTGAGTAAAGGGCAACTAATCAGCAACCAGTCTGGTCCTCGTTCTACTTTCATCGGCCCAAAGCAACAGCTGTCCAGGGTGGAGAAGAGGCTCGAGAGCACCAAATGTGGACAGTGAGAGAGAGCCGCCAGGAGAGACTGGGAACATCTGTTAACGTGTAAATCCTGTTCAAACCCCCACTTCTCATAGGTCCCCCAGGACCCCCTGGATTGACTCCTGAGTGCAGAGTCAGGAGTAAGCCCAGAGCACTTCTGACTGTGATCCGAACACAAAAACACAACCTGAACTTTGGGGGGCTGGAGTGATAGCACAGCTGGTAGGGTGTTTACCTTGGACACGACCAATGCAGGTTTTATTCCCAGCATCCCAAATGGTTCCCAAGAACCGCCAGGAGTAATTCCTGAATGCATGAGCCAAGAATAACCCCTGTGCATCACTGGGGGTGACGAAAAACCAAAAAAAAAAAGTGAATTGGGTAGTTAATCAGAAAAAAGAACACAACTTTCTCAACTTAGCAAAGAAGCATTTTTATGATGGCTACAGAGATAGCACAGAGCACGAGTTGCTTGTCTGGCACATAGCGACCAGGGTTCAATCCCTATCACTTCACAGGGTCCCCAAACCTAGCATTATCAATGAGAACAGAGCCGGGGTAAACTCTAATCTCCATTGGGTGAAACCAACCAAAAATAAATCAATAAATTTAGGTGCCAGAACTATAGTCTGGTAGGGTACTGGCCTTGTACACAGCTGACCTGTATATCCCGGCACCACACTGAGTACCGTTTGGTACCTTTTGGCAGCAAACACAGGGCATGACCATATATATATATATATATATATATATATATATGTATATATATATATATGTATATATAGGTAAAGGTAAAGGTAAAGGCCCTCCCGTTGATCGTCGATTTGCTCGAGCGGGCTCAGTAACGTCTCCATTGGAGACTTTGTTGTTACTGTGTCTGGCATATCGAATACTCTCGGTAGCTTGCCGGGCTCTCCGAGAGGGGTGGAGGAATCGAACTCGGGTTGGCCATCTTGGCCGCTTGTAAGGCGAATGTCCTACCGCTGTGCTATCGCTCTAGCCCTATATGTATATATATATATATATATATATATATATATATATATATATACAGTAAAGTAAAGGTCCTCCCATTGATCATCGATTTGCTCGAGCGGGCCCAGTAACGTCTCCATTGGAGACTTTGTTGTTACTGTGTCTGGCATATCAAATACTCTCGGTAGCTTGACGTATATTATATATGTGTGTATGTATGTGTGTATCTATATCTACATCTATATCTATATATTTAATTTGTTCACAAGTCAACCTCCACCAACCAGTTTTATAGAATGCAGGTTTGGATTTTGCTACAGGTGGCAGAACTTTGAGCTTACCTGAGTAGTGCTTGGGGAATACTGCGTTGTACAGGAGAGTGTACCATGGCAGATTGCATGCAAGGACAGGTCCTGCATTCCTGGCCTATCTCCGACTGCAGGAATTCAAATTCTATATAAATAATGTGAACCTTGTGAGAAAGATACAGGCAGGGGGCAGGGATGAGGCCCAGCTGGTAGATAGTTGTTAGGGCAGGGTTGCTGGCACCTGGAGCCTCCTGGTGAAAACCTGAGCCAGAAGTACAGGCTGCAATTTCAAAGGTTTGCAGCGGCGCGAAAGAGCTGACAGTGAGTGGGAGGGGACTTGTCATGAACGCAAAAGACTTAACTTCACAACCTGAATTGCCAAGGAGTAATCCTGGAGCACTGCTGGCTTTGGCAAAATCCTGCATAGCCAAACCATCTCCTGCCCAAATAAAGGCAATGAGGAGTTAATTGCCAACAGAAGAGGTGTGAAATCTAGTAATATATTCTCAACGGACAGTCCTCTAGGTTTGTTGTTTTGTGTTGAGATCACATCCAGAAATGCTCAGGGCTTACAGGCCAGGTTTTAAGACTATGAATCGACTCCTATGGGTACGTGATTTTATAAAAGAAAAAGAGGATGAAAAATTAGAGGATGAAAAATTATACTTGGAGCCAGAGTGATAGTACAGTTGGCAGGGCATATGTTTGGTCCCCGGCATCACATACAGTGCCACAAGCACTCCTAGGAGTGATTCCTAAGTGCCAAGCAAGAAATAACACCTGAGCATTACCGCTGTGTCCCAAAAAGAAAAAAGAAAAAAAAGAAAAGAAAAATTAAATTTAGCCCAAACGAGATTTTAAAGTCCATAATTTTGCTCAGAGCCTCCAACTCCTTCATTTTCCCCTAACAGCCATCTGTTGAAAGGGCTCAAGAAATTTCACCTGTGATGAAGCCAAGAGGGGTAACATAAGAATTATTGGAGTCCCAGAGGTACAGGAAGAAAACCTTGATGAAGAAGAAACTGTCAAAGACATCATTGCTACAACGTTTCCAGAGCTGAAGAACACTTGTGACCATATTCAGGAGGCCTGAAGGGTACCAGCTAGAAGAAATCCGAATAAAAATACCCCAAGACACATTCTGATCAAAATGACCAAAACCTTAGACAGAGACAAAATTCTGAAAGCAGCAAGATCGAAGAATGAAATCTCTTACAAAGGAGCATCCTTAAAATTCACAGCTGATTTTTCTGATAAAACCCTTATGGCCCGAAAACAGTGGTGGGACATAGTGAAAAAACTCAATGAAATAAATGCCTCCCAAAAAATACTTTACCCAGCGAGACTCTCATTCATAATAGAAGGAACGACACACAGTTTCACAGACAAACAACAGCTCAGGAACTTCATAGACTCAAAACCGTGGTTACAAGAACAACCAAATGGGCTACTTTAAGGCAAGAAAGGCCCCTCAAATACACCAAATTTCAACAGAACAATGGGACAAAATCCCGTAACAATAATCTCTCTCAATGTCAATGGGCTAAATGCACCAATTAAAAGACACAGAGTGGCAGGATGGATTAAAAAATTGAACCCAATATTCTGCTGCCTACAAGAAACACATTTCAATAGTCAAAGCAAACACAGACTCAGAGTCAAAGGCTGGAAAACAATCCTACAGGCAAACAGCTCCCATAAAAAAGCTGGGGTAGCCATCCTAATATAGGACCACATCGATTTCAGAGTGAGGAAGGTCATAAGAGACAGTGAAGGCCATTTCTTATTGATCAAAGTATCTGTACAACAGGAAGAACTTACAATAATAAATGTATATGCACCTAATGAGAGACCAGCAAAGTACTTAAAACAACTACTCATAGATTTGGAAAAAGACATCAACATCAACACAATAATAGTGGGAGACTTCAACACTGCTTTGTCACCTCTTGATAGATGAACCAGACTCAAGCTTAGAAAGGATATACTTCATCTGAGGGAAACAATGGAAGAAAGGGACTTAGTAGATATATACAGGACACTTCATCCACAAAAAGCTGAATATACATTCTTCTCAACCGTACATGGAACATTCTCCAAGATAGACCACATGCTGAGCCACAAAACATGCCTCCAAAAAATTAAGAAGATAGAGATTGTATCGACAATCTTCTCAGACCATAATGCGCTGAAATTAGAAGTAAATCACATACAAAAACAGAAAACTAAATCAAACACCTGGAAATTAAACAGTGCTCTACTGAACGAGTGGCTTAGACAGGAAATCAAAAGATTCCTAGAAACGAATGAAAATGAGAACACGAGTTACCAAAACTTATGGGACACAGCAAAAGCTGTGTTAAGAGGAAAGTTTATAGCTTTACAAGCATTCCTCAGGAAGGAGGAGCGAGCACACATAAGTAACCTAACCTCACAGCTTAAGAGCTTGGAGAAGGACCAAAAAAAGGAGCACAACACGAACAGGAGAAAGGAAATAATAAAATTCAGAGCAGAGATTAATGAGATGGAAACCCAAAAAACAATCCGAAAGATCAATGAAACCAAGAGCTGGTTCTTTGATAAAATTAACAAGATTGATAAGCCTCTAGCAAAACTCACAAAGAAAGGGAGAGAGAAAACCCTAATAAACCAAATCAGAAATGAAAAGGGGGTCATTACAACAGAAACTACAGAAATTCAAAGGATCCTCAGGGAGTACTTTGAGAAACTGTATGCCACGGAACATCAAAACCTCGAGGAAATGGATAAATTCCTAGACTCCTACAGACTCCCAAGGCTGAACCAAGAAGACCTGGAATACCTGAACAGACCTAACACCATCAAGGAAATTGAAATGGTAATAAAAAGTCTCCCCAAGAACAAAAGTCCTGGTCCGGATGGATTCACTAGTGAATTCTTCCAAATCTTTACAGAGGACTTACTCCCAATCCTCTTTAAGCTTTTCCACGAAATTGAAATATCAAAAACTCTTCTAAACAGTTTCTACGAAGCAAATATCACACTGATACCAAAAGCAGACAGAGATACCACAAAGAAAGAGAATTACAGACCGATATCCCTGATGAACACAGATGCAAAGATCCTCAACAAACTACTGGCAAATAGAATCCAACTACTCATCAAAAAGATCATACACCATGACCAAGTAGGATTCATCCCAGGGATGCAAGGATGGTTCAACATTCGGAAATCAATCAACATAATCCATCATATCAACAAAAGAAAAGATAAAATGCATATGATTATATCAATAGATGCAGAGAAAGCATTTGACAAGATCCAGCACCCCTTTATGATGAAAACCCTAGCCAAAATGGGTATAGAAGGGACCTTCCTCAACATAATTAAAGCGATCTACCACAAGCCTACAGCAAGCATCATCCTCAATGGGGAAAAACTAAGAGCCTTCCCTCTAAGATCAGGGACGAGACAAGGATGCCCACTCTCTGCACTGCTGTTCAATATAGTACTGGAAGTACTTGCAATAGCGATTAGGCAAGAAAAAGATATTAAGGGCATTCAGGTAGGAAAGGAAGAAATCAAGCTCTCACTATTCGCAGATGATATGATACTATACTTAGAGAACCCAATAACCTCCACCAAAAAACTCCTAGAAACAATAGACTCATATAGTAAAGTTGCAGGCTATAAAATCAATACCCAAAAGTCCATGGCTTTCCTATATGCAAACAGTGAGAGAGAAGAAAGCAACATGAAAAAAACAATCTCGTTCACAATTGTGCCCCAGAAAATCAAGTACTTAGGAATCAGCTTAACTAAGGAAATAAAGGACCTGTACAAAGAAAACTACAAAATGCTACTTCAGGAAATAAAAGAGGATATGAGGAAATGGAAAGATATCCCCTGCTCATGGGTCGGGAGACTTACCATTGTCAAAATGGCAATACTACCGAAAGCATTGTATAAATTCAATGCAATCCCTATAAGGATACCCACGACATTCTTCAAAGAAATGGAGCAAACACTCCTGAAACTTATATGGAACAATAAGCCCCCACAAATAGCTAAAGCAATTCTTGGGAAAAAGAAAATGGGAGGAATCAACCTCCCTAACTTCAAACTGTACTACAAAGCAGTAATAATTAAAACAGCATGGCACTGGAACAAAGGCAGAACTGCAGACCAATGGAACAGGGTTGAATACACTGACATCTTCCCTAAATCATATGATCATCTAATCTTTGATAAATGTACAAGTAATGTGAAGTGGAGTAAGGAAAGCCTCTTTAACAAATTGTGCTGGCATCACTGGACGGCTACATGCAAAAAAATGGGCTCAGGACTCTGCCGAACACTGTGTACAAAAGTAAGATCAAAATGGATTAAAGACCTCAACATCAGACCAGAAACCATAAGGCACATTGAAGACAAAGTTGGCAAAACCCTCCATGACATTGAAGCTAATGGTATCTTCAAAGATGCCATGCCACTGTCTGAGCAAGTGAAAACAGAGATAGATAAATGGGACTATCTTAAACTAAGAAGCTTCTGCACCTCCAAAGAAACAGTGACCAAAATACAAAGACAGTCTACAGAATGGGAAAGGATATTCGCCGAATACACATCTGACAAGGGGTTGATATCCAGGATATACAAAATACTGGTTAAACTCCACAAGAAGAAAACATCCAACCCCATCCAAAAATGGGGCAATGAAATGAACAGAAACTTTCTCAAAGAAGAAATCCAAATGGCAAAAAAGCACATGAGAAAATGCTCTACATCATTAATCATCAGGGAGATGCAGATCAAAACCACAATGAGATACCATCTCACACCTCAGAGACTGGCCCACATTCAAAAGAACAAAAGCAACCGATGCTGGCGTGGATGTGGCGAGAAAGGGACACTCCTTCACTGTTGGTGGGGATGTCGACTGGTTCAGCCCTTCTGGAAAACAGTATGGACAATTCTCAAACAATTAGAAATTGAGCTCCCATTTGACCAGCAATACCACTCCTGGGAATATATCCCAGAGAGGCAAAAATGTATAGTCGAAGTGACATCTGCACTTGTTTGTTCATTGCAGCACTCTTTACAATAGCCAGAAACTGGAAGAAACCTGAATGCCCAAGAACAGATGACTGGTTAAAGAAACTTTGGTACATCTACACAATGGAGTACTATGTAGCTCTTAGAAAAGATGAAGTCATGAAATTTACATACAAGTGGTACAACATGGAAAGTATCATGCTAAGCGAAATGAGTCAGAAAGAGAGGGATAGACATAGAAAGATTGCATTCATTTGGGGGATATAAAGTAACAAAATATGAGATTAATACCCAAGAATAGCTGAGATCAGCACCAGGAGTATTACTCCATAGCTTAGTGGCCAGTCGGGCATTCTAGAGGAAAGGGCAGCTCAGATAGAGAAGGGAACACCAAATAAAGGGTGTTTGGAGGATCCTCCCAGGAGGGGAGATGCATGTCGAAAGTGGACTATGGACTGAACATGTTTGCCACTCAATGCCTCTTTTGCAGACCACAACACCCAAAAGGAGAGAGAGAACACAAGGGATTGCCCTGCCACAGAGGCAGGGGGAATGGGGGGATGGGGGTGGGGGGGATATTATCCATGGTGGTGGAAAATGGACACTGGTGGAGGGATGGGTATCTGATCATTGTATAATCAAACCCAAGCACAAAAAATTGTAAATCTACAACTGTACCTCATGGTGTTTTACTAATAAAAAAAAATTAAAAAAAAAGAAATTTCACGAGTATGAACTTTCCATGAAGGTATAAACAGGAGAGAGCACACCAGACTGAAGCAGATGCTAGCCACCTGGAAGCCCAGAGGGCCTTCCCTGGTATCCAGTGTCCACTAGTCCCCTGAGCACAGAGCAGGGCACAGACCTCAAGTACTACCAGGTGTGGCCCCAAATCTCACCTCATCTGCTCCCCAAGCAGTGAGATACACCCAAGGAGAGGAGCTCAGAGGGATGAGCACCTGATTTACCTTTGGGGGACCTGGCATGGCTCCCCTGCATCTCAAACACACAGGCACAAGAGGGGGAGAGTCTTTGATTATCTCCAAGTTTGTAGTAAATGGAGTGGGGGGGGGGGAGAAAAGACAGGACAAACACTCCAACCCCAAAAAGATGCTCAAAGAATGCTCATGTGTCAAGACAAATTCTGGAGTGGGAGGGTTGGAGTCATACCTAGTGATGCTCAGGGGACAATATCACCTAGTGATGTTGTGGCAGGTATAACTCTGGATACCGCAAGAAAGACAAACGCCCTCCTGGCTGTACTACTGCATGAGCCCCTGAGAGTGACACATTTAGAACCTATTGCAACTGGTCCCTGGAAAACCCCTTTCTGCAAGTACTCACTTCAACAGCAGGGCACACCCCTGGTCTTGGAGAGATGGACAGTGGAGATGCTTGGAATCTGGACAGGTAAGGCAGAAATTCTTTTTTCTGAGGAAATATAATCACATAGGGTTAGCAAAGCTAATAAAGTGATAGGGTGCTTTTCTTTCAAGCAGCTAAGCTGGGGTCAATATGCAACAGGACATAGGCTCACCCACTCCAGCACTGCTGAAAATGATACATGAACTCAGAACCACGAGTAACCCCTGAGCACTGAGTGCTGCTGTGGCCAAAAATGTACAATAAATTAAGTAATGAAGACATTTTTGTGGCCGGAACGATGGTACAGCAGGTAAGGAGTTTGCCTTCCATGCGGCCAACCTGGGTTCGATTCCAGAAATCCAATATGGTCCCCCAGCACTTCCAGGAGTGATTCTTGAATGCAAAGCCTGAGTAAACCCTGAGCATCGCTGGGTGTGACCCTAAAAATCCAAATAAAAGAAATTTCTATGCAAAGAGATTGGAGACACAGTATAGCAGGTGAGGTGCTTGTCTTGCACTCGGTCAAACCAAGTTTGAATCCTGGCATCCAATACGGTGCCCTGAGCCCAGCCAGGAGTAATCCCTGAGTGCAAAGGCAGGAGATGTAACTGAGTCTTGCAGTTGTACTTCCTACAGACTAAATAATTAATTCATTTAAACGCATAAAGGTGTGGTAGCCAATAGTGATCCTAAATTGCACGATTAGAGGGTTTCGGGCCACTCTGGAAGTGCCCAAGCTACTTCCTGCTAAGATGGCATATTTGGTTGCAAGACCCACTGTAGCAACACCCTGATGCACCCCTACAGACCGCAACCTGAGTTGGCTTGAAGCTCCACACCTTGGGGCCTGAGTGACAGAATAGAAAAATGGGCATTTCTTTTGAAGGTGGCCAACCTGGGTTTAATTCTGGGCATCTCTCATGGTTCCTGGCACCACTAGGAGTGCTTGCTGGATTTAGAGCCAGGAGTAACCATAATGCCTCGCTGGGTGTGACCCCAAATGCAAAATAAATAAATCAAAAGGAAAGAGAAGCTCCCCACCTCCGTGAACTCCCAGAACCACTGAATGCACAAGAACCAGTGAAAACCAAAGGCTCTGCCAAATGCTTCTGACCCCCAAGCACATGAAGAATATTGCCAGCCCCTCCCCCCATCCAGCCCCGCCACCCCCCAAGAACGACAGGACAGAGGGGAGGGTGCTTCTTCCTTCATGCTACTGACCCAGATATGTGGTACCCTGAGCAATCCCAGGAGTGACCCCTGAACACAGCCATGTGGGGCTCAACACCCCCCACGAGGAAAAAGAATGCGCCCCCCGGTCCCTTTGATGAGGGAATCCCATGCTTTATCCCTACTCCACAATCTGCCTAAGGAACGACAGGAGGCCAGTAACGGGATGTCCTGGGGACACTGCTGGGATGACCCACCCACCCCTGTGACTGACCAGTTGCTGTAGTCGCCCCGAAACTAAGATAACGCTGAGCTGCCCTCACCCACCCCATCAGATCTGGGGGAGACTGAGACTCTCTCTAGCTCTGACGCTTTCTGCTTTGGGAGGGGCCTGAGCGATGGGTCAGCAGGGAGGGCGCTGGCCTCGCATCCCGACACCCCAAAGCGTCCTCGGATCCCCAGGGAGGGAGTCCTGGGCGCCACCGGGTAAGGGTCTAAAACACATAAAAAAAAATTAAAACGTTTTTTCCACTTTTCTTTGTTCGGTTATTGTCCTTGTTTCTGGAACTTTCAGAACAACCTTGGCGCTTCCAATTCGTTTTTCTCCTCGACCACGTGCTTCCTCTGCCCACCCACCTTTTATTTTTGGGGCCCTGGGGGTCTTTGCCCAGGGGTTACTCCGGGCCCTGGGCTCACACCAGGCTGGTCCCGGGACGCTGTGGGGTGCCGGGATCAAACCTGGCCGGCCGCGGTCCCCTCTTACGCATCTTTCTAAATAAGTTCTACTCATTAAAAACGACCATTTTTCCCTCAAAATCAATTTATAAACAAGATAAACCTCTCGGCCGGAGCGCTCAGCGCGTCCCTGGTGAGGGGCCGCCACCCCGGGCCACCACCACGGAGCAACCCCGCCGCCCACAAGGCGGAGACCCGGAGGTTCAGGCGCTCAGAGCGACCACTGGCTGGCGAGGAAACCGACCTTCCCCGACCCCCCTGCCCCCCTGGGTACCCCCTCACCCGCTCCTGACCTTCCGCAACCACGAGACCCGCCTGCACTTCCGCACAGAACGCCAAGGCCGGTAGATAAAGGTCGCGCATTTTGTGACGTCACCTGCACGGTCGCCCAGAGCCTTAAAGGGCCAGGCTTCAAATATTCCTGGCCAGGTACTTGTCTGGTCAGGAAGGTTCATTTTTCCTCGTTTGCGGGATAGGATCAGGTGATCCAGACATCAGGGGGTTGCCAGGTCTGGGATAGATAGAGAGGGAGGAGCTGAACAGATAACATGTCGAGCAGAGAGTCTTTGTATTTCCGAAGGAAATAAAATTCACAAAAATAATTTGCAAACAGCCGCCAAGACCATAACTCTGAGTCCCGACATTCATTTATTTATTCATTTACAACCCTCAGCCACATGCTAGGACTAGGCCCTCAGGATTCCTCCTGGCAGGTGCCAATGAAAAAGACTGGCTTCAACAGGGTCCCTCACTATTGGGGGCTGAGGAGCGGCCGCTCAAAGTGATCTGGCAATTCTACCTACACATGTCTACACAGAATGCTGCAGGACAGGGCCCGGCACAACCCCTGGTTGAGAACTTTGGGATGGTCAAGACTTCTGCTATCAGCAGGTGCGGCATCCTCAAGACCCGCAGCCCCCCATATTCAGCTCCACACCCAGGACAGGTTGCCCCATCCCAGAGCTGGAGGTGAAGATGCCCCAAGGATAATTCACTAACACCCGAGACCCCTGTGCCGTGCTAAATCCCTCCAGTGCAACCAGCAAAGCTACATATCCTCCTAAAGCTTCTGGAGCAAGGCAGACCCCAGGAACCCACTGGATATGGATTGGGGGGGGTAAAAAACAACCACAAAAGTGCCCCAAGAGCTGGCACAATCTCATTGATCACATTGTAGGCACTGGAGGTGAAAGGTCCTCATGTCCTGCCACTAATTGGCCTTCAGTGTCCCCCTTCGACTGAAGTATCACATTGTCCTTTAAACGCATGCCCAGAGGAGGCCTGATCCACTTGACATCATTTGGAAGTTAAGGTGCACATGGAAGACTCCCATCTGTGACATCATCTATTTCACCAAGGAGCCTTAACGTGCCAGGTTCCAAGTGCTGACAAACCATTATGGTAGCCCAGGTGAATCAGTGCAAGGGGGATGAGTTGAATCAAAAAGAGGAGAGGGAAGTGCTGGAGGGTATGGTCACAGAGTTCAGGGCAGCGAGTTAAGGTGGAGTCCCTTAACTGGTCAAACATAGAACTAATGCTCCCTAACATGTCCATCATGAAAACAAAAGCAGGTTGATTTAAAGTAAAACAGACAAGAAGGTTGTGAATGGGTCCTCGGACAGTGAGTTTCTCTGGGAAGTCATTAATCAAGATGGGTGCAGTGTCTCCGAAGCCAGCCCTGAAGATGCAGAGGAACTGGCATAGCAGCAACCCAGAGAGCTGGAGAGACACTGGACAGGAGCAAAGGGTGGGAAGAACATCAGAGAGCATTGTACAGTGAACACTCTACCCCTAGAAAACACGCTGTATAAGAACCTACAAGGAAACCCCAGGATGCAGCTCTGGAAACACGTTTTCAAACAAGAGTATGGCAAAAGAGGTTAGTACTGTGGCTTAATGCTTGCGTTAAACATGGTTTTCCTGAGTTTCATTCCTGGCATCCAAAACAACACAAACTCCTAAGAACTGCCAAGTATGGCATGAATTATATAAAACATATTTAATAAATAAATCCATGTATGGACCTACCCTAAGAACGGAGGCACATAGGAGCTAATGAGCACCAAAGTGTACTAAATCATTTTGCAGACTTTGTCTTTTGGGCAGACCAAAAACGGTTCTAATCATTCTGGTGACTAGTAGGATTGAGATTTTACCACTTGCAAACACAAAGTTTTCTCGTCTTTTCTCCTAATATAACTGAAATGAGAAGAGTAAAATCCAGGAATGTGGCCATCCTTTATAGTTAGTCATCACAGCTGATGTTATTACCTGTTGAGATGGGAGTTTGGGCATTCTGGCAGGTTCCCACCATTTGTAAAATATTTTGATCACGGGGCCTCTTCCATACTTTCATAGATCCATCAGAAATCTTTCTGTGCGTGTCAAGTCCATTTCAACTATCTCTAATCCACCCTACTAAAGAACAATGACAGGGCCATTATCCTAAACTTTTGAGAAATATTTACCCTCAATGCTTAGGGAAATCTAATAAAAATCTGAATACTAGGAATGCAGAGCTGATACAGTGGGAAGGTGCTTGATTGCACAAGATTGATCTGGATTCAAAATCCAGATTCCCATATGGATACCTATGTCCTCCCTCGCAGGTATGGATGAGCTCATAGCCAAGAGTATGGCCTGAGCAAAGTAGGTGTGACACCTCAAAACATAACAGAGGAAGGCCTGAAGTGTGGAGGTTTGCCTCTTTTTCCATTCCAAAGGATTCACTGCAACATCCTGCTTGATGTCTATCATAAATCCCACCAACCGGGGTCTCTGCCTCAAGTCCAAGTCAAAATGAGACCCTGGGATGGAGTGATAGCAAAGCGGATAGGGCGTTCTCATTGCATGCAGCCAACCCAGGTTCAATTTCCAGCATTCCATAGGGTCGCCCAAGAACAGCCAGGAGTAATCCCTGAGTGCAGATCCAGGAGTAAACCCTGTGCATCTCTGGTTTTGACCAAAAAACAAAAGACAACAAAAAAGTGACACTGATAATTGTGTTCGAGGGGTGGTTTTTGTACCCTTTTACTTAGTTCCTATTTTAATCAGTTTTCACCTGGATTCCATCATCAAGACCCATTATTTACAGGGAAGAGTGCAATAGCACAGCGGCTAGGGCGTTTCTTTGCATGTGGCTGACCCAGGTTCGATTCCCAGCATCCCATGTGGTCCCCTGAGCACAGCCAGGAGTGATTCCTGAGTGCAAAGCCAGGAGTATCCCCTGAGCATCTCTGGGTGTGACCAAAAAAAAGGACCAATTTTTTACAGGTTAACATACAAATCAAGTCCAAGTGCTGGGACACTGGCATAGGAAATAGTAATCATTACTATTATTATTATGGTTTGCTATATAAGGAAACTCAGGAGGTTAATTCAGGTTCACCAGGAGCTCAGACCTTAGTAGGCATATGAAAATACACAGTGGCAAGAACTCTTAAGAGTTTACAGAATGGGAAGATCTTTGTGTTTCCCTGAATTGCAATCATCAGCAATTCCCTTTCCCTCATAGTACTGAAGACACCAGTTTAATATGAACTTGAGAACTGTAACGTAAAGAATGAACTAGGAGTGTATATTTAAGACATCAAAAGGTTGAAGCAGAGTGTTTGCCACAAGATCCCCCAAGCACCACACTTCAAGAGTAATTCCTGAGTGCATATTCAGGAGAAACCCCAGAGCATCACCCAGGTGGGACACAAAAATGAAAAAAATGGTCAAAGGGCAAGCCATGAGGAACCCAGAGATAATGGAGGCATTGTGTATCCCACCCAAAGGCTGGGGGAGATTGAATGATGCATTCAAGGTAAATTGAAATTCAGATTTTAGGGACTGCTGGGAGTTTGTCTTGCAGGGGATGACAGGATATAATCCCTTTCCCTCCCAGGCCCACCTGGAGTTATCCTGCCTCGGGAGCCAGAAGTAACTCCATTTCTGGTTGTGCCTTATACCCACCCCTACAAAAAAGTACTTGTTTTGTGTAATGAACAAAAAGCGCTCTGTCAGGGGGATCAGGTTTATAAATTACAGATGTGAGTGATTTCAGTGATCCCTGTGATCACGGCTTTCTCTGCCTGTAGATGGTTTTTCTGGGCTCACCTCCAGTATCACATGGTCCCCTGGTACCAGATGGAGTAATCAGCTACCTGGGAAGCACCAGGAACCTTAGGATTTGCATCTTTGGGGAGGGAGACATAGTCAACAGTGCTCAGGGATTATTTATTCCTGCCTCTGCACTCAGGAGTCACTCCTCTGGGGCCAGGGTTGAAGGCTCCTAACGTCCTAAGGTCCAGCAACTCCTAATGGTTTGGAGGGAATTGATGTAGGCATGCAGGCAGATAGGGATGGCTCCCCCTCCCAAGGTAAAGGCAGTGAATTTCCCGGGAATAGCTCTGAAGTTCTGAAGGCCAACCTTGAAGAAAACAGAAACTAAGGCCTGATCACACCCTCACTTATGGCCAGTAACAGACCCAGAGAAGCTCCTGCAGAAACAAAAGGCCAGGAAAGGAATTTCAAAGATCATCACCACTCTCAACCTGCCTAGGCAACCTCCTTAGCAACGGGACTCTGACCTAGGTAAAAGCCTAGATTGGATTCCCTTCTGTTCCAGGGAGACTTCTCATTGGCTTTCCCAGACATTTGCGGGAGCAGGGCAAGTGGAGGTTCCCTGAGTGTGGGAACCAAAGTCGAACTCCAGAAGGATGTGGGACCCCCCAACACTACTTCCGACCCCCTCACTCAAATAATATATTCAGATCAGGATGTGTGGACCAGGTGGGGTGGGGTGGGGGTTGGGGGATGACTCCAGACCTCAATGGTGCTGCTTCATTCTCATGGGTCCATGAGCCAAGAGCCACCTCTGATGGATTCAACTCTCTTTCACCCGCAAAGTAAGAGAGGGGATGAGAGAGTCCAGCATCTTCCGGCCCTGGCCATGTCTGACTGGGCCTTGGGTCAGGGAATAAACTGGGGATCTGTGTCCGGGTGTCCCTGCTGCCTGGAGCTTGCCCCACTCACTCTATGTGTAGGAAGGATACCCTGTTAGCAGTACTCCAGAGCCAGCTACCCGAGAGCAAACAGGGTGACACAGGAGAGGCTTGCCTTCCTGCAGTACGATGTGTCCAACCAACTCAGTTCTAAAGGTCTCCAGACCCCACTTCCACATATCACAGCACCCCACATTGCTGAGAGTGCCATCTTCTGTCCTGAGTTTTGAGGTTCTTATACACATGAGAAGTCCCATTTGTTTTGTTCTCCATGGAGGAGAAGTCAGATTCAACTCCAGCATCTCCAGATGTCTGGGGTGAAGGTAACAGCAATCAGAGAAAGTAGGGTGTGTTAAGGAGAATTTTAATTAATATACGTGGGGAGAGAGTCACACCAGCATTGCTCAGAGATTCCTGCTGCTGGGACTCTCGGGGCCGAGAGAAATAACCACAAAAAAACTGCCTTTCTTCGAACACTCTTGAACTTATTCGCTAATGTGGCTTGGCACATGCCTCAGGCAACCGCAAGCGAACGTCCAAGCTGGCAAAACAATGCAGAGAAGCCATAAAGGATGACCTCAAAGACAGGAGAACAGCGATGCTGGTAGATGCGGCAGAAGCCGGGAAAAGGTATCGTAATGCCCTCCTGTCCTTCACCAACTACAAGACCAAGATGACTCCCCTCGACATCCTGATGGATCTATCACATCATCCAGAAGGGAAATGGAGAAGATTATTCATGACTTCTACTCAGATCTCTTTAATAGCCACGTCCACTTGCCCACATACCACATTCTGCACCATTGATATATCATTCTGAATGTTCTCCCTTCAAAATTCAACATGCTATCTCGTCGGTAAAGAAACAAAGAGCACCTGGCCCAGACAAGATCAGACCTGAACACTTGAAGAACTTACCATCAGTACTCATCAATACACTGGCTCGGCTCTTCACACGCTGTCTGAATGCAAGGTTCCATCCCAATGGAAAACCAGCAAGACCATACTACTATACAAGAAGGAAGGCATCCACGCATTGGCAACTATCACCCAATCTACCTATTGTCTCTCATCTACAATCTGTACACTCGAGTCATCCTGAATAGGATTAGCAGAATACTAGATGAAGAACAACCATGTGAACAAGGTGGGTTCCGAAAAGGATTCAGTACCATCTACAATATCCACACAATTACTAAGCTCATTGAGGTTTCTCAGGAGTTCAAGATGCCGCTCTGTCTAACGTTCATTGATTTAAAGAAGGCCTTTGCTTCTATGGAGACGGAAGCACTCATAGAAGCCCTAGCAAATCAGGGTGTACAAACTCAATACATCAGGATCCTCCGTGAGGTCTATTATGGATTCACTACAAGGATCTGATCACTCTACAAAGAAGTAATTATCCATGTCAAGAGAGGGGTTCGGCAGGGTGATACCATTACACCAAAACTCTTCAGTGCCACCCTTGAGAACATCAAGCGACGACTGGAATGGGAAGGAATGGGAGTGAAGATAGCAGGTAGGCAACTATACCACCTCTACTTTGCTGATGACATCATTCTAATAACACCCAACATCAGCCAAGAGGCAGAAATGATGACCAACTTCGACCGTGAGTGTGGAAAGGTCGGACTACAGCTGAATTACGAAGCATCACAATTACGAAGACAATGTTTATGAGAAACAACCTCGTTTCTGATCCTCCATTCGCTTTCAATGGAACCACCACCTCCGAATGCAACAGTTATATATACCTAGTTCGAGAAAGAAACATGATGAATGATCTGGCACCTGAGTTTCGCAGGAGGATGAGAGCGTCTTGGAATGCCTTCAAGGGCATTGAAGAAATAACTAAGAGGACAAAGAACCTCCAGCTTCAAGCACATGTCTTCATTTCCACTGTTCTTCCTGCATTAACATATGACTCAGAGACCTGGGCCCTATGTAAACAGGATGAGAACGCTACTTGGGTCTCTCAAAGAGGAATCGAAAGAGCTATGGTTGGAATATCACGCATCACTCAAATGAGAGATAGAATCCGGAGTTCTGATCTCCATCAACGGTCAAGAATCAGGGACACTGTCTGATCTTCTAAGGTATCAAAAATCAGATGGGCTGGACACGAAATGAGGTTTAAAGACAACCACAGGCCTAGACCCATTACTGACTGAATTCCACGGGACGTCAAAAGACTGCGTGGACGCCCACCTACAAGATGTTCAGATTTCTTCCTCAAGACCCTGAAAAATCGGTTTGAGGCTCTGCATGTTCCTAGAACAAACAGATGCCATTGGGCTACACTAGCACACAACAGGCATGCATGGAGACGTTACTGACACACACTCGAATAAATCGATGAATAAAGGGAGATCAATTGATATATTTTTTAGGTTTTAGAATTACTGCTTTTATGCACCTACATGGTTGGGACTGGAAGATACTGTCTTGAGTGAAGTTAGCCTGAAAAAGAAACAAAAACAGGATGCTGTTCACTCATCTGTGGAATACCGAACACTGGATGTGGAAATGTAATTGAAAGGGGCTGCGTAAATCATCCCTGATTCCAGTGTTTACAGAGAAGCTGGACAAAGAAGGAAAGAAATTTGGGGCGGAATAGACCCGGAATTTTACAGGGATCAGTGATTCATTTATGCCAGTGACATGAGTGAGGGGTGTAGCCATTTACCCAAAACACAGATGCAACAGAACTGAAAACAAGAGATCTAAGCTGTCACAACTGAAACCTAGTCATGTGCTTGTCCAGATGACAGGTGGGGGCAGAGTGGGCACCTGGGTGGGGAGGGAATTCGGGAACACGGGTGGAGGGAAGTTGATGCAGGAATTGGTGTTCAATGATTGTATGCCTAAATACAACTATCAATAACATTGAAAATACTGGCATTTTAATGAAGACTTTAAAAAACAATACAATAAAATAAATTTCCAGATTTCAGCACCCACTGAGGTTAAAGACCCTCTAGCCCAGTCATTAGGCTCCGATATTTTTCCTGTGATGCTGAGACCATATATGTGGTTGTGGGGATGGAGCCGGACCCCACCTTTGAAGTCGCATGCTCGGTCCACTGAGCACTCCAATGGCATAATAGTTTCAACAAGAGAATCTTACAGCACACTTGTATGCAATACCCCTGTTCCCTAAAGAAATTGCTGTATTGTCACATCCTAAACCTGTGATTTGAGTTCTGAAATCAAACAAAATGCACAATGAGAATTAGTCCAATGTTGAATGGAATGCAGTTGAATAACCAAGCAGATGGAGGACATCTCCATAGTTCTCACAGTCCAAGCAAGCCTACAGAAAGGGAAAATCTGTGGGAAGTGTTGCTGGGAGTAGCTCAGCAATCCCCCCAAAAAAACCTTTTGGGTTTTGTTTTTAATCAGATGCAGTGATGCTTGGGATACCATAGGGGATGCTGGACATCGAAGGTAGGCGGCATCTGTAAGGCGAGAACCCACCGTGATGCACTGCTGTTCTCGTCCTAATTAACTTCACTATGGGCTCACAGTAACAATTTAACATGCACACAATAAAACAGTTTTTGGTGCGTACAAGCGTACAGTAGGTAGGCATTTGCCTAGCATGAAGCTGACAGGGTTTGATCCTTGAACACTGCTAAAAGCAACTTACGAGAACCACCAGGAATAACTGCTGAGCATCCCCAGGCCCCATAACAAAAGAAAACTCAATTTCTTCCCATATTCAAAAAGCCATGGCAATGATCCAAAGGCAAAGATATGCATGGTGTCATATTGACTGAGAGGAGTCCAGAAAGGGCACCCGACCCTTTAGGTGTACAGTCTGGCCAGTTATACAACTGGGAAAACAAGAGCCTTGAAACACATGGACTACTTGACATACCTGACAGATAGGGAAGAATCACAACAAAGTCAAGAAAGGAAAGCACTGGATCTGTCTGTAATGAACAGCTCCAGGGAGAAGACACCCCTACCCCATGCCACACCCCCACATTACATGTTCTACGAATGAGAAGGGGACGCTCAATGTCCAATGAGCAATGAAAAGATGTTGTGGACTGGAGGACTCCTGGGTTGGCCACATGCAGAGTAAGCATCCTACTTGCTCTACTATTACTCTGGTCATTTCTAAATAAACGGGAGAAAACGGGGGAAAATGGGAGAGCACTTAGAAAGCTTTCAGGTTTCAGTCTCGGTCATACAATGAAATACCCGTCCCTTCACCGTGCCCATTTTCCATCACTAAAAACCCAAGTATAACGCCATTCCACAGCCTTCTTCTAACTATGGGGCAGATAATTTCCAATTATTCTCTCTACTTTGATTACATTCAATATTTTGACACAAGACCCACCATTATTATTTGGGATTTTATTCTGGCACTTAGATCTGGTGAAAACGCAACAGTAGACAATTCTTTTTTGATTGCTGGTTATAAATAACATATGATTTTGGAATTATGAAATTTTAACAACTAAATCTGGAGGAATTTCTGCAAAAACCTGCTGGGTTCCGAGATTTGTTCCTGAGTCTCTGGGATTATGGCCATTAAACAGCTTCATCACGAGCCAGAGAGGTGGTTCGTGGGAATGACTTAGGCTCTTGTTGGGGTGGGAAGGAATTGGCCAGCTCCACACCCATCCTGCGAGGCCCCACGTATCTTGGTGAGTGTGGGCCCAAACCTGACTTTCCAAAGGCCTTTGGTGGATGGAGGCCACTGAGCCGCCAAGGAGGAGTAGTTGGGGGGACAGCACCAATTCCCCTTGGGGTGGACCTGGGACAGTAACCTACTACAGGGTCCAGATGCTTTTCTGCTAAAAGGCACTGGGTTTCGAGATTTGTCTCTGAATCTCTGGGATCATGACCATTACTAACCTTGATCACGAGCCACAGAGGTCAATTGTAGACGCCAAACAACTCGGGGTTTCGTTGGGGCAGGGGGAAAAGGGCCGGCTCCACCACCATCCCATTAGGCCCTGCATGTCTCCTCACTGCAGTCCCAAACCTAACCGTCCAGAAGCCCTAAGAGATGGCGGCCACTGAACCGCCAGGCACAAAACCTATTCCCACCTGAAATACCCAGCTTTGGTAACCTACTGTGGGGACAGAACATATTTCTTCTGAAAGCCACTGGGTTCCAAAATTAGTTTCTGAGACTCTGGGATCATGGCCATTAAACAGAGTGATCAAGAGCCAGTGAGTTTGTACATGGGCAACGACTCGGGGTCTCATTGAGGTGGGGAGGAATGTGCAGAGTCCAGCCCAATCCCATGAGGCCTTGCATGTCTTGTCACTGCAGGCCCAAACCTGTCTGTCCAATGGTCTCTGGAAGATGGTGGCCACCGAGCAACCAAGTGGGATCAGGCAGAGACACACACCCTTTCCCCCTTATGGTGATCTGTCGCCGGTAGCTCATTGCGGGTATCGGGCATATCTCTGCAAAAAGCCGCTGGGTTCCGAGATTTATCCCTGAGTCTCTGGGATCATAGCCTTTAAGAGGTTTGATCAGGAACCAGAGAGACCTTGCCTCCAATTATATAGCTGAGTAGGAAATGGTTTGTTGTTGTGTCTTGCACATACCTAACTTTGGCTGTTTACTTTCTTGGAAAACTTTGCCCAAAGCTTTTGTTGTCTGGCCAAAGGCACAACATCTATTTCGGAGTATCTGGAAGTCTGATGGTGCCATCAGGCTGCTGATGCAGTCGACTTACAGGCACAGATTGACCTGCTGGCGGTACCATAATACCGTGTTGTAGAAAATCTATATATGGGAAAAAACACTAATAGTGGGGTTGGAATCACCTTGAAGCGGCTAGGATGCCTGCCTCCCCATCCGCTAGGTACCCAGCAGCACCACAGAATAATTCCTGAGATGCAAAACCAGAAGTAAACCTTGTGCATCAAAGAATCCCTTCCAACACCCCTGAATAAA
Source organism: Sorex fumeus (assembly GCF_029834395.1). Classification (NCBI taxonomy): domain Eukaryota; kingdom Metazoa; phylum Chordata; class Mammalia; order Eulipotyphla; family Soricidae; genus Sorex; species Sorex fumeus. Next base: position 1,456,962 of record NW_026606165.1, read on the forward strand.
AGCAGCTATTAAAATTAATCCAAGGAGGGGCTGAAGTGATAGCAGAGCGGGTAAGAGGTTTGACTTGCATGTGACCAACCCGGGTTCGAATCCCATAAACAATATGGTCCCCTGAGCTTTACCAGGAGTAATTTCTGAGTGCATAAGTCAGGAGAAACCCATGTGAAACGCTGAGTGTGACACAAAAAGCAAAAAAAAATTATAATCCAAAGAGTAAATTTTCAAGGCATATACCTCTCACTTGTCTAAACACACCCCAAAGTGCCAAACCCAGCACTGAAGCCAATGAAAATGACTGGCGGCAAAAGTGTCCCTTTCCTTTGGGGGCTGCCCGTGAACATATCTGGAGTTTCGATAAGTGTTATTTCCAGTCCAAAGGGGCCAAACAGGGTCCTTCACAGTCTCCAGTAGAGAGGAACGAGATGATCAAGACCCCCACTCTTTGCAGGCTCCTCACACCAAGGCCTGAAGTCCATGTGCCCAACCTCCAGTGCCGTCTTGGACCTGGATCGATGGTGGCTGCAGGGGCCCTCAGGATAACGCACCTTCACCCATGATGCCTGAGCGACATAACAGCACCCAATGCACCCCTAAAAAGCTCCACATCCACTAAAGCCTGGATATCCAGAACAAGTAAGAAACAAGCTTGAATGCACCACACAAGCTGGCTAGACCTGGCGCTCAAGTTGCCAAACCAGGGTGCTCAAGCATCCCAAATCCTAACACAGGAAACACTGAAGAATGAAGGATTACCTATTTTTCCATTTTCAAAGTATTCAATGCTGCATCTTGGTTGATTTCTGCCATAATTCCCGCTAACCAGCCCCACTGGGCCAAGCAAACAAACATAGCAAACAATAATAGAGTAGTGAGCCATGACAGCTCTGAGCAGGAGGTTGTTTCTGTACCCGTTTATTCAGTCAACTTCCTCCTTATTTTCATCACCATGACCATTAATTACAAATTAACACACAAGCAATTCCAAGCACAAGAATAATGGCATAGGTGCAGCCCGGGTGAAAATCAGCAGGCTTCAGCATAGTACTTCCCACATTCCTTACATATATACGGTTTCACTCCACTGTGAATTCTCCTATGTATAGTCAAATGCGAGGATGAAGTAAAGGCCTTTCCGCATTCCTTACATATATATGGTTTCTCTCCAGTGTGAATTCTCCTATGTACACTAAGTCTTGAGGCTCCAGCAAAGGCCTTTCCACATTCCTTACATATATACGGGTTCTCTCCAGTGTGAATTCTCCTATGTAAAGTAAGGCTTGAGGATTGAGCAAAGGTCTTTCCACATCCCTTACATATATATGGTTTCTCTCCAGTGTGAATTCTCCTATGTACACTAAGTCTTGAGGCCAAAGCAAAGGCCTTTCCACATTCATTACATATATACGGTTTCTATCCAGTGTGAATTCTCCTATGTACATTCAGGCTTGAGGCTGTAGCAAAGGCCTTTACACATTCCTTACATATATACGGTTTCTCTCCAGTGTGAATTCTCCTATGTACATTAAGGCTTGAGGCTGTAGCAAAGGCATTCCCACATTCCTTACATATATAAGGTTTCTCTCCAGTGTGAATTCTCCTATGTACACGAAGGCTTGAGGCCAAAGCAAAGGACTTCCCACATTCCTTACATATATACGGTTTCTCTCCAGTGTGAATTCTCCTATGTACACTAAGGTTTGAGGCTTCAGTAAAGGACTTCCCACATTCCTTACATATATACGGTTTCTCTCCAGTGTGAATTCTCCTATGTACACGAAGGCTTGAGGCTTCAGCAAAGGACTTCCCACATTCCTTACATATATACGGTTTCTCTCCAGTGTGAATTCTCCTATGTACACTAAGTTTTGAGGCCAAAATAAAGGCCTTTCCACATTCCTGACAAACATAGGGTCTCTCTCCAGTGTGAATTTTCCAATGTTCACTAAGTCTTGAGGCCAAAGCAAAGGTCTTTCCACATTCCTTACATATATACGGTTTCACTCCAGTGTGAATTCTCCTATGTTCACTAAGTTTTGAGGATTGAGCAAAGGCCTTTCCACATTCCTCACATATATACGGTTTCTCTCCAGTGTGAATTCTCCTATGTACACTAAGGCTTGAGGATTGAGCAAAGGCCTTCCCACATTTCTTACATATATACGGTTTCTCTCCTGCGTGAATTCTCCTATGTACACTAAGATTTGAGGCTTTCGCAAAGGCCTTCCCACATTCCTTACATATATACGGTTTCTCTCCAGTGTGAATACTTCTATGTATACTGAGGCCTGAGGAACGAGTAAAGGCATTAGCACACTCCTGACATATATAAGGCTTCTCTCCACTATGCGTTTTCATAGGTCTATTAAGACTAGAGGTCTGAATAAAGACCTTCCCACATGTCTGACATTCATGAGGTTTCTCTCCTGTATGAATTCTCCTATGCATAATAAGATGTGATGATTGATCGAAGGCCTTCCCACATGCTTCACATGCAAAAGGTTTCACTCCTGAATTTATATTCATATGGTCATGATGGAGTAACCCTTGACTCACACTTTGTTCTTGGGGCTGACATTTCTGGGGATTCTGTCCACTGTGGCTTTCTAAGGGAACACCACAGTGCTGAGAAAATGGGGAGGCTTCACCACATTCCTTACACCTATTTGGGTTCTGCTCACGGTGACTGTGGTTGAGGATATGTTGCTGTGAGGGACTCACTATAAACAGTGCTTCTCTCCATAGCAGGTGCCCAATTGGGGAATTTTGTGTCTGTGAACTGAGAATAACACACTCCAAGGAACTTTTTCCAGGAGAGGGCTTCTTCAGAGTGAGGTAGCTCTCACCATTCTGATCACCCTCAGACGACATCCCGCCTGTCTCGGCGCCCTCATGGGGCTGAGGGCAGGATTGATCACTAGAGACATTATCATACAGTGCAGGATCAGAGACATTCCACTCGGGGTGGCAGCTTTCCTGTAGAACAACAGATGATTCTAATTATTGACTTATTCACTGAGTCTTCCTGTCAAAAAAAATAGAGCCTTTCAGATGTAGTTTCACAGATATGCACAGCAAAAATGCAATTACTGAAATATGAATTGTCTTACTATTGAATAACTTCATGTTACCGTAACTTGGACGCACAACATTGATGGATAGAGAGTAAATTCTGTGACTTTCCCCCCTTTTAAATTAATGAAGGAATACAACTAGAAATAATTCCTTCTATAGAAAACGGACACATCCATTTCAGGAGAAAATGAAATACATCCACAGTGGGTTTGGTTAAAGCTCAGAGTGGAACCTGTGATGCAGGAGTGAAGACCATGCTGCATCGTAACGCAGCTGAGACAGACCACGTGGCCATTGCAAAGCTCTCACCACAAGTGATGCCTTTCAGAATCAATGAAGTTTTTTCTTCTTTCTGTTTTGTAGTTTCTATTTATTGGGGGTTGGGTGGGTGGAGGGGCACACCATGCAGTGTCTAGGATCAGTTCTGTGGGTCTATGCTGTCTATAAGGCGTGCTGGGTAAGGACCATCCATCCCTATGCAAAACAAGTATATTTATCACTGCACCATCTCTAGGGCGCACAAATTAGCTTTCTAAACAACTACCACTGTCAAGCCAATCAAAACTCACAGTATTTTTTATACATGGTTGATTTCAGCACCTAGCAAAGCTAAGAGTCCTCTACTCCAAGCATCAGGTTTTGGAATTTCTCCCTGCCAATCCCAGTCTTCCACCTTTACAATCACATACTTGGTCCACTCCTGCTGGCATAATATTTATTCTGTATTCGTGAATCTTACCAACTCACTCGTACTTGCTGACCCCATTCCCAAATCAAAGTGCTGTACTGCCAAATCCTGAAGTCGCGGTTTCAGTTCTGAAACTGAAGAGAACATGCAATTCACAAATGTCACTCATGTCACAATATGTAGCAAAATGATGCCATGTAGTTAAGAGTACATCTCTGTGGTTCTCAAAGTCCAAAGAGTCCCACACTAAACAAAATATTCGGATAGTGGAAAACTGAGAGGATCTTGGCAATTCTACACTAGGTTATGTTTGTGTTTTTGAGCAGACCTGATGATGTTCGGGGAACCAGGTTATTGAACAGGTCACATTCAGGCACTGCAAGGCGCTCCCAGCTTTACTATCGTTTAGATCCAAAAAATCTCTGTTATGGTCTTACTTATTCGAAAGCCATGGAAGCAAATTACAGGATCATTCTGTGATTGACAGTCCAGGGAAATGAAGAGCAGCTTGAGTGCGGCGCAGACCCAAGGATCCAGGACACCAAGGCCCCGGCCTCAGCAGCATGTTTCACACATGCTCAGGGCACCCATACACTGCACAGGACCTGAGCCAGGAAGGGTCCTCAGACACTCACCCGCACACACGCCTCTCCAACCCGACCTCAGAGCTCCTCCTTCCAGCCAGGACATCACTGCAGGCTTCATTCCAGTGTGCCCTGCCCCAACAGAGACAGAGACATGGATAAGTCACAGGGAAAAGGTGACAGGTAAATGCCCATGTTTTCCTGATATAAGTGGGCATATATCTGAAAAGCATGAACAGAATGTCCATTTCCAAAATTCCACATATTTCTAGTTTTTCGAGAGCTAAGACCCAAGAAAATAGCACAAATATTCTAGACCTGGCCTTGTGTATGGCCGACAGGGGGTTGATTAGCACAGTATGTTTTTATTTTTTGTCTTGTTTTGGGTCTCACCTGGCAATGATCAGGGCAGACTCCTGACTCTGTATTCAGAAATCACTGCTGCTGGTGCTCGGGGATGACATGGGTTGCCGGGAATTTAACCCACGTGCGCCGCTTGCAAGAAAATCACTTTCCTCCCTGTACTGTCTCTCTAGGCCCAGCAGCACATGGGGTTTCCTGGGCCCCTCATGAACTTTTCACGGATTTCAGTAACACTAAGTGCATAATAAATCTGGAAATGACCAAGGATGACAAGAGACCCTTATTTTTTAAGCTAAAAATGTATCCAGAAAGAAAGCACAGCAGGAGTTTCTCACGGACAATCCAGTTGCGATACCCGATATCTCCTAGGGTCCCTCATGCCAGCCAGGAGCGATCCCTGAGTGCAGAGTCCAGAAGCAAAACCTAAGTCTTGCTGAAGTCTCACAAGAACCATTAGAAGTAAATAAAAGCACTGAAATAGGGCAGCGTCTAATGAGTTGAGAGACGAGATATCAAATACTCTGTGGTGGGAAAGAGATAGTACAGCAGATAAGACAGAAGTGCTGCACACACATGTGGGTTTGATCCCAGGCAGCCCATATGGTCTTGGAGCAAGGCCAGGTGTGGATCCTGAATACAAAGGAAGGAATAATCCCTAATCCCTAAGGAAAAAAGAAAATGCAAAAACCGTCTGACTTGAGTGACTGGTGCAAAAGTACGGGGGGTGAGGCACCGACAGTTTAACTTGCCAAGAGGTTTCAATATACGGTTCCATATGGCCCCTGAACACTCTTAGGAGTCATACTTTAGCACAGACCCAAGAGAACTGTGGACTGTGCCCCCCAAACAAAGGAAACAGCAAAACCAATTAAACACACAAAATTTCGTATAGTACACAAAGTAAATTGTTGCACTAATGGATGGAATTATTTAAAGGGACCTGAGTGATAACTGGGCAGATAGGGATCTTCCCATGGACACAGTCGAAAACGGTTGATCTGAATCACCCCATACGGTCCGGCTACCCCACAAGTGTAATTCCTGAAGACAAAGCTGAGAGTAAGCCCTGAGTATCCACAGGTGAACCCTAAAAAAAACGAGGGAGGGAAGAGCTACTGCACACCCGTCACAGAGCTACTGTTGGACACACAGCTGCCGCCCAACCCCAGGGAGCCAACGCGGGTCTGTTCAGACATGGTTGGCTCCACACTGCTCTCACCGACAGGCTGCAGATTCTGGTAGGTCTCCAGCATCACGTCCCTGTAGAGCTTCCGCTGAGAGGCCTCCAGGCATGACCATTCCTCTGGGATGAAGTTCACAGCCACATCATGGAAAGTCACTGCGTCCTGAGTCAGCACACGAAGAGGGTGGGAGTCAGAGTCTATCTTAGCCTCATTCCCACTACTCTGAGGCCAGGTCCCAGGGTCCTATATTGTCGCTGGGCCTCTCCACTTCGAATGAACCAGCCTCCATGCTCACGCATGACTGACGGGCTCCAAAAATCACATAAGGCAACTGGATCTGCTAAAGTGGGAGGACGTTATACAGAAGGTTCTTGGATGTATCTGACTTTCCTGGTAACCACCCGGCCAATTCGAGCATCACTGGTCCAGTGAGCACTGTAGAGAGGATCACCTGAACACAGACTTGTACGATCCAAAAGACTATCCCTGGGTGTAGCAAAAAAACACTGCACGGTCACCGCTGCACCCCCACAGCTCATGACCACTAGGATTTAGAACTCGACAGTCCGTATAGACAACTACTCAGAGCAGTGCATGGCATGTGTGACTGTAGGAACTCACTGCACTGTACCGCCCCAAATCCCGCTCAAATAAGGTAGAAGTTTCTTGACCCCAACATCTCTACTGGCTGCAGAGATCCTTGACTCTTTCTCCTTGGGATCAGCGCATGCCCAGAAATCCACACACAAGATTATGTGAACGTAAGACTATATGACCAAGCAGGTAGTCTCTCTAAAGTAGGAAGGACAAAACAGGAGAAAAGCAAGTCTGGGGACCCAAGTCACTGTAGTTCCCAGGGCGCAAACGGGGCCAGCACACCCCAGGGTGCTTTGAGGCCAGTCAGTTGTGAATCCAGAGCACAGAGTCAAGAGGACAGCTGATGACAAAAACAATGCAAAAGAAGCCGAAGCAGCAGGTTGGCGTAACAGGACAGCTGTTCCAGGGACAGCATGTAGGACTGGCGGTCCCCAACATCCCATATGGTCCAAAAGCACTGCCAGGGGCAATGCCAGAGTGCAGCACAAGAAATGATTGCAAGAATCCTTGCTCTGCCACCCCAAAGAAAACAGAAAACCCAAGATGAAACCTTTGGACCTCCAGCATCCCATTCGTCACCTAGACCTTACAGGAAATAGCATTGAGCACTGAGATTTGAGTACTCCTCATGCACCACTGGGTCGGCCCCAAGGCTAAATAAAACAAAATAAACATACACAAAAGCAGCTTCAAGGTCATAAGAGACAGTGAAGGCCATTTCTTATTGATCAAAGGATCTGTACAACAGAAAGAACTTACAATAATAAATGTATATGCACCTAATGAGAGACCAGCAAAGTACTTAAAACAACTACTCATAGATTTGGAAAAAGACATCAATAGCAACACAATACTAGTGGGAGACTTCAACACTGCTTTGTCACCTCTTGATAGATCAACCAGACTCAAGCTTAGCAAGGACATACTTCATTTGAGGGAAACAATGGAAGAAAGGGACTTAGTAGTTATATACAGGACACTTCATCCACAAAAAGCTGAATACACATTCTTCTCAAGCGTACATGGAACATTCTCCAAGATAGACCACATGCTGAGCCACAAAACATGCCTCCATAAAATTAAGAAGGTAGAGATTGTATCAACAATCTTCTCAGACCATAATGCGCTGAAATTAGAAGTAAATCACACACAAAAACAGAAAACTAAATCAAACACCTGGAAATTAAACAGTGCACTATTGAACAATGAGTGGATTAGACAGGAAATCAAAGAGGAAATCAAAAGATTCCTAGAAACGAATGAAAATGAGAACACGAGTTACCAAAACTTATGGGACACAGCAAAGGCTGTGTTAAGAGGAAAGTTTATAGCTCTACAAGTATTCCTCAGGAAGGAGGAGCGAGCACACATAAGTAACCTAACCTCACAGCTTAAGAGCTTGTAGAAGGACCAAAAAAAGGAGCACAACCCGAACAGGAGAAAGGAAATAATAAAACTCAGAGCAGAGATTAACGAGATGGAAACCCAAAAAACAATCCGAAAGATCAATGAAACCAAAAGCTGGTTCTTCGAGAAAATTAACAAGATCGATAAGCCTCTAGCAAAACTCACAAAGAAAGGGAGAGAGAAAACCCTAATAAACCGAATCAGAAATGAAAAGGGGGTCATTACAACAGAAACCACAGAAATTCAGAGGATCCTCAGGGAGTACTTTGAAAAGCTTTATGCCACGGAACATCAAAACCTCGAGGAAATGGATAAATTCTTAGACTCCTACAGACTCCCAAGGCTGAACCAAGAAGACCTGGAATACCTGAACAGACCTATCACCATCAAGGAAATTGAAATGGTAATAAAAAGTCTCCCCAAGCACAAAAGTCCTGGCCCGGATGGATTCACTAGTGAATTCTTCCAAATCTTTAAAGAGGACTTACTCCCGATGCTCTTTAAGCTTTTCCACGAAATTGAAATATCAAAAACACTTCTGAACAGTTTCTACGAAACAAATATCACACTGATACCAAAAGCAGACAGAGATACCACAAAGAAAGAGAATTACAGGCCAATGTCCCTGATGAACACAGATGCAAAGATCCTCAACAAACTACTAGCAAATAGAATCCAATTACTCATCAAAAAGATCATACACCATGACCAAGTAGGATTCATCTCAGGGATGCAAGGATGGTTTAACATTCGGAAATCAATCAACATAATCCATCATATCAACAAAAGAAAAGATAAAAAGCATATGATCATATCAATAGATGCAGAGAAAGCATTTGATAAGATCCAGCACCCCTTTATGATGAAAACCCTAGCCAAAATGGGTATAGAGGGGACCTTCCTCAACATAATTAAAGCCATCTACCACAAGCCTACAGCAAGCATCATCCTCAATGGGGAAAAACTGAGAGCCTTCCCTCTAAGATAAGGGACGAGACAGGGATGCCCACTCTCTCCACTGCTGTTCAATATAGTACTGGAAGTACTTGCAATAGCGATTAGGCAGGAAAAAGATATTAAGGGCATTCAGGTAGGAAAGGAAGAAATCAAGCTCTCACTATTCGCAGATGATATGATACTCTACTTAGAGAACCCAATAACTTCCACCAAAAAACTCCTAGAAACAATAGACTCGTATAGTAAAGTTGCAGGTTATAAAATCAATACCCAAAAGTCCATGGCTTTCCTATACGCAAACAGTGAGAGAGAAGAAAGCAACATGAAAAAAGCAATCCCGTTCACAATTGTGCCCCAGAAAATCAAGTACCTAGGAATCAGCTTAACTAAGGAAGTAAAGGACCTGTACAAAGAAAACTACAAAATGCTACTTCAGGGAATAAAAGAGGAAATGAGGAAATGGAAAGATATCCCCTGCTCATGGGTCGGGAGACTTAACATTGTCAAAATGGCAATACTACCGAAAGCATTGTATAAATTCAATGCAATCCCTATAAGGATACCCATGACATTCTTCAAAGAAATGGAGCAAACACTCCTGAAATTTATATGGAACAATAAGCCCCCACGAATAGCTAAAGCAATTCTTGGGAAAAAGAAAATGGGAGGAATCAACCTCCCGAACTTCAAACTGTACTACAAAGCAGTAATAATTAAAACAGCATGGTACTGGAACAAAGGCAGAATTGCAGACCAATGGAACAGGGTTGAATACACTGACATCTCTCCTCAATCATATGCTCATCTAATCTTTGATAAAGGTGCAAGTAATGTGAAGTGGAGTAAGGAAAGCCTCTTTAATAAATTGTGTTGGCATCACTGGACGGCTACATGCAAAAAAATAGGCTCAGAACTCTGCCTAACACCATGTACAAAAGTAAGATCAAAATGGATTAAAGACCTCAACATCAGACCAGAAACCATAAGGTACATTGAAGATAAAGTTGGCAAAACCCTCCATGACATTGAAGCTAATGGTATCTTCAAAGATGCCACACCACTGGCCGAGCAAGTGAAAACAGAGATAGATAAATGGGACTATCTTAAACTAAGAAGCTTCTGCACCTCCAAAGAAACAGTGACCAAAATACAAAGACAGTCTACAGAATGGGAAAGGATATTCGCCGAATACACATCTGACAAGGGGTTGATATCCAGGATATACAAAATACTGGTTAAACTCCACAAGAAGAAAACATCCAACCCCATCCAAAAATGGGGCAATGAAATGAACAGAAACTTTCTCAAAGAAGAAATCCGAATGGCAAAAAAGCACATGAGAAAATGCTCTACATCATTAATCATCATGGAGATGCAGATCAAAACCACAATGAGATACCATCTCACACCTCAGAGACTGGCCCACATTCAAAAGAACAAAAGCAACCGATGCTGGTGTGGATGTGGCGAGAAAGGGACACTCCTTCACTGTTGGTGGGAATGTCCACTGGTTCAGCCCTTCTGGAAAACAGTATGGACGATTCTCAAAAAATTAGAAATTGAGCTCCCATTTGACCCAGCAATACCACTCCTGGGAATATATCCCAGAGAGGCAAAAATGTATAGTCGAAGTGACATCTGCACTTGTTTGTTCATTGCAGCACTCTTTACAATAGCCAGAAACTGGAAGAAACCTGAGTGCCCAAGAACAGATGACTGGTTAAAGAAACTTTGGTACATCTACACAATGGAGTACTATGTAGCTGTTAGAAAAGATGAAGTCATGAAATTTACATACAAGTGGTACAATATGGAAAGTATCATGCTAAGCGAAATGAGTCAGAAAGAGAGGGATAGACATAGAAAGATTGCATTCATCTGGGGGATATAAAGTAACAAAGTAAGAGATTAATACCCAAGAATAGCTGAGATCAGCACCAGGAGGATTACTCCATAACTTAGAGGCCAGCCGGGTATCCTAGAGGAAAGGGCAGTTCAGATAGAGAAGGGAGCACCAAATAAAGGGTGTTTGGAGGATCCTCCCAGGAGGGGAGATGCATGTCGAAAGTAGACTATGGACTGAACATGTTTGCCACTCAATGCCTCTTTTGCAGACCACAACACCCAAAAGGAGAGAGAGAACACAGGGGATTGCCCTGCCACAGAGACAGGGGGGATGGGGGGATGGGGGTGGGAGGGATATTATCCATGGTGGTGGAAAATGGGCACTGGTGTAGGGATGGGTATCTGATCATTGTATAATTGAAACCAAAGCACAAAAAATTGTAAATCTACAACTTTAAAAAAAAATAAAATACAATAAAGGGAAAAAAATTTAAAAAAAAAAGTAAAAGCAGCTTCAAACAGCAGAATGGGACGGTTTGATCGGAAGTCTCATCTTGGAATCCGTCCAAAAGAAACTCAAAACAGATGGTCCAGGAAGCCTGGGCACTCCTGGTACTACCTCATGTCATTCTATCCCTCTACTCCTACCTGGGGACAGTTTATCAGAAGCCGCGTCACCATCTTCTCCTGTCACTGTTGTTCTGAGGATCAGCAGGAGGCTCCGTGCAAAAACCTGGAGAAGTAGGAACATTGAGCACCAAACAGGAGCAACTTCTCCCACTCCTGATCTCAGACCAGCCACACCCTCGGGCACAGCCTCACAATTCTGCCTCTGGGAGACAATGGCAGAAGCTCCTGTCTCCGCTGGGGATGCAAATTTTGTTGGCATCTGTGCTGCACTTTCAGGAGAGGAGCCTGGGCCCAGGATACAGGGGAAGAAAAAACAGCCTTCTCTGATCCCCAGATTCCTCTCTGGCTCCCACAGGAAAGTCCCTGTAGGCCTTTTAGGTGCCGACTCTCAGCCCAGGAGCTCCCGAATACTAGCGCCCCCCTGCAGCTGGCAGCAGTGCTGCCCCATGGCAACCGTAGCCTAGAATGTGGCTACACCATGTGACTTAGAGTGAACAAATCTTCGACACTCTCTTGCAGGGTAGACAAGGACATGCACCTGGGCACTCTGTTCTGGGGACCTCAGTATTTACCACAATGGCAGGTGTCGTCTGCTCAGGGTGAGATGAAGAGTCAGGGGTGCTTTGCAGCTTGATGTGAGGGACCTGAAATTCATGAACCAGAAAAAGATACACTGGTATTGCGGTTAGAAGGAAATAATGTGAACTGGGTGCTTGACTAGATGAACCAACCAATCCTCTGTATCCGATATGGCCCCCAGCAGCACCAGGGATAATACCTGAGCTTAGAGACTCGAGTAACTCATGAGCATCTCCGCATATGTGCTCTCTCTCCCCTTAAAATATAAAGAACCAAAAATAGCCCCTGAAATACATTTTCATTGGCAAACCTCTGCCACTTGCAGGCCCCCTTCCCCCCCATATACCCTGCATGATCGCGGCTATCACAGCAGAAAATGAAGATGACGAGCAAGATGTCTCCTGCCATTAGGGGGAGGGGCTGAAGCTCTGCACCTTAAATCTGGGGATTCTACAGAAGCGAGCTTAGGGTCGATGGTTCAAACATGGGACTGCTGGGACGATTGGAATAGCCAAGCCCTCGTATGATTCCCGCATTCACCCACTGTTGCCCCATCGCGGAGCTGGAGACGATCGTGAGAAAAGAGTCATGCCAGAATCACGAACTCACAACTGTCACAACTGAACCCAGAGACAGCCCCCACTGCACCCCAAAGCTCTGCGTCGCACTAAAACCTCCATCACACCTCACGATCCACCTGGATGTTGGCGAACAAGTGAAAAACCTGCGCAAAAGTGCCCCCCAAGTTGGCTCGGCCGCTCGGCTCAGAGTGTGGAAACGGGAAGGCGCAGGGTGCTAACAGGAGGTTGCTCGAATCCTGCAACTAAATCCTTCTTCAGAGTCCCCCTTCCAGGATGGGGAGCAAATTTACTTGTCCTTTGCCAAGTGAGCAACAGCCCCAGTGTCTGAGTGAGGGATGGAAAATGAACCATGACATTTATGACATCACTTATGACATCACTTCCGTTTCCATTAGGTACCTTAAAGAGCCAGAGTCTAGGCACGGAGAACCTTTTTGCCACCCAGGTGAATATGTGCTGCAAGGGGGATGGACTCGAATAAAGGAGTGGAGAGGCAAATGCTGGACAGGTCGGTCACACACTGGGGCACTGGGGGTAAGGAGAAGTCCCCTGATCCTGCATTGTCACCTAACATCGGACCAATAATATCTAAACACAGAATGTTACCCTGACTCTTGTCAAATGATCTTTGAGCTCAGAGACAAGAGTAAACCCTGAGCACTGTAGGCTGTGGTGAAAAATTTAAGAAGAAAAAGGCAAATTCTACTGAAGGTGGGGGGGGAAATGATGTACAAAGACAAATTCGAGAATGAAACATTAAAAGAGTCAAATTTCTGGTCCTTAAAAATCCCCTATTCTTGGGGGTGGAGAAACAGCACAGCGGGTAGGGCGTATGCCTTTCACACGGCCAACCTGGGTTCGATTCCCAGCATCCCATATCATCTCCTGAGCATTGCCAGGAGTAACTCCTGAGTGCAAAGCCAGGAGTAATCCCTGTGCATCGCCAAGTGTGACCCAAAAAAGAAAAAATAATCCCATATTTTTGATCTATCCGTGCTACAGAAAGTCACAATTTCTCCTGAATCCCTGTTGTTCTTTCACCATTGTGCATATATATGTGTATATATAAGTGTGACTTTGTTTGATTTTTGTTTCGAGGCCACAACCGGCAGATTCAGGGCTTACTCCTAGCTCTACACGCAGGAATCACTCTGGTACAGACCATATGGGATGCAGGGCATAGAACCTGGGTCGATTGCTTGGATGGTTCCTTACCCACTGTACTATGGATCCAGGTCTAACTAAACGTGCTCCTAGCACACTGAGTGGGATTCCTGAGCAAATGTACTTACTCCTGGAAAACCAAAACTTTCTTGCTTAAAAAAAAAAAAACAAAATCCTTTACCCTGGTTGGATTCTAGTTCTAAACAATTTAGGTTTAACATTGGTTCATCATTTCTCCTCTGCTACAAGGAGCTGAGGCTTACTGAGTAACACCCATCCTAATCACACCCATTTCCTTAGTATTCATCTTTAATTCCCTGTACTCTGCTTCCCCTATACATTATTCACCAATTTTCCCTAATCACAACCTGTGAATTGTAAAGTCAGATTCTCCAGAGATCTCTGGATTTTGTATTTGTAAATAAAATGTTGACTTTCTCTTTCCTTTATATCCTCTACAGTTTACTTTAGAAAAATATCCTTTTTTGCTCCTGAACAAGGACCAGTGCAGTCCCAAGTTGGGAAGATTGTGCTGGGAGGGTTGGGATGGCCATGCCCCCAGCCCTCAGCTTTGTCTAGACAAAGGAAGGCAATATTATGCTTTTGTATCTTCAGAGTTAATTAACTGCAGACACTATATACTCCTGGGCATTGTCATGTATATGAGACTTAAGCCTCATCTGCCCTTTGTTCTTAGCACCCCAAAAGCAAGAGACTGGATGGACCCAGGAGAGCTCTAAGCTACCCTGGCATCAAAAAGGGACAGGTAAGCACCATACCAGAGGGGTGACTGATCATTTACACAGATAAACATTTGGCAGAGTAAATTCTCATGGGGAGATTTACCCAAGGAGACACTCTATCTCCCACGGACATCTACGTTGCTTTTATCTTTTCCTCTAGTTGTATAAGTTATCAACACTTGTAGTTGTTTGGATAAACACAGTAAGAGACAAATATCCCAACACTTAGTTATCTGGGCTTTGACAGCAAATAAGGCTTTTTTTTTTCCTTTTTGCTTTTTTGGGTCACACCCGGTGATACAAGGGGATACTCCTGGCTCTGCGCTCAGGAGTTACTCCTGGCATTGCTCAAGGGACCATATGGGATGCTGGGAATCGAATCCAGGTTGACCGTGTGAAGCCAAACACCCTACCTGCTGTGCTATCTCTCCAGCCCCCAGAGCAAATAAGGCTTTTAACACTTACTTTTCTGGGCTCTGAGAGCAAGCAAGGCTTTTACTGTAAATCCCAGACTAAGTCTTTCAGGCCAGTTCACCTTGTCCTTCCCCATGGGGATCCTGTCTCTAACGCTGTAACTGTTTGCAACAAGACCATGCACATGTGCTTTCTAGAATGTTCCATTTCGAAGCTGGGGTAGTTTTCCCACTTGCCCCTGGTCCATACAAGTTCCACGCAGAACCTCCCTTTTGGGGTGTTAGGAACTACAGTAACTGAAGCCCGAGTCAAGTAATTATGACCAAGCAATTATGCCCAGGAGTAGATATACTTGAGTCCATCTACTCCGAAATACTAGGAGTATAAGCATTGATGGTCTTTCTGTGTTTAACCAAAGAAAAGTGCTGTAGAGTGAAAACATAAAAATGCTATAGGGGAAACAGGGAAGCAGGTACAAATACACAGCCACTTCAACTACAAAGCAGTACAAATACAAAGTTGAGAATAATCAGAAAGTTATGGTATATAAGTAATCAAGACTGGCCTGGGGAACTGAGACAATACGAAGAAAAATACAAAGGAAATGTTAAAGATAAACTTTAACTAAATCAGGGATGTTAGCAAGGACATGATAAGCTTCTCTGGGAGGAGCAAAAGGGGCAATTCACAGATGAAGCCTAAGACATTTTGGGTTAATATCCAGCAGATCACCAACAGCCTGGCCCGTTTCCTTCTTTGATCCTCTGTTACCCTTCACCAGCCAGGGTGGGGAGACCAATCATAGCCACCAAAGGCATGCAGCGCATGTCCAGAGATTATTTGAATACAACTCTCAGTATAATAGCCGGGTTTTGCCTAATCAGGGGGAGATGAAGAGTCGGGGTGCAATTTTCAAATTGGTTTTAGGATACAGAAATTCTACGTTAGAAAAAACAACAATGTGTAGTCAGAGATATTAAGCTGGGAGGGGCGCTTCCCATGCTGACCCTGATTGATATTCAGCATCTCACATGAAACCTAAAGAACTTAAAAAGAATTCCAGAGTGCTGCTCCTTAAGGAAGCCCCGAGATTACATATTTGTGCCCAAATACAACTAAAAATAGCCCCAAAGTAAATTTTCAGTTGCAAACTGCAACCACCCCTAGAACCCCACCCAAGGGATGGTCTGGAAATCAAGGCTACTAATGAATAGTGACTGAGGGCTACAGTGTCATTTGCCATTAGGGAGCTGCCCCTCAAAAATGAACAGTCCTTTTATAGTTTTGGAGGCACCACCGGCGATATGGACGAGAAACTTCTAACTGCGCTCAGGCACCTGTCCTGGTCGAGCTTGGAGATCGATCTTGGGTGGGCCAGATGCAAAGCAAACGCCCTAACCGCTGTGCTATCTCTCAGGTCCTCTAAGTGAACCTGCAGCTTCTACAGCAGTGAGGTTGGGGCCAAAGCGTCCAAGACAGGGCCCAGCGCAGTCCCGAGCTGGGAGGGTAGGGACGGCCCAGTGCCCGCCCCACCCACTCGGCCCCGCGCCCACCTGCCACCATCCCATGGCGGAGCTGCAGGGGATCCCCAGAATCACACACTCACACCCTCGACCCCTGCGCCCCAGCACAGCCCCCACTGCACTCACCAAAGCTCCGAGTCTCCCACAAAACCCCGCTGGGCGGCAGGAACTGCGTGGATATCAGTTGAAAAAGCTTAGAAGTGTCCTTAGAGCTGGGTTGGCTCCGCCCCTCAGTGCAGAAACTGGGAGGCGCGGTGCGGGGTGCTCACGGGAGGCCGCTTGTGTCCTGCCACCAAACCGGCCTTCACAGACCCCTACCACGACAGACAGACAGCCTCTTCTCCCTTCACCTGCTTAACAAATGGAGGCCTGATCCAGCATCTTGCAAGCAAACATGTAAATGCCCTGCTGTGAAGTCACTTCCGCTTCTGCAAGCAGTCTTAAAGGGCCAGACACCAGCTGCGCAGAGAACAACTAGGAAAAATGCAGGTAAATGTGTAAGGCTGGTTGGCTGGAGCGAAAGCACAGTGGATAGGGTGTTTGCCTTGTACGCAGCTGACTCAGGTTCAATTATCTGGATTCTATATGGTCCCATTTTGGTGTATTCCCCAAATACTTGTTGAAACTAAAATTGTTTTACCTAAGGGCCCTATTCTGACACCGGCCATTGTTATCATGGAAGTGAATGATCCAACATAACTTTTATATTTACTAAAGCTTGAGGGAACATGAAAGCCTTCCTATATTATTTACCTATAGGATTTCCTCCAGGATAGTCTTTAAAGTTGCAGGTGAGAATAATTCACTTTCCACGTTCTTACAAAAATATATATATTCTTACATATATAAATATGTATATTTATTTATAGCTTCTCTCCAGTGTGAATTCTCCTATGCATAAGGCCTGAGGATCCAGGAAAGCCTTTACCACACTCCTGACAGATGTAATTTTTCACTGAAAAATGACGTTTCACATGCGCAGTAAGGGCTGGAGACAAACTGAACACCTTTCCACATTCCTTACACTTATGAGATTTCTCTCCACTGTGAATTTTCCTGTTCAGAAAGCTATGCCAATTGCATCAAAATCTTCCTGCAGTCATTTCATATATAAAGCCTCAATCCAGGATAAATTTTTCTCACACAGTAAAGCTTGAGGATTGAGTAAATATCTTCCCACACCCCTACATATGTCTTCTTCGAGAATGAATTTTCCCATGTTTAATAAGGAGTTAGGGGAAAGTGAAGGCTTTGCAAAAGTCATAGCAAACATAAGGTTTGTCTCCTATATGAAAATTTCAGTGTCACAAAAGGATTGTGAAATAAGCAAAGGCCTTAACACACTCCTTACATATATACATGGATTCACTGCAATGTGCGTTTTCTTATGGACAAAAAAGTTTGAATAGTAAGTGAAGACTCTCCCACAGTAGTGACACGAATAGTGTTTCATTCACCTGTATGAACATTCCTATGCTCAGAAAGACCTGAGATGAAAGGCCTTTCCACCAACCTCACATATATAAGGGTTTTCTGCAAAACAGAATTTATGAAAACTAAGACTTCAGGAAGAAGCAAAGGCCTTCCTACATTGCTCCCAAATATAAGTTATCTCTCCAGTGTTCCAGTGTGAGTTTTTCTGTGTACTAAGGCTTGTGGAAAGAGCAAAGACTTTCACTCTGTATATGCATATGGTTTCTTTCCAGTGTGACTTTTTCTGTGCATACTAAGATGTATGAGTCAGAGAAAGGCCACAGCACATTCCTTACATGCATACGAACTCTCCAGTATGAAATCTCCTATGTATAAGGTATGAGGATCCATCAAAGGCCTTCGCACAGTCCTTAAACAGTTTCTCTCCTGTGTGGATGTTCACATAGTCCCACCGGGGTCATGCTGGACTCAAAAGTTTGTCCTCAGTGCTTACATTTCTGGGAATTCTGTCCAATATGGGGTTCTATGGGAAAGTGATGGTGCTGAGGACATGGAAAGAGTGATCTTCTGATCACCCTCAGAACACATCCCACCTGTCTCGGCATCCCTGTGGGGATGAGGGCCAAATTACTCACTTGAGCCTTTATCACAGTGTGCAGGAAGAGACATTCCACCAGGGCTGGCTACTGCCATGTAGAAGAACAGAGGCTTGCACTCATTAGTCTATGCCACGAGAGTTTTCATGTCAAAAGAAATTAAGCTCTGTAGGTAGGTAGCTGGTAGGGTACGGGACAATGAGTTTCTTGGAGAAATAATAAATCCAGATGGGGATGAAAGCAGTGACTCCGAAGCCAACCCTGAGGATTCAGAGAGGAACTGGCTTAGTAGAAACCCAGAGAGCTGGAGACATGGAAGAGGAACAAAGGCTGGTAAGAACATCAGAGAGCAAGGTCTGACCAACGCTCTACCCCTTGAAAACACGCGAGCAGTGGACTCTCAGCTTCAAAGAAAACCCCAGGAGGCAGTTTCAGAAATATGATTTCAAACTGAGAGTATCACGCTAGTACAGTGCGCTGCTTGCAGTCAATCTAGGTACAATGTCCAGAATTCCAAAGGGTCCTCTGAGCACGATCTGACAAATAGATGGATGGAATTTTCCTTTATCCAATCGTAAATGTTTCCTTTTTTACCTGTATTATTAGTAAAATAACATGGGTGGGATCCAGGAATGTGACCATCCTTGTTAGAAATCACAGGTAAACGGAATGGTCTCCTGGGATGTGGAGAGCTTGGGACCTGACCCATATTCCCACTTATAAAATATTTCATCAAGGCGCCCCTTCTATCCTTTCAAACAACATTCTGTGCACAGTTACATGTATCTAAACTCTCCAACTGAGACCAGAGCAACTGTAGATCTGGGTAGGGCGTTGTTTGCACATGGCCAACCTAGATTCAATCCCCAGGATCCTGTAGTTTCCAGGAACATCATCAGAAATAATACCTGGGTGCAGAGCCAAGAGAAACCATTGAGCATCACCAGGTATTGTAGTATAATAGTGGTCTGCCCTTGCTCCCTGGCAGGTGAGATATTATGTTTCTTGATTGCCCATAACATTTCAATTACCTTTGTCTCCTGATCAGATTTTGACTTTTAAATATTGTCTTTCTCTTCTCCTTAATGTCTTTTGCATGGTTACCTATTTCAGAGCAATTGCTTTTTGTATGGATACAGTAAGACAGTTACAAAGAAAAGCCTGAGCTTGAGAGTTGGTCTCCAGGTAATATTATCTCCTGGACATCTGCTCTCTTGACTGAAGCCTCAGCTGCCCTTACTTCCTCTATCTCATAAACATGGGTCCGATGAGGGACTAGATGGACCCAGGGCAAGTGGTGAGCTAGATACGCTGGGATCGAAATGGGCCTGGCCAAAGTACCATAATGCTTATATATAAGAGCCTGGTCATGGACAAATTTTGTCACGAATCAAAAAGTAATAACTAGACTTGGACGCTGCTGGGATTCGGAGTCATTGATCTGGCCTGAGTCTGAATCTGTGGTGAGAAGTCCCCAGTAGAGTCACCAACAAGTCTAAAAGTGTGTATTACTTTGTTCATACAGAATGGTAATCATTAGGACTAAATATGTCAATTAAGTTGCTGGTCAAAGTGGAGGAGTAATACACCTTTAGGGCTGCTTTTTCTTCATGGGCTGCAGGTGATGGGGAAGTCTAGAAAATCATTTTTCATTGCACTTCCCGGGAGGAGGCGTGGATTGGAGTAGTGGTGAGAGAAGAAAAAGAGCAGCTTCAGGGAGACAGGGGGAATGAAGGAGACTGAGAAAAGAGATGGTCCTCCTCCACCCAGATCCCCTATCTTCCAGTATATAGGCGTTACACCCACCAACTGCCCCCGGTGCTGTGTAATCCCATCAACGGCCAAGACCCAGAGACTATAAAACCCTGCTTCTGAAAGAAAACACGCAGTCTCCTGCCTCCATGTCTGGCTTTCTCACTGGTGCCTTTTGGAGAAGGGTGTGTTGAGTTTCCCTCCCAACCCCGAGCAGAGCCCCGGCAGCTCAAGACCTCTGGTTTGAGCCACAGCCATGTTTAAGACCACTCTCCAGAATTTCGGACGAGCCTCACGCATGACGAAACCGGCAGAGAAACCCAGGTGTGCAGGACCTGGGGCTGAGATCTCCAAGCTGCTCGTATTGGGACTGGGCCTCCTCCACCCAGATCTCCCATCTTCCAGTATGTAGGCGTTACACCCACCAACTATCCCCGGTGCCGTGTAATCCCATCAATGGCCAAGACCCAAAAACTATATATGCTTATCTATAAGAGCCTGGTTATCCCCCTTTTTGATTCATGACAGAATTTCATTTCATGTATGTGTGTGTGTATATATATACACACATGTATATATATATATATATATATATATATGTGTGTGTGTGTGTGTGTGTGTGTGTTTGTGTATGTGTGTATATCTAAATCTATATGTATACTTAATTTGTTCACAAGTCAACCTCCACCAACCAGTTATGTAGAATGCAGGTTTGGATTTGGGCGCTACAGGTGGCAGACTTTTGACCTTACCTGAGTGGTGCTTGGGGAATCCTGCGTTTTACAGGAGACTACCATGGCAGACTGCTTGCAAGGACAGGTCCTGCATTCCTGGCCTATCTCTGACTGCAGGAATTCAAATTCTATATAAAAATATGTGAACTTTGTGAGAAAGATATTGCAGGGGGCAGGGATGAGGCCCAGCTGGTAGATAGAGGGCAGGGGAGGGTTGCTGGTACCTGGGGCCTCCTGGTGCAAACCTGAGCCAGAAGTACAGGCTACAATTTCAAAGGTTTGCAGCGGTCTGGAAGAGCTGAGAGTGAGTGGCAGGGCACTTGAATGAACGCAAAAGACTTAACTTCAGAACTTGAATTGCCAAGGAATGATCCCGGAGCACTGCTGAGTTTGGCAAAATCCTGCATAGCCAATCTTCCTCCTGCCCAAATAAAGGCAATGAGGAGTTAACTGCCAACAGAAGATGTGTGAAATCTAGTAATATATTCTGAACACTCAGTCCTCTGGGTTTGTTGTTTTGTTTTGGGACCACATCCAGAAATGCTCAGAGCTTACAGGCCAGGTTTTCAGACTATGATTTTACTCCTATGGTTACGTGATTTTATAAAAGAAAAAGAGGATGAAATATTATACTTGGATCCAGAGTGATAGTACAGTTGGCAGGGCATATGTTCGATCCCTGGCATCACATACAGTCTACTAAGCACTGCCAGGAGTGATTCCTGAGTGCCAAGCTAGAAATAACACCTGAGCATTACCGCTGTGTCCCAAAAAGAAAAAAGAAAAATTAAATTTAACCCAAATGAGATTTTAAAGTCCATAATTTCGCTAAGAGCCTCCAACTCCAACTCCTTCATTTTCCCCTAACAGCCATCTGTTGAAAGGCCTCTAGAAATTTCACATGTAAGAACTTTCCATGAAGGTATAAACAGGAGAGAACACACCAGACTGAAGCAGATGCCAGCCACCTGGAATGCCAGAGGGCCTTCCCTTGTATCCAGTGTCCACTAGTCCCCTGAGCACAGAGCAGGACACAGACCTCAAGTACTAACAGGTGTGGCCCCAAATCTCACCTCATCTTCTCTCCAAGTAGTGAGGTACACCCAAGGAGAGGAGCTCAGAGGGCTGAGCACCTGATTTACCTTTGGGGGACATGGCATGGCTCCCCCTGCATCTCAGACACACAGACACAAGAGGGGGAGAGTCTCTGACTATCTCCAAGTTTGTAGCAAATGGAGCGGGTGAGGGGGAGAGGGAAAGACAGGAGAAACACTCCAACTCCAAAAAGATGCATAAAAAATTCTCATGTGTCAAGACAAATTCTGAAGTGGGAGGGTTGAAGTCGTACCTAGTGATGCTCAGGGGACAATATCAACTAGTGATGTTGTGGCAGGGATAACTCTGGTAACCACAAGAAAGACAAACGCCCTCCTGGCTGTACTACTGCCCCAGCCCCTAAGAGTGAGACATTTAGAACCTATTGCAGCTGGTCCCTGGAAAACCCCTTTCTGCAATTACTCACTTCAACAGCAGGGCACACTCCTGGTCTTGGAGAGATGGACAGAGGAGATGCTTGGAATCTGGACAGGTGAGGCAGAAATTCTTTTTTTCTGAGGAAATATAATCACATAGGGTTAGCAAAGCTAATAAGTTGGTAGGGTGCTTTTCTTTCAAGCAGCTAAGCCGGGGTCAATATGCAACAGGACATACGCTCACCCACTCCAGCACTGCTAAAAATGATGCATGAACTCAGAACCAAGAGTAACCCTTGAGCACTGAGTGTTGCTGTGGCCAAAAAAAGTACAAATAAGTAATGAAGACATTTCTGGGGCCGGAACGATGGT
The DNA here is from genome assembly GCF_029834395.1 of Sorex fumeus. NCBI lineage: Eukaryota > Metazoa > Chordata > Mammalia > Eulipotyphla > Soricidae > Sorex > Sorex fumeus. The sequence goes on from NW_026606165.1 coordinate 1,479,653, forward strand.
ACAGCAGGTAGGGAATTTGCCTTCCATGCGGCCAACCTAGGTTCGATTCCCAAAGTCCCATATGGTCTCCCAGTACTGCCAGAAGTGATTCTTGAATGCAAAGCCTGAGTAAACCCTGAGCATCGCTGGGTGTGACCCTAAAAATCTAAAAAAGAGAAATTTCTGTGGAAAGAGTTTGGAGACACAGTATAGCAGGTGAGGTGCTTGTCTTGCACTCGGCCAAATCAAGTTTGAATCCTGGCATCCCATACGGTGCCCTGAACCCCGCCAGGAGTGATCCCTGAGTGCAAAGGTAGGAGAAGTAAATGAGTCTTGCAGTTGTATTTCCTACAGACTAAATAATTATTTCATTTAAACGAATAAAGGTGTGGTGGCCAATAGTGATCCTAAATTGCATTATTAGAGGGGTTAGGGCACACTCTGGAAGTGCCCAAGCTACTTCCTGCTAAGATTGCATATTTGGTTGCAAGACCCACTGTAGCACCACCCTGATGCACCCCTCCAGACCGCAACCTGAGTTGGCTTAAAGCTCCACTTCTTAGGGCTTGAGTGACAGCATAGACAAATGAGCATTTCTTTTGAAGGTGGCCAACATGGGTTTAATTCTGGCCATCGCTTATGGTTCCTAGCACCACTAGGAGTGCTTGCTGAATTTAGAACCAGGAGTCACCATAATGCCTCGCTTGGTGTGACCCAAAGTGCAAAATAAATAAAAAAAAAAAGGAAAGAGAAGCTCCCCACCTCCCTAAACTCCCAGAACCCACTGAATGCACAAGGACCAGTGCAAATCAAAGACTCTGCCAAATGCTTTTAAGCCCCAAGCATATGAAGAATGTGCCCAGCCCCACCCCCCATACAGACCTGACACCCCCCAACAACGACAGGACAGAGGGTAGGGTGTTTTTTCCTTCATGCTGCTGACCCAGATATAGGGTACTCTGAGCAACCCCAGGAGTGACCCCTGAGCACAGCCAGGAGGGGCTCAACAGCCCCCCACGAGGAAAAAGAATGCGCCCCCAGGTCCCTTTGATGAGGGAATCCCACGCTTTAGCACTACTCCACAATCAGCCTAAGGAATGAAAGGGGGCCAGTAACGGGATGTCCTGGGGACGCTGCTGGGATGATCCACCCACCCCTGTGACTGCCCAGGTGCTGGTCGTCGCCCTGAAACGAAGATAACGCTGAGGTGCCCTGACCCGCCCCATCATATCTGGGGGCGACTGAGGCTCCCTCTAGCTCTGATTCTTTCTCCTTTTTGAGGGGCCTGAGCAACGTGTCAGCAGGGAGGGCGCTGGCACCGCATCCCGACACCCCAAAGCATCCTCGGATCCCCAGGGAGAGAGTCCTGAGCGCCACCGGGTAAGGGGCTAAAACACATAAAAAAATTAAAACAACTTTTGTTTCCACTTTTCGTTGTTCGGTTATTGTCCTTGTTTCTGGAGCTTTCAGAACGACCTTAGCGCTTCAGATTCGTTTTTCTCCTCGAACACGTGGTTCCTCTACCCACCCACCTTTTTGGGGAGCTCTGGGGGGCTTTGGTCAGGGGTTACTCCCGGCTCTGGGCTCTCTCCAGGCCTTGATCGGACACTGTGAGGTGCCAGGATCGAACCCGGCCGGCCGCGTTCCCCCCTTACGCATCTTTCTAAGTAACTTCTACTCAGTAAAAACGATCATTTTTTCCCCAAAAATCAATTTATAAATAAGATAAACCTTTCGGCAGCAGCTCTCTGTGCGACCCGGGTGAGGGGCCGCCACCCCGGGCCACCTCCACGGAGCGACCCCGCCGCCCACAAGGTGGAGAACGCGGAAGTTCAGGTGCTCAGAGCGACCACTCGGGCGGCTGGCGGGAAACCGACCTTCCTGGACCCCTCTGGCGCCCTGGGTGCCCCCTCACCCGCTCCTCACCCTCCGCACCTAAACCAGCCAGCCAGCACTTCCACCCCTACTTTCAAGATGCGCAGGGAAAGAGGGTCCCGACTCTGTGACGTCATAGGCAGAGCGCCCAGAGCCTTAAAGGGCCAGGCTTCAAATATTCCTGACCAGGTACTTGCCTGGTCAGAAAGGTTCATTTTTCCCCGTTTCTGGGATAGGATCAGGTGATCGGGACATCTGATATTTGCAAGGTCTGGGATAGATGGAGATTGACGGACTGAACAGATAGCACGTCAATCAGAAGTCTTTGTTTTGACGAAGGAAATAAAATCCACATTCTTTGCAAACAGCCACCCAGACCTCTCTGAGTCCCCACGTTTATTTATATCACACTGAAAGTCCAGGTCTTGAGTAGCTTCAACTGTTTATTTTCACAATGATAGGAGAGATTCAGAAACTAAGTGAATCACGTGGCTTAGAAAGCGGTCAGGGGTAGCCCAGAAGAGGACTCAGGAATTGGTGATGACTGGGAAGACATTTGTGTATGCAAAAATTCCTGTTTCTGTATTTGTGTGTGTTCAGAGCAAACGGTGCTCTCCAGCTATTCCTTGAGAGCTATGCGCAGCAACTTTTCAAACGGTGCTCAAAGTCTACATAGCAGTGATTCTACATAGATCAGACAAATGAATAGAAAGTCCCTTAACTGCTGTGCAGCTAAATAATCTTTTAATATTTTAGTACTTGATGATTTATTAAGCTATAATTCTTCAAAATTTGAACCAGTGGGAAAGAATAACTGTACAATAGAAGTACAGGATAAAGTCTCTTTTTCAGACATGTTGATCTATTGATCTGTTGTTTGGCTATGATGATTTGGTGCTTGTTACCGTAAGAATATGAAATTAATTTAGTTTACAAGTTTACTTTTTAGCGGAGTTATTGCGAAAACATACTCAATTTCTTGTAACCATTCCACTAGGGTGCCAGATTGTCACAGAGTGCAAATAGGAAAAATAGGTTAGGGTCCCCCCAAAGTGAGGTAGTAAACATCAATAGCTGATTTATTTCTGTATTCGCTTTTCTTTGCTTCGGTAACTATGCTTGCCTCACTATGCTTAGAAAAATTTACAGGGTACCAGGATGTGGGTCTGGTGAATTTAATTTTGTGGGTGCTTATGAAATGGACAGGTGAGTCAGGATGTGCTTTTTTCTAACCAACAGACTGTGGTTCTCTTGGGAGGCTGCTGCTTTGCCTGGCAGAACAGCCTGTAACCTGGTGTGAACAAACACTCCAAATTTTGGAGTTCATTCGAGATTTGATGGGGTGGGGGCCCAACATCCCAAATCCCTGGAATGTCCGCAGAAAGCCTTCAAAGGACCTGTTAGCACTGGCGATCTTCTCTCTGGTCCCGAGAGTCAGCTGTGGGATGATGTAGAAGGCTGGACGCAGCACCACCTCCCCTATCTTCAACTTCCCCTATCTTCCCACTACCACACTGTCCTCCCATTGTTCATCGATTTGCTCGAGCAGGCCCAATAGTGTCTCCATCGTGATACTTGTTGTTACTTTTTTGGCATATCTAATATGCCACGGGGAGCTTGCCAGGCTTTGCCGTGTGAGTGAGATACTCTCGGTAGCTTGCCAGGCTCTCCGAGAGGGGCAGAGGAATCGAACTTAGAGCAGCCTCAAGGGCCACATGCAAGGCAAACGCCCTACCCGCTGTGCTATCGCTCCAGACCAACTACTACACTGTTCTGTTGAAAATATAGCTCTAAACAGTTTAGGTTTAACACTGGTATGTCCATTCTCCCTTGTGACAGGGAGTTTAAGTTTTATTGGATTACACCCATACAATGCTCCTGAGGCACTCCCATTCCTCTATTTCTTGGAATATAGCTCTAAACACTTTAGGTTTAACATTGGTATGTCCTTCCTCCCTTGCCAGAGGGAGCTTAGGCTTCCCACAGTGCTCCTGAGGCACTCCCATTCTTCTATGTTTCTCTGTAACTTCCATCTCTGTGCTTTGATTTCCCAACTGGTCTGTCAAATATTTCTCCTAATCAGACTCTGTTAAGTTGTAAGGTCTGAATCCTCAGAAATCTGAGTGAAAAACTGCTTTTCTCTTCTCCTTATGTCCTTGGCATAATTACTTTAGAGCAACACCCTTTTCGTATAGACATAGGAAGATAGTTAATACTCTGACATTGTAACTTGGGAGTTAATTGACACCAAATAATAATTCATACCTGGGCATCTGCTTTCTCAATCTAAGCCTCAGTTGCCCTTAGTCCCTAGCACCCCAAAGGCAGTGTCATGATGAGGGACTGGATGGACTCACGGCTAGCTGTGACATACCCTGGCATCAAAATGGGATAGATCAAAATGCCATATGAGTTAAGAGCATGGTCATGGACAAATTCTGTCATGATCCAAAGAGTAACAACTAGATTGGTACCATGCTAGGGTTAAGAAAGACTAATCTGGCCTGAGTACTGTAACCTGAGATCTATAGTAAGATGTCCCCAGCTTAATGTATCTATTACTGTGTCCATATTAAATGACTACTAATTTTATTAAGGAGTAGAATTAAGATGAATGTTTATATGGTTCCTGGACTAAGGGAAGGAAAAACGCACCCATAGATGGCATTTCACCTTTAGGTGGGTCTTCTTGCTGAAAGAGTTTGTCCTAGAAGTTTCTTCTGAGAGAGGGACCATACATCCATTGATTGTATGACCTCGCCTATTTGTAATTGCTACCCCAACTCCCTCATGATTTGGGGGATAATTAATGCTATAAGAGTTGGCAAGAGAAAAAAATCAAGAAAGAATCTGAGAGGGAAAATCCAAGAGAAATGAAGGAGATTCATGGAAGGAGAATCAGAGGAGAACTGAGAGGAGATTGGAAGAAACTGCAATTGATACCAAGGAGCCTGGCCCTCATTCCTTCCGTCATCCACCCATGGCCGTCAGCTGGCCAAGGGTGGGGGAAGCAGCCTGAGACCATCAAATTCAGGTGGCGATGGGGGGGGGGGCGGAGGGAAAAGAGAGAGATAGGAGAGAGAGAGGGGGGGCTTCATATTCATTTTTTGTAAACACAGCATGAACTGACAAACCAATTCTTTGAAACAATTACCACTTGTTTTTGCTTTCAGTAGAAGAAAAAATTAAAGTACTTTATTGATATGAAAAATAATAGAATTTTTTTCAGTTTCAGTACCCAGTAAGGCTAAGTGTCTTTTACTCCCAGGATAAGACTCTGGATTTTCTCCTTGCAGTGTCCAGAGACCACAGATGTAATGGCAGGGAGAGAGCCCGGAACCCCACCTTTCCAGTCACATGCTTGCTCCACTGATCTATCCCGCTGGGTATAATGATATTCATTTTTGAATGTGTGAATCTTACCAGCTCATGTATACTCAGTGACCCTATTCCCAAGTCAGATTGCAGCTATGCAAAATCCTGAGGCTGTGATTTGAGTTCTTAAATAAATCACAGCAACTCAGGTAAGAATTAGTCAAATGACTCTTGGGTGAACAGGCCGAGCAGGTAGATGACATCTCTGTGGTTCTCACAGTCCAAACAGGCCCAGAGCACAGGGACGATCCTTTGGGATTATTGCTGGGAGGAGCCTGGCAATCACACACTAGCCTTTTGGCTTTTCTATTTGACTAGAACCAGAGATATTTGAGGATCCTATGGGAACTGCAACTCAAACCCTGTGCAAGGCAAGCACCCTCCCCACTATACTATGACTTCCGCACAAACTAGCTTTATTATGGGCTCACTCAATGACTTTTTAACATAAAACCGAAAGAATATCTCATAGTGGGTCAGACAGAGAATAGCAGGTAGGGCATCTGCCTTGCATAAGGCTGACAGGGGCAGGATTCTGAGCACTGCCCAAAGGAACCCCTGAGGACCGCCAGGAATAAACCCCTTGGCAACATCAGACCCCAAACTGATACAAAACAAAATGTCTTCGTATACTCAAAAAACATGCAAATGACCTGAGGGCAAAGACAAGCTTAGTGACAGAGAGGGCGGGGTGCAAGGTGGTTCTGCTGCTCCTGAAAAGGGCACCCCAACAATACAGGCTGTGCAGCCAGGCTGGTAAGGGAAAGGGGTACAAAGGACCCTGAATCTCATGAACACATGACTAATGAATAAGACTCGAATGAGCCAAGAAAGCAAAGCACAGGACCACCCCAGGGGAGCGAAGGGTTGTGTGAGTAGAGCACAGATGCCTGCATCCAGGAGCCCGAGGGCCCCTGGGGTCAGCAGCATGTTTCACACACTCAGGGCACACCCACGATGCCTGGGGCCGAGCCTGGGAGGGTCCTCAGACACTCAGCTGCATACACGCCTCTCCTCCCCGGCCTCAGGACTCCTCCTACCATCCAGGGGATTACAAATGGCTTCACCCTAGAATACCCTGCCCCCACAGAATCAATGAAGAGATTAGTGACAATGAAAAGGTGAGAGTCCTAGCCCATGTGTCCCTGATATAACCAGCCAAGTTACTGAAAGTACACAAACAACACAATCTTCACTTTTGCTGCCTTGCACGCAACTGGTCCAATTCAATCCCCGGATCCCATATGATCCCCGAAGCAAACACCAAGATGGATAAGTGCAGAACCCAGAGTCACCCCGAAGTCTCATGGCGTGGCTGAAAAATGAAACTAAAGAAAACAAAATTGGACGCATACAAAATATAATGTTAGGTCCTTGAGAAAATTTTAGTTGGGAGAGTTTTGAATTGAGTAAATAATGTATTATAAAGGTAACTTTAAAAGTATTGTGTATTTGTTTTGTTTTGTTTTGCTTTTTGGGTCACATCCGGCGATGCATAGGGGTTACTCCTGGTTCTGCACTCAGGAATTACTCGTGGCAGGGCTCAGGGGACCATATGGGAATCGAACCCGGGTCAGCCGCGTGCAAGGCAAATGCCCTACCCATTGTGCTATTGCTCCAGTTCCCTGCCTTTTCTAAATAATTCAAGCACACCAGCAGTGAGCCCTAGGCAAAGCTTCTATTCACCAAAAAATCAAATATCTTCCTTCCAGTATCTTACTTTACCAGCGTTACACAAAGCAACAGCGAGGGAAGCCTGCTAAGGGAGAGATGAAATGAGAAAGGTCCTTTGCACCTTAACATATTCCTACATACTCTTTTTTTTTCTTTTTGGGTCACACCTGACAATGCTCAGGGTTTCCTCCTGGTTCTGCACTCAGAAATTACTCTTGCAGTTGCTCGGGGGACCATTTGGGAAGCTGGGAATCAAACCCAGGTAGGCCATATGCAAGGCAAATGCCTTACCTGCTGTACCCAATCAAAATAATCAATCAAAATAATCAAAATAAATCGCTCCAGCCCAATCAAAATAAATCTTCTATTTTATTTTTTTGGAGGCCACACAGCTGATGCTAAGTGGTAATTCCTGGCTCTGCACTCAAAAATCAATCCAGGTTGTTGCTAGCAGGATGGAACCTGGTCTGCAATGTGGAAAACAAAGGCTTTCAGTGCTTTGATGTAGGTCCCTCACCCCAAGACCTGCAGTCCCCCTGCTCAACCCTGCTTCCACCCGCCTCTGCCTATCGCTGACCTGGAGGCGATCGTGGCTGCAGGGGCCCCCCAAGGTCATGCACTCACATCCACGCACCCTGCACCCTGGTACAGCCCCCATCATACCCCTGAAAACTGTGCCCCCGACAGCCTCCACCGCTCCCCAGGAACCACCTGGATATCAGGGAACAAGTGAAAAAATGTGTGAAAGCGCTCCCCAAGCTGGAGCAGGTAACCCTCTTATAGTACAGAGACTGGGAAGTGTGGGGTGCTCACAGGAGGCCTTGTCTCCTGCCACAAAATTGGCCTTCACAGTCAGCTTTCCAAGAAGATACTCTACTTTGTCCTTTATCCACAAGAACAATGACTGCTGGGCCCTGTGTCCAGGACACCAGCAACTGGAGGGTCCTGGGTTCACTCTCACTGAGTGCAGAGTCAGTAGTAAACCCAAGCATCCAACAAGGACAATGATGGAAATCCCCCCAAATTTATATTAAGCTAAAAACAAAGGGAAAGACGGAGGGTAGCAGGTATTACAGCAGGTGGGGCAATGGTCTTGTCAATGGTCAGACCAGGTATGATCCCCGACAACCCCATCCTGTCCACCACCAGCCAGGCATGATCCCTGAGTGCAGAGACAAAGATCAAACCCCGAGTCCTGCTGGTTTGGCCCAAAACAAATTTTAAAAAACCTAAAAGAGTCCGATGAAGGCAGGGCGACAATGCAAAGGATTCAGAAACATGCTTTGCATGCAGGAAACTCTGATTTGATGCTGGGCGACACCTGATCACGGAAGATCACTTGAAGTCACCCCAAGCACTGAGAATAACAGCAGATGAAGGGGTGAGACTCTAAGAAATAAATGATCTTAGGGGCTGTAATGACAGCGTAGAGGGTACGGCTTGCATGCAATCCACCAGAGTTCGAATCTCAGCATCCCATATGGTCCCTGAGCACTGCCACGAGTAAATATTGAGGGAAGAGCCAGGAGTAACCCCTGAACACCACTGAGTGTAGCCCAACAACCAAAAAATAAATGTATGGAATTTAATAGTTACAAATGAAAGAAAATAAAAATTCCTCGTGTGTTCCCGAAACTACACCAAGAGCAAAAGCACAACACCCAAGTTAAATGTGGAAAGAGAAGTAAATTTATTTCGTTTGTTTTGAGTCACATACACAGCAATGTATAGGGTATATTCATGGCTCTGGGCTGAGGAAATACTCCTGGCCATGCCTGGGTTCCATATTGGATGTCAAGTATCAAACTAGTAGTGATTCCTGAGTGCAGAACCTGAAGTCAACATGTGCATTTCCAGATGGACTGCAAAATGAAACAAAGTAAAAAAAATTAAGTAGAACTCATAATAAATAAGGCCCACAACTGGGGAGATACTCCAGCAAATTGGGGCTCACCTGTTCCTTGCACATACTTAGCATTCTGGTCCCCGTCCATTCCTCTGGGGTGAAGCTCATGGCCACATCGGAGAAGGTCACCACGTCCTGACCGACATACACAGGGGACAGGAGTGAGGCCATCCCACCCCATACTATGGTGTAGTGCCTGATCACAGCTCCCTCAGGCATAAGACAGCGAGGTGGGAAGAATGAAGAATTGCCTGATTTTTGATTCACAACGATTCTCGGCAACATTATGGTTGATCTCTGCCATAAACCCCTTCAAAACAGGGCCTCTGGGCCAAGCCAGAATCAGAGCAAAGACTGAGACAATGGTGAACGTTGGCAGTTCAAAGTGAGGGGTGGTGACATATGTATGTATTTAATTTACTAAAGAGAAAAATCTCCAACTGCTAATAAAATTTTAGGATTAAAATTGATAAGAAAACAAACTTGCAATATCAATCGATGTAGTAATAAATTTCTGTGAACAATGTTGTATTTGATTGCAGGATTTTAAGACTCTAAGAATCTTTGAAGCTTTTTGTTGCTTCAATAGGTTTTTACGTATTGATTTTTAATTTTTATTTAGTCAGCTTTCCATTGACTTTCATTACCAAAACCCATTATTTACAAGTTAACATACACGTGAAGTCCAAATGCTGGAACACTGCTAAAGCTGAAGCACGGGTGATAATCAGCAAGTACCTTTCCCTTATAGTACTGATGTCACTGGGAGCTTGTCACCTGCTACCTGGATTACTTCCTTCTTGGCTGCACTCCTGCAGCCCCCTAACACTCCTGGTCCAAACAAAACTTGTCTTCTCTAGGGGCACTCCTCTGAATGTGGGAAAAGTTATTAGGGATCACTCATCCAGTGTGCATTTTATGATGTCTACAAGGCTTGAGACGTATGCAAAGGCCTTCCCACATTAACAAACAGAAGATTTCTCTCCAGTATATGTTTTGATATGGCTAGTAAAGGTCATGGGTTGAGTGAAGGTCTTGCATTTTTCTTACATATTTAAGACTTCTCTCTACTATGACTTTTATTATTTTTTTTACTTTTTCTTTCATAATTTTTTCTTCTTATATTTATTTATTGAATCACTGTGGGAAAATTTCCTAAGCTTTCAGGTTTGTCTCGGTCATACAATGATAAAACACCTTTCCCTTCACCAGAACTCATTTTTAACCACTAAGAACCCCAATATACCCCCCTCCCAACCCTCCCAATGACTGTGAGGCAAGAATTTATACTTACCTCTTCTCCACATTGATTACATTCATTATTTCAACAAAAGATGCACCATTATTGTTTAGAATTTCCCCCCCAACAATCAGAATTGTTGAAAAGGCACTGTGAAACACTTTGATTTCTATAGCTGGTTATGAGAATCATATAATGCCATGGGGCCACGATTATGTATTTCTCCAAAGAGCCAGATGATTACGAGATTGGTTTCTGTGCATCTGATATTATGGCTGTGCAGGAGAGCCACTCGTGGGGGGCAATTAGTGACCTCGTTAGGGCGTGAAGGATGAGCCGGCACCAACCCCCTTCCCATTAGACTACAGCTGCCCTGTCACCGCCAGCACATACTTGGCTTTCCAATAAGCTCTGAGACGGCGGCCACATTATATGGGATCCAGATGCATTTCTGCGAAAAGCCACTAGGTTTCGAGATTTGTTTCTGAGTCTCTGGGATCATGGCCGTTAATAAGCTTGATCAGGAGCAGGAGAGGCCATTTGTATGTGGGGTCTCGCTTGGATGGGGAGGAAAGGGCCGGTTCCAATCCCATCTGGTGAAGCCCCGCGTGTCTCATCACTGCAGGTCCAAACCTGATTGTCCAGTGGCCTCTGGAGGATGGCGGTCACCAGGCTGCCAGGGGAACAGGCCAAGGCATGAAACCTATTCCCACCTGGAGTGGCCCAGCGCCAGTAACCAATTGCAGGAACAGGATGCATTTCTGCCAAAAGTCTTTGGGTTCTGAGATTGGTTTCTAAGGCTCTGGGATCAGGGCCATTAAGTAGTTCAATTAGGAAAAAGAGAGGCCATGCCTCCAATTCTATAGCTGAGCTGGAGGTGGTTTGTGCGTGTGTCTCCCACATACCAAACTTTTGGCCATTTACTTTCTTGGTAAACTTTGCCCCAAGTTTTTGGGGTCTGGCCAAAGGCACTGCAGCAATTTTGGGGTATCTGAAAGTAAGACGGTGCCATCAGGCTGCTGATGCACTCACCTCACAGGTACAGATTGACCTGCTGGCTGCACGATAGCCCTCTACTATGACATTTAAAATGCATAGTAAGGCTACAGGGTAGAGCGAAGACGTTCCCACATGTCAGACATTTATATGGTTTCTTTCCAGTGTGATTGTTTTCTGTGTTTAGTAAAACACCAAGCTTGAATGAAAGCCTTCCCACAGTCCTTATATATGTAGAGTCTGTCTCCAAGACCAATTTTCCTGTAATTCTAAGGCTTGAGGGCATAATGTAGGACTTTCCGCATCATTTACACATGTAAGTTATGTGTAATAAGGAGGAGTAACTGAATGGGTTCCCACAGTCCTAACAAATATAAAGGATTCCCCGAATTCATCTCAAAGATGGTAAAAGTGATTCGATCCTAAGGTTCTCTGCCCCACATCCCTGGGAGAGGCACATGCCCAGAACTGCACACACAGCATCATCTGAACATGAGACTGTGTGACTGAGCAGGTGAGACTCTCAGAGCAGGAAGGACAAAATAGGAGAAACACATGTCCTGGAGCGATAGCACAGCGGGTAGGGCGTTTGCCTTACAAGTGGCCAACTTGGCCGACCCGAGTTCGATTCCTCTGCCCCTCTCGGAGAGCCCGGCAAGCTACCAAGAGTATTCGATATGCCAGACACAGTAACAACAAAGTCTCCAATGGAGACGTTACTGGACCCGCTCGAGCAAATCGACGATCAACGGGAGGGCCTTTACCTTTACCTTTACATTTACATGTCCTGAGGTCTGAGACATTTGTAGCCATCAGGGTACAAACATAAGCAGCACACGTGGATTCCCCTGATGCCTGCCAGAGGTGAATCTGGAGCACAGAGCCACGAGGAAGCCCTGAGTATCTACACTGAAGCACAAAAATTAACATGAAAGAAAACAAAGCAGCAGGATGGAGTAACAGAACAGTGGGTCTGGGACAGCATTAAGGGCTGGTAATAACGCCGTCCCTTATAGTTCCTCAAGAACTGGCAGATGGTAATCCTTCGTACAGAATCAGAAATAACCTGAGAATCACTGGGTATGGCCCCTCCCCTTAAACATCTTCCAAAAACAAACAAACAAATAAGTCTAATCAGCGTTGGACCCCTGGCACCCTATACAGTTGGTACCCCAGTCTTGAAAGGAATGATCCTTGAGCACCACTAATAGCACAGCGGTAGGGCGTTTGCCTTGCACGCAGCCAACATGGCCGACTCGAGTTCGATTCCTTCACCCCTCTAGGAGAGCCCGGCAAGCTACCGAGAGTATCTCGCCCGCACGGCAGAGCCTGGCAAGCCACCAATGATGTATTCGATATGCCAAACACAGTAACAACAAAATCTCCAATGGAGACGTTACTGGGCCCACTCGAGCAAATCGATGATCAACGGGAGGGCCTTTACTTTATTCAAATCAACAAAAAAATAAAACAGCGGCCTCAAACAGAGCTGATTAATCAGGCCAGGAGCCGGATCCCCAGGCTCCTTCCTAAAACAATCAGAGACGATCAGCCTGGGAAGCTTGTGCTACATGTCACTGCACTGCGTTGTCTTCTCACTCTCCCACCTGAAGATGGTGTGGCAGAGGCCATCTCACCAACTCCTGCCTGTTTTTCCTGTGGACCAACAGGAGGCTCCATGCAAGTACCTGAGCCGTGGGCACCAGAGAGGAGCACAACCAGCCCCGGCCCCCACCTGACAGAAGTCCCTGCACTGGAGCCAGAAAGGTAGTGACCAGCTGGATGTTTGGACACTGGCTCACAGAAACATCCACAGCGAGACACTGACAGATGTTCCTGTCTCTCGGGGGAGAGAGAAATGGGTTGTGACCCAGCTGCTGTCAGGACAGGAGTGGTTGAGGCCTACAGGGGAGGAAACCGTGGTTCTGCCCAAGCCCGGGACTCTACCTAGGGAACCACACAGGAATGTCCTAAAGGCCAGAGACTAACTCTGAGGCCAGGAGCTCTCACGTAGCTGCAGCCCCTGCAGGCCCCAATGACCACAGCGCCATTATTGGCTCTGCCGTGGGGCCAGTTACAGGGACTCGGGGTGGACAAAACTTCAGCTGCCCTCTTGCAGAGTGGATAGGACACGGGCCTGGGAGCTCTCTTTCAGGAACCAAGGTCACTTCTGGGCTCGAGTAGGCCCCAGACAGTCCCAGCTCTGACCCTCTGGACCTGGACCCATCCTGGTCTTGATTTACTGTAATCTCCAATCAGCACATGAGCCTCATCCAGCACTTGCTCCTATTTTGCAAGAATCACTCTGAAAACCATGTAAAAAGTGTGTTGTATCACAAAACTATCCAAATAACTAGGGTGTTTACTATGAACCATGATGTTATGTGTGTCTAACAACAGGAATTTCTAGAGTGAATCTACTTTGAAACCATGAATATTATATCTTGGGGTCTGGAGTGCTAATACAGTCGATAAGACATTCACTTTGCACTTGGCTGACCCAGGTTCAATATACTAGAATATATATGGGCCCCTGATCCTTGTAGGAAATGATCCCTGACTTCAGAGGCAGGAATAAGCCACAGACAATGAATGGTGATTACCAAAACTACTGCAACTTCAAAAGGTAACTATAATGAAACAAGAGAACAACAACAAAAAATACCCAAGTGTCAATTCTGAGGCATACACACCAGGTCACCAGATGTGAAGAATAGTGAGTTGGTAGGTCACATGGTAACACATTCAGTGTTCTGTCTTTCCAAAGAAATACAGACACAGGGACCACAACAACTGATGGCCAATGGATAGTGCATAGTCAATCTTTAATTCCGAATCGAATAGCATACTTATAGAACATCTGAGGGGTTCTGAGGTACAGAACTTCACGTATTGTGATTTACCATTACAGAGGTCAAGCGTTTCAACAGAGATAATTCTTTGCGGGGGAAATAACTCAAGGAGACGTTCTGCGGGAGACTTTGCTGAGAAATTCGCTCATGGGCTATATGCATCTGTGTTGCTTTTCTCCTTCCCTGATCGTACATACTAAACAGTTAAGTTTACTTCTTATTAATATTTGAAATTATCAATACACACAGTAGAGAAACATCCCAAAACTTACTTCTCTGGGGTCCAGGAGCTAAGGTTAAAAGCTGGCTGGGATCCAGCTTTCTGGGGTTAGCGACTACAGCAACTGAAGCCTGAGTAAAGTAATTATGATGGATGGCCAGCAGTATATATATTTTAGAGTCAATTAACTCATAAATATTAAGAGCTTATCACGGATGGTTTTTCTGTTTTGAAGCAAAGAACATTGCTCTATAGTGATAGATTATAGATTATACAGGTTACAGAGGAAAGAGAAATGCAAATAAATGACTGCAGATACAAAGTCTAGAGTCACCAGAAGGTTTCACTTTATGATTTAAGGATAGATTAGGAGTGCTCATAAGAGCACTATAACCATCTTTGGGGGGAGCAAAAGTGGAAATTTACTGATCAAACCTAAAACACTCAGGGTAAAGAAAAATTCTAGAGTGAAACATTTAAAGTGGATCCTTAAGCCACTTTTTCTGTATTTTTCTATTCTGCAGAAATTCATGTTTTCTCGTGAATAATACTCCTCTTTCTCATTGCTCTCATATCCTCTCTGTGTGTATGTGTATGTGCAAGCACATGTTTCAATTTTAGACCACAACTGGCAGTGCTCAGGAATTTGCAGCTCTGGGATCAGGGTTCAGTCCTAGTGGGGCTCAGGGACCATATGGATTACTAGACATAGAGAGACCTGGGTTGGCTGCTTGCAAGGAAAGTACCCTACTTGCTGTACTATTGCTCTGGCCCTTTCTAAGTGAATTATTTCCACCACATCAAGAGTGACCCTGAACAAAGCTTCCCCAACAACACGCCCTGCCCCGAAAATTAACTATTTCTCTTAAAAAAGGAAAACAAAACTTTACCCCCAGTACTCACAACAGCTGGGGGGTCATCTGGTCAGGGAGAGAATACATGTGTGGGGTGCTTTGCAACTGGAACTTAGGATGGAGAAATTCTTTACCTAGGGAAAATACAAAAGCTGGGACCAGAGACAGTAAGTGGGTACGAACTTGCCTTGCATGCAGCCAACCAAGATCAATTCCCGGCATCCCTTATGGTCCCCTAGTACTACGAGCAGGAATTCCTGACTGTAGAGCCGAAAGTCAATCCTGACCACCACCAGATGTGGTACAAGAGCCAAACCAAAATGATAATAATGAAAAAGTTTCATTTGCAAACACCACCCACCTGCAAGGACTGAGACACTGGGTGGCCCCACCGCATTAGGACAGTCAAACAAAGGACAGAGGACAACTGGGTCCCCTGCTGCAGTGGGGCTGGGGCCCCCCACTTCTAAGTGAACCGGAAGGTGCCACACTAAGGATGACAGGGCCAAAGGCTCCGGACATGGCCAAGCAAAGTCCAGGGCTAGAGGTTCGGGAGGGCTAAGCCCCACCCTCTGCAAGTCCCGCAGCCCCAGGCCCACTGGACTCTGACCCTTACAGGAGCTGGAGGAGATCTTGGCCAAGGGGAATCCCAGGATCACTTGTTCACTCCTGCGACCTCTGCACCTGTCACAGTCCCCACTGCACTGCCCAAAGCCTCTGGGTCCCCTATAAGCTTTCGCCTTACCTCACCTCAGGAACCGCCTGGACATCCTGAACAGAGGAAAACAAGAATGAAAGCACCCCCCAAGTTGGCGCAGCCCCACCACTCACAGTGCCAAGACGCGGGTCACTCACCTGAGGACACTTGCATTCTGCCACAAAATCGGCCCCACAGTTTCCCTGTAATGCTAGGTGCCAGTTCCTCCTCTACCCACGAGACCAATGGCGGCCAGAGCCAGGCAACCACAATTAGAACAGAAAGGATTTCTGAAGGGCCCGTCTATGACATCATTTCTGCTTCTGCCAGGGGCCTTAAAGGGCCATGGTCCAGATGCAGAGACCCTCTGTGCCTGGGACTTAGGGTAGACAAACGTTCAGCCACTGTCTTGCAGGGTGGACAAGGGCAAGCACCTGTACACTCTATCCAGGGGAAAAAGATCACTTCTGGGTCCAGATAATAAGCCTGAGGCAGAACCGTGATCTGTCCTGCTGGACCTGGGCCCATCTGAGTCCTGATTTACTCTAATCCTGCATCAGCACATCTGCATGAGTCTCATCCTATACTCGCTCCTGTTGTGCAGGAATATATTTGAAAACGGTGTAATCACCCAGGTTTATAAAAAATAAATCCAAATATCCAAGGCATTTATTTACGAAGGACCATAATATGAACTGTGCCTGTCATTTGGAACTTCTCAAGACTACTTATACTGTAAATATTCTATTTTGGGGGTGGAGTGTTCTTACTCTCAGCTGACCCAAGTACAATACTTGGGCACGCTAGGCCCTGGCTGCAGTGATCCCTGAGCTGAGTCAGAAGTAAGGGCAGAGCACTACAGGGAGTGGCCAAAACTACAGCAACAACAGGACAACTGTCAGGAAGCAAAACAAACAAACAAATAAAAATCATGTGCAAAGTCAAACTAGAGAGGAACATTTAAATAGTAAAAGAGTGGGTTCTTAAAACTCTGTTTTCTGGCATTTCCATAAGGTAAAGGTAAGGGTAAAGGACCTCCCGTTGATCATCGATTTGCTCGAGCGGGCTCAGTAACGTCTCCATTGGAGACTTTGTTGTTACTGTGTCTGGCATATCGAATACGTTACGGGGAGCTTGCCAGGCCCTGCCGTGCGGGCGAGATACTCTCGGTAGCTTGCCGGGCTCTCCGAGAGGGGCAGAGGAATCGAACTCGGGTCGGCCATGTTGACCGCTTGTAAGGCGAACGCCCTACCACTGTGCTATCGCTCCAGCCCATTTCCATAGTTTGGCATTTCCATAGTATGGCATAGTATGGCATAGTTTGGCATTTCCATAGTATGGCATTTCCATAATTTCCCAGAATCCTTATTATTCTCTTTTCTTGCAATCACATGTTTTCCTGTGTGTGCAAGTGCGTATGTGTGTGTGTGTGTGTGTGTGTGTGTGTGTGTGTGTTTCCTTTGAGCCAGAACAAACATTGCTAAGGGGGTATTCCTAACTCTGCACTCAGGGTTTCACTCCTGGAAGCTTTGGGGATCACTAATCACTAAGATGCAGGGGACCAAACCCGAGTTTACTGTGTGCAAGGCAAGTATTTGCTGTACTTTCGCTCTGCCCCTTCATACATAAATTTCTTCCAAAAGTACGAGGAGTCCTGTACAAAGTCCCCTGCAACACACACACAAATAAACAAGTATCTTCCTTCAAAAAAAGGGAAAAATTTAAAAAACGACAACAAAAATCTTTACCCTCAGTATTTATCCCAATATCCACGGGTCACCCGCTCAGGAAGAGATGAAGAGTGAAGGGTGCTTTGCAACTTGACATGAGGGAGAGGGAACTCCTGAACTGAAAAAAAAAAACACCAATATTTTGGTTGGACAGACAATGAAGTCTGTAGGGAAGTTGCCCTGAGTCAGTAAATTCTTCGCGTACCTATGTCCCGCAGCAACACCAGCAGGAATCATACCTGAGTCCAGAGCCAGAGGAAGCCCTGCGCATCTCCGAGGATGCCCCCTCCCCACAACGCCCCCCAAAACAACCCCCAAACCAAAAACAGCCCCAAGAGAACATGTTCACTGGCAAACCCCAGCCACCTGCAGGTCCACTGCCCCCGAATGTCACGGACCAACACGGCGGCAATGAAAATGATGTACAGCAAGGGGACTATTGCCATGGGGGGGTGAGGGGGGCTGTGGCTCTGCCCTTAAAATCTGGAGGTTCTACAGCTACGAGATTAGGGCCAAAGGCTACAATATGGGACTGCCGGGAGGGTCTGGACAGCCAAGACCCCTGCCCTGTGCAGTTACAGCACCACCGAGCTTAGCCCCAAGCTCAGTCCCTCCCCCCACTCACCACTGCCCCATCACGGAGATAGAGGCCATCATGGCCTCAGCAGTCCCCAAGGACCACGCGCTCACACCCGCAACACTGCACCCCAGTACAGCCCCCACTGCGTCCCCCAAAGCTCCACGTCCCCCTAAAGCCTCTGCCACACCTCAGGAACACTTGGATGTTGGGGAACAAGTGAGTAACCTGCGTGAAAGCGTCCCCCACGCTAACGCGTTGCTCACAGTGCAGAGACGGAGAGTCGCCCCTCTCCTGCCCCAAAATCCGCCTTCAAGAACCATTCCCAGCCAGTTCCAGGCCGTCCTTCACCCAGGTAACAATGGTGGGACTGACTGAACCATCTCTATCAGCAAGAACACAGGTACCAGGAAGTCCCTGTCTGTGACATCACTTCCGTTTCCACCTGCAGCCTTAAAGGACCAGGCTCCAAGTGCAGAGAGATCCTTTCGGGACACCCAGGGGATCCTGTGCGGCCTACGAAGTTTCAAATCCCAGTATCCCATATGGTCCCTCAAGCACTGCTAGGAATAATTCCTCAGTGCATAGCCAGAAGTACCCTCTGTGCATTGCCAGATGTAACCCAAAAGGCCCAAAAAAAGAATAAAATAAAATTTGAGATAAGATAAATATAAAGGCCCTCCCATTGATCGTCGATTTGCTTGAGCGGGTCCAGTAACGTCTCCATTGGAGACTTTGCTATTACTGTGTCTGGCATATCCAATACGTCACGGGGAGCTTGCCAGGCTCTGCCGTGCGGGCAAGATACTCTCGGTAGCTTGCCGGGATCTCCGAGAGGGGCAGAGGAATCAAACTCGGGTTGGCCATGTTGGCCGCTTGTAAGGCAAACGCCCTACCGCTATGCAATAGGTGGAGAAAACAAATTCATGTGAACATTGTTATATCTGGTTGTAGGGTTGGTAAGATTGTCTTATTAATTTTTAAAAACTTTTGTTGCTCCAAGAGGTTTTTCCTTTTATACTTGGTACTTATTTAGTCACTTTCCTCCTGGCTTCCATAACCAAGACTGTTATTTACAAGTTAACACACTGTGAAGTTTAAATGCGGGGACACTGGCATAACTATAGCCCTGGTAATAATCACCGAGTACCTTTCCCTTATAGTATGATGTCAAGGGAAGCTTGTCAGGCCAGATTCTTAGCTTCTGGGCTGCACTTTTGTAGCCCCCTCCTACCCTTCCTGGTCTAAATAAAACTCATCTTCCCTAGGGAGATTGTTCTAAACTTGGGGACAGTTCTTCGGGGTCAACTCATCCCATGTGCATTTTACAAAGACTACAAAGGCTAGAGAGGCACACAAAGGCCTTTCTACATTGACAAACATGAGCTTTCCCTCCAGTTTGTATTTTCCTATGGATCGTAAGAGTTGAGGGTTGGGTGAAGGCCTTCGCACTTTCCTGACATATGTAAGACTTCTCTCCACTATGAATTTTCCTATGCATACTAAGGCTTGAATGTAGAGCAAAGGCCTTTTTAACATGTATGGGGTTTCTCTCTGGTATGAAATTTTCTGTTTAGTAAGACATCAAATTTGAATGAAGGCCTTCCCACAGTCCTTCCATATGTAAGCTGTCTGCCATATGAATTTTTCTGTGATCCCTAAGGCTTGAGGATATAATGTATGCCTTCCTGCTTGCCTTACATACATAATGTTTCTTTCCAGTATGAATGTTCTTATATGTAATAAGGAGTGAGAGGTAAGTGAATGCCTTCCAACAGTATATATATATGGATTCTCTTCAGTGTGCGTTTTCCTGTGCTTAGTAAGTTCTGAGTACAAAGTAAAGGTCTTCCCACAGTCCTTACATGAGTAACGTTTCTCTACTGCATGAATTTTCTATGCACAGAAACCCCTGAGAAGGAAATAAAGGTCTTCAAACATTCCTTATCCTTACATGAATAAGGTTTCTCTAAATGAATTTTCCTATGCATACTAAGTCTTGAGGTCTTCCCATATTCCTTGGATGAATAGCGTTTCTCTCCTGTATGAATTCTCCTATGTACAATCAGGTATGAGGATAGATCTAAGCCTTCCCACATTTTTTACATGTTTACAATTTCTCTCCTGTGTGGATATTCAGATGATCACACTTGTGTGGCAGGTGACTCAAATTGTGTCCGTGCTGCTAACAGCCCTGGAATTTTTCCCATCTGAAGACTTCTTGCCTGTCTCAGAATCCCCACAGTGATGCAGGCTCCACTCTCACTCGAGATTGTCACAGTGCACAGGATCAGGGACATTCCGCTAAGGCTGGTTGCTTCCCTGGAGAACAGCCGAGGAGGTTTACAATTATTTCTTGATTTCTTGAGGGTCTCCATGTCAAAAAAAAAGTCAAACCCTGCAGGTTTGATGTCTAACATTTCCACCATGGAAATACAATTATTGACACATATATGGCTTTTCCTGGAATGACCAAATAGTTTTGCAAGAAGTTCATGCAAAATTGACAGAAGTGTTGCTATTAACATGTGTCCAATTTTTTTCTCAACTCAACGAAGAACACATTAAGTGGAAATTATTTCTATACAGAAAAAGGAAGCACCACTTTCAAGAAAATAAAAATACACCCGAGTCTGGGTTCTGCTGTAGCTCAGTATGGAGATCGGGATGCGAGTACGAAGGCAAGGCCGAGTCCCCACAAAGCTGAGAATGCAGGGGCCATTGAAATCATCTAACCTAATTGAATCAATGTCAGGATCAATGAGGATTTTGGGTTTTTTATGTTTATATGTTGGGACAGTGTCACACGAGACAATGCTCATAGTGCTTTGCAACTGGCACTTAGGAAGCAGAAATTCTTGACCTAGAAAATAAGACATAAAAGTTGGGACGAGAGACAGTAAAGTGGGTAAGGGAATGTGCCTTGCACGTTGCCAACCCAGATCAATCCCTGGCATCCCATATGATCCCCGAGTACCATCAACAGGAATTCCCAAGTGCAGAGCCAAAAGTAAACCCTGAGCATCTCCAGATATGGTACACAAGCCAAACCAAAAAAATAATGAAGGGGCTGGAGGAAAAGCAGAGCTGGCACAGCATTTACCTTGCATGTGGCCGACCCAGATTTAATTCCCAGCATCCCATCTGCTCCCCTGAGCATCGCCAGGAGTAATTCCTGAGTGCAGAGACAGGAGTAACCCCTGTGCATGGCTGAGTGTGATCCAAAACGAAAAAAAATAAATAAAGTGGGCTAGAGTGATAGCACAGCGGTCGGGCATTTGCCTTGCATGCAGCCAATATGGCCAAACCGAGTTCGATTCCTCCGCCCCTGTCAAAGAGCCTGGCAAGCTATGGAGAGCATCTCTCCCGCACGGTAGAGCTTGGCAAGCTGTTTTGTATTCGATATGCCAAACACAGTAACAACAAAGTCTCCAATGAAGTCATTACTGGGCCCGCTCGAGCAAATCGATGAACAACGGGAGGACAGCAAAGAAAGAAAGAAAGAAAGAAAGAAAGAAAGAAAGAAAGAAAGAAAGAAAGAAAGAAAGAAAGAAAAAGAAAAAGTTTCAACTTCCAAAACCTCACCCATTCACAGGGAATGAGCCACCGGGTGATCCTTTCCCACCACAACAGCAAATCAAAGCACAGAGGACTGGGATTCCTGCTGCACGGCGGGGCTGGGGGCCTGCCCTTTGAAGTGAATCTGAAGGTTCTACACTAGTGAAGCCAGGGCCAAAATCTCTGGAAAGAGGCAAGCTCAGCCCAGTGCTGGCAGGTTTGAGAGGGCTAAGACCCGCCCTGTGCAGGTCCCTCAGCCCAGCACCCACCCACCTCTGAGCCTTTGCGGAGAGGGAGGTGATCCTGGCTAAGGGGACCCTCCCACGATCATTTGCTTACACGTGCGAACCCTGCACCCCGGCACAGCCCCCGCTCCACTGCCCAAAGCCTCTGGATCCCCCTAAAGCCTTTGCCATACCTCAGGAACCGCCTGGATGTCAGGAACGAGTGAAAAACAAGGGAGAAAGCACCCCCAAGGTGGCCCAGCTCTGCCACTCACAGTGCAGGCGACTGGGAGGCCGCTAGTATCCTGCCACAAAATCAGCCTCCATAGTCCATGTCAAAGGAGCAGCCAATTCCTCCTTTACCCACGAGACCAATGGCAGTCTGAGCCAGGCAACCACAACTAGAAAAGAAAGGATGCTGAACGTACCAGTTCTGTGACATCACTTCCGCACCTGCCAGGATCCTTAAAGGTCCATGGTCTAGATGCAGAGACCCTCTGTCGCCATCCTGGTAAATTGGTGCTTTAAGGGGACTGGAGTGGATAAAGTAGTGGAGAGGCAGCTGCTGGAGTGGTGGGTCACAAGTGGGGCGCTGGGGTAAGGACAAGAGCCCTGATCCTGTACCAGTTACTCAAACATTGAAACAATGCTCTCACAAACAGTTCATCAGGGAAAAAAAAACATGTGGTTGATTCAAGGTCAGACAGGCAGGTTGGTACAAGGCACCTGACACTGAGATTCGTAAGAAAGTAATTAAGATGGGGTGAAAGCAGTGACTCTGAACCCAACCCTGGAGATGCAGAGAAGAACTGGCCTAGCACCAGCCCAGATAACTGGACAGACACTGTAAAGGGGAAAAGCCTATTAAGACCATAAGAGAGCACTGTCCAGCCAACATGCTACCTCTTGAAAATGCCTGACCGGTGGAATCTTGCCTACAAGAAAAAACACAGGAGGCAGTTTCAGAAACACCTTCAAATC
Organism: Sorex fumeus; assembly: GCF_029834395.1. Taxonomy (NCBI): domain Eukaryota; kingdom Metazoa; phylum Chordata; class Mammalia; order Eulipotyphla; family Soricidae; genus Sorex; species Sorex fumeus. Next base: position 1,502,391 of record NW_026606165.1, read on the forward strand.
CAGAGTATGAACAAGAGAGGTAGTACAGTGGGGTGGGTGCTTGCCTTGTATGTGGTCTACCTGGGTTCAATTCTCATAATTCCAAATGGTCCCCTGAGCACTGTCAAAGTGAAAATCAAGGACTAAGCTAGGCGCACTGCCAGGTGTGTACCACCAGCAAACATAGCGATAGCACAGTTGGTAGAGCGTTTTCCTTGCAAGCGGCCAACATTGTGTACCCGAGTTCGATTTCTCCACCCCTCTCATAGAGCTAGGCACACTACTAAGAGTATCTCGCCTGCACAGCAAAGCCTAGCAAGCTACCTGTGGAGTATTCGATATGCTAAACACTGTAACAAGAAGTCTCAAAATGTGACTTTACTGGGCCTGCTAGAGCAAAATACATGAAAAACGGGAGGACAGTTTGTTTTTTGACATATATATATAATATATGGAGTATTTGTATAACACATAATGTATGTCATAGAAATTAAATATATATCAAATTTATATCTGTGTACATGTATGTACACATAAAAACCTAGAGCATTCCGGTCACTTTGGAGCCTTTTATGGCCTTTACACAGATCTGAAACCTTTTTATCATTGGGGTGACTACATGATTGATCTAACTTTCCTAATTCCAAATAGAATGCTTATTTTATTTCTCTGATATTATTGAACTGACGGGTGGGATCCAGGAAACTGACCAACCTTGTGAGTAATCACAGGAAAATGGAAGGGCCGGCTGGGATGTGGGGAGCCTGGGGAGTGCTGACATGTGGGGAAATGACCCATATTCCCAACATGTGTCAGACATTTGAATCAAGGGGCTCCTTCCATTCTTTCAAACATCTTTCTACGCACAGTAAAGTTCATTTAAACTGTTTCGAGTAGGGGCCAAAGAGACAGGACAGCAGGGAAGACATTTCTCTTGAATTACCTGTAACAGGGTCCCAGAGCACTACCAGGAGTAATCCATGAGTATTTCTAGGTGTGACTCCAAAAGACGGCACATGCCCAGAACTGCAAACAGAGAAGTGAGTGAATGCAGGACTGTGTGACTGAGCAGGCACAGCTCTCCAGAGCAGAAAGGACAAAATAGGGGAGACACATGTCCTGGGATCCGAGTCACCATAGCTACTAGGGAGAAAACAGGGCCAGCACACCTAGGGGACCCATGATGTGCATGAGGTGCGAATACAGAGCACAGAGCAAAGAAGGCCTGGGCACCTCCACTGTGCAACAAAAATAAACAGGAAAGAAAATAAAGCAGCAGGATGGAGTAACAGAACAGAGGGTCGGGCTGTGAACCCAATATTCCCATATGGTCCCCCTAGCATTGCCAGGTGCAACGCCAGAGTGCAGGGCCAAGAATAATCCCCAGAATCACTGGGTGTACCCCTCCAAATAAAACAAAATACCCAGACGCAAGTGTTCGACCCCCAGCACACCATATGGTTCCTGAGACATGTCAGGAGTCATCCTTGAGCACTAAGGTATGAGTACTCTTTACCTGGGTGTGGTTGAAAAGCCAAATACAATAGAACTGAAATAAACATAGCCTAATAAAGAAAGTATTGGGCCATCCGAAAAGGAGGCACAATACAGGATCATTCCTGAAACAACTCAGAGACATTTGGCCCAAGAAGACTGAGTGCTCCTGTCACTGCATCACCTTCTCTTGTTACTCTCTACCTACCTAGGGATGGGATGTCCGATGGCATGTCACCATCTTCTCCTGCCTCTGATTTTCCCAAGGATCAGAGACCTAAAGGAGGAGTCAGAGCAGTGAGCACTGGAGAGGAGCACAACCCCCAGGCCTGATCAGGGCACTGGCTCACAGACCCGCCTGGGGGATACTGCCTAATGCTGCTGTCTCCCCAGGAGAATCAAAATGGGTTGGCATCTGTGTTGCCTTTCACGACACAAGCTCTGGGCTTGGTTACAAAGGAGAAAACTCAGCCCTGTCTTGGCCTGAGGACTCCTCCCTCGGTCCCAAAGAAGGCTCTCACAGGCACAGCAGAGGCTGACTCAGAGGCCAGATCACATGCATCAGCGCACCTTGCAGGCTGGCAGCAGGGCTGCCTCCCACAACCATAGCCCAGAATGTGGCTCTATTATGGGGACAGCCCTTCTCCTCTTAAAATAACCCAATTTCTACAGACACACACATACACAATCACACACACCCTTTACCCCCAGTACTCATCTCAATAAAATGGGGTCTAGACAGGGCTTTGCAACTTGATGTGAAGAAGCAGAAATTCCTGTTCTGGTAGACAGTAAAACTAGCAAGATGCTTGCCTTGTTGACACCACTCAATCCTCTGCATCCCTACGCATCCCTATGGCCCCCAGAGCACTCCAGGAAGAATACTTCAGCCAGGAGCTAGAGGAAGCCCTCAGGGTATCGTCGGGCATGCATAGCCCCTCATTCCCCACACCTAAAGGAAACTAAAACCCCTGTAACCTGCGGATCCACTGCTCCAGATGGCCCTATCATACCAGGGAAGCCATTGAAAAAGTCAGACGGTAACAGGGTCTCTTGGCATTACAGGAGTTGCAACTCTGCCAAAAGTGAATCTGGAGACTTTGCAGCAGCGATTCTGGGGCCAAGGTCCCAAAGTATGCCAGTTGGAGGTCAGAACGGCCAAGCCCCTGCCCTCGGCAGGTCCCTCACCCCAAGGCCCACAGCCCCCTTGCTCAGCCCCGTAGCCACCCGCCGCTGCTCAATCGTAGAGCTGGAGGCTATTGTGGCTGCAGCAGCCCCCCAGGATTACTCACTTACATCCTCCTCCCTTGACCCCGTCAAACATCCACCGCAACTCAGGAACCACTTGGTATCAGGGAACAAGTGAAAAACAAGTGCAAAAGTGCCCCCAAGCTGGCGTGGACCCGCAGCTCAGTGTGGACACGGGGAACTGCCAGCCATTCACGGGAAATTGTCCCCATTCTGCCACAAAGTTGGCCCTTCAGAGTCTCATTTTCTCCCAGGGGCCCTACTCTGTCCTTTACCCATGTTAACAATGACACTGACCCAGTTTCCAGGAATAGAATCACCAGGAAGGGCCCCCTGTGATGTCACTTCTGCTTCCACAAGCAGTCTTAAAGAGCCAGACTCCAGATGTGGAGAGAACCATTATGCCCACCCAGGTGGATCTGTTGCACAAGTGGGATGGGCTCACATAAAGGGATGGAGGCAGCTGCTGTACTGGACGGTCACACAGTGGAGGGCTAGTGACAGGTAAGAAGTCCTATTGGGCAAATATGAGCCAATGCTCTCACACACAGTCCATAAGGAAAAAAGCAAAGGGGGTTCATTCAAAACAAAAGAGGCAGGTAGGGGGCAGGTGGGCAAGGGACAATGAGCTTCTCCAGGAAATCACCCATCAAGGTAGGGTGAAAGCAGTCACTCGACGCCAGCACAAGAGCAGAGAGAAACTGGCCTAGTAGCAGCCCAGAGAGCTGGAGAGACGCTGGAACAGGAGCAAAGGCTCGTAAGAACATCAGAGAACACTGTCCACTCAATGGTCTACGATTGCCAACACGCGAGCAGTGAACACTCCTCTACAAGGAAAACCCAGGAGGCAGTTTCCGAACCCTGAGTGGGGCTGGAGAGATAACACAGCAGATAGGGCTTTTGCTTTGCATGCGGCCTGCCTAGGTTTGATTCCCAGCAACCCATAGGGTCCTGTGAGCACTGCCAGGAGGAACTCCTGACTGCAGGACAGAAGTAATCTCTTTTCATTGCCAGGTGTGACCTAAAAAGCAAAAAAAAAAAAAAAGTAGACCCTGAACAACTGTAGATGTGGTACACAAGCCAAATCAAAACAATTATACTGAAAAAGTGTCATTTGCAAAACCCAGCCTCTGGCAGGGATCAAGCCATCATGTGGTATTGCCATTTCACAACAGTCAAAGGACAGACAACAACAGGGAGGCTGGGACCCTGCCCTTTGAAGTGAATCTGAAGGTTCTACACGAGTGAGTGATGCCAGGGCCAAGTGCTCTGAAAGAGTGCAGAGCAAAGTCCCATCCTGGGAGGGTTAGGACATCCAAGCCCTGCCCTCTGCAGGTCCCGCAGGCCCTGAGCTCAGCCCCTGCGCTCAGCCCCACGCCCACCTGCTGCTATCCATTCATGGAGCAGAAGGTGATGGTGGCCAAAGGGGACCCACATGATCACCCATAAACACCGCAACCCCTGCACCCCTAAAACCTCTGGGTTTCCCTAAAGCATCACCCATGCCTCAGGAAATGGCTGATATCAGAAATGAGAGAAAAACAAGCACAAAATGGCACCACCAAGCTGGAGAGGTCCTGGCACTCACAGTACAAAGAACAGGAGGCACTGGGCGCTCACGGACCGCCACTCACGTCCTGACAAAAAATAGGTCTTCACAGTACCCCTTCCACAAAGGGCCACCATTTCCTCCTCTACCACCAGAACAATGGCGGCCTGATCAGGCAACCACAATGGGAAGAGAAAAAAATATCTGAAGGTCCCTGGCCTGGGACGCCACTTCCACTGCTGCCAGAACCTGAGCCTTAAAGGGCCCTGTTCCAGATGCACAGACCCTTTTTGCCCACCCAGATGAATCTGTGATTAAGGGGGAAGGACTGGATAAAGCTGTGCAGAGGTGGCTGTGGAGAGTGGTGGGTCACACAGTGGAAGGGTGGGGATAAGAAGACCCCTGATTCTGTACTGCTCAGTCAAACAATGACCCAATGCTCTCACACACAGTCCATCAGGAAAAATGCAGCTGGGATGATTCAAGGTACAGCAGGAAGGTGGGTAGAATTCACCGGATGCTGAATTTCTTGGGGAAGTAATTAAGATGGGGTGAAAGCAGTGACTTCAAAGCCTGCCCTGGAGATGCAGAGAGGAACTGGCCTAGAAACAGCCCAGAGAGCTGGACAGACACTGGAAAAGGAGGAGAGGCTGGTAAGAACATCAGAGAGCACTGTCTGGTCAACACACTACCCCTTGAAAACACCAAACCAGTGGACTCTTGCCTACAAGAAAAACCGTTTCAGAAGCACAATTTTAAATCTAGACTATGGGGCAAGAAGTTAGTACAGTCGCTTGGGCGCTTGCCTTGCATGTGGTCAATCTGGGTTCAACACTCATAATTCCAAATGGTCCCCTGAGCACCATTGAATTGCAAAGCCAAGAGTAGGCCCTGAGCACTGCCAGGCTGCACCGACATCATCATATATTCCGACCCTAAAAATGGAGCCTAATGGGCAGCAAGCCATTTTGGGCACCTTAAAGCCTTTTTTGTCCTTTAAGCAGATCTGAATCCTTTTTATCATTCTGGTGTCTACTACACTGAAGGGACTTTGCTAATTCTAAATACAACACTTAATTTTTTCTGTAATATTATTAAACTTGGTGGGGGGGGGATCCAGGAATGTGACCAACATTGTGAGTAATCATAGATAAATGGAGCAGCCTGCTCGGATGTGGGAAGCTGACCCATATTCCCGGCATTTGTCAGACATTTGATGCAAGGGGCCTCTTTCATCCTTTCATATGTCTTTCTAAAAACAGTAATCTCTGAGTATTTAAAGATATGACCCAAAAAGACGAGAAAAAAGTTCAAAATTTAAAAACAAACTGTTTTCACGGCACTTCATTAAAGAACCTTGCCAGGGCCATTTAACTAAGATAACACTTTCTGAAACATTTACTCTTTATACTTACACAATGCTAGCCAGTATCTGAACACATGGGAGGCAGAGATGGCATGGGGGAAGGAGCTTGAACACATCCCACCTGGATTCCAACCACAGTACCCCATAATGATCCTGAGTCCCCCAGGTAGGGATGACTGAGCTGAGAGAGAGGAGTAGGACTCAGCTGGTTGTGGCTTCAAAGAACATGAATCAGGAGGCCCTGAAGAATGAAGGTGTGGCTGTTTATCTGCTATAATCCCCCAAACCAAGGGCCTCAAAGCCAAGTCACAGGGGCTGGAGCGATAGTCCAGGGGGAGGGCTGTTTCCTTGCATGAGGCCAGCCCAGTTTTAATCCCTGCATCCTATATGGTACTGAGAAACCACGAGGAGTAATTACTGATTGTAGAGGCAGGAGTGACCCCTGAGCATTGCTGGGTGTGAACCAAAAAGCAAAAAGAAAGTCAAGCCAGAGTCACTATAAAGAATGAGACAGTGGTGAGTCTTGACAGCCCTGAGCACAGGGGATTTTTTGCCTTTTAATTCACATTCCTCCTGGCTTTCACCAGAAAATCCAAAAAGTACATGTTAACATACACATCAAGTTTAAATGCTAGAAACTTTGCATAGACTTTCCCTTATATACTGACATCACAAAATGTTTGTTAAGGACTAAAGGATTATTTCTTTCCTAGCTGCACTTTTGTAGCACAGCATCCCATGGTACAAAGAAAACAGACTTTACCAAAGGGGGGCTGTTGTGACATTAAAAATTGTTCTTAGGGTATTGACTTACATAATATGAATTTTCTGATGTTTCCTAAGACCAGAAATAAACAGAAAGGCCTTCCCACATTCTTGACATATATAAGATTTCACACCAGTGTGAACTGCCCTATGTACATTTAGGCCGGAGGCCTGATGGAAGGACTTTCCACATTACTTACAAACAAAAGGTTTCTCTCCAGTGTGAATTCTCACATGACCAGTAAGGGTTGAGGAAGAAACAAAGGCCTTCCCACACTCCTTACAAACATAAGGTCTCTCTCCAGTGTGCTTTTTCATATGCCGAGTAAGACTTGAGGATTCAACAAAGGCCTTCCCACATACCTTACATCCACAAGGCTTCTCTCCAGTGTGAATTTTCATACGATGAGTAAGTCTTGAGAAATAAAGAAAGGCCTTCCCACATTGCTTACAAACCTAAGGTCTCTCTACAGTGTGAATTCTCATATGTCGGGTAAGTCTTGAGGATACAACAAAGGCCTTACCACACACCTTACAAACATAAGGTCTCTCTCCAATGTGACTTCTAATATGCATAATAAGGCTTGTGGATGCAACAAAGGCCTTTCCACATACCTTACAGCCATAAGGCTTCTCTCCAGTGTGTTTTCTCATATGACAAGTAAGATGTGAGGGATAACAAAAGGCTTTCTCACATACCTTACATCCATAAGGCTTTTCTCCTTTGTGAATTTTTATATTGCGAATTTTTATATTGCACCCGGCCCAGACAAGGTCAGACCTGAACACCTGAAGAACCTGCCGTCAGTACTCATCAATACACTGGCTCGGCTCTTCACTCGCTACCTGTCTGAATGCAAGGTTCCGTCCCAATGGAAAACCAGCAGGACCGTACTACTGTTCAAGAAGGGAGACATCCATGACATTGGCAACTATCGCCCGATCTGCCTATTGTCTGTCATCTACAAGCTGTTCACTCGAGTCATCCTGAATAGGATTGGCAGAACACTAGATGAAGGACAACCATGCGAGCAAGCAGGGTTCCGCAAAGGATTCAGCACCATCGACCATATCCACACGGTAACCAAGCTCATTGAGGTTTCTCGGGAGTTCAAGATGCCTCTCTGCTTAACGTTCATTGATTTAAAGAAGGCCTTTGATTCTGTTGAGACGGAAGCGGTCATTGAAGCCCTAGCCAATCAGGGCATTCAAGCCCAATACATCAGGATCCTCCGTGAGCTGTATTGCGGATTCACTACCAGGATCTCACCATTCTACAAAGAAGTGATCGTTGATGTCAAGAGAGGGGTGCGGCAGGGTGATACCATTTCACCGAAACTCTTCAGTGCCACCCTCGAGAACATCATGCGACGACTGGAATGGGAAGGAATGCGAGTGAAGATAGATGGTCGGCAACTACACCACCTCCGCTTTGCTGATGACATTGTTTTAATAACACCAAACATCAGCCAAGCGGCACAAATGCTGGCGGACTTTGACCGTGAGTGTGGAAAGGTAGGACTACAGCTGAATCTTACGAAGACAATGTTTATGAGAAACAGCCTTGTTCCTGACGCCCCATTCGCTCTCAATGGAACGACCATCTCCGAATGCAACAGCTATGTGTACCTAGGTCGAGAGGTCAACATGAGAAATGACCTGGCACCCGAGCTGCGCAGGAGGAAGAGAGCGGCTTGGAACGCCTTCAAGAACGTCGAAGAAATAGCTAAGAGGACGAAGAACCTCCGGCTCCGGGCACATCTCTTTGATTCCACTGTTCTTCCTGCATTAACATATGCCTCAGAGACCTGGGCCCTACGCAAACAAGATGAGAACGCCATTCAGGTCTCCCAAAGAAGAATAGAAAGAGCTATGCTTGGAATAACACGTTTCACTCAAATGAGAGAACGAATCCGGAGTTCTGACATCCGTCGACGATCAAGGATCAGGGACGCTGTCTCATATGCCAAGGTGTCGAAAATCAGATGGGCTGGTCACGTAATGAGATTTAAAGATGACCGTTGGACTAGAGCTGTTACTGATTGGATTCCACGGGATGTCAAGAGACCGCGTGGCCGCCCACCTACCAGATGGTCAGACTTCTTTGTCAAGATCATGAACGATCGGTTTGAGGCCCTCCATGTTCCCGGAGCGAAGAGATGCCATTGGGCTACACTAGCACGCGACAGGGACAAATGGAGACGTTACTGGCGCCTGCTCGAGCAAATCGACGACTAACGGGAAGTTAAGTGATTAAGTGATTAAGTGATATTGCGAGTAAGGTTTGAGGAATAAGTAAAGACCTTCGCGCATTCCTTACATATATAAGGCCTCTCTTCAGTATGAATAAGCATTGAGGATCGAGTGAAGGCCTTTCCATGTGCCTTATATTTATGGCATTTCTCTCCATTATGAATTTTCCTGTGTCTGGAAAAGTGTGAAGAGTAAGAAAAGAGCTTCCCACATTGCTCACACAGATATGCTTTCTCTCCAGTATGAATTCTACAATGTTTTAAGAGGTATGAGGGTCTATTGGAGGCCTTCACACAGTTCTTACATGTATTTGGTTTCCCTCCTGTGTGGATGTTCATGTCATCACAAAGGGGTGACGCTGGATTCAAACCATGCCCTTGCCGCCGACACTCCTGGGGATTCTGTCCACTGTGGGTTTCAAAGGGAACGTCACGGTCCTGGGAACACGGGGAAGCTCCCCCATATTCCTTACTCTTGGACAGCATTAATCCATGGTGACTTTGCTTGTGGGATTTTCGGTGTGAAGGACTCACTATAAACAGTGCTCCTCTCCCACATTCTAGAGACTGCCCCAATGTTGGGGTTTGTGTCTGTGGACCGAGAAAAACAGATGGTGTGAACCTTTTCCCAGGGGAGGGATTGTTCAGAGTGAGGTTGCTCTCTCCATTCTGATCACCCTCAGAGGCCATCCTGCCTGCCTTGGCATCCCTGTGTGGCTGAGGGCACAAATGCACACTCGACACTTTTTCATAGTGTGAAGGGTCAGAGACATTCCACTCGGGCTGGCTGCTTCCCTGTAGAAGAGCAGACGATTCCAATTATCGTTCTATGCCTTAAGACTCTCCATGTTAAATGAAATTGATACCTGCAGATTGGTTTCTAACATTTGCACCACACCAATGCAATTCCTGACAGGTGGATGGCATTAACATGGACTAACCTAATGTTTCTGTAAGACACACATGGAAAATTGATGAAAGAGAGGCCATTAATTTGTTAAATATTTTTTTCAACTCAATGAACAGGCAGGAATAACTCCCTCGACAGGAAACTGATGTAACGGATTCAAAAGAAAAATAAAACACACTAAACTCTGGGTTCAGTTCTATCTCACTGTGGAACAGAGCCCGGAAAGCATTTGTGAAGAAATGCTGCATCCCACACTGCTGAGACTGACCACAAGGGCCATTGAAAACATCTCACCACAGGCAGATTCTTTTCAGGATCAATGACTTTTTCTGTTCTGTAGTTTGTTTTCATTTGGGTGAGGGGGTACACCATGCAGTGTCAGGGATTATTCCTGGTAGGTCTCTGTGAAACACATGGAGCAATGTGGATGGACCAGTTTAAAAGACCAACTCCTTTCACGATTACCATTTGTAGATACTTTCAATCAAATGAAAAAGCATGACATTTACATGAAACATATTACAATTTTCCTTAGGTTTTGAGCAGAGATGTCAGCACCCAGTGAAGATAAGGGTCCTCGATCTCAAGCATCATACTCTGAATTTCCTTCTGGCCATTCCCGGACTGAACATTAAAAATAACATGCTGGCCTACTGACATTTTCCATTAGTACTATAATATTAATTCCAAACTTGCAAATCTTACCGGCTTACTCATACTCACTGAGTTCCCAAATCCTGAAGCCATGCTTTGAGTTCTGAAATGAAACACAATATACAATGTAAGAATTACTGAATGAAACATCCTTAACCAGGCAGTACAGCTTGAGGACATCTCTATGGTCCTCACAGTCCAAAGGATCCCACAGAATAGGGAAGGTCCCTGGGGAGGATTGCTGTGCAAAGCTTGGCAATCCTATAAGACATTTTTTTTCTTTTTTGTTTGTTGAACATATGAAGTGATGTTCAGGGAACTATTTGGGATGCTGGTTATTGAACCAGGTGGACAATGTGCAGGACAAGCGCATTTCCTGCATTACTATCACTCAGAACCAAAATAGCTTTATTATGGCCTCACTTATTAACTAAACAAAAGAGGCAATTTTTTTGAAAGTATTGCAACATTACAGGCTGTACAAAAAGGTTGGTAAGGAAAAGACAGGGGGATCAAGAAGTAAGAATTTCATGGAAATTCTGGCAGAAGATGAAAAATAATGTCAAAGCCAAGAAATTAAAGTGCAAGATTGTTCCATGACAGACAATCGGTGGGAGCAAAGAGCAGTGTGAATAGAACACAGATGCCAAGATCCAAGAACCCAAGGATATCAGGGTCAGCAGCTCGTTTCACATGTGCTCAGGGCACCCACACACTGCCAAGGGCCTGAGCCAGGAAGGGTTCTCAGACACTCACCTGCACGCATGACTCTCCTCTCCGGCCTCAGGGTTCCTCCTTCCAGCCAGGAGATCAGCACAGGCTTCACCCAAGAATGACCTGAACCTCTCAGAGATGGAGCATGGGTACGTGACAAGGAAAACGTGACAAGTAAACCCCATGTCTCCCTATAAAAATGGAGTCAATTACGGGAATGGCATGAACAGAATCTGTACTTCTAAAATGCTCCAGATTTGGAGTTATCCAAGAGCTAAGATTCAGGTCTTAATTTAAGAGAATATGGGGCCCCAGAAAACATCACAAATAGTATAGCCCTGGCATTGCAAAGGGCCAACAGGTTTCTCACCCCAATGGGGGTTTGATCACAGCACAGCACCTAGTATTTTTTTCTCTAGTTTGGGATCTTCACCTGGGGATGCTCAAGGCTTCTCCCTGACTGTGTACTCAGAAATCACCTTTCATGGTGCTTGAGCATCACATGGGATGGTAAGGATATAACTCATGTCCAGATCTGACAAGACAAGCACCGTGCCCACTGTACTGCCACTCAAGGCTCGGCATCACATGCAATGTACTGAGCCTGCATGAACTGATGCCTGAGTGCAGTAAACCCCAAAGCTTAACAAATCCAAAGATGGCCAAAGACGACCAAAGCCCCAAATTGGTTATAAAAATAAAGATAAAAGGATGCAGACAGACAGCACAGAAGGTCAGGCACTGGCCTTTCTCAATGTCAATAAAAGTTCAATCCTGACATTCAGTAGGGTCTCTCAAGTCATCTGCTTGATCCCTGATTGTATAGTTCAGAGGCAAACCCTGGGTCCTGATGAACAGAGAACCACTGCAAGTGACCACGAGCACTGAAATAGAGCAGCATCTTATGGGGTGAGGCCCTAAGAAATAAATGAACTGTGTTGGGCACAATATTTCAGCAGGCAGGACACAGACACTGCACACACGTACAGGATTGGTCCCCAGCAGCACAAAATGCCCCGGACCACAACCAGGATGAATAACTGAATACTCAGCCAGAAATAATCCCTAAGTGTTTGTAAGTATAACCCCAAAACAAAACAAAACAAAATAAAAGGGAATGCCTTGCCATAGAGGCAGGGTGGGCTGGGGGGATGGGTGTGGAAGGGATACTGGGATTAGTGGTGGTGGAGAATGGGCACTGGTGGAGGGAGGTGTAATTGATCACTGTATTACTGAAACCCAAGCACAAAAATTTGTAAGTATACAAAAGTACCTCATGATGTTTCACTAATAAAAATGAAAAAAAAAAAAAACTAAACTAAATAAAACTAAATTAACTGAAGTTGTGGGCCAGGTGCAATAGTACCAGGATTAAGACAGCAACCTTTTTGGCTGCCAGGCATGTTCAATCCTCAGCACTCCATGGCCCCTGAGCACCCCCAGGAGTGATCTCTCAGCACAGAGACAAGAATATTCAAATTGTGCCCCAAATAAAAGCAAAACCAAAATACATAGAAATTATGTGTAGTACAAGAAATAATCAGAGAACTCAGCATTGGAAGGAACGAGGAACATTTTAGAGAGACCTGAGCAATGGTACAACATGTGGGAAGCTTTCTATGCACGGGGCTAACCTGGGTCGATCCCCAACACTCCAGATTTATTAAAACCCACAAAGAGTGATTCCTATGGACAGAGCTTAGAGTAAGCCCCGATCATCGCCAGGTGAGCACCAAAAAAAAAAAAAACAGGGAAGGAACTAGAGGAACAGCTACTGCATGGCTGTCCTCAGCAGGACATTCACAGCTACTGTTGGACACACAGTCACGGCCCAGCACAGGGAGCCCACACCGGTCTGTCCAGACAAGGTCAGCACCGCACTGCTCTCACCAATGGCCGACAGGTGCTCGTAGGTCTCCAGCATCACATCCCTGTAGAGCTTTCTCTGAGAGGTATACAGGCATGTCCACTCCTCTGGGGTGAAGCTCACAGTCACATCGGAGAAGGTCACCGTGTCCTGAGCCGACATACAAAGAAGGGCAGGAGTCAGGGTGTGTCCCCACCATGTCCCCTGGGTTGTGAAGCCAGGACCCCCAGGCCCTAGAGGGGCTCAGGGTCTGTCCTCTCAGGAAGAACCAGTCTCCACCTGAACTCCTGGCAGATGGGTCCCAACTTCTCTCTAAGACAGCTGCATCTATAAAAAGTGAGGATGCTCTACTAGAAGGTTCCTGAAGGTGGTAGTCTAGCTTCTGACCCCAGGGAATTCCACCACTGCTACTATGAGCACTGCAGAGAGTGCAGTGCTGAGCACACAATCAGTGGGACCCAAATGAGTGACCCTGCTTTCAGCTCAAAACACTAAACATATACTCCCTGCATCCCACAGCCCATGTTCTAGGGAGAAGGGGACACTCAATGTTCAGCCACGGACTGAAAGCTGTGCATGTACATATGTGCCTGTTGAACTCTGATCATGGTTCAGGGCCACTCCAAATGCCTCTCAAAGTGTCTTAAGCCCAACAGCTCTGATGGCCCCAGAGATCCTTTGCTCTGTCTCCCTGGGACCATCACCTGCCAGAACCGCAAACCGAGGAGCCAATGAATGCTGAACTGTGTGATAGAGCAGGAGAAGCTCTCCAGAGCTAGAAGGACAAAATAGTGGAAACACATATCCTGGGGCCCGAGTTACTGTAGCTGCCAGGGCACTAACAGGGTCAGCGCACCCGAGGACCCATGATGCACATCAGGCACAGAGCCAAGAGGAAGCCCTGAGCATTCCCCTGTGGCACAAAAATAAATATGAAAAGAAACAAAGCAGCATGACTGTGTAACAGGACAGTGGGATGGGGATAGTGGGTAGTGCTGGTGATCCCCACCATTCCATAGGGTCCCCTAAGCAGTGCCAGGTACAATGCCAGAGTGCAGAGCCAAGAGTATAATCCCCAGAATAACTGTTTGTGGCTCTGAAAACAAAACAAAATACCCAGACACCAGCCTTTGATGCCCAGCACCCCATATGGTCCCTGAGACATGTCAGGACTCATCCCTGAGCACCAGTAATCTTTGAGCTGTTGTGATCCAAAAGGCAAATACAATGAAACTAACACACGTGGCCTCAGACAGTAGAGAGCCGGGCGCTCCAACAAGGCGGCAGGATTTTTCCTGAAGTAAGTCAGAGACAGAAGCCCTGGAAGCCTGACGCTCCTGTCACTGCATCACCTCATTTTGTCACTCCTACCTGGCGTCGGTGTGTCCGATGGCACCTCACCATCTTCTCCTGCCTCTGTTTTTCCTGAGGATCAGAGACCTGGAGAAGTCAGAATTGTGAGCACTGGACAGGAGCAAAATCACCAAGTTCTGACCAGCCACACCCTCGGGCACTGATTCAGACCTGCTTGGGGGACACTGCCTAATGCTTCTGTCTCCCCAGGAGAAGCAAAATGGGTTGGCATCTGTGCTGCCTTTTGCGACACAAGTTCTGGGCTTGGCTACAAGTGAGAGAAGTCGGCCCTGCCTTGGTCTGGGGACTCCTCCCGGATCCCATAGAAGGTTCTCACAGGCCCAGCCAGGAAGGACTCTGAGGCCAGGAAATCCCATGCATCAGCGCCCTCTTCTGGCCCCGTGAGAGAGTCACCATTTGGGCTATGATTGTATGGGGGAGCCCCTGTCTTCTTTAAAAAAACGAAAAAACAGGAGCTGGAGTGATCGAACAGTGGGTAGGGCAGTTTGCTTTGCTTTTCCCAGCATCCCATAGCTTCCCCTGAGCACCACAGGAGTAATTCTTGAGACAGAACCAGGAGTAACCCCTTGCATCACCGGGTATGAACCAAAAAGCAAATAAATAAATTTTTTTAAAAAACTTTCTACAGGGGCTGTAGCAATAGCACAGTGGGTAGGGTGTTTGCCTTGCAAGCGGCCAACCCGGATTCAATTCCCAGCATCCCACACGGTCCCCCAAGCTCTGCCAGGAGTGCTTCCTGAGTATAGAGCCAGTAGTAACCCCTGAGCATCGGCTGGGTGAGACCCAAAAAGCAAAAAAAAAAAAATTAATACTTTGTACAGACATACACTTTTACCAGCAGAACACAAACACACGAACACACACACCCTTTACCCCCAGTACTCACCTCGATAGCCAGGGATCTGGGCAGGACTTTGCAACTTGATGTGAGGAGGCAGCTATTCCTATTCCAACATACAGTAAACCTGTTAGGATGCTTGCGTTGCTGACACGAATCAATCCTCTGCATCCCCACGCGCCCCAGAGCACTGCCAGGAATAATATCTGAGGCCAGAGCCAGAGAAAATCCTAAGGGTATCTCTGGGAATGCAGAAACCCCATTCCCCACGCCAAAAGTAGCCCCAAAAGGAAATTATCATTGGCAAACCCCCGCCACCTGCAGATCCACCGTCCTGGCCTGACCCACGACTGTAGCCGATGAAAAAGCTGGATGGCAACAGGGTCTCAAGCCTTTGGGGGATGGGGGCTGCGGCTGTGCCCCTCAAAGTGAATCTGGAGATACTGCAGCAGCAAAACTGGAGCAAGGACCCAACATGGGTCAGCTCAGAGTGTCCGGAGGCACAAGACACTGTCCTCGGCAGGTCCTGCACCCCAAGGCCCGCAGCCCCCGCGCTCAGCCCCGCGCCAACCCGCGGCTGCTCCAACGAGGAGCTGAAGGTGACTGTGGCCACAGTGGCCCCCCTGGATCACGCACTCACACCCATGACCCCTGCAACCCACTACAGCCCCCGACGAAACTCCCAAAGCTCCACGTCCCCCAAAAGACTCCATCATACCTCAGGAACCACCTGGATATCGGGGAACACAAGAAAAACAAGCGCAAGAGGCTCCTAGAGCTGGCGCGGTTCCGCAGGCTCACACTGTGGACTTGGGGAGGCACAGCCACTCCCCGGAGGCCACCCCCATCCTGGAGTGAGACAAAATCAGCCTTCAGAGTCCCGCTTCCTCGCTGGGGCCCCACTTTGTCCTTTACTCACATGAATAAGGACTCTGACCCAGTTTCCAGGAAGATAAGCACCAGGAAGGCCCCACTGTGATGTCACTCCCGGTGCTGCAAGCAGCCTTAAAGCGCCAGACTGGAGATGAGCAGAAAACCTTTTTCCCCAACCACGTGAATCAGTGGCGGGAGCGGGATGGATTCCCATAAAGGGGTGGAGAGGCAGCTGCTGGAGTAGCTGGTCAGCGTGGGAGCTCGAGTAAGAAGTCCCCTGATGCTTTACCGGTCAGTCAAGTGTGGAGTCAATGCTCTCATACACAAGGCCATCAGGAAAACTGCAACAGGGTTGATCCAGGTAAAACAGGCAAGTAGGGAGTGGGTGGGGCACAGGACAGTGAGTTTCTCAGGGAAGTAACAAATCAAGATGGGGTTGAAGCAGTGACTGTGAAGCCAGCGCTGGAGAGGAACTGGAACAACCCAGACAGAGAGCAGCCACCTGAGAGGTGGAAGATACTAGAACAGGAAGAAAGGCTGCGAAGGACATCTGAGAGCAATTTACGCGTTAATGCTCTACCTCTGACAACACAGGAGCAATGGAAAGTCACTGGCAAGGAACGTTCGATGGGGAAGCTTCAGAAATACATTTTCAAACCCAGAGTATGGACCAGGAGTACAGTGGGTTAGCACTTGCCCTGAACTTGGTCTACTTGAGTTCCATCCCTGGCATCCTAAATGGTTGCCGTATCACCACCAGAAGTGTCAGGTGTGCTTCCAAAATAAAAAATATTACTGAAAGAGTATAAAGACACATCCTAGAATGGAGGTATATACTGAGCTTACAGTTAGCAAACTTTACTGGTAAAAAGGCCTTTTCAACAACCTAAATGATTTATAGTATCACATGACTACTAGATTATTGGGATTTGTACTACTTCTCAAAACAAAAAAGTTTCAGGCTTTTCTCCCCCTCTAATATTAGTGAAGCGAGAAGTGCTCTTCTATACTTTTTTTTTAATTTTTGGGTCACACCTGGCAATGCACATGGGTTATTCCTGGTTCATGCAGTCAGGAGTTACTCCTGGCGGTGCTTAGGGGGCCATATGGGATGCTGGGAATTGAACCCGAGTTGGCCGCATGGATGTACTCCTATGGGTACATGCTTTTATAAAAGAAAAAGGGGATAAAAATTACACTTGGGGCCAGAGTGACAGTACAGTGGGCAGGGCGATTGACTTGCACACAGCTGACCTGGGTTTGGTCCCTGGCATCCCATATGGTTCCCCAATCATTGCCAGGAGTGATTCCTGAGTACAGAGGCTGAGTGCAGAGCCAGGAATAAGCCCTGAGCATTGCCAAAAATGCGGAGAAAAAATGCACTTATCCCAAAAAGTTCAAAGTCCATAATTTCGCTCAGAGCCTCCAAGTCCTTCCTTTTCTCCTAACAGCCTCTTGTTCAAAGGACTCAAGAATGTTCATATCTAAGAACTTCCAATTAAGGTATAAATAGAGGAGTAGGGGAGAATACACCAGACTGAAGCAGATACTGGCCAACTAAAAGGCAGAGGGCCTTCCCTGGTACCCCTTACCAACTAGTCCCCTGAGCAGGGCACGGACCTCAAGCAATGCCAGGTGTGGTCCCAAATCTCATCTCCTCTGCTCCCCAAGCAGTGAGATAGACCCAGAGAGAGGAGCTCAGTGGGCTGAGCACGTGCTTTACTTTTGGGGGACATGGCATGGCTCCCCCTGCATCCCAGACACACGGACACTGAGGGGGGAGAGTCTCTGACTATCTCCAAGTTTGTAGCAAATGGGGTTTGGGGGGGGAAAGACAGGAGAAATACCCCAACACCCAAAAAGAAGTTCAAAGAATGCTTGTGTGTCAAAGCAAATTCTGGAGTGGGAGGGTTGCGGTCATATGTACTGATGGTCAGTGGACCCTGTGGTGTGTCGGGGATAACCTTGGTCACTGCAAGAAAGACAAATGCCCTCCTGACTATACTACTGACCAGGCCCTAAGAGTGAGACATTTAAAACCTATTGCAGCTGGTTCCCGGAAAACCCCTTTCTGCAAGTACTCACTTCAACAGCAAGGTACAATCCTGGTCTGGGAGAGATGGACGGTGAGGGATGCTTGGAATCTTAACAGGTGAGGCAGGAATTCTTTTTTCTGAGGAAATATAATCATATAGGGTTAAAAAAGATAGTAAGTTGATAGGGTGCTTTTCTTTCAAGCAGCTAAGCTGGGGTCAATATGTAACAATGCATACGCTCACCCACCCCAGTACTTTTTTTTTTTATTAGTGAAACACCATGATGTACAGTTATAGGCTTACAAATTTTGTGCTTGGGTTTCAGTTATACAATGATCAAGTGCCCATCCCTCCACCAGTGCCCGTCATCCATCACCACGGGTCCCAGCATCCCCCCCAACCCCCATCCCCCCCGTCCTATCCTGCCTCTGTGGCAGGGTATTCCCCCTTGTTCTCTCTCTCTTCTTTTGGGTACTGTGTTTTGCAAGAGAGGCATTGAGTGGCAATCATGTTTGGTCTATAGATTACTTTTAACATGCTTCTCCCACCCTGGGAGGGTCCTCACAACACCCTTCATTTGGTGCTCTCTTCTCTATCTGAGCTTCCTTTTCACCTAGAACGTGTGGCTGGCCTTCCATTCATGGAGCAAAATTCCTGGTACTAATCTCAGCCATTCCTGCCACCCTAGCACTTTTAAAAATGATGCCTGAGCTCAGAAACAAGAGTAACCCCTGAGCCCTGAGTGGTACTGTGGCCCAAAAACTACAATAAAAAAGATCATAAAGGAATTGGAGAGATCGTATAGCAGGTGAGGTGCCTGTCTTCCAATCAGCCAAACCAAGTTTGAATCCTGGCATCCCATATGGTTCCCTAAGCCCAGCCAGAAATGATCCTTGAGTGCAGAGGGAGGAGAAGTAACTGAGTCTTGCAGTTTTACTCCTCCAGATTAAATGATTAATTCATTTAAATGAATAAAGGGTTATGGCCAACACTGATCCTAAATTGCATTACTAGAGGGTTTAGGGCACACTCTAGAAGTCTCCGAGCTACTTCCTGCTGAGATTGCACATTTGGCTGCAAGACCCACTACGACATGGCACAACCTGATGCACCACTCTGGACCCACCCCTCAACACTGAGATGTATTAAAGCTCTACATCTTGGGGGCTGAGTGATAGCATAGACAATTGAGCATTTGTTTTGAAGGCAGCCAACCTGGGTTTAATTCTGGGCATCCCTCGTGGTTCCTCGCACCACTATGAGTGCTTGCTGAACGGAGAACCAGGAGGAACCCACGTGCATCGCTGGGTGTGACCCAAAAAGCAAAATTTAAAAAAAGAAAGAAAAAGTAAAGAGAACTTCCCACCTCCCTATACTCACAGAACCCACTAAATGCACAAGGAAGAAGTGAAAAGCAAAGGCTCTGCCAAATGCTTTTGAGCCCCAAGGACAAAAATGTGCCCTGCGCCTCCCCCCACCCACCCCTTCACTGGCCCCCGGCTCTGGGCTCACTCCAGGCTGGTACCGGGACGCTGTGGGTGGCCGTGATCGAACCCGGTCGGCCGCGGTCCCCTCCTTACGCATCTTTCTAAATAAATTCTCCTTTAGTAACAACAACCTTGTTTCCCTCAAAATCAATTTATATGCAAGATAAAACTTTTGGCAGGAGCGCTCCGTGGTTCCGGGTGAGGGTCCGCCACCCCGGGCCACCGCCACGGAGCGACCCCGCGCCCACAAGGCGGAGACCGCTGACGTTCAGGCGCTCAGAGCGACCACTCCGGCGGCCAGCGGGAAACCCACCTTCCCAGACCCCCCTGCCCCCTGGGTGCCCCCTCACCCGCTCCTCACCTTCCACAGCGACAGATGGCACACCAGCACTTTGGCCCCAACCGCTGGGACGCACTGGGAAATTGGATCCTGATTCCATGACGTCATCGGCACGTTGGCCAAGAGCCCTAAAGGGCCAGGCTTCAAATATTCCTGACCAGGTACTTGCCTGGTTCATGTTTCCCCTTTTCTGGGATAGGATCAGGTGATCAGGACATCTGCTATTTGCCAGGTCTGGGATAAATGGAGAGTGATCGACTGAACAGATAGCATGTTCATTAGAAATCTTTGTTTTGACGAAGGAACTAAAATTCACAAAGATACGTTGCGAACAGCCACCCAGACCATCTCTCTGATCCCCAAGTTCATTTGTATTGCACTGAAAGTCCAGGTCTTGAGTAGCTTCAACTGTTTATTTTCACAATGATAGAAGAGAGCTAGAAACTAAGTGAATCACGTGGATCAGAAAGGGGTCAGGGGTAACCCAGAAGGGGACTCAGGGATTGGTGATGACTGGGAAGATATGTGTGTAAGCAAAAATTCCTGTGTCTCTTTTTGTGTGTGTTCAGAGCAAATTGTGCTCTCCACTTATTCCTTGAGAGCTATGCACAACAACTCTTAAAACAGTGCTCAAGGTCTACATAGCCGTGATTCTACATGACTCAGACAAATGAACGGAAAGTCACTTAACTGTTGTGCAGCTAAATAATCTTTCAATTTTTTAGTACTTGGTGATTTATTAAGCTATAAGTCTTCAAAATTTGAACCAGTGGGCAAGAATAACTGTAAAGCAGTTGTTCAGGAGAAAGCGTGTTTTTCAGACATGTTGATCGATTGATCTATTGTTTGGCTATGATGATTTGGTGTTTGTTACAGTGAGAATATGAAAATTATTTAGTTTACAAGTTTACTTCTTAGCGGAGTTATTCCATAAACATACTCAATTTCTTATAACCATTCCACTAGGGTGCCAGATCCACAGAGGGCAAATAGGAACAATAGGTTAGGGTTCCCCCAAAGTGAGATGGTAAACATTAATAGCTGATTTCTTTGTGTATTTACTTTTCTTTGCTTCGGTAACTATGCTTGCCTCACTATTTGTCCTAGAAGAAGCTTCCCCCTACAGAGGGACCATACATCCATTGATTGTATGACCTCGCCTATGTGTAATTGCTACTCCAACTCCCTCATGATTTGGGAGATAACTAAGGCTGTAAGAGTCTGCAAGGGAAAAAAATCAAGAGAGAATCCGAGAGGGAATGTCCAAGAAGAATGAAGGAGATTCATGGAAGGAGAATCAGAGGAGAACTGAAACGAGATTGGAAGAAACTGCAAATTAATACCAACCAGCCTGGCCCTCATTCCCTCCATCATCCACCCATGGCCGTCGGCTGGCCAAAGGTTGAGGAAGCAGTCTGAGACCATCAAATTCAGGCGGCGTCGGGGTGGGGGGGGGAGAAGAGAGAGAGGAGAGAGAGAGGGCTTCATATTCATTTTTGAATACACAACATGAACTGACAAACCAGTTCTTTGAAACAATTACCACTTGCTTTCAAGAGAAGAAAAAATTAAGGTACTTTATTGATATGAAAAATAATCGAATTTTTTTCATTTTCAGTACCCAATAAGGCTAAGTGCCTTTTACTCCCAGGATAAGACTCTGGATTTTCTCCTTGCAGTGTCCAGAGATCACAAATGTAATGACAGGGAGAGAGCGCGGACCCCCACCTTTCAAGTTACATGCTCTCTCGACTGAGCTATCCCAATGGGTATAATGATATTCATTTTTGAATGTGTGAATCTTACCAGCTCACGCATACTCAGTGACCCTATTCCCAAGTCAGATTGCAGCTATGCCAAATCCTGAAGCTGTGGTTTGAGTTCTGAAATAAATCACAGCAAGTCAGGTAAGAATTAGTCGAATGACCCTGGGTGAACAGGTTGAGCAGGTGGATGACATCCCTGTGGTTCTCGCAGTCCAAACAGGCCCAGAGCAAAAGGGAAGATCTTTTGTGAGTATCGCTGGGAGGAGCCTGGCAATCACACACTAGCCTTTTGGTTTTTCTATTTGACTAGACCCAGGGATATTTGAGGATCCTATGGGATACTGCAACTCAAACCCAGTGCAAGCAAGCAACCTCCCCACTATACTATGAATTCAGCACAAACTAGCTTTATTATGGGCTTACTCAATGACTTTTTAACATAAAAGTGAAAGAATATTTCAGAGTGAGTCAGACAGAGAATAGCAGGTAGGGCATCTGCCTTGCATAAGGCTGACAGGGGCAGGATTCTGAGCACTGCCCAAAGGAACCCCTGAGGACCGCCTGGAATAAACCCCTTGGCAACATCAGACCCCAAACCGAAACAAAACAAAATGTCTTCGTATACTCAAAAAAACATGCAAATGATCTGAGGTCAAAGACATGCTTATTGACAGACAGGGAGGGTTGCAAGGTGGTTCTGCTGCTCCTGAAAAGGGCACCCCAACAATACAGGCTGTGCAGCCAGGCTGGTAAGGGAAAGGGGTACAAAGGACCCTGAATCTCATGAACACATGACTAATGAAGAATGGAACAAGCCATGATCCCAGAGACTCAGACACAGATCTTGAAAACCAGTGGCCTGTGGGAGAAATGCATCCGGACCTCTGCCTCACAGGCATTGGGTATGGTGGGAGGAAGGTATATTGGGGTTCTTGGTGGGGAAAATGAGTACTAGTAAAGGTAGAGGTGTTTGATCATTGTATGACTGAGACTTAAACCTGAAAGCTTAGTAACTTCTCCCACAGTGACTCAATAAATAAATATCACGGTATCACGGTCCTCCCGTTATTCATCAATTTGCTCGAGCGGGCCCAGTAACATCTCCATCATGAGACTTGTTGTTACTGTCTTTGGCATATTGAATACGTCACGGGTAGCTTGCCAGGCTTTGCCAAGGGGCGAGATACTCTCGGTAGCTTGCCAGGCTCTCTGAGAGGGGTGGAGGAATCAAACTCAGGTCGGCCATGTTGGCTGTGTGCAAGGCAAATGCCCTACCCGCTGTGCTACTGCTCCAGCCCAAATAAATATAAGAAGAAAAATAAGTACATAAAACTATGAAAAAAAAAAGTAAGGTGGAGCTCATGCCCAATTCAATCAGCTAATCAGTGGCTGAATAAATAGCAGTACTCCTACATAAAAAAAGAAAAAAAAAAGATTATTGATGACTTAGGTCAGAACCACTCCCGGGAGTTTTCCACCAGGTGAGTCCTCAGCTTATGTCCTCATGGCATCCTGTTGGGATCTCGTGTACCTGCTTCCCCCGAAGGCTTCTCATACGGGATTGTCTATGTGTTACTGTTTTAAACCAATGAGGCCCTTTCACTTTTAGAAAAGACAGTTTTTTTTTTTTTTGGTTGGGGGGCAGATAGGTTGTTTGCCTTGCACGCGGCCAACCCTGGGTGGATTCCTCCACCCCTCGTGGAGAGCCCGACAAGCTACCAAGAGTATCCTGCCCACACGACAGAGCCTGGCAAGCTCCCCCTGGCATATTCGATATGCCGAAAACAGTAACAACGAGTCTTACAATGTAGACATTACTGGAGCCCACTTCAGCAAATCAATGAACAATGAGAGGATAGTGCTACAGTTCATAGTCAGAAATAAATCCAGGAATAAAGCCTGAGCATTGCCACGTGCAATCCCGAAACCAAATCAAAAGAAAACAGAACAAAATTCTTAAACTTGACAGCATGGTGCTCTTGTAATGGGGGGTAAGACACCAACCGCTAAAGCTGAACTGGAACAGCTCTGTGTGGAGGATTGAAAAATGGCAACTGATCACCAACCATCCTGGCGGCCCTTTCCCTCCTTAACGCATTTGTTGGAGGTGGCTGCCGGTCGGGGTGGGAGTAGCAGCTCATGGCCACTGAAAGCATGTGGTGGACGAGAAGCACCACACAACTGCCAGTCTAGCTGACTTACTTATGCTGTGAACTTACAGAACTCACCTGCACATATATCTCTCTTCCCTAGGCCTCAGGGCTACTCCTTAAAGCCAGGTTACAACAGTTTTCACCAAGGAATGCCCTAAACTACACAGACACATCTGCATGAACCTGCATCTAGTACTCGCTCTTGATCACTTAAAATCACTTAACTTCCCGTTAGTCGTCGATTTGCTCGAGCGGGCGCCAGTAACGTCTCCATTTGTCCCTGTCGCGTGCTAGTGTAGCCCAATGGCATCTCTTCGCTCCGGGAACATGGAGGGCCTCAAACCGATCGTTCATGACCTTGACAAAGAAGTCTGACCATCTGGTAGGTGGGCGGCCACGCGGTCTCTTGACATCCCGTGGAATCCAATCAGTAACAGCTCTAGTCCAACGGTCGTCTTTAAATCTCATTACGTGACCAGCCCATCTGATTTTCGATACCTTGGCATATGAGACAGCGTCCCTGATCCTTGATCGTCGACGGATGTCAGAACTCCGGATTCGTTCTCTCATTTGAGTGAAACGTGATATTCCAAGCATAGCTCTTTCTATTCTTCTTTGGGAGACCTGAATGGCGTTCTCATCTTGTTTGCGTAGGGCCCAGGTCTCTGAGGCATATGTTAATGCAGGAAGAACAGTGGAATCAAAGAGATGTGCCCGGAGCCGGAGGTTCTTCGTCCTCTTAGCTATTTCTTCGACGTTCTTGAAGGCGTTCCAAGCCGCTCTCTTCCTCCTGCGCAGCTTGGGTGCCAGGTCATTTGTCATGTTGACCTCTCGACCTAGGTACACATAGCTGTTGCATTCGGAGATGGTCGTTCCATTGAGAGCGAATGGGGCGTCAGGAACAAGGCTGTTTCTCATAAACATTGTCTTCGTAAGATTCAGCTGTAGTCCTACCTTTCCACACTCACGGTCAAAGTCGGCCAGCATTTGTGCCGCTTGGCTGATGTTTGGTGTTATTAAAACAATGTCATCAGCAAAGCGGAGGTGGTGTAGTTGCCGACCATCTATCTTCACTCCCATTCCTTCCCATTCCAGTCGTCGCATGATGTTCTCGAGGGTGGCACTGAAGAGTTTTGGTGAAATGGTATCACCCTGCCGCACCCCTCTCTTGACATCAACGATCACTTCTTTGTAGAATGGTGAGATCCTGGTAGTGAATCCGCAATACAGCTCACAGAGGATCCTGATGTATTAGGCTTGAATGCCCTGATTGGCTAGGGCTTCAATGACCGCTTCCGTCTCAACAGAATCAAAGGCCTTCTTTTGATCAATGAACGTTAAGCAGAGCGGCATCTTGAACTCCCCAGAAACCTCAATGAGTTTGGTTATCGTGTGGATATGGTCGATGGTGCTTTATCCTTTGCGGAACCCTGCTTGCTCACATGGTTGTCCTTTATCTAGTGTTCTGCCAATCCTATTCAGGATGACTCGAGTGAACAAAGTGACAAAGGGATTCTAATTAGGAGCCCCACCCTACCCTGCCCTGTCTGCTTCCACCAACCACCCAGGGATCGAATTGTGCACAGGAGACCCACCCTACCCAGTTAAATATCCCACTGGCAGACTTCCACTCTCGACACTACTTCCACTACCCAGCCGTCGCCACACTCCAGGACGCTTTCCGGACCCGCGCGGCAGCTCCGGCCGAGACCCACGCACAACTGAAGACCCACAGAACAAGGTAAGCGGAACTCTCTGAGACCTTGGACTCCAGGCTCGGCGGACCCAGGGACAGAGCTTCTCTGCTTGCTCCCACCACCACAGGTGACAAAGGGATTCTAATTAGGAGCCCCACCCTACCCTGCCCTGTCTGCTTCCACCAACCACCCAGGGATCGAATTGTGCACAGGAGACCCACCCTACCCAGTTAAATATCCCACTGGCAGACTTCCACTCTCGACACTACTTCCACTACCCAGCCGTCGCCACACTCCAGGACGCTTTCCGGACCCGCGCGGCAGCTCCGGCCGAGACCCACGCACAACTGAAGACCCACAGAACAAGGTAAGCGGAACTCTCTGAGACCTTGGACTCCAGGCTCGGCGGACCCAGGGACAGAGCTTCTCTGCTTGCTCCCACCACCACAGGTGACAAAGGGATTCTAATTAGGAGCCCCACCCTACCCTGCCCTGTCTGCTTCCACCAACCACCCAGGGATCGAATTGTGCACAGGAGACCCACCCTACCCAGTTAAATATCCCACTGGCAGACTTCCACTCTCGACACTACTTCCACTACCCAGCCGTCGCCACACTCCAGGATGCTTTCCGGACCCGCGCGGCCGCAAGCGGCCGCGCGACACATCATAAGACACCAAATACCCGTCTTCTGGAATTGTCATACCATATTTGATAGGGTTCAAATATGGTAACACCTACAAGGGTGATTAGAGGTCACCCCAAAAGCCTCTATACCTCTCGGAAAGACTGGCAAGCTACCGAGAGTATTCCGCCCGCACGGAAGAGCCTGGCAAGCTATCCGCTGTGTATTCGATATGCCAAAACCAGTAACTACAACTGGTCTCATTCACCTGACCCTGAAGGCTTCACCGACATGGCAGCACTGAGAAGGATGAGAAAGGAGAGGCCGACAAAATCTCAAGGCCGACCTAGGCTGCCACAACGAAGGAAGACAAAAATGATCGTCTGTACTTTCAATGCACGTACGCTAGCATCAGATGCATCCATCGAGGACCTGATGGTACAAGCGCGAATGATCAAGTACGACATCATTGGTCTGACCGAGACAAGAAGACACGAATCTCACCATGCCGTTTTCGACACTGGAGAAGAATTGTTCCTCGGAACATGCGATAAAAGAGGTGTTGGAGGCGTCGGTGTCCTTGTCAACACAAACTTGGCCAAGAGCATTGATTCATTTGAATGCCTAACAACCCGAATCGGACGTTTACATTTGAATAGATGTGGCTCACTGCCTGCAGTTTCTATCTTCGTTGTCTACGCACCAACATCTCATTATGATGAAAGAGAAATCGAGAAGTTCTACATGGAGCTAGAGAAGTTCTATAAAGAAGACCACACCTTCTACAAGATCATTGTGGGTGATTTTAATGCCAAGATAGGACCGAGAAGATCAGCTGAAGAACTTCACATCGGAACCCATGGCCTAGAATGGAACGAACAGGGTGAGAGACTGTCTGAGTTCATCATGTCGACCAAGACCATTCATGGTAACTCACAGTTCCAGAAGGCAGAATCTAAACGATGGACATGGGAGTCTCCCGGTGGACGATTCCACAACGAAATAGACCACATCATATTCAATCGACGGTTTTGCCTGACTGATGTCGCTGTTGTCCCAAAATTTCGAACGGGATCGGACCACCGTCTCCTTCGTGCAAAATTCTACTTCACAGAGCGGGGAGAAAGGGCTGCAAAGTTCAAAAAGAGAACTCCCAGAACGACCACCAACTGGGAACTCTTTGGTACTATTGCGGCAACATGGGAAGATGCCATTGTTGACAACATTGACGAGGAATACGATCGACTGGTTCAGCACCTCCATGAATGTGCGAGGAACGCCAAGAGAGAGATAGCCACAAAAAGTCGCCTATCTTCGAAAACTCTTGAGCTAATTCGCCAGCGTGGTTTGGCGCATGCCTCAGGCAACCGCAAGCTAACGTCCGAGCTTGCAAAGCAGTGCAGAGATGCGATCAAGGAAGACCTCAAAGAGAGAAGAGCAGAAGTACTGGTAGATGCGGCAGAAGCCGGGAAAAGTATTCGTAAAGCCCGCCTGTCCTTCGCCAACTATAAGACCAAGATGACTGCCCTCCGACGTCCTGATGGATCCATCACATCCTCCAGAACGGCAATGGAGAAGATTATCCATGACTTCTACTCAAATCTCTTCGATAGCCATGTCCACTTGCCGACATACCAAATTCCACAGGATGGGTATGTCGTTCCCAACGTTCTCCCTTCCGAAATCCGACACGCCATTTCGTCAGTAAAGAAGCAAACAGCACCCGGCCCAGACAAGGTCAGACCTGAACACCTGAAGAACCTGCCGTCAGTACTCATCAATACACTGGCTCGGCTCTTCACTCGCTACCTGTCTGAATGCAAGGTTCCATCTCAATGGAAAACCAGCAGGACCGTACTACTGTTCAAGAAGGGAGACATCCATGACATTGGCAACTATCGCCCGATCTGCCTATTGTCTGTCATCTACAAGTTGTTCACTCGCTCTTGATATGCAGGAATATACCTGAAAACAGTGCAAAAGGTTTGCTGTACAGGAAAATTTTCTAATATTTAGGGTGTTTACTATACACCGGGATGTTAACTGTGTCTCCCAGTCCGAGCATCTGGAGTAACTCTACTTTTTTGGGGGGGACATACCTGGTGATGCACAGGGGTTAGTCCTGGCTCTGCACTCAGGAATTACTCCTGGCAATGCTCAGGGGACCATATGGGATGCTGGGAATCGAACCTGGGTCGGCCACATGCAAGGCAAACGCCCTACCTACTGTGCTATCACTCCAGCCCTGTGATTTTACTTTCAAAAGATGAATATTATACTTCGGAGCCAAGGTGGCGATATAGTAGAGAAGGTGCTAGCTTTGCACTTCGCTGACCCAGGTTCAATACCGGAGCACTGCAGATGAGCTCCTGACCCTTGGGAGAAATGGTCACTGAACTCAGAGCCAGGAGTTAGCCATGAATATTGCATGGTGCAGCTCCCAAAACTGCAACAACAAACAGTAACTAACGAAGAAAACAAAATCAAAAATAAATTCATGTGCAAAGACAAATTCTACAGTGAAATACTTAAAGGATTGAACAGTGGGTCCTTAAATCACTTTTTTTACTTATTTTATGCTGAAAAAGCCCATTATTTATCCTGAATTTTTTCATTTCATCATCCTGTTATTCGTCGATTGCCTCGAGCAGGCCCCAGTAACGTCTCTTTCATCCTAGCCCTGAGATTATATTCAAGGCTCTTTAGCAGAATGAGACCCATCATTGTTACTGGTATTTGGCATATTTGGTACGCCACGGGGAGTTTGCCAGACTCTGCCCTGTGGGCAGGCTACATTCAATAGCCTGCAAGTTTGTCCAAAGTAGGAATGAGACAATAAGATGTCATAAAAAAGTTCTGATAAGATGTCGCGGCCGCGCGGTTCCTGGATCTGGATTTTATAGTCTCTGAGTCTTGGCCGCTGATGGGATTACACGGCGCTAGGGGGCCAGGTGGTGAGTGTGACCCCCGGCTACTGGAATTTGGAGGATCTGGGTGGAAGATGCTCAACTCCAATCCGAGTAGGCTTGGAGGTCTCAGCCCCGGAACCCGCGTGGCTTTGTCACTCTGACAGTACCTTCATGTGTGTGGAGAGTGGTCTCAGCATGGTGGTGGCTGGTCCTGGAGGTCTTCGGCTGCCGGAGCCCTGGTTGGGGTGGGGAGGAAAGCTCAACCCGCTCCCCTCCAAGGGGCCCCGGGAAGGAACACCCAGGCGCGGGGGCAGAAGACTGCACTGTTCTCGTCCGGGACCTGGATTTTATAGTCTCTGAGTCTTGGCCGCTGATGGGATTACACGGCGCCAGGGGGCCAGGTGGTGGGTGTGACCCCCGCCTACTGGAATTTAGGTGGAAGATCTGGCTGGAAGATGCAGCCATGTTGGCTGCGTGCAAGGCAAACGCCCTACCGCTGTGCTATCGCTATATGTATATATATATATAGAGAGAGAGAGAGAGAGAGAAAATCTGTCTCCAAAACCAATTTCCCTGTGATTCTAAGGCTTGAGGGAATAATGCAGGCCTTTCCACATTGCTGATACATGTATTCTTTCCATTATGAATATTATTATGTGTAATAAGGAGGAGTAAGTGAACGAATTCCCAAAGTCCTGACATATATAAGTGATGCCCCAAATTCATCTCAAAGATGGTAAAAGTGATTCGATCCTAAGGTTCTCTGCTCCAAATCCCTGGAACAGGCATATGCAGAGAACTGCACATACAGCATTCTCTGAACATGAGACTGTGTAACTGAGCAGGTAAGGCTCTCAGAGCAGGAAGGAAAAAATAGGACAAACACATGGCCTGGGGCCTGAGACATCTGTAGCCATCAGGGTACATACAGAAGTAGCACACCTGGGTTCCCCTGATGCCTGTCAGGGGTGAATCTGGAGCACAGAGTCAAGAGGAAGCCCTGAGTACCTCCACTGTAGCACAGAAATAAACATGAAAGGAAACAAAGCAGCAGGATGAAGTAACAGGAATGTGGGTCTTTGGACAGCGATTAGGGCTGACAATACCGCCATCCCTTATACTTCCTCAAAAACTGGCAGCTGGAAATCCTTCGTACAGAACCAGAAATAACCTGAGAATCACTGGGTTTAGCCCCTCCCCTTCAACATCTATCAAAAACAAACAAATAAACAAACAAATAAGTCTAATCAGCGTTGGACCCCTGGCACCCTATACGGTTGATTTCCCCAGTCCTGAGAGGAATGATCCTTGAGTACCATTACTGTGACCCATTCAAATCAACAAAATAAATATAACAGTGGCCTCAAACAGAGAGCTGATCCATCATGCCAGGAGCCGGATCCCACATCTCCTTCCTGAAACAATCAGAATCTATCGGCCTGGGAAGTTTGTGCTACATGTCACTGCACTGCGTCATCTTCTCACTCTCCTGCCTGAAGATGGTGTGGCAGAGGCCATCTCTCCATCTCCTGCCTGTTTTTCCTGTGGAACAACAGGAGGCTCCGTGCAAGGACCTTTGTCGTTGGACCAGAGAGGAGCACAACCAGCCCTGGCACCCACCTGACAAGAAGTCCCTGCATTGGAGCCAAAAAGGTAGTGAGCAGCCGGATGTTTGGACACTGGCTCACAGAACCATCCAAGGGGAGACACTAACAGATGTTCCTGTCTCTCAAGGGACAGAGAAGTGGGTTTTGACCCAGCTACTGTCAGGACAGGAGCGGTTGAGGCCTACAGGGAGGAAAACTCAGTGCTACCCGAGCCCCAGGACTCTGCCCTTGGAACCACAAAGGAAGGCCCCAAAGGCCAGAGAATAACTATGAGGCCAGGAGCTCCCACACAGAAGCAGCCCCTGCATGCCCCAGTGACCACGGCACCGTTATTGGTTCTGCTGTGGGAGCAGCCACAGGGACTCAGGGTGGACAAAACTTCAGCTGCCCTCTTCCAGAGTGGATGGAACATGGGCCTAGGCACTCGTTTCCAGGGACCAAGGTTACTTCTGAGCGCCTATAGGCCCCAGAATGTCCCAGCTCTGACCCTCTGGACCTGGACCCATCCTGGTCGTGATTTACTCTAATCCCCCAATCAGCACATGAGCCTCATCCAGCACATGCTCCAATTTTTGCAAGAATCACTCTGAAAACCATGTAAACAGTGTGTTGTATCACAAAAGTATCCAAATAACCAGGATGTTTACTACGAACTATTACATGTATCTAACAACTGGAGTTTCTAGAGTGAGTCCACTTTGAAACCATGAATATAATATCTTGGGGCCTGGAGTGGTAATACAATCGGTAAGACATTCACCTTGCACTTGGCTTACCCAGGTTCAATAATCTAGAACATATATGGGCCTCTGACCCTTGTAGGAAACGATCCCTGAGTTTAGAGGCAGGAATAAGCCACGGACAATGAAGGGTGATTACCAAAAACACTGCAACTTCAAAAGATAACTCTAATGAAACAAGAGAACAACAAAAAATACCCCAAGTGTGAATTCTGAGGCATACACAACAGGTCGCCAGATGTGAAGCATAGTGAGTTGGTAGGTCACATGGTAACACGTTTAGTGTTCTGTCTCTCCAAAGAAATACAGACACAGGGAACACAGCAACTGATGGCCAATGGATAGTGCATAGTCAACCTTTAATTCAGAACCAAATAGCATACTTATAGAATATCTGAGGAGTTTTGAGGCACAGAACTGCATGTATTGTGATTTACCATTTACAGAGGTAAAGCGTTTCAACAGAGACAATTTTTTGTGGGGGAATTAAGTCAAGAAGACGTTCTGCCTGAGACTATACTAAGAAATTCACTCAGGGGCTATATGCATCTGTGTTGCTTTTCTCTTTCCCTGCTCGTACATATTAAACAATTAAGTTTACTTCTTATTAATATTGGAAATTATCGATACACACAGTAGAGAAACATTCCAACACTTACTTCTCTGGGGTCCAGGAGGGAAGGTTAAAAGCTGGCTGGGATCCAGCTTTCTGGGGTTAGAGACTATAGCAACTGAATGCTGAGTCAAGTAATTATGACGGATGGCCAGGACTAAATATATTTTAGAGTCAACTAACTCATAAATATTAAGAGCTTAGCATGAACGTATTTTCCTTTTTGAAGCAAAGAACATTGCTCTATAGCGATGGATTATTGATTATATAGGTTACAGAGGAAAGAGAAGTGCAAATAAGTGACTACAGATGCAAAGTCCAGAGTCACCAGAAGGTTTGATTTTATGATTTAAGGATAGATTAGGAGTGCTCATAAGAGCACTATAACCTTCTCTGGGGGGAGCAAAAGTGGAAATTTACTGATCAAGCCTAAAACACTTAGGGTAAAGACAAATTCTAGAGTGAAACATTTAAAGTAGATCCTTAAGTAGATCTGTTTTTTTTTTCTATGCTGCAGATATTCATGTTTTCTCGTGAATACTACTCCTCTCTCTAATTGCTTTCATAGCCTTTCTGTGTGTATGTGGGTGTGTTCATGCACATGTTTCAATTTTAGACCCCAACTAGCAATGCTCAGGGATTATTGTAGCTCTGGGATCTGGGTTCAGTCCTAGTGGGGCTCAGGGACTATATGGATTACTAGACATAGAAAGAACTGGGTTGGCTGCTTGGAAGGCAAGTACCCTACTTGTTGTACTATTGCTCTGGCCCTTTCTAAGTTAAATATATTCACCGCATCAGGAATGACCCTGAACTAAGCTTCCCCAAAAACGCCCACACCGGGAATCAACTATTTCTCTTAAAAAAGGAAAACAAAACTTGACCCCCAGTACTAACAACAGCTGGGGGTCATCTGGTCAGGGAGAGATTACATGTGTGGGGTGCTTTGCAACTGGACCCTAGGATGGAGAAATTCTTGACCTAGGGAAAAAATATAAAAGCTGGGACTAGAGACAGTAAAGTGGGTAGGGAACTTGCCTTTCACGCAGTCAACCGAGATCAATTCCCGGCATACCTTATGGTCCCATAGTACCACGGTCAGAAATTCCCGACTGCAGAGCTGAAAGTAAACCCTGACCACCTCCAGATGTGGTACAAGAGCCAAACCAAAATGATGATAATGAAAAAAGTTTCATTTGCAAACCCCACTCACCTGCAAGGACAGAGACAATGGGTGGTTCCACCCCATCAGGGCAGTCCAACAAAGGAAAACTGGGTCTCCTGCTGCAATGGGGCTGGGACCCTGCCCTTCTAAGTGAATCTGAAGGTGCCACACTAAGGATGCCAGGGCCAAAGGCTCCGGACAGGGCCAAGCACAGTCCAATGTTGGCAGGTTCGGGAGTGCTAAGCCCCGCTCTCTGCAGGTCCCGCAGTCCCAGGCCCACTGGCCTCTGACCCTTCCAGGAGCTGGAGGAGATCCTGGCCAAGGGGACCCCCCAGGATCACTTGTTCACACCTGCAACCCCTGCACCTGGCACAGCCCCCACTGCACCATCCAAAGCCTCTGGGTCCCCTGAACGCTTTCGCCTTACCTCACCTCAGGAACCACCTGGACATCCTGAACAGTGCAAAACAAGCACAAAAGCACCCCCCCCAAGTTGGTGCAGCCCCACCACTCAAAGTGCCAAGATGCGGGGCGCTCACCTGAGGCCACTTGCGTTCTGCCAGAAAATCGGCCTCACAGTTTCCCTGTCATGCCAGGCGCCAGTTCCTCCTCTAGCCAGGAGACCAATGGCGGCCAGAGCCAGGCAACCACAACTAGCACAGAAAGGATTTCAGAAGGGCCCATCTATGACATCATTTCTGCTTCCACCAGGAGCCTTAAAGGGCCATGGTCCAGATGCAGAGACCCTCTTTGCCCACCCAGGTGAATCCGTGCTGCAAGGGGGATGGAATGGATAAAGGAGTGGAGAGGCAGCTGCTAGAGTGTTTGCTCACACAGTGGGGGCCTGGGGATAAGGGGAGGCCTCCTGATAATGCACTGGTCAGTCAATCATTGAAACAATGCTCTCACACACAGTCCATCAGGAAAAACACAAGTGGGTTGATTCAAGATCAAACAGGCAGGCTGGAACAAGGCACCTGACATTGAGTTACGTGAGGAAGTAATCAAAATGGGGTGAAAGAACTGGAAATGTCAGCCTTTTATGATCCTCAGATTCCTTCATGGAGCACAAAAAATTCCCTAGAGACACATCCAGGGGCCTTAGGAGTTCCTGAGTACCAGCACCCCCTGCAGGCAGGCAGCAGTGCTGTCCCTGGGAACTACAGCCTGGAATGTGGCTCTGCCATGGGGAAAGACTGGGACTTAGGGTAGACAAACCTTCACCCACTGTCTTGCAGGGTGGACAAGGACATGCGCCTGTGCACTCTGTCCATGGGAACAAGGTCACTTCTGGGTCCAGATGAGCCTGAGGCACAGCCGTGCTCTGTCTCACTGGACCTGGGCCCATCTGAGTCCTGATTTACTCTAATCCTGCATCAGCACATCTGCGTGAGTCTCATCCTATGCTCACTCCTGTTGTGCAGGAATATATTTGAAAATGGTACAATCACCCAGGTTTATAGAAAATAAATCCAAATAACCAAGGCATTTGTTTACTAAGAACCATAATATGAACTGTGCCTGACATTTGGAACTTCTCAAGACTACTTATACTGTAAATATTCTCTTTTGGGGATGGAGTGGTCTTACACTCAGCTGACCCAAGTATGATACTTGGCCACCCTGGGGCTTGGTGTAGTGATCCCTGAGCTGAGTCAGAAGTAATGGCAGATCCTACAAGGAGTGGTCAAAACTACAGCAACAACAGGACGACTCTAAGGAAGCAAAGCAAACAAACAAACAAAAAATTATGTACAAAGACAAACTAGTGATGAACATTTAAATAGTAAAATAGTGGGTTCTGAAAACTCTGTTTTCTGGCATTGCCACAGTTTTCCAGAATCCTTATTATTCTCTTTTCTTGCAATCACACGTTTCCTGTGTGTACAAGTGTGTACGTGTGTGTGTGTGTGTGTGTTTCTTTGAGCCAGAACAAGCATTGCTCAGGGGGTATTCCTAACTCTGCACTCAGGGTTTCACTTCTGGAAGCTTTGGTGATCACTCGTATGCAGGGGACCGAACCCAACTTGACTTTGAGCAAGGCAAGTATTTGCTGTACTTTTGCTCCACCCCTTCCTACATAAATTTCTTCCAAAAATACCAGGAGTGCTGTACAAAATCCCTCACACACACACACACAAATAAACAAGTATCTTCCTTCAAAAAAAGGGAAAAAATTAAAAAAAAAACAACAAAATCTTGACCCTCAGTATTTATCCCAATAGCGACGTGTCACCCGCTCAGGAAGAGATGAAGGGTGGAGGATGATTTGCAACTTGACATGAGGGAGATGAAACTCGTGATCTGGAAAAAAAAAAAAAAACAATGTTGTGGTTGGTCAGACAATGAAGGCTGTAGGGCACTTGCCCTGACCTGGTAAATTCTCCGCATACCTATGTCCCGCAGCAACACCAGCAGGAATCATATCTGAGCCCAGAGCCAGAGGAAGCCCTGAGCATTTCCGGGGATGCCCCCGCCCCCAACCACCCCCCAAAGAACCCCAAACAAAAAATAGCCCCAAGAGAACATGTTCACTGGCAAACTCCAGCCACCTGCAGGGTCACTGCCCCCGAATGTCACGGACCAACACGGGCGCAAGGAAAATGATGAACAGCAAGGGGACCCTTGCCATCGGGGGATGAGGGGGGGCTGCGGCTCTGCCCTTCAAATCTGGAGGTTCTACAGCTATGACATTAGGGCCAAAACTTCAACATGGGACTGCTGGGAGGGTTGGGACATCCAAGCCCCCTGCCGTGTGCAGGTCCAGCACCCCCCCCCCCCCCCGTGCTCAGCCCCAAGCTCAGCCCCTCCCGCAACCCGCCCACCCGCCGATGCCCCATCACGGAGCTGGAGGCCATCCTGGCCTCAGCGGCCCCCCGGGACCACATGCTCACACCCGCAACATTGCTCCCCAGTATAGCCCCTACCGTGCTCCCCATAGCTCCGCATCCCCCTAAAGCCCCGCCAAGCCTCAGGAACACCTAGATGTCGGGGAACAAGTGAGAAGCATCGCAAAAGGGTACCCCACGCTAGCGCGACACTCACAGTGCAGAGACTGAGAGTCGCCCCCGTCCTGCTCCAAAATCGGCCTTCAAGAACCACTTCCAGTCAGTTCCAGGCCATCCTTCACCCACGTGTAACAATAGTGGGACCTACTGAACTATCTCTGTCAGCAACAAAATAGGTACCCGTAAAATCCTCTCTTTGACATCACTTCCGTTTCCACCCGCAGCCTTAAAGGGCCAGGCTCCAGGTGCAGAGAGATCCTTTCGGGACACCCAGGGGATCCTGTGCTGCAAGGGGCAGGGCTCACAAAAAGGAGGGGGAGCCAACTTCTGGGGAGGCCAGTCACACTATGGGACCCCGGGGAGTAAGCAGTGGCCTGAGCCTGCATGGGTCAGTCAAACATCGAGCCAATGCACTCATACACGTGTCCATCAAGAAAAATGAAGCATGTTGTTTCACTAACTGCCACATAGGTAGCAGGTGGGGACAGTGAGTTTCTCAGGGAAGTAATAATCCAGATGGCAGTAAAAACAGTGACTCCGAAGCCAGCCCAGGAGAGGAACAGAACAACCCTGTGAGCAGCCACTAGAGAGTTGGAGAGAAACTCGAACAGGAGAAAAAGGCTGCTAAGAGTATCTAGAACACGATAGGTTCAACGCTCTACCCTCTGACAACACACAAGCACTGGACACCTACCTACAAGGAATGTTCCACGGGGAGGCTTCAGGAACACACATTTTCAAACGCAAAGTATGGATCAGGTGGGAACAGTACATTGCACTGGAATTGGTCAACTCAATCTCCATCCCTGGCATCCCAAATGTTGACTAAGAGTAACCCCTAAGAAGTTCCAGGTGGTCCCTGAATAAAAATATTATCTAAAAAAATAAAACCTAGCATAAGGACCAATCCCAGAATGGAGGTATACACAGAGTTCAGAGTAGGCAATTCTTACCGATCATTTTATAGCCTTGCTATCTAAGTGGCTTTTAGCATTCGAGTGGCAACTAGATTGTTGGTATTTTAGTGCTTCCAAAAGTAAATGCTTCTGTGGCTGGAGTGATAGCACAGTGGGTAGTGTGTTTGCCCTGCATGCAGCCAACCCAGGTTCGATTCCCAGCATCCTATATGGTCGACTGAGCACAACAAGGGGTAATTCCTGAGTGCAGAGCCAGGAGTAAACACTGTGCATCGCCAGGTGTGACCCCCACCCAAAAAAAAAGCAAAAGTAAATGTTTCTGGTTTACTTATCTCTAATAGTACTGAAATGAGAAAGGAGTGTGATCCAGGAATAAGACCACCCTGTCCTGTCAGTAAGCACAGCTGAATGGAATTGCCTGCTGAGATGGGGGAAAGCTTGAGGTCTCTCCCATGGCCCTCCTACCTAGGGATGGGGTGTCCAATGGCATGTCACTGTCTTATCCTGCCTCTGATTTTCCCAAGTATCAGAGACCTGGAGGAGGAGTCAGAGCAGTGAGCACTGGAGAAGAGCACAACCACTAGCCCTGCCAAGCCACACCGTTGGGCACTGGCTCACAGACCCGCCTGGGGAACAATGCCTAATGCTTCTGTCGCCCCAGGAGAAGCAAAATGGATTAGCATCTGTGCTGCCTTTTACAACACAAGCTCTGGGCTTGGTTACAAGGGAGAAGACTCAGCCCTGCCTTGGCCTGAGGACTCCTCCCCGGGTCCCACAGAAGGCTCTCACAGGCACAGCCAGGCGCTGACTCGGAGGCCAGATCACATGCATCAGCGCCCCCTGCAGGCTGGCAGCAGGGCTGCCCCCCACAACCATGGCCCAGAATGTGACTGTGTCACGCCACAGCCCTTCTCCTCTTAAAAAAAAAAAAAAAAACACTTTCTTCCCATGCCCCCACCCCACACTGCCTCTGGGACCATTGGAGGTGGATAATGGGCACTGGTGGAGGGATGGGTACTCAATCATTGTATGACTGAAATGCATGCAGGAAAGTTTGTAAGTCTGTAATTGTAGCTCTAATAAAAATATAAAATAAATTAAATAAATTAAAAAAACAATTTCTGCACATACACACACACACACACACATACACACACACACACCCTTTACCCCCAGTACTCACCTCAATAGACAGTGGTCTAAACAGGGCTTTGCAACTTGATGTGAGGAAGCAGAAATTCCTGATCTGACACACAATAAAACTAGTAAGATGCTTGCCTTGTTGACACCAGTCAATCCTCTGCATCCCTATGCATCCCTTTGGCACCCAGAGCACTCCAGGAAAAATGCTTGAGCCAGTAGCCAGAGTAAGCCCTCAGGGTATCTTCGGACATGCAGAGCCCCCCCATTCCCCACACCAAAAATAACCCCTGTCCAACCAACCTTATATGTTGGTTGGACAAGGAGAGGAGAAACAGATCCAGGGAAATCTGTTCTAGGGTAGGTTGATCTGCTAAATGAGAATCTATCCTAGAAGCAGCTTTCCCATGGGTCCTGACTAGCTTGGATGAGACTGAATATTTCTCCCCTTCAAACTGCTTCAGTAAATTCAGTATATTTTAACAGGCAGTTTCCCTTATCTCACAGGAACCTAGCTAGTCTTAGATATGCAGATCCCAGGTGCTAAGCCAGGCCTGATCTAGGGGATGCAGATGCCTGGCTCCAGGCAGGCAGATCTTGGAGATGTAGATTCCAAGCTCTAGCAGACTGTTCTTTGATGTGTTAATCCAAGTGCTTGTAGCTTATAAAAGGTGAGGCAAGATTACTGGCCTGCTGATGTAAAGAAACAATGTATGGTTTGCCTCCTCAATGTTCTTTCTGTAACTCCTTTTGATGACATCACTATATTGTGCCCTTTAGAGGTACCATGATCTATATAAGGGGATTTTGGGGGATCTCTCAGGGAGAGCGTGTGCTTGAGAACTCTTAAGGACTCCAAGACATACATCTCTTCCATGTAATAAATTGCTACTAAGACCAACCAGCTTGGCCCTCGTTTCCTTCCCCGCCTGACCACTGCCATCGACCTCCCTGGAGTGATAAAAACGAGCTGAGACTGGCAAAAGCGGGCGGCGGGAGAGATAGGCCGCTTCCGTCCTTTTGCCCGTCATTTTTATGCAGAACAGGAGCAGAGGCTGATAAGAACATCAGAGAGCACTGTCTGGTCAATGCACTACCCCTTGAAAACACTGAACCAGTAGACTC
The DNA here is from genome assembly GCF_029834395.1 of Sorex fumeus. Classification (NCBI taxonomy): domain Eukaryota; kingdom Metazoa; phylum Chordata; class Mammalia; order Eulipotyphla; family Soricidae; genus Sorex; species Sorex fumeus. Next base: position 1,541,602 of record NW_026606165.1, read on the forward strand.
TTGCCTACAAGGAAAACCGCAGGAGGCAGTTTCAAAAGCAAAATTTCAACTACAGAGTATGGGGCAAGAGGGTAGTACAGTGTCTTGGGCGCTTGCCTTGCACGTGGTCAATCTGGGTTCAACCCTCAGAATTCCAAATGGTCCCCTCAGCAACATCGAAGTGCAAAGTCGGGAGTAGAACCTGAGCACTGTCAGGTTGCACCAACAACAACATCATATATTCTGACCCTAAAAATGGAGGCTATGGGCAGCAAGCCAATTTGGTCACCTTGGAGCCTTTTTTTGTCCTTTAAGCAGAGCTGAATCCTTTTTATCATTCTGGTGACTACTACATTGATGGGACTTTGCTAATTCCAAATACAACATTTACTTTTTTTCTGTAATATTATTGAACTGATGGGGGGATCCAGGAATGTGTCCAACCTTGTGAGTAATCACAGGTAAATGGAATGGCCTGCTGGGATGTGGGGAGCTGACCCGTATTCCCAGCACATCTCAGGCATTTGATTCAAGGGCCCCTTCCATCCGCTCATATGTCTTTCTGCACACAGTAAAGTTCATTTAAACTGTTTCCAATAGGGGCCAAAGAGTAGGTATAGCTGATAGGACATTTGTCTTGCACCAGGTTTAACAAGACACTGGAGCACCGCCATAAATAATTCCTGAGTATTTCAGGGCACAACCCAAAAAGACGGGAAAAACAAAGTTTAAAATTAATAAAAAAAAAAACAGGATTGGAGCAATAGCACAGCGGATAGGGCATTTTCTTTGCATGCGGCCAACCCAGGTTCGATTCCTAGTATCCCATATGGTCCTCTGAGCACTGCCAGGAGTAATTCCTGAGTTCAGAACCAGAAATAAACCCAGGTGTATTGACGGGTGTGACCCAAAAAGCAAAACAAATAAATAAATAACTCTCTTCATTGCACTCCATTAAAGAGCCTTGACAGGGCAATTTTCCTAAGATGGCATTTAAAAAATATTTATCCTTTACACTTACACAATGCTAACCAGTACCTGAACACAAGGGAGGCAGAGATGACATGGGGGAAGGAGCTGGTCACAAACGGCCCACCTTGATTCCAGCCAAGTACCCCATAATGTTGGAGCCCCCCAGGTATGGCTGCCTGAGCTGAGAGCAGGGAGTAGGGCTCAGCTGGGTGTGGCTCCGAAGAACATGAATCAGGAGGCCCCAAAGAACGAAGGCGCAGCTGTTTCTCTGCCATGATCCACCGAACCCAGGGCCTCAAAGCCAAGCTACAGGGCCTGGAGCAATAGTCCATGGGGAGGGCTTTTCCCTTGCAAGGGCCGGCCCAGTTTTAATCCCTGCCATCCCATATGGTACCGAGAAACCGCCAGGAGTAATTACTGATTGTAGAGGCAGGAGTAACCCCTGAGCATAGCTGGGTGTGATCCAAAAAGCAAAAAAAAAAGTCAGGCCAGACTCACAGCAAAGAATGAGAAAGTGGTGAGCCTTGACAGCCCTGAGCAAAGGGGATTTTTTTTTGCCTTTCAATTCACATTCCTCCAAAGTTACATGTTAACATACACATGAAGTTCAAATGCTGCATATACTTTCCCTTATAGACTGACATCACAGAAACTTTATTACACACTTCCAGGATTATTTCCTTCCTGACTGCACTTTTGTAGCACAGCATCCCATGGTCCAAACACAATAGGCTTTAACAAAGGGGCCTGTTTTGACATTGAACATTGATATCAGGGGATTGAGTTATCTAATATGAATTTTATGATGTCTCCTAAGACGAAAAAGAAGCACAAAGGCCTTCCCACATTCTTGACATATATAAGATTTCACTCCAGTGTGAACTGCCCTATGCACAGTAAGGCCTGAAGGCAGACGGAAGGCCTTCGCACATTCCTTACAAACAAAAGGTTTCTCTCCAGTATGAATTTTCACATGACCAGTAAAGTTATAGAAAGAAACAAAGGCCTTCCCACACTCATTACAAACAAAAGGTCTCTCTCCAGTGTGAATTCTCACATGTCGAGTAAGGCCTGAGGATTCAACAAAGGCCTTCCCACATTCCTTACAAACATAAGGTCTCTTTCCAGTGTGAATTCTCATATGACAGGTAAGTCTTGAGGAATTAACAAATGCTTTACCACATACCTTATATCCATAAGGCTTCTCTCCATTGTGAATCCTCATATGCCGAGTAAGTTCTGAGGAATAAATATAGGCCTTCCCGCAATCCTTACATATATGAGGTCTCTCTTCAGTATGAGATTTCATATGCCCTCTAAGGGTTGATGATCGAGTGAAGGCCTTTCCACGTGCCTTATATTTATGAGGATTCTCTCCAGTATGATTTTTCCCATAGAAAGGTGTGAGGAGCAAGCAAAGACCTTCGCACATTGCTGACACGCATATGCTTTCTCTCCAGTATGGATTCTCCTATGTTTTAGGAGGTCTGAGGATTGAATGAAGGACATCACACAGTCCTTACATGTATGTGGTTTCCCTCCAGTGTGGATGTTCATGTCATCACAAAGGGGTGACGCTGGATTCAAACCATGCCCCTGCTGCTGACACTCCTGGGGATTATGTCCATTGTGGGGTTTTAAGGGAACATCACGGTCCTGGGAACACGGGGAAGCTCCCCCACATTCCTTACTCTTGAACAGAGTCAATCCATGGTGACTTTGCTTGTGGACCTTTTGTTGTGAAGGACTCACTATAAACAGTGCTCCTCTCCCACATTCTAGGGATTGCCCCAATGTTGGGGTTTGTGTCTGTGGACCGAGAAGAACAGACTGTGTGAACCTTTTCCCAGGGGAGGAATTCTTCAGAGTGAGGTTGCTCTCTCCATTCTGATCACCCTCAGAGGCCATCTTGCATGTCTTGGAATCCCCGTATGGGTGAAGGCAAAAATGCACACTCGAGACTTTTTCACAGTGTGAAGTGTCAGAGACATTCCACTCGGGCTGGCTGCTTCCCTGTAGAACAGCAGAGGACTCCAATTATCGTTCTATGCCTTATAGTCTCCATGCCAAATGAAATTGATACCTGCAGATTGATTTCTAACATTTGCAAGACATCAATGCAATTCCCGACAAGTGGATGGCATTACCATGGACTAACCTAATGTTTCTGTAAGACACGTATGAAAAATTGATGAATGAGGAGCCGTTAATTTGTAAAATGTTTTTTTCAACTCAATAAACAAGTACAAATAACTCCCTCCACAGAAAATTGATGCACCAGATTCAAGAGAAAAATAAAACACACTAAACTCTGGGTTCAGTTCTAGCTCAATGTGGAGTAGAGCCCTGGATGCATTTGTGAAGAAATGCTGCTTCACACTGCTGAGACTGACCACAAGCGCTATTGAAAATATCTCACCAAAGTCAAAATTCTTTTCAGGATCAATGACTTTTTCTGTTATGTATTTAGTTTTCATTAGGGGGCGGGGGTAGACCATGCAATGCTCAGGGATTATTCCCGGTAGGTCTCTGGGAAACACATGGAGCAATATGGATGGACCAGTTTAAAGACAAGTTTTTTTCACAAGTACCGTTTGTAGATACTTTCAATCAAATGAAAAAACACGGCATTTACATGAAACATATTACAATTTACTTTAGGTTTTGAGCAGAGATGTCAGCACCCAGTGAAGCTAAGGGTCCTCGACCTCAAGCATCATACTCTGAATTTCCTTCCGGCCATTTCCGGCCCTGCACTTTAAAAATAACATGCTGGTCCACTGACATTTTCACTTAGTGTAATAATATTGATTCCAAACTTGCAAATCTTACCGGCTCTCTCATACTCAGTGACTGAGTTCCAAAATCCTGAAGACATGCTTTGAGTTCTGAAACCAAACACAATACACAATGTAAGAATTCTTTGGATGTAACATCCTTAAGCAGGCAGTACAGTTTGAGGACATCTCTATGGTCCTCACAGTCCAAAGCATCCCACAGAAAAGGGAAGGTCCCTGGGGAGGATTGCTGTGAAAAGCTTGGCAAACCTAAAAGACATATTTTGGGTTTTTGTTTGTTGAACATACGCAGTGATGCTCAGGGAACTATGTGGGATGCTGGTTATTGAACCAGGTGGACAGTGTGCAGGACGAGCACATTTCCTGCATTACTATCACTTAGAACAAAATAGCTTTATTATGACCTCAATTATTAATTAAATAAAAAAGGCAAAAAATTTTTGAAGGTACAGCGACATTTATATGCTGTACTGAGAGGCTGGTAAGGAAAAGACAGGGAGATCAAGGAGAGATAATTTCATGGACTGGCAGAGGAGGAAAAATAATGTCAAAGCGCAGAAAGTAAAGTGCAAGATTATTCCATGATAGACTATCCATGGGAGCGAAGGGCAGCGTGAATGCAGCACAGATGCCTGGATCCAGGAACCCAAGTGTATCAGGGTTAGCAGGGAGTTTCACACGTGCGCAGGGCAACCACACACTGCCCAGGGCCTGAGCCAGAGAGGGTTCTCAGACATTCACCTGCACACATGCCTCTCCTTACCGGCCTCAGGGTTCCTCCTTCCAGCAAGGAGATCAGCGCAGGCTTCACCCCAGAATGCCCTGAACCTCACAGAGATGGAGCATGGATTAGTGACAAGGGAAACGTGACAAGAAAACCCCATGTGTCCATATAAAAATGGAGTCAACTACTGGAAAGGCATGAACAGAATCTGCATTTCTAAAATGCTCCAGAATTTGAGTTATTCAAGAGCTAAGATTCAGGTCTTAATTTAAGAGTGAAATATGGGGCCCCAGAAAACAACACAAACAGTATAGCCCGGGTCTTAAAGGGCCAACAAGGATTTGATCACAGCAGAGTACGTAGTATTTGTTTCTCTAGTTCGGGAACCTCACCTGGGGATGCTCAAGGCTTCAAACTGACTATGTACTCATAAATCACCTTTGGTGGTTCCTGAGGATCACATGGGATGTTGAGGATAGAAAGCATGTCCTCAACTTGCAAGACAAGCACCGTGTCCGCTGTACTGTCACTCTAGGCAATGTACTAAGCCTGTGTGAACTGATGCCATAGTGCAGTAAACCCCAAAGCTTAACAAATCCAAAGATGGCCAAAGATGATCAAAGCCCCCAGCTGGTTTTAAAAATAAACGTAAAAGGATCCAGACAGACAGCACAGAATGTCAGGCACTGGCCTTGCTCAAGGTCAATTAAAGTTCGATTCTGACATTCAGTAGGGTCTGTCAAGCCATCAGCTGTGATCCCTGACTGTATAGTCCAGAGGCAACCTGAGTCCTTATGAACCGAGTACCACCTGAAGTCACGGAAAGCACTGAAATAGAGCAGCATCTTATGGGGTGAGACCCTAAGAAATAAATGAACTGTGTTGGAAGTGATATTACAGAAGGCAGGACTAAAACTGCAAACACATACAGAATTGATCGCCAACAGCACACAATGTCCCGGACCACAACCATGATGAATAACAATTTTCATCGATTTGCTTGAGCGGGCCCAGTCACGTCTCCATTGGAGACTTTGTTGTTACTGTGTTTGGCATATCGAATACATCATGGGTAGCTTGACAGGCTCTGCCATGTGGGCGAGATACTCTCAGTAGCTTGCCGGGCTCTCCGAGAGGGGCGGAGGAATCGAACTCGGGTCGGCCATGTTGGCTGTGTGCAAGGCAAACGCCCTACCGCTGTGCTATCTCAGCCAAAAATAATCCCTAAGTATTTGTAAGTATAACCCCAAAACCAAATCAAAACAAAATAAAAGGGAATGCCCTGCCACAGAGGCAGGGTGGGCTGGGGGGATGAGGGGTGGGAGGGATACTGGGATTAGTGGTGGTGGAGAATGGGCACTGGTGGAGGGACGGGCACTCAATCACTGTATAACTGAAACCCAAGCACAAAAATTTGTAAGTCTACAACTGTACCTCATGGTGTTTCACTAATAAAATTTAAAAAAAATAAAAAGAAAAAATAAAAATGAATATACTGAAGTTGTGGGCCTGGTGCAATAGTACCAGGATTAAGACAGCAACCTTTTAAGCTGCCAAGCATGTTCAATCCTCAGCACCCCATGGCCCCTGAGCACTCCCAGGAATGATCCCTCATCACAGCGACAAGAATATTCAAGTTGTGCCCCAAATAAAAGCAAAATCAAAACAAATACATAGAAATTATGTGTAGTACAAGAAGTCATCAGAGAACTCAGCAATGGGAGAAACCAGGAACTATTTAGAGGGACCTAAGTGATGTTTTAGCACATGGGGAGATTGCCATGCACTGGGCTAATCTGGATCGATCCCCAACACTCCAGATTCATGCAAACCCACAGAGAATGATTCCTAGGCACAGAGCTTAGAGTAAGCCCCGAGCATCGCCAGGTGAGCACCAACAAGAAAACCAGGGAAGAAACTAGAGAAACAGCTACTGAATCGCTGTCCTCACCAGGACACTCAGAGCTACTGTTGCACACACAATCACGGCCCAGCACAGGGAGCCCACATGCGTCTGTCCATGCAAGGTTGGCCCAGCACTGCTCTCAACAATGGCCAACAGGTGCTGGTAGGTCTCCAGCATCACATCCTTGTAGAGATTTCTTTGAGAGGCATCCAAGCATGTCCACTCCTCTGGGGTGAAGCTCACGGCCACGTCGGGGAAGGTCACCGTGTCCTGAGCCAGCATACAAAGGAAGGGGGCAGGAGTCAGGGTCTGTCCCCACCCTGTTTCCTGGGCTGTGAAGGCAGGACTCCAGGGCCCTAGAGGGTCTAAGGTCTGTCCCCTCGGGAGAAACCAGCATCCACCTGAACTCCTGGCAGAAAGGTCCCAACTTCTCTCTACGACAGCTGCATCTATGAAAATGTGAGGATGGTCTACTAGAAGGTTCCTGAAGGTGGCAGACTTGCTTCTGACCTCAGGGAATTTCACCACTGCTCCTATGAGCACTGCAGAGAGTAACAACTGAGCACACAATCATTAGGACCCAAATGAGTGACCCTGTTTTCAGCTAAAAACACTAAACATACACTCCCTGCATCACATAGCCCATGCTCTCGGGAGAAGGGGACATTCAATGTACAGTCACTGACTGAAAGCTGTGCATGCCCATATGAGCCTGTAGGACTCTGATCATGGTTCAGGGCCACCCGAAATGCCTGTCAAAGTGTCTTAAGCCCAACACCTCTGACAGCACTGGAGATCCTTTGCTCTGTCTCCCTGGGACCAGCATATGCACAGAACTGCAAACAGAGCAGCCAATGAATGCTGGACTGTGTGATAGACCAGAAGAAGCTCTCCAGAGCGACAAGGACAAAATAGTGGAAACATATCCTGAGGCCTGAGTTACTGTACCTGCCAGGGCACAAACAGGGCCAGCGCACCCAGGAACCCATGATGCACATCAGGTAGAAATCCGGAGCATAGAGCTAAGAGGAAGCCCTGAGCATCTCCCCTGTGGCACAAAAATAAATACGAAAAGAAACAAAGCAGCATGACTGTGTAACAGGACAGTGGGTAGGGCTGGTGATCTCCACCATCCCATTGGATCCTCTAAGCACTGCCAGGTGCAATGCCAGAGTGCAGAGCCAATAGTATAATCCCCAGAATCACTGTGTGTGGCTCCCAAAATAAAACAAAATATGCAGACATCAGCCTTTGATGCCCAGAACCCCATATGGTCCCTGGGACATGTCAGGAGTCATCCTTGAGCACCAGTAATCTTTGAGCTGTTGTGGTCCTAAAGCCAAATACAACGAAACTGACACAAACAGGGCCTCATACTAGAGAGCCAGGTGCTCTCACAAGGCGGCAGGATCCTTCCTTAGCAATCAGAGACAGACAGCTCAGGAAGCCTGACGCTCCTCTCAATGCATCACCTCATTTTGTCACTCCTAACTGGCATCGGTGTGTCCGATGGCACCTCACCATCTTCTCCTGCCTGTTTTTCCAGAGGATCAGAGACCTGGAGGAGTAGTCAGAATAGTGAGCACTGGACAGGAGCAAAATCCCCAAGTTATGACCAGCCACACCCTCAGGCATTGACTCACAGACCCGTCTGGGGGACACTGCTAGATGTTTCTTTCTCCCCAGGAGAAGAAAAATGGATTGGAATCTGTGCTGCCTTTTGTGACAAAAGTTCTGGCTTGGCTACAAGAGACAAAAGTCGGCCCTGCCTTGGTCTGGGGACCCCTCCTGCATCCCACAGAAGGTTTTCAGAGGCCCAGCCAGGAAGGACTCTGAGGCCAGGAAATCCCATGCATCAGCGTACCCGTCTGGCCACGTGAGAGAGCTACATTCTGGGCTATGATTGCCTGGGGAAGCCCCTCTCTTCTTTAAAAAAAAAAAAACGGGCTGGAGTGGTGGAACAGTGGGTAGGACAGTTTGCTTTGCAAGTGGTCGACTTGGGTTCGATTCCCAAGATGCCATATGGTCCCCTCAGCACCTCAGGAGTAATTCCTGAGAGCAGAACCAGGAGTAACCCCTTGCATCGTTGGGTGTCAACCAAAAATCAAATAAATAAATTTTTTTAAAAACTTTCTGCAGGGGCTGGAGCAATAGCACAGTGGGTAGGGTGTTTGCCTTGCACACGGCCAACCCGGATTCAATCCCCAGCATCCCACACGGTCCCCCAAGCACCGCCAGGAGTGCTTCCTGAGTACAGAACCAGAAGTAACCACTGAGCATCGGCTGGGTGAGACCCAAAGAGCAAAAAAATAAAAAACTTTCTACAGACATACACTTTTACCAGCAGTACACAAACACATGAACACACAAGCGCGCACACGCACAACCTTTACCCCGCCCCCCCACTCACCTCAAAAGCCAGCGGTCTGGGCAGGGCTTTGCAACTTGATGTGAGGAAGCAGATATTCCTATTCCAACGTACAGTAAACCTGTTAGGATGCTTGCGTTGCTGACACTCATCAATCCTCTTCATCCCAAGGACCCCAGAGCAATTCCAGGAATAATATGAGGCCAGAGCCAGAACAAGCCGTCAGGGTACCTCCGGGAATGCAGAGTTCCCCCTCCCCCCATTCCCCACATCAGAAATTGCTCCAAAAGTAAAGTATCATTGGCAAACCCCGGCGACCTGCAGATCCACCGCCCCGGCCTGACACACGAGGGCAGCCAGCGAAAAAGCTGGACAGCAACAGGGTCTCAAGCCTTTTGGGGGAAGGGGAGGGCAAGGCTCTGCCCCTCAAAGTGAATCTGGAGATTCTACAGCAGCGAAACTTGGGCAAGGTCCCAACATGGATCAGCTGGGAGGTTCGGGAAGGCTAAGGCCCCACCCTAGGCAGCTCCTGCACCCCAAGGCCCGCAGCTCCCGCGCTCAACCCCGCACTCACCCGCGGCTGCCACGATGCGGAGCTGAAGGCGACCGTGGCCACAACGACCCCCGTATCCCACTAGAGCCCCCTATGTAACTCCCAAAGCTCCGTGCCCCCCAAAAGACCCCATCATACCTTAGGAACCACTGGATATCGGGAAACAAGAAAAACAAATGCGAGAGCAACCCCTGAGCTGGCGCAGTACTGCGGCTCAGTGTGGAGACGGGGAGGCGCGGGGCGCTCACGGGAGGCCACCCCCGACCTGCAGCAAGACAAAATCGGCCTTCAGAGTCCTGCTTCCTCGCTGGGGCTCTACTCCGTCCTTTACCCACGTGAACAATAACTCTCTGACCCGTTTCCAGGAAGAGAAGCACTAGGAAGAACCCCCACTATGATGTCACTTCCGGTCCTGCAAGAAGCCTTAAAGGGCCAGACACCAGATGTGCAGAGAAACATTACCCTGTAATGTCACTTTAGGTCCTGCAAGCAGCCTTAAAGAGCCAGACTAAGTCTTCAGGGCAGTTCAGCTTGTCCTTCCCCATGGGGGTCTATCTTTTAAGCTGTAACAGTTTGCAGTAAGACCATGCATTTCTGCTTTGTAGAATGTCTCATTTGGATGTCAGGGGAGTTTTGCCACTTGCTCCCGGTCCATCCAAGTCCCACGACAGGACCCCGTCTTGGGGCATTAGGAACTACAGCAACTGAAGCCTAAGTCAAGTAATTACGACCAAGCAATTATGCCCAGGAGTAGATATGTTTCAGAGTAAATCAATTCCCAAAACCTTGGATTTATGGTCTTTCTGTGTTGAACCTAAGAACACTGATCTAAAGTAAAATATAAAACAGCTACAGGGGAAATAGAAAAGCAGATGCAAATACACAGCACTTCAAATACAAATCAGTACAAAGTTGAGAATTACCAGAAAGTTATGGCTTATCAGTAATCAAGAGTGACATGGGGAACTGAGACAATGAGAGGTAAAATACAAAGAAAAGGTTAAAGATAAACTTGAACTAAATTAGGGATGTTAGCAAGGATAGATAAGCTTCTCTGGGAGGAGGAAAACTGGCAATTCACAGATGAAGCCTAAAACACTTTGGGTTAAAATCTAACATCACAACAGCCTGGCCCTGTTTCCTTCTTCGATCCTCTGTCACCCTTCTTCGGCCAGGGTGGGGAGATGAATCATGGACATCAAATGCACTCCGCGCAGGCTACATTAATTGAAAACAACTCTCAGTACCTCAGCATAACAGTCGGGGGTAGCCTGATCAGGGAGAAATGAAGAGTCGGGGTGCAGCCCAGCTTGATTTTAGGGTACAGAAATTCTAAATGTTAGAAAAAACAATGTGGATTCAGAGAGGAAGTAACCTGGGAGGGGCACTTTCCTTGCTGAACCAACTCAATCCTCGGTATCTCATATGACCCATACAGCACTGTATCACTGTAGCACTGTCATCCCGTTGTTCATCCATTTGCTCCAGTGGGTGCCAGTAACGTCTACATTGGTCCCAACCTTGAGATCTTAGCAGCCTCTCCTTACTCATCCTTCCCAACGTTGCCATATTGGAGGCTCTTTCAGGGACAGTGGAATGAGACCCATTATTGTTACTGTTTTTGGCATATCAAATATGCCACGGAGAGCTTGCCAGGCTCTGTCGTGCAGGTAGGATACTCCCAGTAGCTTGCCAGGCTCTCCAAGAGAGATGGAGAATGTATATTTTACCTATATTAAACATTTTAAATATATCATTTCATTTATATTAAATATATAAAATGTATTAAATAAACATATGAAATATATTAACCCTAAAGTACCAACGGCAATAATTTCACAGTGCTGTTCCTGGAGTAAGACTCGATCTTCCACAGATCTGCCCAAAATACAACCAAAAATAGCCCAAAAGCAAATTTTTATTTGCAAGCCACAACCATCCCTAGGCCTGCGTCCCCAGGATGGCCCTGGACATCAAGGCTACTACTGAACAGTAACGCAGGCCTACAGGGTCCTTTGCCTTTGTGGAGCTGATACTCTGTCCCTCAAAAATGAACAGACCTTTTATTTTTTTTGAGGCTCCACCTGGGATATGAAGGAGAAACTTCTGTCTCTGTGCTCAGGAATCCGTCCTGGTGGAGCTTGGAGATCGGACTTGGGTGGGCCACATGCAAAGCAAACGCCATAATCGTGGTGCTATCGCTCCAGTCCTCTAAGTAAATCTGGAGGTTCTAGAGCAATGATGTCGGGCCAAAGGATCCAGGACAGGGCCCAGCGAAGCCCAGTGTTAGGAGGTTCGGGACCGCCGACCCTTCCCCTCCCCTCTCTGTAACCACCACGCTCATAACCACACCCACTTGCCACTGCCCATTTCCAGAGCTGGAGGTGACTGTGGCCACAGTGGACCCCCAGGATCACGCATTCACACCCTCCATCCGTGTGCAATGGTACAGCCCCCACTATACTCATCAAAGCTCCGTGTCCCCAAAAAAGTCACCACCGCGCCATAGAAATGACTGGAAGAGAAGCGCGAAAGTGCCACCCTAGCTGGTGTTGCCCCTCCATTCACAGTGACGAGATGGGGAGGCATGAGGCTCTAACAGGAGGCACTTGTGTCCTGCCACAAAAGAAGCCCTCACAGATCCCCTTCAACGCAGGACAGTCACTGCTCCTTTCATCCCCATGACAAATGGAGACCTGATTAAGTGTCTGAAGCAAGCACCCTAAAAGCCCTACTGTGATGTCACTTCCACTTCTGCAAGCAGCCTTAAAGGGCCAGACACCAGGTGCACAGGAAAGCACTAGAACAATGCAGGTAAATGTGTACTGCTGGCTGGGCCAGAGCGATTGCACAGTGGAAAGGACATTTGTCTTGCATGCAGCTGACCCAGGTTCAATCCCCGGCATCCTTTATAGTCCCCCAAGCACTGCCAGGAGTAATTCCTGAGTGCAGAACCAGGAGTAACCCCTGAGCATTGCTGGGTGTGACCCAAAAAGAAAACAAAAAGTGTACTGCAAGTGGAATGGGATCACATAAAGTAGTGGAGAGGTGCTGGTTAGAGTAATCGGTCACAAAGTGGGAGTCTGGAAGGAGAAGTCCCCCAGTCCTATATTAGCAGTGACTCTGTAGCCAGCCCTGGAGATGCAGAGACAAACTGATCTAGTAACAACCCTGAGAGCCAGAGAGACACTGGAACAGGAGCAAAGGCTTCTATCCCTTAACAACACAAGAGTAGTGGACACTTGCCTACAAGGAAAACTCTAGGAGGCAGTTTCAGAAACAAGATTTCAAACCAAGCCAGGGGCTGAAGTGAGATAGCATAATAGGCTGGGCATTTCCTTTGCATGCAGCTGACTTGGGTTCAATTCCCAGCATCCCATATGGTCCCCTGAGCACCAACAGGAGTAATTCCTGATTGCAAAACCAGGAGTAACCCCTATGCATCACCGGGTATGACCGAAAAAAAAAAAAGTACGTGGCCAGAAGGGTAGTGCAGTAGGTTGGGCCCCTGCCTTGAAATTGGTCAACCTGAATTCAGTCCCAGACATTCCCCAATGGTGGCATGAGAACCATCAGCAGAAACTCTTAAGAACTGTAAGGTTTCCCCCAAAACAAAAGTATATAAAACACAGAATATAGAACAACCCCCAGAAAGGAGGGGCTAACAGGCAGCAAACCACACTGGTCACTCTGCAGCCTCGCTTGGCCTTTTGCACATATCTACATTGTGTTTACAATTCTGGTGAATATTAGATTGTTAGGATTTTACTGCTTCCAAAGTAAAAATCTCAAAACATTTATCCTCAATGTTTGTGTAAATCCAATTGAAACCTGAATACAAGGAGTACAGATATGCTACAGCAAGTAAAGTGCTTCCTTGCACGCAGCTGACCTGGATACCAAATATGGACAGCACAGTGGGATATGGCTCCCCGAATATAACACAGAATGGCCTGAAGAATGAAGGTTTGGCTGTCTATCTGAGGTCAAAAAGTTCTCCGCAGGATCGTGGTTAATATCTGCCATGATCCCCCACAAACCAGGCCCTCTGAGCCAAGCCAGAGTCACAGCAACAAATGAAACCATGGTGAGCCTTGACAATACTCAGCAAAATGCAATTTTTGTACCTATTTATTTTTTCCTTGCTTTTTGGGTCACACCTGGCGATGCACAGGGGTTACTCCTGGCTCTGCACTCAGGAATTACCCTTGCTGGTGCTCAGGGTACCATATTGGATGCTGGGAATTGAACCCGGGTCAGCCACGTGAAAGGCAAACGCCCTACCACTGTGCTATTACTACAGCCCCCACCTATTTTTTAAAATTTTTATTAGTGAAACACCATGAAGTACAGTTGTAGACTTACAAATTTTTGTGCCTGGGTTTCAGTTATATGATGTTCGAGTACCCATCCTCCCACCAGTGCCCATTCTCGACCACCACTAATCCCAGTATCCCTCCCACCCCCCAAAGCCCCATCCCACCCTACCTCTGTGGCAGAGCATTCCCTTTTTTTCTCTCTCTCATTCTGGGTGCTGTGGTTTGCAAAAGAGGCATTGAGTGGCAATCATGTTTGGTCTAGAGTCTACTCTCAGCATGCATCTCCCATCCTATAGCCCCCACCTATTTACATTTTATTTAATTCCTTCCATCTTGATTTATCACTAAGACTCATTACTTACCAGTTAACAGAATGTGAAATCCAAATGCCAGGACATTGTCATAGCCATGGTCCAGGTGATAATCAGCAAGTACCTTTCCCTTATGGTACTAATGTCACAGGAAGCTTTCACATGCACCAGGATTATTTCCTTCCGGACTGTACTTTTGTAGCGATCCACCACCCACTTGTCGAAACTAAAACTGTTTTACCTAAGGGCCATGTTCTGAACCTGGCCATTGTTAATAGGGAACTGATTGATTGAACATAACTTTTATATTTACTAAGGCTTGAGGGGAACATGAAAGCCTTCCTATATTCCTTACCCACAGGATTTTTTCCAGTATTAATTCTCTTATGCCTTTGAAGTCTGCAGGTGCCTTTAAATGATGGACTTTCCATGTTTTTACGTATGTCTGTGTGTATAGTTTCTTCCCAGTGTGAATTCTCCTACACATAGTAAGGCCTGCAGATCCAGTAAAGGCCTTTCCTTTCTGCACTCCTGGCATATATAAGGTTTCACTCTAAAATGAATTTTCATATGCGTAGTAAGGGCTGAGGACAAACTGAAGACCTTCCCGCATTCCTTACACTTATGAGGTTTCTCGCCAATGTGAATTTTCCCATTCAGAAAGTTATGGTAATTGATTGAAAACCATCCTACAGACATTACATATGTAAGGTCTCAATCTAGGATAAATGTTTTTTATGCAAAGCAAAGCTCCCCACACCCTAATATATATTTTTTTCGAGTATGAATTTTCCTTTGTTTAATAAGGAGTTAAGGGGAAGTGAAGGCATTGCTAAAATCTTTACAAATATAAGGTTTATCTCCAGTACAATATTTTCTGTGCCTCAAGAGGCTTGCAGAATAAGCAAAGGCCTTGCCACACTCCTTACATATATATGGATTCACTGCAGTGTGGGTTTTCTTGTGCACAAAAAAGTTTGAGTAGAAAGTGAAGACACGGGCTGGAGCGATAGCACAGTGGGGAGGGCATTTGCCTTGCATGCAGCGGACCCGTGTTCTATTCCCAACATCTCATATGGTCCCCTGAGCACCGACAGGAGTAACTCCTGAGTGAAGAGCCAGGAATGACCCAAAAAGGAAAAAAAAAGTGAAGACCATCCCAAAGTCGGGACATGAATTTCATTCCTGTATAAACTTTCCTATGCTCAGAAAGAACCTGAGAAGAAATGAAAGGTATTCCCACCTACCTCACATATATAAGGGTTTACTCCGATACAAATTTTGTGAAAACTAGACTATAAGCAAAGGCCTTCCCACATTGCTCATGCATGTAAGTTATTTCTCCAGTGTGAGTTTTCCTGTGCACTCAGGCTTGTGGGAAAAGCATAGACTTCCCACTCAATACAAGCATATGGTTTCTCTCCAGTGTGACTTTTCCTGTGCATACTAAGGTATATGAGTCAGATAAAGGCTTCGACACATGCCTTACATGCATACGGACTCTCCAGTATAAAATCTCCTGTGTACAAGGTATGAGGATCCATCGAAGGCCTTCCCACAGTCCTTACACTTAAGCGGTTTCTCTTCTATGCGGATATTCACATAGTCCCTCCGGGGTGATGCTGGACTCAAGAGTTTGTCCTCGGTGCTGACATTCCTGGGAATTCTGAGCACTGTGGGTTTCTAAGGGAATGTGATGGTGCTGAGTACATGTGAAGGCTCCCCCACATTCCTTAAACGTGGACAGGTTCAGTTCACAATGACTGCCTGTAGGCCTGTCAGTGTGAGAGACACACTATAAACAGTGTTTCTCTCCCACAGACCAGGGGCTGCCCCACTATGGAGGGGTTGTGTCCGCTGACTGAGCTGAACATCCAAGATCTTTTCCCAGGGGGAAGTTTTGTCAGAGTGAGCATACTCTCGCCATTTTCATCACCCTCAGAAGACAATGGACCTGTCTGAGCACCCCCGTGGGGATGAGGGCAAAATTGCTCACTTGAGCCTTTATCACATTGTGCAGAAAGAGACATTTCACCAGGGCTGGCTGCTTCCACGTAGAACACCAGAGAAGGATTCCAATTAATACTCTATGCCATGAGAAAAGAAATGTCAAGAAATGTCATGTCAAAAGAAATCAAACTCTTCAGGTAGGTAGCTGGGGAGGTATGAGACAATGAGTATCTTGGGGAAGTAATTAATCAAGATGGGGCTGAAAGCAACGACTCTGAAGCCAGCCTTCGGGATTCAGAGACGAACTGACCTCGTAGAAACCCAGAGAGCTGGAGACACTGGAACAGGAGCAAAGGCTGGTAAGAATATCAGAGGGCACACTCTGGCCAACGCTCTACCCCTTGACAACACACAAACAGTGGACTCTCAGCTACAAGGAAAACCCCAGGAGGCAGTTTCAGAAGCATGATGTCAAATTGAGAGGATCAGGCGAGTGGGTTGGGTGCTTGCCTTGCACGCAGTCAATCTGGGTTCAGTGTCCAGAATTCCAAATGGTCCCCTGAGCACCATCTAATAGATGGATGGAATTTTGCTGAATCCAAACATAAATGTTTCCTCTTTTTCTTCTAAGATTAGTGAAGTGACATGGGTGGGATACAGGAATGTGACCAACCTTTTGAGTAATCACAGGTAAATGGAATGGCCTGCTGGTATGTGGGGAGCTTGGTAGCTGACCCATATTCCCGCTTGTAAAAGATTTCATCATAGATCCCCTTCCATCCTTTCAAATGACATTCTATCCACAGTAAAGTTCATCTAAACTGTCCCCAATTGACACTAGAGCAATTGTACATTGGGGAAGGGTATTGCTTGCACACAGCCGACCTGGGTTCAATCCCCGTGATCCTACAGAGTCTCCTGGAGCACCAACAGAAATAATACCTGGGTGCGGAGCCAGGAGGAACCCCTGTACATTATCAGGTAGGATTCAAATAGACAAAAAAAATTAAATAAAAATATATTATTCCCCATTCTACCCAATTAAGAAACCTTGCCAGGGCCATTTTCCAAAGATGACACTTTGGAAAATATTTATCCTTTATGAATACACAAACATAACAATAACAGAGATGATACAGGGGATAAGGAGCTATTCACACACGGCCGACCTGGATACTAAACAAAGTACCTCATAATGATCAAAAGTCCCCCAGGTATGGATGCCTGAACTCAGAGCCAGGAGTAGGGCCAGAGAACAAAAGTTTCTCCCAGTATGCTTTCTCTTATGCCTAGTAAGGTCTGGGAAATGAAGGCCTCCCACGAGTAAACCTAACCCTGGATTGTGCAGCCGTGAACACAACATCTCATTCCTCACACCACTCACTCTCCAAGAGTAGCATACCACATATGAAGTGGTTTTAAAGTAGAAGGCAACCAATCTTAGAGGGAAATATATTTTTACAGATATATACATGTGTGTATATATATATATATATATATATATATAGAGAGAGAGAGAGAGAGAGAGAGAGATAAGCACACAAGACTCAAGCCTTAAAAACATATTAGTAATCGCTTTAAAAAAAGCTTAATGGCCTCTGGGTGAAGTACAACAATCTTTACACACTCTTCCCTAACCAAAGTTTTTTCGTGCATTTTCAGTGGTTTATTCATAAGAAACAATACAAAATAAATTATTTCAGTTCTGCTTTGGGGCAGGGGTTGGGGTACAGGATGGAAACAACCAAAATATGGTGGTGGGAAGGTGTAATGGTGGTGGGATTGGGGCTCGAATATTAAATGGAATCAAATATTGTGAACTACTTTATAAAAATAATGTAAAACTTAATTTTTTTTTAAAAAAGCAATGATGGGCTTGAACCAAAACATTAAACACAAAAATCCATAATCACTAGGGATGAGAAGGGGACACTCAATGCCCAGCAAGCAACTCAAAGTTCTGTGTGGACATTTGTATCTAGAGGACTCTGAACTCAAGTTCAGGGCTGCCCCAAATTCCTCTCAAAGCAGGCAAAAGTGACCTGACTCCCAACACTTCTGCCAGACCCAAAGATCCTTTGCTCCATCTCCCTAGTACAGGCGCATGCCCAGACTGCACACAAAGCAGTGAGTGAACGTGAGAATGTGTGACTGAGCAGGTGAGGCTCTGCAGAGCACGAAGCACAAAACAGAGGAAACGCAGGTCCTGGGTCCCGAGTCATTGTAGCTGACAGGGCACATATGGGGCCATGTAGCCCGGGGGCTCTGATGCCCGTTAGGGATGAATCCAGAGCAGAGAGCAAGAGGAAGCCCTGAGCACCTCCAATATGGCACAAAAATAAATCTGAAAGAAGAGCGGATAGGGCTGGTGACCCTGGCATCCCATATGGTCCCCCAAGCACTTCCAGGGGCAATGCTGGAGCGCAGAGCAAGGAGAAACCCAAAGAATCACTAGGTGTGGTCTCCAGCCTACCCAAGAAGAACAAAGACAAATAATTCAGTCTTGGATCTGTGGCACCACACAGAGTAGGAGACCTGACAGGGGTGAATTTTGAGCACTGAGCTGGGAGTACTCCTCAGTGGAGTATGATCCAAACCAAATACAACAAAACAAATAAACAAGGACAAAAGCAGCCTCAAAAACAGTAGAGCCAGTGCTCCCTCCTGAAACAACTCCTGACAGTCAGCCCTGAAGGCCTAGGCACTCCTGTAACTGCCTCATATCATTTGTCTCTTTCCTCCTCCGTGTGGACGGTGTCTCCGACAGTGCAACATCATCTTTTCCTACCGATAATTCCCGAGAATCAGC
Source organism: Sorex fumeus (assembly GCF_029834395.1). NCBI lineage: Eukaryota > Metazoa > Chordata > Mammalia > Eulipotyphla > Soricidae > Sorex > Sorex fumeus. The sequence continues at coordinate 1,560,291 of NW_026606165.1, forward strand.
ACGAAGCTCCAATCAGCAGGAAGCAGGAATCAGAAGAAAGCAGGAAGCAAATATCTGTGAGCATGAGAGAGGTGCACAAACCCCAGAGTCCTGACCAGATGTTTCTGCTTTGGAGTCTGAAATTGCTCTCAGGGAGGGCAGGGCAAGCAGCTGACATGCTCTCCAATCTCAGGAGTCGTAGATCTACTTGAACTGAAAATGTTGATACCTAAACATTTTATAGTGCAACACAGAAGAATTAGGCCCAGAGTAACAGCATATTGGGGAGGGCACTTGCCTTGAACACAGCTGACTCTGGTTTAATCCCCCAGATCCCATAGGATCCCCCAAGACCACCTGGAGTGACTCCTGAGTGCAGAGTCAGGTTACTCCAGTACCCAGAGTACTGCTGGCTGTGGCCCCAAAACAAAAACACAGAAATTAAAAGTGTATTGTGTAATTAATCGGAATAAATAACACAACTTTCTGGACTTTACCCAGCATAAAAGTATTTTTATGATGGCTACAGAGATAGCACAGATCACAAGGCGCTTGTCTGGCACACAGCTGACAAGGGTTCAGTCCCCATCACCCCACAGGATCCCCAAACCTAGAGCGATCAATGACAACAGCCAGGGGTAAAATCCGCCGGGTGTGGCCAACCAGAAATAAATTTAGGTGCCAGAGCTACAGTCTGGTAGGGTATAGGCCTTGTAAACAGCTGACCTGGGTTCAGTCCCTGCCACCACACTGGGCACCAAAAGCAGCAACCACAGGTTATGACCAGAAAAAACAGTTTTTGTTCATGAGTCAACATCCACCAGCCAGTTTTGGAGAATGCAGGTCAGACTTGGGTTTTGGAGCCACAGGTGGCAGATCTTTGGGCTCACCCAGGTGGTGCCTGAGGAATCCTGCGTTGTGCAGGAGATTGTACCGTGTGACAGGCTGCTTGCAAGGCCAGGGCCTGCACTCCTGGCCTATCACTGACCCCAAGAATTCAAAGTCTCCATAAGTACTGTGAACCTTATGAGAAGGATACAGGCAGGAAACAGGGATGAGGCCCAGCTGGTAGAGGTACTGGCAGGGCTGCTGGCACCTGAGGCCTCCCGGTGCACAGCTGAGCCAGAAGTACAAACTGCAATTTCAAAGGTTTGCAGGAGACAGACACTGCTGCAAGACCCACTGTGGCATGGCACAACCCTGATGCACCCTCTGGACCCACCCCCCAACACTGAGTTGTATTAAAGCTCTACATTTTGGGGCTGAGTGAAAGCATAGAAAAAAGAGCATTTGTTTTGAAGGCAGCCAACCTGGGTTCAATTCTGGGCATCCCTCATGGTTCCTGGCACCACTAGGAGTGCTTGCTGAATAGAGAGCCAGGAGGAATCCAGTGCATCGCTGGGTGTGACCCAAAAAGCAAAATTTAAAAAAAAGAAAAAGTAAAGAGAAGCTCCCAACTCCCTGTATTCCCAGAACCCACTGAATGCACAAGGAACAAGTGAAGATCAAAGGCTCTGCCAAATGCTTTGAGCCCCAAGCACAAAAATGTGTCCTGCCCCTCCCCCCACCCACCCCATCACTGGCCCCCGGCTCTGGGCTCACTCCAGGCTGGTGCCGGGATCGAACCCGGGCGGCCGAGTTCCCCACTTATGCATCTTTCTAAGTTCTCCTCAGTAAAAACGACCTTGTTTCCCTCAAAATCAATTTTAAATACGATTTAAAAGCGGCTGCTTTCGGCAGCAGCTCTCGGTGCGACCTGGGTGAGGGGCCAGCACCCCGGGCCACTGCCACGGAGCGACCCCGCGGCCCACAAGACGGAGAACGCGGAAGTTCAGGCGCTCAGAGCGACCACTCGGGGGCTCCCTGGGAAACCGACCTTCCCGGCCCCCCCTACCCCCCTGGGTGCCCCCTCACCAGCTCCTCACCTTCTGCACCGAAGCCCGCCCGCCAGCACTTCCGCCCCAACTTCCAAAACTCGCAGGGAAACAGGAGCCGATGCTGTGACGTCATTGGCAGTGCGCCCAGAGCCTTAAAGGGCCAGGCTTCAAATATTCCTGACCAGGTACTTGCCTGGTCAGAAAGGTTCGTTTTTCGCTGTTTCTGGGTTAGGATCAAGTGATCGGGACATCTGATGTTTGCCAGGTCTGGGATAGATGGAGAGTGACGGACTAGACAGTTAGCATGTCGATCAGAAGTCTTTGTTTTGACGAAGGAACTAAAATTCACATACTTTGCAAACAGCCACCCAGACCCCTCTGAGTCTCCACATTCATTTATATCGCACTGAAAGTCCAGGTCTTGAGTAGCTTCAACTGTTTATTTTCACAATGATAGGAGAGATCTGGAAACTAAGTGAATCACGTGCCTCAGAGTCAGAGGTAGCCCAGAAGGGGAGTCAGGGACTGGTGATGACTGGGAAGACATTTGTGTACACAAAAATTCCTGTGTCTGTATCTGTGCGTGTTCAGAGCAAAGGGTGCTCTCCAGTTATTCCTTGAGAGCTATACGCAGCAACTCTTCAAACAGTGCTCAAACTCTACATAGCAGTGATTCTAAATGGATCAGGCAAATGAACAGAAAGTCCCTTAACTGCTGTGCAGCTAAATAGTCGTTTAATATTTTAGTACTTGATGATTTATTAAGCTATAATTCTTCAAAATTTGAAACAGTGAGCAAGAATAACTGTACAGTAGTTGTGCAGGAGAAAGCCTTTTTTTCAGACATGTTGATCTATTGATCTATTGTTTGGCTATGATGATTTGGTGCTTGTTACAGTAAGAAATTAATTTAGTTTACAAGTTTACGTTTTAGCAGAGTTATTCCATAAACATACTCAATTTCTTGTAACCATTACACTAGAGTGCCAGATAGTCACAGAGTGCAAATAGGCACAATAGGTTAGGGTCCCCCCAAAGTGAGATGGTAAATATCAGTAGCTGATTTCTTTGTGTATTTGCTTTTCTTTGTTTCGGTAACTATGCTTGCCTCACTATGCTTATATAAATTTATGGGGTACCAGGATGTGGGTCTGGTGAATTTAATTTTGTGGGTAATTATGAAAAGGACAGGTGCATCAGGATGGGCGTTTTTCTAACCAACAGGCTGTGCTTCTCTTGGGAGGCTTCTGCTTTGCCTAGCAAAACAGCCCGCAAGCTGGTGTGAACAAACACTCCAAATTTTGGAGTTCATTTGAGATTTGATGGTATGGGGACCCAACATTTTAAGTCCCTGGGATGTCTGTGAAGGGCCTTCAAAGGACCTGTTAGTGCGGGCGATCTTCTCTCTGGTTCTGAGAGTCAGCTCTGGGATGGTGTAGAAGGCTGGACACAGCACAATCTCCCCTATCCTCAACTTCCCCTATCTTCCCACTACCACACTGTCCTCCCATTGTTCATCGATTTGCTCAAGCAGGCCCAATAATGTCTCCATCGTGCGACTTGTTGTTACTGTCTTTGGCATATCTAATACGCCACGTGGAGCTTGCCAGGCTTTGCCGTGGGGGCGAGATACTCTCGGTAGCTTGCCAGGCTCTCCGAGAGGGGCAGATGAATCGAACTCAGGGCAGCCTCAAGGGCCACGTGCAAGGCAAATGTCCAACCCACTGTGCTATCGCTCCAGCCCAACTACTACACTATTCTGTTGGAAATATAGTTCTAAACATTTTAGGTTTAACACTGGTATGTCTATTCTCCCTTGTCACAGGGAGTTTAAGGTTTATTGGATTACACCCATCACAATGCTACCGAGGCACTCCCATTCCTCTGCTTATTGGAATAAAGCTCTAAACACTTTAGGTTTAACATTGATATATCCTTCCCCCCTTGCCACAGGGATCTTAGGTTTACGACAGTGCTCCTGAGGCACTCCCATTCTTCTGTGTTTCTCTGTAACTTCCTTCTCTGCGATTTCCTTTCCCAAATTGCCTGTCACCTTTTTCTCCTAATCAGACTCTGTTAATTTGTAAGGCCTGAATCCTCAGAAATCTGAGTGAAAAACTGCTTTTCTCTTCTCCTTTTGTACTTGACATAGTTAATTTAGAGCAATGTCCTTTTCGTATACACATAGGAAGATAGTTAATACTCTGTAACTTGGGAGTTAATTGACTCCAAATAATGCTTCATATCTGGGCATCTGATTTCTTAATCTAAGCCGCCTAGCACCCCAAAGGCAGTGTCACAATGAGGGACTGTATGGACCAGGGCTAGCTGTGAGGTACCCTGGCATCAAAATGGGCTAGACCAAAGCGCCATAAAAGCTAAGAGCATGGTCATGGACAAATTCTGTCATGATCCAAAAGTAACAACTAGATTGGTACCATGCTAGGGTTAAGAAAGACTAATCTGGCCTGAACACTGTATCTGAGATCTATAGTAAGATGTCCCCAGCTTAATGTATCTATTACTGTGTCCATACAAAATGCCTAATTTTATTAAGGAGTAGAATTAAGATTAATGTTTATATGGTTCCTGGACTAAGGGAAGGAAAAACGCACCCATAGATGGCATTTCACCTTTAGGTGAATCTTTTTGCTGAAAGAGTTTGTCCTAGAAGAAGCTTCCTCTGAGAGAGGGACCATACATCCATTGATTGTATGACCTTGCCTATGTGTAATTGCTACCCCAACTCTCTCATGATTTGGGAGATAACTAAGGCTGTAAGAGTCAGCAAGGGAAAAAATCAAGAGATAATCCGAGAGGGAAAATCCAGGAGGAATGAAGGAGAATCAGAGGAGAACTGCGACGAGATTGGAAGAAACTGAAATTGATACCAACCAGCCTGGCCCTCATTGCCTCCGTCATCCACCCATGGCCACCAGCTGGCCAATGGTGGGGGAAGCAGCCCAAGACCATCAAATTCAGGGGGCGACGGGGGGCGGGGAGGATAGAAGAGAGAGAGAGGAGAGCGGGGGGTTCATATTCATTCATTTTTTGAATACACAACATGAACTGACAAACCAGTTCTTTGAAACAATTACCACTTGTTTTTGCTTTCAATAGAAGAAAAAAATTAAAGTACTTTATTGATATGAAAAAAATAATATAATTTCTTTCAGTTTCAATACCCAGTAAGGATAAGTGTCTTTTACTCCCAGGGTAAGTCTCTGGATTTCCTCCTTGTGATATGTATGTATCTATATATTTAATTTACTAAAGAGAAAAATCCCCAACTGCTAATAAAATTTTAGGATTAAAATTGATGAGCAAACAAACTTGCAATATCAATAGAGGTAGAAAACGCTGCCATCCCTTATGGTTCCTCAAGCACTGGCAGATGGAAATCCTTCGTACAGAACCAAAAATAACCTGAGAATCACTGGGTATGGCCCCTCCCCTTCAACATCTTTCAAAAGAAAAAAGAATCAAATAAGTCTAATGGCGTTGGATCCCTGGTACTCCATATGGTCAGTCCCCCAGTCCTGTCAGGAGTGATCCTTGAGCACCATTAATGTGGCCCATTCAAATCAACAACAAAAAAACAGAACAGTGGCTTCAAACAGAGACCTGATCAATCAGGCAGGAGCCGGATCCCCCGTCTCCTTCCTGAAACAATCAAAGTCTATCGGAGTGAGAAGCTTGTGCTACATGTCACTGCACTGCGTCATCTTCTCACTCTCCTGCCTGAAGATGGTGTGGCAGAGGCCATCTCTTCATCTCCTACCTGTTTTTCCTGTGGACCAACAGGAGGCTCCGTGCAAGGACCTGAGCCGTGGGCACCAGAGAGGAGCACAACCAGCCATGGCCCCCTCCTGACCAGAAGTCTCTGCATTGGAGCCAGAAAGGTAGTGAACAGCCGGATGTTTGGACACTGGCTCACAGAACCATCCATGGGGAGACAATGGCATATGTTCCTGTCTCTCAGGGGACAGAGAAGTGGGTTGTGACCAGGCTGCCTGTCTGGACAAGAGCAGTTGAGGTCTACAGGGGAGGAAACCGCATCGCTGCCCGAGCCCCGGGACTCTACCCTGGGAACCACACAGGAAGGTCCCTAAGGCCAGAGACTAACTCTGAGGCCAGGAGCTCCCGCACAGAAGCAGCCACTGCATGCCCCAGTAACCAAGGCACCATTATTGGCTCTTCTGTGGGAGCAGCCACAGGGAATCAGGGTGAACAAAACTTCAGCTGCCCTCTTGCAGAGTGGATGGAACATGGGCCTAGGCACTCGCTTCCAGACACCAAGGTTACTCCTGGGCACCTGTAGGCCCCCGAATGTCCCAGCTCTGACCCTCTGGACCTGGACCCATCCTGGTCATGATTTACTCTAATCCCCCAATCAGCACATGAGCCTCATCCAGCTCTTGCTCCTATTTTTGCAAGAATCACTCTGAAAACCATGTAAATAGTGTGTTGTATCGCAAAACTCTCCAAATAACCAGGGTGTTTACTATAACCATGATGTTTCGTGGGTCTAACAAATGGAATTTCTAGAGTGAGTCTACTTTTAAACCATGAATATTATATCTTGAGGCCTGGAGTGGTAATACAGCGGGTAAGACACTCACCTTGCACTTGGCTGACCCAGGTTCAATATAATAGAATATATATGGGCCCCTGACTTTTATAGGAAATGACCGCTGAGTTCAGAGGCAGGAATAAGCCAAGGACAATGAAGGGTATTTAACAAAAATACTTCAACTTCAAAAGGTTACTCTAATGAAACAAAACAACAACAATGAAAATTACTCAAGTGTGAATTCTGAGGCGCCCACACCAGGTCACCAGACGTAAAAAATAGTGAGTTGGTAGGTCACATGGTAACACGTTGGGTGTTCTTCTCTCCAAAGAAAGAAAGACACAGGGACCAAAACAACTGATGGTCAATGGGTAGTGCATAAAGGTAAAGGCCCTCCCGTTGATCATCGATTTGCTCGAGCGGGCCCAGTAACGTCTCCATTGGAGACTTTGTTGTTACTGTGTCTGGCATATCCAATACTCTCGGTAGCTTGCCGGGCTCTCCGAGAGGGGTGGAGGAATCGAACTCGGGTCGGCCATGTTGGCCGCGTGCAAGGCAGACGCCCTACCCGCTGTGCTATCGCTCCAACTCACAAATATTAAGAGCTTAGCATGAATGTTTTTTCTGTTTTGAAGCAAAGAACATTGCTCTATAGTGATAGATTATTGATTATACAGATTAGAGCAGAAAGAGAAATGCAAATAAGTGACTACAGATACAAAGTCCAGAGTCACCAGAAGGTTTGACTTTATGATTTAAGGATAGATTAGGAGTGCTCATAAGAGCACTATAACCTTCTCTGGGGGTAGCAAAAGTGGAAATTTACTGATCAAGCCTAAAACCCTTAGGGTACAGACAAATTCTAGAGTGAAACATTTAAAAGAGATCATTAAGCCACCTTATCTGTATTTTTCTATTCTGCAGAAATTCATGTTTTCTCATGAATACTACTCCTCTCTGTCATTGCTCTCACATCCTCTTTGTGTATATATGTGTGTGTGCATACACATGTTTCACTTTTAGACCACAACTGGCAGTGCTCAGGGATTATTGCAGCTCTGGGATCAGGGTTCAGTCCTAGTGGGGCTCAGGGACTATATGGATTACTGGACATAGAAAGACCTGGGTTGGCTGCTTGCAAGAAAAGTACCCTACTTGCTGTACTATTGCTCTGGCCCTTTCTAAGTGAATTATACACATCAGGAGTCACCCTGAACAAAGCTTCCCCAACAACACCCCCTCCCTGGAAATCAACTATTTTTCTTAAAATAGGAAAACAAAACTTTATCCCCAGTACTCACGACAGCTGGGGGTCGTCTGGTCAGGGAAGGATTACATGTGTGGGGTGCTTTGCAACTGGACCTTAAGATGGATAAATTCTTGACCTAGGGGAAAAAAACACAAAAGCTGGAACCAGAGACAGTAAATGGGTAGGGGACTTGCCTTGCATGCAGCCAACCGAGATCAATGCCCGCCATCCCTTTTGGTCCCCAAGTACCAGAAGCAGGAATTCGCGACTACAGAGCCAAAAGTAAACCCTGACCACCGCCAGATGTGGTACATGAGCCGAACAGAAATAATAATAATGAAAAAGTTTCATTTGCAAACCTCATCCACCTGTAAGGACAGAGACACTGGGTGGCCCCACCCCATCAGGGCAGTCAAACAAAGGACAGAGGGCAACTGGGTCTCCTGCTGCAGTGGGGCTGGGGCCCTGCCCTTCGAAGTGAATCTGAAGGTGCCACACTAAGATTGCCAGGGCCAAAGGCTCCGGACAGGGCCAAGCACATTCCGGTGCTGGCAGGTTCAGGAGAGCTAAGCCCCACCCTCTGTAGGTCCCACAGCCCCAGGTCCACTTGCTAATGACCCTTCCAGGAGCTGGAGGAGATCCTGGCCAAGGGGACCCCCCAGGATCACTTGTTCACACCTGCGACCCCTGTGCCTGGCACAGCTACCAGTGTACCACGCAAAGCCTCTGGGTCCCCTGAAAGCTTTTGCCTTACCTCACCTCAAGAACTGCCTAGACATACTGAACAGTGGAAAACAAGCCCGAAAGCGCCCCCCAAGCAGGCACAGACCCACCACTCAAAGTGCCAAGACGTGGGGCGCTCACCTGAGGCCACTTGCGTTCTGCCACAAAATCGGCCTCACAGTTACCCTGTCATGCCAGGCGCCAGTTCCTCCTCTACCCACGAGATCAATGGCAGCCAGAGCCAGGCAACCACAACTAGCACAGAAAGGATTTCTTAAGGGTCCGTCTATGACATCATTTCTGCTTTCGCCAGGATCCTTAAAGGGCCATGGTCCAGATGCAGAGACCCTCTTTGCCCACCCAGGTGAATCCGTGCTACAAGGGGGATGGAAAGGATAAAGGAGCGGAGAGGTAGCCGCTAGAGTGTTTGCTCATACAGTTGGGGCTGGGGATAAGGAGAGGACTCCTGATACTGCACTGGTCAGTCAAACATTGAAACAATGCTCTCACACACAGTCCATCAGGAAAAACACATGTGGGTTGATTCAAGATCAAACAGGCAGGTTGGTACAAGGCACCTGACATTGAGTTGCGTGAGGAAGTCATCAAGATGGGGTGAAAGTAGTGGAAATCCCAGCCTTCTATGATCCTCAGATTCCTCGATGCAGCACAAAAAATTCCCTAGAGGCCCATCCAGAGGCCCCAGGAGTTCCTGAGTACCAGCACCCCTGCAGGCAGGCAGCAGTGCTGCCCCTGGGAACTACAGCCTGGAATGTGGTTCTGCAATGGGAAAATCCACTGGGACATAGGGTAGACAAACCTTCACACACTGTCTTGCAGGGTGGACAAGGACATGAGCCTATGCACTCTGTCCATGGGAACAAGGTCACTTCTGGGTCCAGATGAGCCTGAGGCACAGCCGTGCTCTGTCTCACTGGACCTGGGCCCATCTGAGTCCTGATTTACTCTAATCCTGCATCAGCACATCTGCGTGAGTCTCATCCTATGTTCACTCCTGTTGTGCAGGAATATATTTGAAAATGGTGCAATCACCAGGTTTATAGAAAATAAATCCAAATAACCAAGGCATTTATTAACTAAGAACCATAATATGAACTGTGCCTTACATTTGGAAGTTCTCAAGACTACTCATACTCTAAATATTCTATTTTGGGGGTGGAGTGGTCTTACACCCAGCTGACCCAAGTATGATACTTGGCCAACCTGGGCCCTAGCTTCAGTGATCCCTGAGCTGAGTCAGACGTAAGGGCAAAGCACTACAGGGAATGGCCAAAACTACAGCAACAAAAGGACAACTCTAAGGAAGTAAAGCAAACAAACAAACAAAAAATCATGTGCAAAGACAAACTAGTGAGGAACATTTAAATAGTAAAAGAGTGGGTTCTGAAATCTCTGTTTTCTGGCATTTCCTCAGTTTCCCAGAATCCTTATTATTCTCTTTTCTTACAATCACACGTTTCCTGTGTGTACAAGTGTGTATGTGTGTGTGTTTTTTCTTTGAGCCAGAACAAGCATTGCTCAGGGGGTATTCCTAACTCTGCACTCAGAGTTTCACACCTGTAAGCTATGGGGATCACTAGGATGAAGGGGACGGAACCCAAGTTGACTGTGTGCAAGGCAAGTATTTGCTGTACTTTCGCTGTGCCCCTTCCTACATAAATTTCTTCCAAAAATACCAGGCGTCCTGTAGAAAGTGCCCCCCACACACAAGTAAACAAGTATCTTCCTTCAAACAAAGTAAAAAAATTCAAAAAACAACAACAAAAATATTCACCCTCAGTATTTATCCCAATAGCCACGGGTCACCCGCTCACGAAGAGATGAAGAGTGGAGAGTGTTTTGCAACTTGACATGAGGGAGATGAAACTCGTGATCTGAAAAAAAAAAAACACCAATATTGTGGTTGGACAGACAATGAAGTCTGTAGGGCACTTGCCTTGACCCGGTAAATTCTCCGCGTACCTATGTGCCGCAGCAACACCAGCAGGAATCATACCAAATTCCAGAGCCAGAGGAAGCCCTGAGCATCTCTGGGGATGTCCCCTCCCCCCAATTCCCCCAAAGAACCCTCAAACCAAAAACAGCCCCAAGAGAACATGTTCACTGGCAAACCCCAGCCACCTACAGGTCCACTGCCCCCAAATGTCACGGACCAATAGGGCAGCAATGAAAATGACGAACAGCAAGGGGACCCTTGCCATCGGGGGATAAGGGGAGGCTGTGGCTCTGCCCTTCAAATCTGGAGGTTCTAAAGCTATGAGATTAGGGCCAAAACTTCAACATGGGACTGTCGGGAGGGTCAGGACAGAAAAGTCCCCCGGCCTGTGCAGTTCCCACACCCCTGTACTCAACCTCAAGCTCAGTCCCTCCCCCCACCCGCCCACCCACCGCTGCCCCATCACGGAGCTAGAGGCCATCGTGGCCTCAGCGGCCCCCCAGGACCACATACTCACACCCACAACATTGCGCCCCAGTACAGCGCACAGCAGGACCCCCAAACCGCCGCGTCCCCCTAAAGCCTCCAACACGTCTCAGGAACACCTGGATGTCGGGGAACAAGTGAGAAACCAGTGTGAAACCGTCCCCCACACTAGCGCGTCACTCACAGTGCAGAGACGGAGAGTCACCCCCATCCTGCTCCAAACTCGGCATTCGAGATCAGCTTCCAACCAGTTCCAGGCCGTCCTTCACCCACATAACAATAGTGGGACTGACTGAACCATCTCTGTCAGCAAGAACACAGGTACCCGGAAGGTCCTGTCTGTGACGTCACTTGTTTCCACCCACACCCTTAAAGGGCCAGGCTCCAGGTGCGGAGAGATCCTTGTGGGACACCCAGGGTATCCTGTGCTGCACGAGGCAGGGCTCATATAAAGGAGGGGGAGGCAACTGCTGGGGAGGCAAGAATGGTGTCTCATTAATTTTTAAAAGCTTTTGTTGATTCAAGAGGTCGTTCCTTTTATATTTGGTACTTATTTAGTCATTTTCCTCCTGGCTTCCATCACCAAGACTGTTATTTACAAATTAACATACATGTGAAGTTCAAATGCCAGGACACTGGCTTAACTATAGCCCTGGTGATAATCACCGAGTACCTTTCCCTTATAGGATGATGTCACGGGAAGCTTGTCATGCTGGATTCTTAGCTTCTTGGCTGCACTTTTATAGCCCCCCTAACCCTCCTGCTCCAAATAAAACTTGTCTTCCATAGGGGGATTGTTCTGAACTTGGGGATAGTTCTTCGGGGTCAACTCATCCCATGTGCATTTTACAATGACTGCAAAGGCTAGAGAGGCACACAAAGGCCTTCCAAAATTTACAAACATGAGTTTTTCCTCCAGTATGTATTTTCCTATGGATCATAAGAGTTGAGGGTTGAGTGAAGGCCTTCACACATTCCTGACATAAGAAAGAATTCTCTCCACTATGAATTTTCCTATACAAACTAAGGCTTGAATGTAGAGCAAAAGCCTTTTTAACATGCATGGGGTTTCTCTCTGGTATTAAATTTTCTGTTTAGTAAGACATCAACTTTGAATGAAGGCGTTCCCACAGTCCTTCCATATATAAGCTGTCTGCCATATGAATTTTTTCTGTGATCACTAAGGCTTGAGGACATAACGTAGGCCTTCCTGCTTGCCTTACATACATAAGGTTTCTTTCCAGTATGAATATTCTTATATACATAATAAGGAGTGAGATGTAAGTGAATGCCTTCCAACAGTCCTTACATATATACGGATTCTCTTCAGTGTGTGTTTTCCTGTGCTTAGTAAGTTCTGAGTACAAAGTATTGGTCTTCCCACAGTCCGTACATGAGTAAGGTTTCTCTCCTGCATAAATTTTCTATGCACAGAAACCCCTGAGAAGGAAATAAAGGTCTTCAAACATTCCTTATCCTTACATGAATAAGGTTTCTCTAAATGAATTTTCCTATGCATAGTAAGTCTTCCCATATTCCTTGGATGAATAGCGTTTCTCTCTTGTACGAATTCTCCTATGTATAATCAGGCATGAGGATTGATCTAAGTCTTCCCACATTCTTTACATGTCTACAGTTTCTCTCCTGTGTGGATATTCAGATGATCACACTTGTGTGGTGGCTCACTCAAATTTCATCAGTGCTGCTAACAGCCCTGGGACTTTTCCCATCTGAAGACTTCCTGCCTGTCTCAGAATCCCCACAGTGATGTAGGCACCACTGCTCACTCGAGACTGTCAGAGTGCACAGGATCAGAGACATTCCACTGAGGCTGGTTGCTTCCCTGGAGAACAGCAGAGAAGGATTCCAATTATTTCTTGATTTCTTGAGTCTCCATGTCAAAAAAAGAAGTCGAACACTGCAGGCTTGATGTCTAACATTTCCACCATGCAAATACAGTGATCGACACATATATGGCTTTTCCTGGAATGACAAAATATTTTTGCAAGAAGTTCATGCAAAATTGACAGAAGTGTTGTCATTAACGTGTGTCCATTTTTTTTCTCAATTCAATGAAGAACAATTAAGCGGAAATAATTTCTTTACATAAAAAGGAAGCACCAGTATCAAGCAAATAAAAGTACACCCAAGTCTGGGTTGGGTTGTAGTTCAGTATGGAGCTGGGGATGCATGTATGAAGACAAGGCTGAGTCCCAACAAAGTTGAGAATGCAGGGGCCATTGAAATCATCTAACCTAGTTGAATCAATGTCAGGGTCAATGAGGATTTTTTTTGTTTATGTTTATATGTGGGGACAGTGTTACATGAAACAGTGCTCATAGTGCTTTGCAACTGGCCCTTAGGAAGCAGAAATTCTTGGCCTAGAAAAAAAGACATAAAAGTTGGGACGAGAGACAGTAAAGCGGGTAAGGGAATTTGACTTGCACATTGCCACCCCAGATCAATCCCTGGCATTCCATATGATCCCCCAGTACCATCAACAGGAATTCCCAACTGCAGAGCCAAAAGTAAACCCTGAGCATCTCCAGATATGGTACACAAGCCAAACCAAAAAAATAATGAAGGGGCTAGAGCAATAGCAGAGCCAGCACAGCATTTGCCTTGCATGCGGCCGACCCAAATTTAATTTCCAGCATCCCATCTGGTCCTCTGCCCCTGGCAGCCCGCTGTCCCCCAACTCCTGCCCGGGCACCTGCCATTCTCCTACGTGGACGTAGACGGCGCCCGGTGAGCAGCGTGCAGCTGACCTTCCTGCCCCTCTGAGCCCAGCGCCCCGCAGACCTTCCCCTGCCTGTGCCAGAACTTGGCTGCCTGGCTGGACGCGGCCGCGGGGGGCCAGGACCGCGTGCTGCACTTGGTGGGCTGTGGGCCAGGATCTGGGCCCCAACCAGATGGCTACGGCCGCGCTCCAGGCCCCCAGGACGGCTGCTGGGTCCCTGGAACCGATTGTGGGAACGCACAGGAGGGCCCCAGCGCCCAGGCGCCTTGCCCCTGGCCCGCCCTGTCCACACCCCTGCAGTTCCGGAAGGGCCAGGCTTGGACCCTGCTGGAATTCAGCGTCCCCAGGGACGGGTCCTGCAGCTTCTGGATGTGGCGGCCTCCAGCTCTGGACAGCCGGACCAGAAGTTCGGCTTCCAGCTGGGACCCGTCTGCTTCAGTAGCTGACAGTCTCCGGGGTCGCAGGAGGAGGGCATAGACAGGACAACCCCTCCCCCCTGGGGGGCGTTAATGGTGCTGAGGCCTCGAACAGCCCTATTTATCTTCTCCTGCAACTGCCTCAAGGTCAGACAAGAGGAATCTCCTTCCTTCTTCAGCCCCTGGGGGGACCCCAAACCTCTCCCCTCCTCACTTGGGGACTCAGCGGAAGTTTAGCTGGAAGTTTAGCACCCCTGCACCCCATACAAAGGACTTCCAGCTGGGAACTGATACAGACAACTCAAATCTGCCTCCCGTCCTATCCCCCCCCCAAATCTTGTGCTTCCGGACATCCTTGTTGACCACTTTCAAGGTAGACTGCTCGTTGGCTTCCTGGGACATTTGCAGGAGCCGGGCAGATGGGGGGGTCCCAGATTGTGGGAACCAAAATTGGACTCCAGAAGGAAGTGCAGCCCCCGGAGGAGCTGTGTGCCCCTCCATCTCAGCCCAACTCCAGACGCTGCCCCACCCCTGCCTCCAACCCCCTCCCCTGAATCATGTAGCCAGATCAGGAGGTGGAGTGGAGTGGGGTGGAGTGGGGGTGGGGGATGACCCAGGACCTCAGTGGTACTGCCTTCATTCTCGGGGATCCGTGTGTCAACAGGAGGCCGCCTCTGGTGAATTCAATTCGCTTACACCCGCCAAGTTCTGGAGGGAATGAGAGAACCCAGCATCTTCCGGCCCTGCCCAAGCCCTACTGGGCCTTGTGTCAGAGAATAAACTGGTGAACTGTGTCCGGGTGTCCATGCTGCCTGGGGCCCACCCCACTCACTCTCTTTGTGGAGGCCCACCCAGACACTGCTCCAGAGCCAGCTGCCCGAGAAGAAACAGGATGACACAGGAGAGGCTGTGCCTTCCCGCAGTACGATGTCTCCAACCAACTCGGTTCTAAAGATCTCCAGACCCCAGGTACCCACATCACAGCACCCCACATTGCTGAGGGTGCCATCTTCCGTCCTGAGTTTTGGGGTTCCTATACAAATGAGAAGTCACATGTCTTCTGTTCTCCGTGGAGGAGGGTGGCAGGGCCCAGATTCAACTCCAGCATCTCCAGATGTCTGGGGTGAAGGAAACAGTCAACAGACAGACTGTATTTAGGTTAAGGAGAATTTTAATTAACACAGGAATAATAAGCCTAAGACCAGGCAATCTCCTTCCCTGGAAATTCTAAATGAATCACTTCTTCCAAGCAATTTTTTCTTTGCTTTTTGGGTCACACCCAGCAATGCTCAGGGGTTTACTCCAGGCTCTTCACTCAGAAATTACTCCTGGCAGTACTTGGGGGACCATATGGGATGTTGGGGATTGGACCCGGGTCGGGTCCATGCAAGGCAAACACCTCACCCGCTGTACTATAACTCTGGCTCCAAGAATTCTTTTGGGGGGCCTGCTTTGGTGTGAGCGCACCAAGTTCTGGGGACCATTAAGTACCTGGTCGGCTACAGGAAAGGTGAGATTATTTTGTTGTTGTTCTGTTCACTTTGACAAGAAAAGTTCTGAGCCCACTTTGCTCTGCCTGTGGCCCAGCTCTTCAGAAAGGTTTCCAGTTATACTCAATCCCACGTGCCAGGCTCCTGACCTGACGGCGGCGCCCATCTCATCTTAATTCCAGGACCCCAGGTGTCCCCCAAGATGACTGAAGAGAAGCAGTTTTGAGCGTCTGCCCTGCCCTCTTCACTCCTGACCTGACAGCGGCGCCGATCTCATCTTAATTCCAGGTCAGAACAGCTGCCGGCTCGCGACCCTGGGACCTCCATCTTTCCCTGCAGGACCCCAGGTGTCCCCCGAGATGCCTGAAGAGAAGCAGTTTTGAGCGTCTGCCCTGCCCTCTTCACTCCTGACCTGACTGTGGTGCCCATCTCATCCCAAACCCAGGGTTCTGTAGAGGCGTGGCCTCCTCAAAATGGGCGTGGCCTCAAAAGTGGGCGTGGCTTAATTTCTGGCCGCAGGTTGTTTTCCCACGCTAAGGAACCTAGTCCCCAGGGAATCTAGTAACCCAACCTACTCAGCAATATGAAGAAACAAAGAAAATCTCCAACACAAGGGGAGAACAACGAAAACAATCTAGACCATTCCAACAATACAGCTCACCTAAGGGAACTCTCTGACATAGAATTCAGGTACGAAGTCATCAAGATGTTCAATCAACTCAATGAAACAGTCAGACAGACAGCCAGTAACACCACAGAAAAAATCGACAAATTACGCGAAGAAATGAGGGCAGAAATGTCACGATTAAAAGATTCCATAGATGAAATGAGAAATTCAGTTTCTTCTCTTAAAAATAGAATGACCACAGCTGAAGAGAGTATCAGTGACCTGGAAGATCAGCTGCAACAAGCCAACACGCAACAACAAACAGTGGCAAGGGACCTCAAAATGGCTCTACAGAGAATCAGAGTCCTAGCAGATGACTCCAAGAGGAACAATATTAGAATCATGGGACTACCTGAACCTCAGGGAAACAATCCCAACAAAAAAAAACACCGTCAAACAAATCATTGCTGAAAACTTCCCAGAGCTGCACAATGCAGCCATTCAGGTTCAAGGAGCCCGAAGGGTGCCAGCTAAAAGAGACCCCAACAAAAACACTCCAAGACATATCATACTTAGAATGATCGATACTGCCGATAGAGACACAATACTGCAAGCAGCAAGAGCAAAGAAGGAAATCACATACAAAGGAGCATCCCTTAGATTCACAGCAGACCTATCAGAGGAAACCCTACAAGCCCAAAGGCAGTGGCGAGATATAGTCAAAAAACTCACGGAAATGAATGCTTCCCCAAGAATACTCTACCCGGCTAAACTCTCCCTCAAAATCGAAGGAACAGTACACTATTTTATAGATAAACAGCAGCTCAGGAACTTCATAGACTCAAAACCAAACCTAAAGCAAGGCCTAAAGGGGCTACTATAAGAAAAGACAAACCCTACAACCACAACACACCCGCACAGAAACATGACACAAAACCCCATAACCATTCTCTCTCTCAATGTCAACGGTCTAAATTCACCAGTTAAGAGACACAGAGTGGCAAAATGGATACAGAGACAGAACTCAACATTCTGCTGCCTACAAGAAACTCACCTCAACAGCCAGAGCAAACACAGACTGAAAGTCAAAGGATGGAAAACAATCCTGCAAGCAAACAACTCCCTCAAAAAAGCTGGGGTGGCCATACTAGTATCCGACAACATTAATTTCACCTTGAAAAAGATTAGAAGGGACAGTGAAGGCTATTATCTCTTCATCAAGGGATACGTACAACAGGAAGAAATCACACTCTTAAATGTATACGCACCTAATGAGGGAACAGCTAAATATTTAAAACAACTGCTAACAGATTTTAAGGAGGACATCACTATCAACACAATAGTACTTGGAGACTTTAACATTGCCTTTTCATCTCTGGATAGATCAACAGGAACAAAACCCAGCAAGGAATTATTGGCTTTGAAAGAAGTAATAGAAGAGAAAGGGCTTATGGACTTATACAGGGCTTTACACCCCAAAAAGAAAGAATACACATTCTTCTCCAGCGCCCACGGAACATTTTCCAAAATAGACCATGTGCTAGGACACAAAACATACCTCAACAGAATCAAGAAGATAGAAATAGTATCAGCCATCTTTTCAGACCATGATGCACTGAGGATAGAAGTGAATCACACACAGACACGGAGAACCAAATCAAACACCTGGAAATTAAACAACTCGATGCTGAACAATGAGTGGGTCAGGAACGAAGTCAAGGATGAAATCAAATGATACCTGGAAACAAATGAGAATGAAGAAACAAACTACCAGAACTTATGGGATGCAGCGAAAGCTGTATTAAGGGGAAAATTTATAGCTCTGCAAGCCTATATTAAGTTGATAGAAACGATGCACATAAACAATTTGACCTCACAGCTCAAGACCTTAGAAAAGGATCAACAGAAAGAACCTAAATCAGGCAGAAGGAAAGAGATCATAAAACTTAGAGCAGAAATCAACGACATGGAAAACAAAGAAACAATCCGAAAGATCAATGAAACCAAGAGCTGGTTCTTCGAGAAAATAAATAAGATAGATAAACCACTAGCAACACTCACAAAGAAGCAGAGAGAGAGAACCCTAATAAATCGAATCAGAAATAAGAATTGGGATATCACAACAGAAACTAAAGAAATTCAAGAGATCATCAGAGACTACTTTGAAAGTCTGTATGCCACGAAACACGAGAACCTGGAAGAAATGGATAAATTCCTGGATTTCTACCATCTCCCAAAGCTGAATCAAGAAGATATAGAGTACCTGAATAGACCTATTCACATCAAGGAAATTGAAACTGTAATCAAAAGTCTTCCCAAAAACAAAAGCCCAGGCCCAGACGGATTTACTAGCGAATTTTTCCAAACATTTAAAGAGGACCTATTGCCAATTCTTCTCAAGCTTTTCCAGGAAATTGAAAAAACAGAAACTCTCCCAAAAAGCTACTATGAAGCCCATATCTCTCTAATACCAAAAGGAAACAAAGACACCACAAGAAAAGAAAACTACAGGCCAATATCCCTGATGAACACGAATGCGAAGATTCTCAACAAAATACTAGCCAATAGAATACAACAACTCATCAAAAAGATCATACATCATGACCAAGTGGGATTCATCCCAGGGATGCAAGGATGGTTCAACATTCGGAAATCAATCAACATAATCCATCATATCAACAAAAGAAAAGATAAAAATCATATGATCATATCAATAGACGCAGAGAAAGCTTTTGACAAGATCCAGCACCCATTCATGATGAAAACCCTTGCCAAAATGGGGATAGAGGGGACTTTCCTCAATATAGTTAAAGCCATCTACCACAAACCTACAGCAAACATCATCCTCAATGAGGAAAAACTGAGACCCTTCCCCCTAAGGTCAGGGACGAGACAAGGATGCCCACTCTCTCCACTACTGTTCAATATAGCACTGGAAGTACTTGCAATAGCGATTAGGCAAGAAAAAGATATTAAGGGCATCCAGATAGGGAAAGAAGAAATTAAGCTCTCACTATTCGCAGATGACATGATACTATACTTAGAGAACCCTAAAACCTCTACCAAGAAACTCCTAGAAACAATAGGCTTGTATAGTAAAGTGGCAGGCTATAAAATCAATACCCAAAATCCATGGAATTCCTATACGCAAATAGTGAAAGAGAAGCAAGTGACATCAAGAAAACAATCCCATTCACAATTGTGCCCCAGAAAATCAAGTATCTAGGAATCAGCTTAACTAAGGAAGTAAAGGACCTGTACAAAGAAAACTACAAAACGCTACTTCAGGAAATAAAAGAGGACACGAGGAAATGGAAAAATATCCTCTATTTATGGATCAGGAGAATATTGTCAAAATGGCAATACTTCCCAAAGCACTGTACAAATTCAATATGACCTCTATTACAATACCCATGACATTCTTCAAAGAAATGGAGCAAACACTCCTAAAATTTATATGGAACAATAAGCCCCCACGGATAGCTAAAATGATTCTTGGGAAAAAGAAAATGGGAGGAATCAACCTCCCTAACTTCAAACTCTACTACAAGGCAGTAATAATTAAAACAGCATGGTACTGGAACAAAAGCAGAGCTGCAGACCAATGGAACAGAGTTGAATATACTGACATTTCCTCCCAAACATATAATCATCTAATTTTTGATAAGGGGGCAAGAAAAGTGAAATGGAGCAGGGAAAGCCTCTTCAACAAACTATGCTGGCAAAATTGGACGGCTACATGCAAAAAAGTGGGCTCAGATCTCTGCCTAACACCACGCACAAAAGTAAGATCAAAATGGATTTATGACCTCAACATCAGACCAGAATCCATAATGTTTATTGAAGACAAAGTCGGCAAAACTCTCCATGATATTGAAGCTAATGGTATCTTCAAAGATGTCACGCCACTGGCCGAGCAAGTGAAAACAGAGATAGACAAATGGGACTATCTTAAACTAAGAAGCTTCTGCACCTCAAAAGAAACATTGACCAAAATACAAAGACAGCCTACAGAATGGGAAAGGATATTCACCAAGTACACATCCGACAAGGGGTTGATATCAAGGATATACAAGGTACTGGTTAAACTCCACAAGAAGAAATCACCCAACCCCATCAAAAAATGGGGTGAGGAAATGAACAGAAACTTTCGCAAAGAAGAAATTCGAATGGCAAAAAGGCACATGAGAAAATGCTCTACATCACTAATCATCAGAGAGATGCAGATCAAAACCACAATGAGATATCATTTCACACCACAGAGACTGGCCCACATCCACAAGAACAAAAGCAACCGGTGCTGGCGCAGATGTGGCGAGAAAGGGACCCTCCTTCACTGCTGGTGGGAATGCCGGCTGATCCAACCCTTTTGGAAAACAGTATGGACGACTCTCAAAAAATTAGAATTTGATCTGCCATTTGACCCAGCTATAGCACTCCTGGGAATATATCCCAGAGAGGCAAAAAGGTATAGTCGAAGTGACATCTGAAATTGTTTGTTCATTGCAGCACTCTTTACAATAGCCAGAATCTGGAAAAAACCTGAGTGCCCAAGAACAGATGACTGGTTAAAGAAACTTTGGTACATTTACACAATGGAGTACTATGTAGCTGTTAGAAAAGATGAAGTTATGAAATTTACATACAAGTGGTACTACATGGAAAGTATCATGTTAAGCGAAATGAGTCAGAAAGAGTGGGATAGACACAGAAAGATAGCATTCATCTGGGGAACATAAAGCAACAAAAAGGGAGAGTAACACCCAGGAATGGCTGAGATTAGTACCAGGAATTTTGCTCCATGAATGGAAGGCCAGCCACAGGCTCTAGGTGAAAAGGAAGCTCAGATAGAGAAGAGAGTACCAAATGAAAGGTGTTGTGAGGGTCCTCCCAGGGTGGGAGAAGCATGCTAAAAGTAGTCGATAGATCAAACATGATTGCCACTCAAAGCCTCTCTTGCAAAACACAGTACCCAAAAGAAGAGAGAGAGAACAAGGGGGAATACCCTGCCACAGAGGCAGGATGGGACGGGGTGGGGGGGATGAGGGTGGGGGGGGATGCTGGGACCCATGGGGATGGATGACGGGCACTGGTGGAGGGATGAGCACTTGATCATTGTATAACTGAAACCCAAGCACAAAATGTGTAAGCCTATAACTGTACCTCATGGTTTTTCACTAATAAAAAAAGAAAAAAATATATACAGAAATTCCAAAAAAATAAATAAATAAAATAAGGTAACTTTAAAAAAAAAATCCCACGTGCCATCACCTCACATTCTGAGGGTGGCCCAACCCTCTTCTACAAAGAAGAGGGGTCAGGGATACAGCAAGATACAGCTCAGAACCCACCAAGTTGGGGTGGGGGAATCCGCCATCAAAAGACTGAGGCTGTTTTATTTGGTTTGTTCATGGTTTGGGGTCCGTCTCTATCGGGGAAGACCATCCTCTTCGACCGAGCGCGCAGCTACGGGAGGGACGCACATGGAGCGGTGAGGGAGGAAGGGGACACCCGCCTAGCCAGCCAGATCAGCCGAATCAACCCTGGCGATCAATGGGGTGACAGATGTCGCAGCCAGCTGGAGCAATAGCACAGCGGGTAGTGCGCCTGCCTTGCATGCAGCCAACATGGCCGACCCGAGTTCGATTCCTCCACCCCTCTCGGAGAGCCCGGCAAGCTACCGAGAGTATTCCATATGCCAGACACAGTAACAACAAAGTCTCCAATGGAGACGTTACTGGGCCCGCTTGAGCAAATCGATGATCAACGGGAGGGCCTTTACTCTACTTTACTTTACTTTACATGGTTTGGGGGCCACAAACCCAGCAATGTTCAGGGGTCCTCCTGGCTCTGCACCCAGGACCCACTCCTGCATGATGGTGGGACTGTACGAAGAGCAAAGAAAGAACCAGGGGCCTGTGACTGCAAGCCAAGAGCACTAACCGCTCTGCTCCCGCTGCAGCGAATAAGCGGCTTGAGTGATCCTTAATGACCCTATGCCTAACCTCTGAACTAATAAAAGGGCTGGAAATCTTAAGTGTGGGAACATCGGGCCGCGGCAGTTCCGAGAAACGCCACGAGATGGCGCTGTGGGCGTTTCCTTCCCTCCCCAGGCCCGTTCTCTAAGAATTTTCCACCCTTGGGTTGGTTTTAGTTTTAAAAATGGGGTAATTAAGGACCAAGCAAGCCGCTTTCTTGCTTTCTTTCATTGGTAACTTGGGTTCAATTCCAGCCTTCAGATCTTGGGAGGTACATAGCTGAATCTCCTCAGGGGTCGAGTGCGTTGCTCCAGCTTTGTTTCTGTACCACGAGGGGAGCAGAGGATTGAACCTGATGTGGAACGAGCAAGGCAAAGTTATTCTCCTTTTTTTTTTTTTGTTCTTTTCACTCTGAGCTAGAACCCGTCTGAAGCCCCTTTAGTATGTCTGTGACCAAGCTATTTAGAAATATTTCCTGCTATGGGCAATCCACACCCCATTGTCCCACATTGTGAGGGAGCCCAAACCTCTTCTACAATGAAGAGGCAGTGTGAATACAGCAAGATACAGCTCAGAAAGCCCCATGTTGGGGCAAGAGAATCCTCCAATAAGGGACTGAGGCTGTTTTGTTTTTATTTGGTTCATTCACGGTTTGGGGGCCACAAGTTCAGTAATGCTCAGAGATTCTTCTGGTGCTGCACTCAGGACCCACTCCTGCATGATGGTGGGACTGTATGGAGACCCAAAGAAAGAACCAGGGGCCTGTGACTACAAGCCAAGAGTGTGCGTCAGTGCTTAGGAACGTCCTGTTTTTTAGGGCAGTCCTGGGTCTTGCAACATGGGTCTTGTGAGAGACATCCTGTTATCTGGTCTTGATGTCGGTGGGCCCCACGGGTGACTTATGTGAAGTGGGGAGGAGAAAGACAGCCACTTTCTCCTCACCCGCCTCTGCCACCCGGGACCCTGGGTAGGCTAGGACCGGTAAAGTCTGCAGTGAGCACCTGCTCGGCATGGGCCTGAGCCCCGCCAGCCCCACAAGGTGGCCGTCAAGCCACACCTGAAGTCCGCTTGATCTTCTCGGCACGGGAGTTAATCCCCGCCACCCGATTGCTCGGGGAGCCACGGACTCAAGCTGGGGCGAGAATTCGCTCTTTGCAGGAAAGGAGGGACCAGTCCCAAGCCTTACCCGAGGTTTCTGGGGTTCTTGTCTCGCTCGCAGAAAAGAATTTCAGGAGTAGACGAGCAGTGAAGTAACAGGTTTTATTTGGAGGCTTTTGGAGAGGGAGAGGAAGGGATGAGCAGATAAGCGGGGGAATGGAGAGGAAGAGAGAGAGAGTAACGCGTCCAGAGGGAACGCGGGCTTCTCCGAGGGTGGAGAGAGCGCCAAGTGGGCTCTCGAGCTGGTTCTTATAGATCCTTCTGACTCAGAATGTCCTGGAATCTCCTTGGGGCTGAGTCGCTGGAGTCAACCGGATTGAAAGGGGGTTCGAGAATCATCTGACTTGGAATGTCCTGGAATCTCCTTGGGGCTGGGTCGCTGGAGTTAACCGGATTGAAAGGGTGTTCGAGAATCATCTGACTTGGAATGTCCTGGAATCTCCTTGGGGCTGGGTCGCTGGAGTCAACCGGATTGAAAGGGGGGTTCTCGGAAAGGAGGAATTTCATGGGGAGGAGGCCCATATCTTCAGGGTCTGGGGAT
Source organism: Sorex fumeus (assembly GCF_029834395.1). NCBI lineage: Eukaryota > Metazoa > Chordata > Mammalia > Eulipotyphla > Soricidae > Sorex > Sorex fumeus. The sequence goes on from NW_026606165.1 coordinate 1,584,065, forward strand.
GGTCTTATCAAGTCCTTATTCTCTGTCTCCACAGGGTGGGTTGGTCCTAGAATTCTTCTATGAGACTTTGTTTCATTGCAGAGAGCTTTTCCCTATCTACCTGCCTACATCAGTCTGACCCCCACCCTTCGAGTACCTGTATCTGAATTCCTTGCTCAGGGGCAGAAAAACCAGTTATTCTGCAATGCTGGTTCCTGTAAAATGAAGCTAAATTAAATCTGGTGGTGGTCCATTTTGGGCCTCTCCCTCACAATACTCAGGCCACGTGGTGTTACAGAGGCCAACAAGACACCCCTTATTTAAACTATCTAGCTGGAGCTTCTTCCTATATTTCAATAAGCAACCCAAAGTAGAATATTTGGGAATCGATGTAGAATTTCCCGTGTCTCCTAAGTGTCAGCAATAACCTATGAGAACGAAGGAAAAAACCTAAAATAGGATGATTTCTTGGCAAACTTTTCTCCTGGTGATTTCTCCCAAGGGGCTTTGTCCTCATCTGCCTGAATTGCTGTGGTTCTAACGAGTTCCAGCGTGGACATGACCACAACTGCACGCTGGCCTATCCTGGTTCAGAAAATCACAAGTAAGGACATCTCCATCAGTGATCTGCACAATAGTCCACACTACCACGGCTGGCGTGTGGAGCTGTATTTAGAGTGCCGTGGGCTTCTGAGAAACCTTGCTACTTTGAGGAGAGAAGAGAAAAAGCTGTTTGTTCTTAGCTTGCTACAGGTTCCATTGTTTCCAGCTGGCTGGCTTTCTTCCTCAAACTTCTTACCTGCCTTTTACAGGTTTTTTTTTTTTTGCCTTGAATTGCCTAGAGCTAAGCCTGCTGGCTGTCTCCATTAGCATTTGAATTGATCTTTAGTTGATCTTCAGTTTAGACTAAACTGGGTGGGGAAAGGATTTTCTGCCTAGGATTTGGTCTCTTGCCCTCCATTTTCCAGAACCTTCTTACTAGTCTGTTTTCCTCCCGTTCCTCTCATAGTGAAGGGTGCCTATGTGAAGTGTTTAGTATGGGGCAATTAAGGATCAAGCAAGCCGCTTCCACAGCTGCAGCGGTAGGAGAGCCTGTGGGTGCTTGTCTTTCACTTCAGTAAGCTGGGTTCGATTCCAGCCTTCAGATCTTTGTGGGATACATTGCTAAACCTACTCGGGGGGTCAGTGGGTTGACCTAGTTTTGTTTATGAACCTTAAGGGGAGCAGACAATTAAACCTGGCCTGGAATGAGCAAGGCAACGTTATTTTCTTACATTTGTTTTTCTCTTAGCTCTGAGCAAGAAAAGTTTTGAACCCCCATTACAATGTCTGTGATGATCGAGCCCTTTGAATGTTTCCTGTTATAGGCTACCAAAACAACCCAACCCCCAATTTGGGTTGTTATGGGCAACCCAAATTTTCTAAGAGTAAAAAATGCTTAGAGATACGGGCCTGGAAGGGCCGGAAACTCCCCACAGCGCCATCTTGTGGCGTTTCGGCAGAAATGCCGTAGCCCGACTTTCCTACGCTTAAGAATTCCAGCCCTTTTCTTTGTGTGAATGTTAAGTAAGGGGTCATTAAGGATCAAGCACACAACCTAGGGCCATGGATCGAAAACTGAACACTGAACCAGGAGGGCACTTGCCTTGTATTTGCGATCCGGGCTCTATCCCTGCACCCCAAACGTTCCCCTGAGCACCATCAGGAGTGATTCCTCAATGCAGGGTTAGGGATGATCCTGAATATCGCCGGTGCGGTCCCGAAACATAAACAAAAGCCTTTTACAGAGGATTCCTTCACGTCAAATTTGAGGTTGCTGAGCTGAGTCTTGCTTCCACCACCTTCCTCCATGGAAAGCCGTGAAGTTGTGCGGATGACCAGGACAGGAAGGAACCCTTAGCAAAAGGGGGCTTAGAGGGAGAGATTCTACTGCAGGCAAAGCACTTGCCATGCTGCTGGCTTCAGTCCTGACACCCGGGTCGCCCCATGCGAAGCAAGCGCCCTGGATACTCGGCTACCGCTGCACGGCGTGAGGCGGCCTGCTGGATCCTAGTGACCCGCAGGGTAACATGAAAGCGAACCCAAGGGCTGGAAATCTTTTGGCAGGGAAAGGTGCACAACTCTTCCGTCAATGCACCGCGAGAGGGCGCTGTGGGGCGTCTCCGTCCCTCCCCTGGGACGTTTCTCTAAGAAATGTCATCCCTGATCCTGATCTGCCTCTAGAACCCGCTATAGCTCCCCAGGACCCTCAGAATTTCTGCAGGAAAAAACTATTTCTGCACAGAGGAGCTGTATCCATAGCCTCCAGAGCTTACTGGCCAAGTTAGTGGCTCTGGCTTACTTTAGGGTGTGGGCGGTACACGGCTGCAAACTTTTTCTGGGCAGCTCAGGTGAGCCTATATGGTGCCTGAGACGGAACCCAGGGTGAACACAGAAGACGACTGTGCCTTCCCGCAGTACCATCTCTTCAAACCGACCTGTTCTTACAGGTCTCCAGCCTCATCATCCCACACGTCAGCACCCCACATGTCCGACAGCGTGTCTTCCTCCCTCCTAGGAGAACTTTGGGATTCATATACAAATGGAAAACCCCAAGTACTCTTTTCCATAACGAGAACGGCAGAAGCCAGATTCAACTCCAACATCTCCAGACGTTTGGGGTGAAGGTACCCGCCATCAGAGGAACTTGGGGTGGGTTAGGAAAAACTTTTATTTAAAATGGTAATAATGAGCCTCGGCAGCCAATCTCCTTCCCTGGAAATTCTAAATATGCCAAATCTGCTGAGGATTTTTTTTTCTTTTTGGATCATATGCAGCGATGTACAGGGGTTACTGCTGGCTCTGCACTCAGGAATTACTTCTGGCGATGCTCAGTGGACCGTATGTGCTGCTGGGAATTGAACCCGGGTCAGCCAGGTGCAAGGCAAACGTCCTAACCGCTATGCCATCGCTCCAGCCCCACTGCTGAGGATTTTTAATTTTTTATGGGGGTTTGGTGTGGGCCCGAGAGGTTCTGGGGACCATTAGAAATGCCTAGGGTTGGACCTCATCTGCCACAAGTAAGGCAAGTTTTCATTTTTTTAAATTTAAATAAAGGGCTAGAGAGATAGCAAAGCAGGTAGGTCGTTTGCCTTGCACGCGGCCGACCCAGGTTCAATTCCCAGCATCCAATATGGTCCCCTGAGCACCGTCAGGAGTACTCCTGAGTGCAGAGCCAGGAGTAAACCCTGTGCATCGCCGGGTGTGACCCAAAAAGCAAAAAATAAATAAATAAATAAATAAAAATGTTATGTTCTCTCTCTGAGTAAGACAAGTTCTAAACCCCCTCTGTTTATTCTCTGGCTGAACTACTTCATAAACGTTTCTTTTGATTGTACACCCCACAACCTGACACCCCAAATTTCTGACGGTGTTCTCCCCCATTCTGTGATAATGCGAGTTGTGGAATCAAGATTCATCTCGGTACTCCACTAAGGTTGCTGAATCATCAGATCGATGCTACTCTGATTTCTTTCCTTTTTTATGTTTTGGGGGTCACAGTTAACGATGCTCAGGGGTGACTATTAGCTCTGTACTCAGGAATGACTCTTGGCACAATTAAGGGATCTTATAGGATACCGGCGAAGGTACCCAAGTCTGCAGAATGCAAGGCAAGTGCCCTAAGGGCTCTGTAACTGCTCCACGCCCCAGGCTGCATGCTTAATTCTTAATTACCCCACACCTAACATTGAAGCAAACCCAGGGTGGAAAATTCTTACAGAAACAGGCCTAGGGAGGGACGGAAACGCCCCCACAGCGCCATCTTGTGGCTTTAAGGCGGAACTGCCATTGCCCGAGTTCCCCAACCTAAAGATTTCCAGCTGGGGGTCATTAAGAACCAAGCACGCAGCCTGGGATCATAGTGGGATAACAGTGGGGAAGGCCTTGCATCAGTTTGGAACTCTGGACCCCATATAGACACCAGCGACCGACAGGAATATTTAACAATTGGCGGGACCAACCCTTGAGCATTTCTCTGTGTGTCCCACCCCAACCAGATGTTTGCCGCTGTCCAGAGACCACCCCACATAATGACTGACCCCACAGAGTCTCTGACTTCTTAGTGTTCAGAATTTGCTATTCCTAGTGGAGTTTGAAGGAACATAAGGAAACATGATCTTCGTCCCCTCCCCACCCACCATACTGACTCTGGGCAACTGACACTGGGTTCTTTATTGGAGAGGGGGGTTGGGGGTCACATAACTGAAATAAACATAGCCTCATAAAGAAAGTATCGGGCGCTCCGACAAGGAGGCACAATACAGGATCCTTCCTGAAACAACTCAGAGACATTTGGCCCAAGAAGACTGAGCACTCCTGTCACTGCATCAACTTCTCTTCTCATTCTCCTCCTACCTAGGGATGGGGTGTCCGATGGCATGTCACCATCTTCTCCTGACTCTGATTTTCCCGAGGATCAGAGACCTGGAGGAGGAGTCAGAGCAGTGAGCACTGGAGAGGAGCACAACCCCCAGCCCTGAACAGCCACGCCCTCGGGCACTGGCTCTCAGACTCTCCTGGGCAACAATGCCTAATGCTTCTGTCTCCCCAGTATAAGCAAAATGGGTTGGCATCTGTCTTGCCTTTCACGACACAAGCTCTGGGCTTGGTTACAAAGGAGAAAATTCAGCCCTGGCTTGGCCTGAGGATTCCTCGCTGGGGCACACAGAAGGCTCTCACAGGTACAGCGAGGGGCTGACTCGGAGGCCAGATCATGTGTATCAGGGCCGCCTACAGGCTGGCAGCAGGGCTGCCCCACACAACCATAGCCCAGAATAGTGGCTCTATCACGGAGACAGCCCTTCTCCTCTTAAAAAAAACCCACTTTCTACACACACACATACACACTCACACACACCCTGTACCCCCAGTACTCACCTCAAAAAACAAGGGTCTAGACAGGGCTTTGCAACTTGATGTAAAGAAGGAGAAATTCCTGTTCCGACAGAAATTATTCTAAAACTAATAAGATTCTTGCGCTGTTGACACCAGTCAATCCCCTGCATCCCTATGAATCCCTATGGCCCACAGAGCACTACAGGAAAAACACTTGATCCAGGAGCCAGAGTAAGCCCTCAGGGTATCTTTGGGCATGCAGAGTCCCCCATTCCCCACACCAAAAATAGCCCCAAAAGGAAACTAAAATCCCTGTCACCTGCGGACCCACATTTCCTGATGGCCCCATCATACCAGGGAAGTCAGTGAAAAAGCCGGACGGTAACAGGGTCCCTTGGCATTGCGAGAGCTGCGACTCTGCATAAAGTAAATCTGGAGATTTTACAGCAGTGAGACAGGGGCCAAGGTCCCAATGTAGGCCAGCTGGAGGTCAGGATGGCCAAGCCCCTGCCCTTGGCAGGTCCCTCACTTCCAAGGCCCACAGCCCCTTTACTCAGTCCCGTACCCAGCCGCCGCTCCTCCATCGCAGAGCTGGAGGCGATTGTGGCCGCAGGAGCCCCCCAGGATCACTCACTCACATCCTCCTCCCTTGACCCCGTCTAAGATCCAGCGCACCTCAGAAACCACCTAGTTTCAGGGAACAAGTGAAAAAACAAGTGCAAAAGTGTCCCCCAAGCTGGCGAGGACCCGCAGCTCAGTGTGGAGATGGGGAACTGCCAGGCGCTCATGGGAGATTGTCCCCATTCTGCCACGAAAGTTGGCCTTCAGAGTCCCACTTCCTCACAGGGGCCCTACTCTGACCTATATCCACGTGAACAGTGACACTGACCAGTTCCCAGGAATAGAAGCACCAGGAAGCGCCCATTGTGATATCACTTCTGTTTCCACAAGCAGTCTTAAAGAGCCAGTCTCCAGATGTGAAGAGAACCATTATGCCCAACCACGTGAATCTGTGGCTCAAGGAGGGTGGGCTCACATAAAGGGGTGGAGAGGCAGCTGCTGTACTGGCCGATCACACAGTGGAGGGCTAGTGACAGGTAAGAAGTCCTCCTGGGCAAACATGAGCCAATGCTCTCACACACAGTCCATCAGGAAAAAAGCAGAGGGGGTTTATTCAAAACAAAAGAGGCAGACAGGGAGCAGGTGGGGCATGGGACAATAAGTTTCTCCGGGAAATCATCCATCAAGGTGGGGAGAAAGCAGTGACTTGAAGCCATCACAAGAGCAGAGAGAAGCTGGCCTAGCAGCAGCCCAGAGTGCTTGAGAAATGGCGGAACAGGAGCAAAGGCTCGTAAGAACATCAGAGAACACTGTCCAGCCAATGGTCTATGATTGCCAACACGCAAGCAGTGAATACTCATCTACAAGGAAAACCCAGGAGGCAGTTTCCGAACCCTGAGTGGGGCGGGAGAGATAACACAGCAGGTAGGATGTTTGCCTTGCATGTGGCCTGCCTAGGTTTGATTCCCAGCAACCCATAGGGTCCCGTGAGCACTGCCAGGAGGAACTCCTGACTTCAGAGACAGAAGTAATCCCTTTTTATTGCCAGGTGTGACCCAAAAAGCAAAAAAAAACAAAAAAGTAGACACTGAGCAACTCTGGATGTGGTACACAAGCCAAATCAAAACAATGATACTGAAAAAGTGTCATTTGCAAAACCCAGCCTCTGGCAGGGATCAAGCCATCATGTGGTCCTGCCATTTCACAACAGTCAAAGGATGGACAACAACAGCGGGGCTGGGACCCTGCCCTTTGAAGTGAATCTGAAGGTTCTACACGAGTGAGTGATGCCAGGGCCAGTGCTCTGAAACAGGGCAGAGCAAAGTCCCATGCTCGGAGGGTCAGGACAGCCAAGCCCTGCCCTCTGCAGGTCCCGCAGGCCCCAAGCTAAGCCCCTGCGCTCAGCCTCACACCCACCTGCTGCTGCCTATTCATGGAGCTGGAGGTGATGGTGGCGAAAGGGGACCTCCACGATCACCCATACACACCGCAACACCTGCACCCTCTAAAACCTCTGGGATCCCCTAAAGCATCCCTCACACCTCAGGAAATGGCTGATATCAGAAATGAGAGAAAAATAAACACAAAAGGAACTCCCCAGCTGGAGGGGCCCTGGCACTCACAGTGCAGAGAACGGGAGGCACTGGGCACTCACAAACCGCCACACGCGTCCTGACAAAAAATAGGTCTTCACAGTCCCCTTCCACGAAGGGCCGCCATTTCCTCCTCTACCACCAGACCAATGGTGGCCTGATCAGGCAACCAAAATGGGAAGAGAGAAAACATCTGAAGGTCCCTGGCCTGGGCCATCACTTCCACTACTGCCGGAACCTGAGCCTTAAAGGGCCCTGTTCCAGATGCAAAGACCCTTTTTGCCCACCCAGATGAATCTGTGCTTCAAGGGCATGGACTGGATAAAGGTGTGCAGAGGTGGATGTGGAGAGTGGTGGGTCACACAGTGGGAGGGTGGGGATAAGAAGACCCCTGATCCTGTACTGATGAGTCAAACAATGACCCAATGCTCTCACACACAGTCCATCAGGAACAATGCAGCTGGGATGATTCAAGGTAAAACAGGAAGGTTAATACAATTCACCGGATGCTGAGTTTCTTGGGGAAGTAATTAAGATGGGGTGAAAGTAGTGACTGCAAGGCCAGCCCTGGAGATGCAGAGAGGAACTGGCCTAGCAACAGCCCAGAGAGCTGGACAGACACTGGAAAAGGACGAGCGGCTGGTAAGAATATCAGAGAACACTGTCTGGTAAACACACTTCCGCTTGAAAACACCAAACCAGTGGACCTTGTCTACAAGTAAAACAATTTCAGAAGCATATTTTAAATCCACAGTATGGGGCAGGAGGGTAGTACAGTGGCTTGGGCGCTTGCGGCACTTGCCTCGCATGTGGTCAATCTGGGTTCAACCCTTAGAATTTCAAATGGTCTCCTAGGCCCATGGACGTGTAAAGCCAGGAGTAGGCCCTAAACACTGCCCATTTGCACGAACAACATCATATATTCTGACCCTAAAAATGGAGGCTAATGGAGAGCAAGTGATTTCGGTCACCTTGGAGCCTTTTTTGCTCTTTAAGCAGATCTGAATCCTTTTTATCATTCTGGTGACTACTACATTGAGGGGACTTTGCTAATTCTAAATACAACACTTACTTTCTTCTGTAGTATTACTGAACTTGGGGGAGGATCCAGGAACTTGACCAACATTGTGAGTAATCATAGGTAAATGGAACTGCCTGCTGGCATGTGGGGAGCTGACCCATATTCCCAGCATTTGTCTCACATTTGGTTCAAGGGGCCACTTCCATCTTTCCATGTATTTATAAACACAGGAATGTTCATTTAAACTGTTTCAATAGGGGCCAAAGAGTAGGTACAACAGACAGGACATTTTCCTTGCACCAGGTATAACAGTGTTCCCGGAGTATCACCATGAGTGATCTCTGAGTATTTCAGGAAGTGACCCAAAAAGACGGGAAAAACAAAGTTTAAAATTTAAAAACAAACTGTCTTCACGGCACTCCATTAAACAACCTTGCCAGGGCCACTTAACTAAGACAACACTTTCTGAAACATTTATCCTTTATACTTACACAATGCTAACCAGTACCTCAATACATGGGAGGCAGAGATGGCATGGGGGAAGGAGCTGGTCATACGCAGCCCACTTGGAATCCAATGACAGTACCCCATAATGATCCTGAGTCCCCCAGGTAGTAATGACTGAGATGAGAGCGAGGAATAGGACTCAGCTGGTTCTGGCTCCAAAGAACATGAATCAGGAGGCCCTGAAGAATGAACGAAGGTGTGGCTGTTTCTCTGCTATAATCCCCAAAGCAAGGGCCTCAAAGCCAAGTCACAGTGGCTGGAGCGATAGTCAGGGGGAGGGCTTTTTCCTTGCATGGGGACAGTCAAGTTTCAATCCCTGCCATAAAATATGGTACCAAGAAACCACCAGGAGTAATTACTGATTGTAGAGGCAGGAGTAACCCCTGAGCATCGCTGGGCATGAATCAAAAAGCAAAAAGAAAGTCAAGCCAGAGTAACTGCAGAGAATGAGAGTGCTGAGCCTTGACATCCCTGAGCACAGGGGATTTTATTTGCCTTTTAATTCACATTCCTCCTGACTTTCACCAGAAAATCTAAAAAGTACATGTTAATATACACATAAAGTTTAAATGCCGAAACCCTGGCATAGACTTTCCCTTATAAACTGACATCACAAAGGGTTTGTTACACACTAAAGGAATATTTCCTTCCTAGCTGCACTTTTGTAGCACAGCATCCCATGGTACAAAGAAAACAGACTTTATCAAAGGGGGCTGTTTTGACATTAAAAATTGTTATTAGGGCATTGAGATATGTAGTATGAATTTTCTCATGTCTGTTAAGACCAGAAAGAAACAGAAAGCCCTGCCCACATTCTTGACATATATAAGATTTCACACCTGTGTGAACTGCCCTATGTACATATAGACTGGAGGCCTGATGGAAGGCCTTTCCACATTCCTTACAAACAAAAGGTTTCTCTCCAGTGTGAATTCTCACATGCCCAGTAAGGGTTGAGGAACAAACAAAGCCCTTCCCACACTGCTTACAAACATAAGGTCTCTCTCCAGTGTGCTTTTTCATATGCCAAGTAAGGCTTGAGGATTCAACAAAGGCCTTCCCACATTCCTTACAAACATATGGTCTCTCTGCAGTGTGATTTCTCATATGGCGGGTAAGTCTTGATGATACAACAAAGGTCTTTCCACATACCTTACATCCATACGGCTTCTCTCCAGTGTGAATTCTCACATGATAAGTAAGGCCTGAGGGATAAAGAATGGCCTTCCCACATTCCTTACAAACATAAGGTCTCTCTGCAGTGTGAATTCTCATATGGCAGGTAAATCTTGATGATACAACAAAGGTCTTTCCACATATCTTACAGCCATAAGTCTTCTCTCCAGTGTGAATTCTCAAATGCCGAGTAAAGGACTGAGGATTTAACAAAGTTCTTCCCACACTCCTTACAATCAAAAGGTCTCTCTCCAGGGTGTTTTCTCATATGACAAGTAAGTTTTGAGGGATAACAAAAAGCCTTCCCACATTCCTTACATCCATAAGGCTTCTTTCCTTTGTGAATTCTTATATGGCGAGTAAGGTTTGAGGAATAAGAAAAGGCTTTCCCGCATTCCTTACATATATAAGGCCTCTCTTCAGTAGGAGTTTTCATAAGCCCAGTAAGGTTTGAGGATCGAGTGAAGGCCTTGGCACGTGCCTTATATTTATGACGTTTCTCTCCAGTATGAATTTTCCTGTGTCTAGAAAAGTGTGAATAGTAAGCAAAGAGCTTCCCACATTGCTCACACAAATATGCTTTCTCTCCAGTATGAATTCTACAATGTTTTAAGAGGTATAGGGTCTACTGAAGGACTTAGCACAGTCCTTATATGTATGTGGTTTTCCTCCAGTGTGGATGTTCATGTCATCACAAAGGGGTGACCCTGGATTCAAACCATGCCCTTGCTGCCGACACTCCTGGGGATTCTCTCCACTGTGGGTTTCTAAGGGAACATCATGGTCCTGGGAACACTGGGAAGCTCCCCCACATTCCTTACTCTTGGACAGCATTAATCGATGGTGACTGTGCTTGTGGGTCTTTTGGTGTGAAGGACTCACTATAAAGAGTGCTCTTCTATCACACTCTAGGGACTGCCCCAATGCTGGGGTTTGTGTCCGTGGACCGAGAACAACAGACTCTGTGAACCTTTTCCCAGGGGAGGGATTCTTCAGAGTGAGGTTGCTCTCTCCATTCTGATCACCCTCAGAGGCCATTCTGCCTGCATTGGCATCCCCATGTGGCTGAGTGCACAAATGCACACTCGAGACTTTTTCACAGTGTGAAGGGTCAGAGACATTCCACTCGGGCTGACTGCTTCCCTGTAGAACAGAAGAGGATTCCAATTATCATTCTATGCCTTAAGAGTCTCCATGTTAAAGCAAATTTATACCTGCAGATTGGTTTCTAACATTTGCACCACACCAATGCAATTCCCGACAGGGGGATGGCATTACCATGAACTAACCTAATATTTCTGTAATATACACATGGAAAATTGATGAATGAGAGGCCATTAATTTGTTAAATATTTTTTTTCATCTCAATGAACAGGCAGGAATAACTCCCTCCACAGAAAACTGATGCACCAGATTCAAGAGAAAAATAAAACACACTAAACTCTGGTTTCAGTTCTAACTCACTATGGAGTAGAGTCTGGAAAGCATTTGTGAAGAAATGCTGCATCCCACACTGTTGAGACTGACCAGAGGGGGCATTGAAATCATCTCACCACAGGCCGATTCTTTTCAGTTTCAATGACTTTTTCTGTTCTGTATTTTTTTTTCATTTGGGGTATGGTACACCATGTAGTGTTCAGGGATTATTCCCGGTAGGTCTCTGGGAAACACATGGAGCAATGTGGATGTACCAGTTAAAAGACCAGATGTTTTCACAATTACCATTTTTAGATACTTTCGATCAAATGAAAAACCATGGCATTTACATGTAACATATTACAATTTTCTTTAGGTTTTGAGCAGAGTTGTCAGCACCCAGTGAAGATGAGGGTCCTCGACCTCAAGCATCATACTCTGAATTTCCTTCCGGACATTCTCGGCCCTGCACTTTAAAAATAACATGCTGGTTCACTGACATTTTCCGTTAGTACTATAGGAATATTGATTCCAAACTTGCAAATCTTACCAGCTCACTCATACTCGGTGACTGAGTTCCCAAATCCTGAAGCCATGCTTTCAGTTCTGAAACCAAACACAATACACAATGTAAGAATTCTTCGAAGGAAACATCCTTAACCAGGCAGAAGACCTTGAGGAAATCTCTATGGTCCTCACAGTTGAAAGTATCCCACAGAAATGGGAAGTTCTCTGGGGAGCATTGCTGTGAAAAGCTTGGCAATCCTACAAGACATTTTTTTCTTCTTTGTTGAACATACACAGTTATGCTCAGGAAACTATATGGGATGCTGGTTATTGAAATAGGTGGTCAGTGTGCAGGACAAGCACATTTCATGCATTACTATCACTCAGAGCCAAAATAGCTATTATGGCCTCACTTATTAACTAAACAAAAGAGGCAAAATTTTTTTGAAGGTACAGCGACATTATTGGCTGTACAGACAGGCTGGGAAGGAAAAGACAGGGGGACCAAGGAGTGAGAATTTCATGGACTGGCAGAAGAGGAAAAATAATGTCAAAGCCAAGAAATTAAAGCGCAAGATTATTCCATGACAGACAATCCGTGGGAGCGAAGGGCAGCGTGAATAGAGCACAGATGCCAAGATCCAAGAACCTAAGGATATCGGGGTCAGCAGTGCGTTATACATGTGCTCAGGGCAGCCATACACTGCCCAGGGCCTGAGCCAGGGAGGGTTCTCAGACACTCACCTGCACGCATCACTCTCCTCCCCGGCCTCAGGGTTCCTCCTTCCAGCCAGGAGATCAATGCAGGCTTGACCCCAGAATGCCCTGAACCTCACAGAGATGGAGCATGGATTAGTGATACAGAAAATGTGACAAGCAAACCCCATGTCTCCCTATAAAAATGGAGTCAATTACTGGAAAGGCATGAACAGAATCTGTACTTCTAAAATGCTCCAGATTTGGAGTTATCCAACAGCTAAGATTCAGGTGTTAATTTAAGAGAATATGGGGCACCAGAAAACACCACAAATAGTTTATCCCTGGCATTGCAAATGGCAAACAGGTGGTTTGTTTTTCCAACGGGGCTTTGATCACAGCACAGTACGTAGTATTTTTTTTTATAGTTTGGGATCCTCACCTGGGGATGCTCAAGGCTTCTCTCTGACTGTGTACCCAGAATTCACCTTTGGTGGTGCTTGAGCATCACATGGGATGGTAAGGATAGAACACATGTCCAGATCTTGCAAGACTAGCACCATGACCGCTATACTATCACTCTAGGATCGGCATCACCTGCAATGTAATGAGCCTGTGTGAACCAATGCCTGAGTGCTGTAAACCCCAAAGCTTAACAAATCCAAAGACCCCAAATTAGTTATAAAAATCAACATAAAAGGATGCAGACTGACAGCACAGAAGGTCAGGCACTGGCCTTGCTCAAGGTCAATAAAAGTTCGATCCTGACTTTCAGTAGGGTCTCTCAAGCCATCAGCTTGATCCCTGACTATAGTTCAAAGGCAAACCCAGAGTCCTGATGAACCGAGAACCACTGTAAGTGACCACGAGCACTGAAACAGAGCAACATCTAATGGGGTGAGACCCTAAGAAATAAATGAACTATGTTGGGAGCAATATTACAGCAGGCAGGACACTAACATTTCAGACACATACAGAATTGATCCCCAGCAACACACAATGTCCCGGACCACAACCAGGATGAAAAACTGAATACTCAGCCAGAAATCACCTCTACCTATGTGTAAGTGTAACCCCAAAACCAAATCAAAACGTAATGAAAGGGAATGCCCTGCCACAGAGGCAGGGTGGACAGGAGGGATGTGGGGTGGGAGGGATACTGGAATTAGTGGTGGTGAAGAATGGGTACTGGTGGAGGGATGGGTACTCGATCACTGTATACCTGAAACCCAAGCACAAAAATGTGTAAGTATACAAATTTACGATAGGGTTTTCCCTAATAAAAATTTTTAAAAAATAAAATAAAATCTCTCGCTGTCCTGTTGTTCATCGATTTGCTCGAGTGGGCCCAGTAACGTCTCCATTGGAGACTTTGTTGTTACTGTGTTTGGCATATTGAATATGTCACGGGTAGCTTGCCAGGCTCTGCCTTGCGGGCGAGATACACTCGGTAGCTTGCCGAGCTCTCCAAGAGGGGCAGAGGAATCGAACTTGGACCGGCCATGTTGGCTGCATGCAAGGCAAATGCCCTACTGCTGTGCTATTACTCCAGCAGTGGGCCTGGAGCAATAGTACCAGGATTAAGACAGCAACTTTTTTAGCTGCCAAGCGTGTTCAATCCTCAGCACCCGATGGTCCCTGAGCACCCGCAGGAGTGATCCCTCAGCACAGAGACTAAAATATTCAAGAATAGTCAATATTGTTACCGAAATAAAAGCAAAACCAAAATTCATAAAAATTATGTGTAGTATAAGAAGTAATCAGATAACTCAGCAATTACAGGAACTAGGAACTATTTAGAGGGACCTAAGTGATGGTTTAGCGCATGGGGAGCTTGCCAAGCACGGGGCGAACCTGGGTCGATCCCTAACACTGCAAACTCACGCAAACCCACAGAGAGTGATTCCTATGGAGAGAGCTTAAAGTAAGCCCTGAACATCGACAGGGGAGCACCAACAAAATAACCAGAAAAAGAACTAGAGGAACAGCTACTGCATGGCTGTCCTCACCAGGACATTCACAGCTACTGTTGGACACACAGTCACAGCCTGGCACATGGAGCCCACACGGGTCTGTCCAGACAAGGTTGGCCCCGCACTGCTCTCACCAATGGCCGACAGGTGCTGGTAGGTCTCCAGCATCACGTCCCTGTAGAGCTTTCTCTGAGAGGTATCCAGGCATGTCCACTCCTCTGGGGTGAAGCTCACGGCCATGTCGGGGAAGGTCACCGTGTCCTGAGCCGACATACAAAGAGGGGCAGGAGTCAGGATCTGTCCCCACGCTGTTCCCTGGGCTGTGAAGCCAGGACCCCAGAGCCCTAGAGGGGCTCAGGGTCTGTCACCTCGGGAGGAATCAGCTTCCACCTGAACTCCTGGCAGACGGGTCCCAACTTCTCTCTAAGACAGCTGCATCGATGAAAATATGAGGATGCTCTACTAGAAGGTTCCTGAAGGTGGCAGACTTGCTCCTGACCCCAGGGAATTCAACCACTGCTCCTATGAGCACTGCCGAGAGTAAAAACTGAGCACACAATCATTGTAACCAAATGAGTGACTCTGCTTTCAGCTCAAAACACTAAACATACGCCCCCTGCATCCCACAGTCCATGCTCTAGGGAGAAGGGGACACTCAATGTCCAGCTACCGACTGAAAGCTGTGCATGCACATATGAGCCTGTAGGAATCCTATCGTGGTTCAGGGACACCCCAAATGCCTCTCAAAGTGTCTTAAGCCCAACAGCTCTGTTGGCCCCAGTGATCCTTTTCTCTGTCTCCCTTGGACCAGCACATGCCCAGAACTGCAAACAGAGCAGCCAATGAATGCTGGACTGTGTGAGAGAGCAGGAGAAGCTCTCCAGAGCGAGAAGGACAAAATAGTGGAAACACATATCCTGGGGCCTGAGTTATTCTAGCTGCCAGAGCATAAACAGGGCCAGCACACCCGGGGACCCATGATACACATCAGGTGGATAACCGGAGCACAGAGCCAAGAGGAAACCCTGAGCATCTCCCCTGTGGCACACAAATAAAATACGAAAAGAAACAATGCAGCATGACTGTGTAACAGGACAGTGGGGTGGGGATAGTGGGTAGGGCTGGTGTTACCCGCCGTCCCATAGGGTCCCCTAAGCAGTGCCAGGTACAATGCCAGAGTGCAGAGCCAAGAGTATAATCCCCCAGAATCACTGCATGTGGCTCTGAAAACAAAACAAAATACCCAGACACCAGCCTTTGATGCCCAGAACCTCATATGGTCCTTAAGACATGTCAGGAGTCATCCTTGAGCACTAGTAATCTTTGAGCTGTTGTGGTCCAAAAGCCAAATACAACGAAAATGACACAAATGTGGCCTCATACTGCAGAGCCAGGTGCTCTCACAAGTCAGCAGGATCCTTCCTTAGCAATCAGAGACAGACAGCTCGGGAAGCCTGACGCTCCTCTCACTGCATCACCTCATTTTGTCACTCCTACCTGGCGTCGGTGTGTCCGATGGCACCTCACCATCTTCTCCTGCCTGTTTTTCCAGAGGATCAGAGACCTGGAGGATAAGTCAGAATTGTGAGCACTGGACAGGAGCAAAATCCCCAAGTTATGACCAGCCACAACCTGGGGGGGGGGGGAGGCTCTGCACTTCAAAGTGAATCTGGAGACTCTACAGCAGCGAAATTTGGGCGAGGTCCCAACATGGCTTAGCCGGGCGGGTCGGGATGGCCAAGACCCCATCCTCTGCAGGTCCTGCACCCCAAAGCCCGCAGCCCCTGCACTCAACCTCGCGTCCACCTGCGGCTGCCCCAATGCGGAGCTTAAGGTGATCGTGGTTGCAGCGGCCCCCCTGGGTCACGCACTCACACCCGGCACCCCCACATCCCACTAGAGCCCCCACAAACCTCTCAAATCTCCGCGCACCCCAAAAGACTCCATCATACCACTGAACCACTGGATATCGGGGAACACAAGAAAAACAAGCACGAGAGGCCCCTTGAGCAGGCGTGGTCCCGTGACTCACAGCGTGAAGATGGGGAGGCACGGGGCGGTCAGGGAGGCAACCCCCGTCCTTCAACAAGACAAAATCAGCCTTCAAAGTCCCCTTCCTCACTGGGACCACACTTTGTAGTTCACCCACATGAACAAGGACTCTCTGACCCCGTTTCCAGGAAGAGAAGCACCAGGAAGGCCTCACTGTGATGTCACTTCCGGTGCTGCAAGCAGCCTTAAAGGGCCAAACTCCAGATGTGCAGAGAACCATTATCCCCACCCAGGTGAATCAGTGGCTTGAGGGGGATGGATTTGCATAAGGGAGTGTGGAGAGGCAGCTGCTGGAGTAGTTGGTCAGCGTGGGAGCTCGGGTAAGAAGTCCCCTGATGCTTTATTGGTCAGTCAAGTGTAGAGTCAATGTTCTCACACACAAGGCCATCAGGAAAACTAAAACAGGGTTGATCCGGGTAAAACAGGCAGGTAGGGAGTGGGTGGGGCACAGGACAGTGAGTTTACCAGGAAAGTAACAAATCAAGATGGGGGTAAAAGCGAGCCCTGAAGAGGAACTGGCACAACGCAGACAGAGAGCAGCCACCTGAGAACTGGACAGAACCTCGAAGAGGAAGAAAGTCTGCGAAGGACATCTGACAGCACTTTCTGTGTTAATGCTCTCTGACAGCACACGAGCAATGGAAAGTCACTGGCAAGGAAAGTTCAATGGGGGGCTTCAGAAATACATTTCAAACCCAGAGTATGGACCAGTCGTGACCAGTACAGAGAGTTAACACTTGCACTGAACTTGGTCAACTTGAGTTCCATCCCTGGCACCCCAAATGGTTGCCTGAGCACCACCAGAAGTGTCATGCGTGCTTCCAAAATCAAAAATATTACTGAAAAAGCATAAGGACCCATCCTAGAATGCAGGTATATACTAAGCTTACAGTTAGCAAACTGTCCTGGTAAAAAGGCCTTACTTAGCCTTTTCAACAACGTAAATGATTTATAGTATCATATGACTACTAGATTATTGGGATTTTTACTACTTCCCAAAACAAAAAGTTTCAGGATTTTCCCCCCCTCTAATATTAGTGAAGTGAGAAGTGCTCTTTTTTAACTTTTTTTTTTTTTTTGCTTTTTGGGTCACACCTGGAATGCCCAGGTGTTACTCCTGGTTCATGCAGTCAGGAGTTACTCCTGGCGGTGCTTAGGGGACCATATGGGATGCTGGGAATCAAACCTGAGTCGGCCACATGCAAGACAAACGCCCTATACGCTGTGCTATCTCTACAGCCCCTATTTCATTTTTAAGTTTTTTTTTTAAGGTAGAATAATGACAGTGTTAAGAAAGCAAATCACAGGGTCATTCCATGACGGACTCCCCAGAGGCCAGGAAGGAGAGCCGTGTGTGCAGGTGAATGTCAGGGACCCTCACTGTCTCGGGCGCTGGGCAGTGTGTGGGTGCCCTGAGCTCATGTGAAATGTGCTGCTGACCCCTGGGGCCTCGGGCACCTGGATCCAGTCATCTGTGCCGTGCTCTCTTGCCTTTCACTACCTTGGACAGTCCATCATGAAATGACCTTTTGATTTTCTCTCGACTCTGGTGTTATTCTTCCTCAACTGTCAGTCCTCAGGGCTCCTCCTTCCCGCCAGGAGATGGCCGCAGGCTTCAACCTGGAATGCTCTTCTCCCAGAGACAGAGACATGGATTGGTGACAAGAAAAAGGTAACAAGAGAACCCCGTGTGTCCCTGACATAATGGGTCAAATTACTGAAAGGGCATGAACAGAATATCCACGCACAGCCTGTGTCACTGAATAGGCAAGGCACCCCAGATCAAGGAAAAAATCTCGGAAACATGTCACTTGTGTCTGAATCATGGCACCTGCCAGGGTGCGTACAAGGCTACCACACCCTGGTGGTCCTGATGCCTGTCAGGGGTGAATCTGCAGCACAGAGCCAAGAGGACATCCTAAGCACTCCACTACAGCACAAAAAATACGAAAGAAAACAAAACAGCAGGCTGGAGTAACAGGACAGTGGGTAGGGTTGGTAATCCCCAACGTCGCATATGTCCTCCCAGGTCCGGCCAGGTGCAATGCAAGGGTGTACAATCAGGAGTAACCCGAGAATCACTGGGTATGGCCCGTCCCCATCAGCACCCTCCAAAACAAAACAAGGCAAGATCAGCCTGGGATTGCTGGCTCGGTTCCCTAGTAATCGCTTATAAAAAGGCTTAATGGCCTCTGGGTGAAGTGCAACAATCTTTACACACTCTCCTCTAACAAAAGTTTTTGGAGCATTTTCAGTGGTTTATTCAAAAGAAAAAATACAAAATAAATTATTTCAGTTCTGCTTTGGAGCAGGGATTGGGGTACAGGATAGAAACATCCAAAATATCGTGGTGGGAAGGTGTAATGGTGGTGGGATTGGGGCTCGAATATTAAATGTAATCAAATATTGTGAATTACTTTATAAAAATAATGTAAAATTTAAAAAAAAATTAAAGAAGCAATGATGGGCTTGGACCAAAATACTGAACACAAAAAACTCGACCCCGAGGGCCCATAATGACTAGGGATGAGAGGGGGACACTCAATGTCCAGTGAGCAACTCGGAGTTGTGTGTGGACATTTGTGCCTAGAGGACTCTGAACCCAAGTTCAGGGCTGCCCCAAATTCCTCTCAAAGCAGGCAAAAGTGACCTGACCCCCAACATTTCTGCCATCCCCAAAGATCCTCTGCTCCATCTCCCTGGTACTGGCACATGCCCAAAACGGCACACAAAGCAGCGAGTGAACATGAGACTGCGGTGCTGAGCAGGTGAGGCTCTCCAGAGCGGGAAGGACAAAACAGAAGAAACGCATGTCCGGGTTCCTGAGTCACTGTAGCTGATAGGGCACATATGGGGCCATGTGGCCTGGGTGCTCTTATGCCCTTTAGGGGTGAATCCAGAGCAGAGAGAAAGAGGAAGTCCTAAGCACCTCCACCGTGGCACAAAAATAAATCTGAATGAAGAGTGGATAGGGTTGGGTGATCCTGGCGTTCCATATGGTCCCCCAAGCACTGTCAGGGGCAATGCTGGAGCACAGAGCAAGGAGAAATCCCAAGAATCACTAGGTGTGGTCCCCAACCTTCCCAAATAGAACAAAGTCAAAGAAGTCAGTCTTGGATCTGCGGCACCAGAGTACGAGTCCTGGCAGAAGTATAACTTGAGCAGTGAGCTTGGAGTACTCCTCAGTGGAGTATGATTCAAACCAAATACAACAAAACAAATAAACAAGGACAAAAGCAGCCTCAAAAACAGTAGATCCAGTGCTCCCTCCTGAAAAAACTCTAGAGACAGTCAGCTCTGAAGGCCTATGCACTCCTGTCACTGCATCATATAATCTTATCACTTTCCTTCTCCCTGTGGACGGTGTGTCAGACAGGAAAACATCATCTTCTCCCACCTATAATTCCCGATAATCAGCAGGAAGCTCCACGCAAAGGTCTGTGAGCATGAGAGTGTTGCACAAACCCCAGATTCCTGACCAGAAGTTTCTGCTTTGGAGTCTGAAATTGCTCTCAGGGAGGGCAAGGCAAGCACCTGACCTGCTCTCCTAATCTCACGGGCCGTAGTTCCACTTGAACTGAAAATGTTTTGATATCTAAACATATAGTGCAACAGAGAAGAATTAGGCCCCGGGCCAGAGCAACAGCATATTGGGGAGGGCACTTGCCTTGAAGGCAGCTGACTCTGGTTTAATCCCAAACATCCCATAGGATCCCCCAAGCCCACCTGGAGTGACTCCTGAATGCAGAGTCAGGTTAGTCCAGTACCCAGAGCACTGCTGGCTGTGGCCCCAAAACAAAAACACACAAGTAAAAAGTGAATTGTGTAGTTAATCGGAAAAAAGAACACAACTTTCTGGACTTTTCCCAGCATAAAAGCATTTTTATGATGGCTACAGAGATAGCACAGATCAGGAGGTGCTTGTCTGGCACAAAGCTGACAAGGGTTGAATCCCCATCACCCCACAGATCCCCAAACCTAGAGCGATCAATGACAACAGAGCCAGGGGTAAACTCCACTAGGCGTGGCCAACCAAAACTAAATTTAGGTGTCAGAACTATAGTCTGGTAGGGAATAGGCCTTGTATACAGCTGACCTGTGTTCAGTCCCTGGCACCACACTGGGTATCAAAAGCAGCAACCACAGGGTATGGCCAGAAAAAAAAGTTTTTGTTTATGAGTCAACCTCCATCAGCCAGTTTTGGAGAATGCAGGTCAGAGTTGGGTTTTGGAGCCACAGGTGGCAGATCTTTGGGCTCACCCAGGTGGTACCTGAGAAATCCTGTGTTGTGTAGGAGATTGTACCGTGTGACAGGCTGCTTGCAAGGCCAGGGCCTGCACTCCTGGCCTATCACTGACCCTAGGAATTCAAAGTCTATGTAAGTACTGTGAACCTTATGAGAAGGATACAGACATGAAACAGGGATGAGGCCCAGCTAGTAGACGTCCAGGCAGGGCTGCTGGCACCTGAGGCCTCCCGGTGCACAGCTGAGCCAGAAGAACAAACTGCAATTTCAAAGGTGTGCAGGGGTCAGAAAGAGAACACAGTTTATGGCAGGGCACTTGTCATGTATGCGGCAGACTCAACTTCATACCCTGCATCACCAAGGAGTGATCCCAGAGCAAAAGCCTGCACAGCCAATCCCCCTCCTGCCCAAATAAAGACAATGAGCAATTTATCTGTCAACAGCAAAGGTGTGAAATCAAGTAATATATTTGCAAGGGTCAGTCCTATGGGTTTTTTGTTTTGTTTTGGGACCGCACTCAGAAGTGCTCAGAGCATACCGGTCAGGTTTTCAGACTATATGATTTTACTCCTATGGGTACGTGATTTTATAAAAGAAAAAGGGGATGAAAAATTACACTTGGGGCTAGAGTGACAGTACAGCGGGCAGGGCATTTGAGTTGCACACGGCTGACCTGGGTTTGGTCCCTGGCATCCCATATGGTTCCCTGAGCCCCGCCAGAGTGATTCCTGACTGCAAAGGCTGAGTGCAGAGCCAGAAGTAATCCCTGAGCATTGCCAGTGTGACCCAAAAAGTGGGAAAAAAAAGAAAAATTGCACTTATCACAAATGAAATTTTAAAGTCTATAATTTCGCTCAGAGCCTCCAACTGCTTCCTTTCCTCCTAACAGCCTCTTGTTCAAAGGACTCAAGAATGTTCATATCTAAGAATTTCCAATTAAGGTATGAAAAGAGGGGCATGAGGAAACACAGCAGAATGAAGTAGACCTGGCCAACTGAAAGCCCAGAGGGCCTTCCCTGGTACCCCTTATCCACTAGTCCCTTGGCAGGGCACAGACCTCAAGCACTGCCAGGTATGGTCCCAAATTTCACCTCATCTGCTCCCCAAGTAGTGAGATAGACCCAGGGAGAGGAGCTCAGCGGGCAAAGCACCTGCTTTACCTTTGGGGGACATGGCATGGCTCCCCCTGTATCCCAGACACACAAAGATCGGGGGACAGACTCTGACTATCTCCAAGTTTGTAGCAAACAGCGGGGGGGAAGACAGGACAAAAACCCCAACACCAGAAAAAGAATTTCAAAGAATGCTCGCGTGTCAAGACAAATTCTGGAGTGGGAGGGTTGCGGCCATAACTAGTGATGCTCAGGGGACCCTCTGGCGAGTCGAGGATAAGCTTGGTCACTGCAAGAAAGACAAACGCCCTCCTGACTATGCTACTGACCGGCCCCTAAGAGTGAGACATTTAAAACCTATTGCAGCTGGTCCCTGGAAAATCCCTTTCTGCAAGTACTCAGTTCAACAGCAGGGTACACCCCTGGTCTGGGAGAGGTGAACAGTGAGGGATGCTTGGAATCATGACAAGTGAGGCAGAAATTCTTTTTTCTGAGGAAATATAATCAAACAGGGTTAGCAAAGATAGTAAGATGACAGGGTGCTTTTCTTTCAAGCAGCTAAACCGGGGTCAATATGCAACAGTGCATATGCTCACCCACCCCAGCACTTTTAAAAATGATGCCTGAGTTGAGAACCAAGAGTAAGCTCTGAGCAACGAGTCGTGCTGTGGCCCAAAAAAGTACAATAAAATAAATTATAAAAACATTTCTTTGTAAAGGGATTGGAGAGGGTAGTACAGTAGGTGAGGTGCTTGTCTTGCACTCGGCCAAACGAAGTTTGAATCCTGGCATCGCAATAAGGTTCCCTGAACCCAGCAGGAGTGATCCCTGAAGGCAGAGGCAGGAGAAGTAACTGAGTCTCGCAGTTCTACTCCTCCATTCTAAATAATTAGTTCATTTAAATGAATAAAGGCGTGTGGCCAATACTGATTCTAAATTACATTACTAGAGGGTTTAGAGCATATTCTAGAAGTCTCCGAGCTACTTCCTGCTAAGATTGCACACTTGCCTGCAAGGCCCGCTGTGGCATAGCACAGCCCTGAGGCACCCCCTGCCGATCCCGCTCCTCCCAGCCCTGAGTTGTCTTAAATCTCTGCACGCTGGGGCCTGAGTGACAGCATAGACAAAAGAGCATTTGTTTCAAGGGCAGCAAATTCTGGGCATCCCGTACGGTTCCTGGTACCACCAGGAGTGCTTGCTGAATGGAGAGCCAGGAGTAACCCACGTGCATCGCTGGTTGTGACCCAAAGAGCAAAATAAGAAGATTCCCACCTCCCTGTACTCCCAGAACCCACTGAATGCACAAGGAACAAGTGAATTATCAAAGGCTCTGGCAAGGGGGGGGCTAAAGCAATAGCACAGAAGGTAGGGTGTTTGCCTTGCACGCGGCCAACCCGGATTCCCAGCAACCAGTATGGTCGCCCGAGCACCACCAGGGGTAATTCCTGAGCGCACAGCCAGGAGAAACCCCTGTGCATTGCCGGGTGTGACTCAAAAAGCAAACAAACAAACAAAAAAGGCTCTGCCAAATGCTTTTGAGCCATCAGCACATAAATGTGCCCTGCCCGTCCCCCCTCCCACCCCATCACTGGCCCCCGGCTCTGGGCTCACTCCAGGCTGGTCCTGGGACGCTGTGGGGTGCCGGGATCGAACCCAGCCGGCCGCGTTCCCCCCTTATGCATCGTTCTAAGTAAGTTCTCCTCAGAAACAAGGACCATTTCTCCCTCAAAATCAATTTATAAACAAAGTTTTCGGCAGCAGAGCTCGGTGTGTCCCGGGTGAGGGGCCGCCACCCCGGGCCACCGCCCCGGAGCGACCCCGCCGCCCACAAGGCGGAGACCGCGGAGGTTCAGGCGCTCAGAGCAACCCCTCGGGCAGCTGGCGGGAAACCGACCTTCCCCGACCCCCCAGCCCCCCTGGGTGCCCCCTCACCCGCTCCTCACCTTCCACACCTTCCACACCTAAGCCGGCCCGCCGGCACTTCCGCCCCAACTTCCAAGATGCGCAGGTAAAGAGGGTCCCGATTATGTGATGTCATCAGCCTGCGCCCAAAGCCTTAAAGGGCCAGGCTTCAAATATTCCTGACAAGGTACTTTCCTGGTCAGAAAGGTTTATTTTTGCCCGTCTCTGGAATAGGATCAAGTGATCGGGACATCTGATGTTTGCTAGGTCTGGAATAGATGGAGAGTGACGGACTGGACAAATTGCATGTCGATCAGAAGTCTTTGTTTTGACGAAGGTACTAAAATTCACAAAGATACTTTGCGAACAGCCACGCAGACCATCTCTCTGAGTCCCCAGGTTCATTTGTATCGCACTGAAAGTCCAGGTCTTGAGTAGCTTCAACTGTTTATTTTCACAATGATTGAAGAGAGCTGGAAACTAAGTGAAACACATGGCTCAGAAAGGGGTCAGGGGTAGCCCAGAAGGGGACTCAGGGACTGGTGATGACTGGGAAGACGTTTGTGTACGCAAAAATTCCTGTGTCTGTATTTGTGTTCAGAGCAAAGGGACCTCTTAAGTTATTCCTCGAGAGCTATATGCAGCAACTCTTCAGACAGTGCTCAAAGTCTACATAGAAGTGATTCTAAATGGATCAGGCATATGAACAGAAAGTCCCTTAACTGCTGAGCAGCTAAATAGTCTTTTGATATTTTAGTACTTGATGATTTATTAAGCTATAATTCTTCAAAATTTGAACCAGTGAGCAAGAATAACTGTACAGTAGTTGTGCAGGAGAAAGCCTCCTTTTCAGACATGTTGATCTATTGATCTATTGCTTGGCTATGATGATTTGTTGCTTGTTACAGTAAGAATATGAAATTTATTTAGTTTACAAGTTTACTTTTCAGCGGAGTTATTCCATAAACATACTCAACTTCTTGTAACCATTCCACTAGAGTGCCAGAACGTCACAGAGTGCAAATAGGCACAATAGGTTAGGGTCCCCCCAAAGTGAGATGGTAAACATCAATAGCTGATTTTTTTGTGTATTCGCTTTTCTTTGTTTCAGTAACTATGCTTGCCTCACTATGCTTATATAAATTTACGGGGTACCAGGATGTGGGTCTGGTGAATTTAATTTTGTGGCTGCTTATGAAAAGGATAGGGGCATCAGGATGTGCTTTTTTCTAACCAACCGACTGTGCTTCTCTTGGGAGGCTACTTCTTTGCCTAGCAGAACAGCCTGCAAGCTGGTGTGAACAAACACTCCAAATTTTGGAGTTCATTTGAGATTTGATGGTGTGGGGACCCAACATTTGAAGTCCCTGGGATGTCTGTGAAGGGCCTTCAAAGGACCTGCTAGTGCTGGCGATCTTCTCTCTGGTTCCGAGAGTCAGGTCTGGGATGGTGTAGAAGGCTGGACGCAGCACAACCTCCCCTATCTTCAACTTCCACTATCTTCCCACTACAACACTGTCCTCCCATTGTTCATAGATTTTTCTCAAGCAGGCACAATAATGTCCCCATCGTGCGACTTGTTGTTACTGTGCTTGGCATATCTAATACACCATGGGGAGCTTGCCACGCTTTGCCGTGAAGGCGAGATACTCTCAGTAGCTTCCCAGGCTCTCCGAGAGGGGCGGAGGAATCGAACTTGGAGGAGCCTCAAGGGCCACGTGCAAGGCAAACGCCCAACCAACTGTGATATCTCTCCAGCCCAACTACTACACTATTCTGATGGAAATATAGTTCTAAACATTTTAGGTTTAACATTGGTACGTCCTTCCTCCCTTGCCACAGGGAGCTTAGGTTTACCACAGTGCTCCTGAGGTACTCCCATTCTTCTGTGTTTCTCTGTAACTTCCTTCTCTGTGATTTTCTTTCCAACTGGCCTGTCACCTTTTTCTCCTAATCAGACTCTGTTAATTTGTAAGGTCTGAATCCTCAGAAATATGAGTGAAAAAACCTCTTTTCTTTTCTCCTTATGTCCTTTGCATAGTTAATTTAGAGCAATGTCCTTTTTGTATACACATAGGAAGATAGTTAATACTCTGTAACTTGGGAGTTAATTGACTCCAAATAATGCTTCATACCTGGGCATCTGCTTTCTTATTCTAAGCCTCCTAGCACCCCAAAAGCAGTGTCACAATGAGGGACTGGATGGACCCAGGGCTAGCTGTGAGGTACCCTGGCATCAAAATGGGCTAGACCAAAGAACCATATAAGTTAAGAGCATGGTCATGGACAAATTTTGTCATGATCCAAAAGTAACAACTAGATTGGTACCATGCTAGGTACCACTTGTGATTGCTTTCAATAGAAGAAAAAAATTAAAGTACTTTATTGATATGAAAAATAATAGATTTTTTTTCAGTTTCAGTACCCAGTAAGGATAAGTGTCTTTTATTCCCAGGGTAAGACTCTGGGTTTCCTCCTTGCAGTGTCCAGAGATCAGAGATGTAATGGCAGGGAGAGAGCCCGGACCCCACACCTCTCAAGTCACATGTTTGCTCCACTGAGCTATCCCACTCTGTATAATGATATTCATTTTTGAATGTGTGAATCTTCCCAGCTCACACATATTCAGTGACCCTATTCCCAAGTCAGATTGCAGCTATGCCAAATCCTGAAGCTGTGGTTTGGGTTCTGAAATAAATCACAGCAAGTCAGGGAAGAATTATTCGAATGACACCTGGGTGAACAGACCGAGCAGGTGGATGACATCTCTGTGGTTCTCACAGTCCAAACAGGCCCAGAGTAAAGGGGAGATCCATTGGGAATATCGCTGGGAGGAGCGTGGCAATCACACACTAGCCTTTTGGCTTTTCTATTTGACTAGATCCAGGGATATCTGGTTTCATATAGCATACTGCTAATCATACCCAGTGCAAGGCAAGCACCCTCCCCACTATACTATAATTTCAGCACAAACTAGCTTTATTATGGGCTCACTCAATGACTTTCTAACATAAAAGCGAAAGAATATTTCATAGTGGGTCAGGTGCTAGTGTAGACCAATGGTGTCTGTTCGCTCTAAGAACACGAAGAGCCTCAAATCTATCATTCATGATCTTGATGAAGAAGTCTGACCATCTGGTAGATGGGCGGCCACGCGGTCTTTTGACATCCTGTGGAATCCAGTAGGTAACAGCTCTAGTCCAGCAGTCGTCTCTAAATCTCATTACGTGACCAGCACATCTGATTTTGACACCTTGGCAAACGAGACAGCATCCCTGATTCTTGATCATCTACAGAGGTCGGAACTCCGGATTCTTTCTCTCATTTGAGTGAAACGTGATATTCCAAGCATAGATCTTTCAATTCCTCTTTGGGATACCCCAATAGCGTTCTCATCCTGTTTGCGTAGGACCCAGGTCTCTGAGGTGTATGTTAATGCATGAAGAACAGTGGTATCAAAGAGATGTGCCCGGAGCCAGAGGATCTTCGTACTCTTAGCTATTTCTTCGACGCACTTGAAGGCGTTCCAAGCCGCTCTCTTCCTCCTGCGCAGCTCGGGTACCAGGTCATTTGTCATGTTGACTTCTTGACCTAGGTACACATAGCTGTTGCATTCGAAGATGGACATTCTGTTTAGAGCGAATGGGGCATCCGGAATGAGACTGTTTCTCATAAACACTGTCTTCATAAGATTCAGCTGTAGTCTGACCTTTCCACACTCACAGTCAAAGTTGACCAGCATTTTTGCCACTTGGCTAATGTTTGGTGTTACTTAAACAATATCATCAGCAAAGTGGAGGTAGTCTAGTTACCGACCATCTATCTTCATTCCTACTCCTTCCCATTCGAGTCGCATGATGTTCTTGAGGGTGGCACTGAAGAGTTTCAGTGAAATGGTATCACCCTGCCAAACCCCTCTCTTGACATCAATGATTACTTCTTTGTAGAATGGTGAGATCCTGGTAGTGAATCTGTAATTCAGCTCACGGAGGATCTTGATGTATTGAGTTTCAATGCCCTGATTGGCTAGGGCTTCAATGACTGCTTCCATCTCAACAGAATCAAGGGCCTTCTTTAAATCAATGAACGTTAGACAGAGCGGCATCTTGAACTCCCGGAAAATCTCAATGAGCTTGGTTATCATTTGGATATGGTCGATGGTGCTGAATCCTGTACGGAACCCGGCTTGCTTGCATGGTTGTTCGTCATCTAGTGTTCTGCCAATCCTATTCAGGATGACTCAAGTGAACAACTTGTAGATGACAAACAATAGGCCGATCAGGCTATAGTTGCCAATGTCATGAATGTCTCCCTTCTTGTACAGTAGTACAGTCCTGCTGATTTTCCATTGGGACGGAACCTTGCATTCACACAGGTAACGTGTGAAGAGCCAAGCCAGTGTACTGATGAGTAATGACGGCAGGTTCTTCAGGTGTTCAGGTCTGACCTTGTCTGGGAGAGGTGCTGTTCGTTTCTTTACTGACGAAATGGCGTGTCGGATTTCGGAAGGGAGAACATTGGGAACGACATATTCATCCTGTGAAATTTGGTATGTTGGCAGGTGGACATGGCTATCGAAGAGATTTGAGTAGAAGTTATGGATAACCTTCTCCATTGCCCTTCTGGAATATGTGATATATCCATCAGGACGTCAGAGGGCATTCATCTTGGTCTTGTAGTTGCTGAAGGACAGGCAGGCATTATGAATGCTTTTCCCGGCTTCTGCCGCATCTACCAGCACTTCTGCTCATCTCTCTTTGAGGTCATCCTTGATCGCATCTCTGCACTGCTTTGCGAGCTTGGAGATTCGCTTGCAGTTGCCTGAGGCATGCGCCAAACCATGTTGGCGAATTAGCTCAAGAGTTTTCAGAGACAGGCCTTTTTTTTGTGGCTATCTCTCTCTTGGTGTTCCTCGCACAATCATGGAGGTGCTGAACCAGTGATCGTATTCCTTGTCAATGTTGTCAACAATGGCATCTTCTCATGTTGCCGCAATAGTGCCAAAGAGCTCCCAGTTGGTTATCGTTCTGGGAGTTCTCTTCTTAAACTCTGCAGCCCTTTCTCCCTCTGTGAATTAGAATTTTGCACGAAGGAGACGGTGGTCCGATCCTGTTTGGAATTTTGGGACAACAGCCACATTGGTCAGGCAAAACCGTTACAGCCCCCACAGAACAAGATAAGCGGAACTCTGAGACCTTGGACTCCAGGCTCAATGGACCCGGGGACAGAGATTCTCTGCTTGCTCCCACCAAACACAGGTGATGAAGGGATTAAAATCAGGACCCCCACCCTACCCTGCCCTGTCTGCTTCCACCAACCACCAGAGACCCAGGGATTGGATTGCGCACAGAAGACCCACTCTACCCCTAGTGGTGCCAGATAAATATCTCACCGGCAGACCTCCACTATCTGCACTACCTCCACTACCCAGTCACCGCCACACTCCAGGACGCTTTCCGGATCGCGCCGCCGCGCAACACATCATAAGACACTAAATGCCCATCTTCCAGAATTGCTGTACCATATTTGATAAGGTTCAAATATAGTTTGAACCATGGGAACACCTACAAGGGCGATTAGAGGCTGCCCCAAAAGCCTCGATCCCTCTCAGAGAGGCTGGCAAGCTACCGAGAGTATTCTGCCCGCACAGCACAGCCTCGCAAGCTATCCGTTGTGTATTTGATATGCCAAACCCAGTAGTTACAAAGGGTCTCATTCCCGTGACTCTGAAGGCATCACCAATATGGCAGCATTGAGACGGATGAGAAAGGAGAGGACGATAAAATCTCAAGGCCGAACTAGGCTGCCACACCGAAGGAAGACAAAAATGATTGTCTGTACTTTCAATGCACTTGTGCTAGCAACAGATACATACATCAAGGACCTGATGGTACAAGCGTGAAAGATCAAGTACAACATCATTGGTCTGACTGAGACAAGAAAGCACCAATCTCATCACACCATTTTCAACACTGGAGAAGAATTGTTCCTCGGAACATGCGATAAAAGTGTGGAAAGAGAAGTAAAATTATTTGGTTTGTTTTGAGTCACACACAGCAATGTATAGGGTTTATTCATGGCGCTGGGCTGAGGAAATACTCCTGGCCATGCCTGGGGACCATATTGGATGTCAAATATGTAACCAGCAGTGATTCATGAGTGTAGAACCTGGAGTCACCATGTGCATCACCAGCTGGACCCCAAAATGAAACAAAGCAAAAAAATTAAGTTGGACTCATAATAAATAAGGCCCACAACTGGGGAGATACTCCAGCAAATTGGGGCTCACTTGTAACCTACACATTTAGCATACTGACTCCCGTCCATTCCTCCAGGGTGAAGCTCACAGCCACATCGGGGAAGGTCACCAAGTCCTGAACCAACATACACAGGGGACAGGAGTGAGGCAATCCTATCCCATACTATGGTGTAGGGCCTGACCACAGCTACCTCAGGCATAAGACAGAAAAATGGGAAGAATGAAGAATTGCCTGATTGTTGATTTACAATGATTCTCGGCAACATTATGGTTGATGTCTGCCATAAACCCCTCCAAAATAGGGCCTCTGGGCCAAGCCAGAATCAGAGCAACGACTGAGACAATGGTGAACCTTGGCAGTCCATAGTGAGGGGTGGTTATGTATGTATGCATGCATGTATTTAATTTACTAAAGAGAAAAATCCCCAACTGCTAATAAAATTTTAGGATTAAAATTGATGAGCAAACAAACTTGCAATATCTATAGATGTAGAAAATGCTGCTGTCCCTTATGGTTCCTCGAGCACTGGCAGATGGAAATCCTTCGTACAGAACCAGAAATAACCTGAGAATCACTGTGTATGGCCCCTCCCCTTCAACATATTTAAAAAAACAAACAAATAAGTCTAATGGTGTTGGACCCCTGGTACTCCATATGTTCAGTCCCCCAGTCCTGTCAGGAGTGACCCTTGAGCACCATTAATGTGGCCCTTTCAAATCAACAGAAAAAAAAACAGAACAGTGGCTTCAAACAGAGAGATAATCAATCAGGCCAGGAGCCGGATCACCCGTCGCCTTCCTGAAACAATCAGAGTCTATCGGCCTGGGAAGCTTGTGCTATATGTCACTGCACTGCGTCATCTTCTCACTCTACTGCCTGAAGATGGTGTGGCAGAGGCCAGATCACCATCTCCTGCCTGTTTTTCCTGTGGACCAATAGGAGGCTCCGTACAAGGACCTGAGTCGTGGGCAGCAGAGAGGAGCACAACCAGCCCTGGCCCCCACATGACCAGAAGTCCCTACATTGGAGCCAGAAAGGTAGTGACCAGCCGGATGTTTGGACACTGGCTCACAGAAAAATCCACGGGGAGACACTGCCTGATGTTCCTATCTTTCAGGGGACAGAGAAGTGGGTTGTGACCCAGCTGCCTGTCTGGACAAGAGCAGTTGAGGTCTGCAGGGGAGGAAACCGCAGCGCTGCCCGAGCCCCGGGACTCTACCATGGGAACAACACAGGAAGGTCCCTAAGGCCAGAGACTAACTCTGAGGCCAGGAGCTCCCTCGCAGAAGCAGCCCCTGCTTGCCCCAGTGACCACAGCATGGTTATTGGCTCTGCTGTGGGAGCAGCCACAGGGACTCAGGGTGGACAAACCTTCAGCTGCCCTCTTGCAGAGTGGATAGGACATCGGCCTAGGCACTCGCTTCCAGGGACCATGGTTACTTCTGGGCTCCTGTAGGCCCCAGAATGTCCCAGCTCTGACCTTCTGGACCTGGACCCATCCTGGTCATGATTTACGCTAACCAACCAATCAGCACATGAGCCTCATCCAGCACTGGCTCCTATTTTGCAAGAATCAATCTGAAAACCATGTAAACAGTGTGTTGTATGACAAAACTATCCAAATAACCAGGGTGTTTACTATGAACCATGATGTGACGTGTGTCTAACAAATGGAATTTCTAGAGTGAGTCTACTTTTAAACCATGAATATTATATCTTGGGGCCTGGAATGGTAATACTGCAGGTAAGACATTCACCTTGCACTTGGCTGACCCAGGTTCAATATGATAGAACATATGTGGGACCCTGACCTTTATAGGAAATGATCCCTGTGTTCATAGGAAGAATAAACCAAGGACAATGAAGGGTGTTTACCGAAAACAACTTCAAAATCAACTTCAAAAGGTAACGCTAATGAAACAAAACAACAACAATGAAAATTACTCAAGTGTGAATTCTGAGGCGCCCACACCAGGTAAAGAATAGTGAGTTGGTAGGTCACATATTAACATGTTGTGTGTTCTTCTCTCCAAAGAAACAAAGACACAGGGACCAAAACAACTGATAGCCAATGGATAGTGCATAGTCACCCTTTAATTCAGAAACAAATAGCATACTTAGAGAACATCTGAGGGCATCTGAGGTACAGAACTGCACGTATTGTGATTTACCATTGACAGAGGTTCGGTGTTTCAACAGAGACAATTCTTTGGAGGAATTAACTCAAGGACACATAGAAAGACCTGGGTTGGCTGCTTGCAAGAAAAGTACCCTACTTTTTGTACTATTGCTCTGGCCCTTTCTAAGTGAATTATACACATCAGGAGTCACCCTGAACAAAGCTTCCCCAACAACACCCCCTTCCCGGAAATCAACTATTTTTCTTAAAAAAGGAAAACGAAACTTTACCCCCAGTAATCACAACAGCTGGGGGTCGTCTGGTCAGGGAAAGATTACATGTGTGGGGTACTTTGCAAGTGGACCTTAAGATGGAGAAATTCTTGACCTAGGGGAAAAAAAACACAAAAGCTGGTACCAGAGACAGTAAGTGGGTAGGGAACTTGCCTTGCATGCAGCCAACCGAGATCAATGCCCGCCATCCCTTATGGTCCCCGAGTACGAGGAGCAGGAACTCCCGACTACAGAGGCGAAAGTAAACGCTGACCACCTCCAGATGTGGTACATGAGCCGAACAGAAATAATAATAATGAAAAAGTTTCATTTGCAAACCTCATGCACCTGTAAGGACAAAGACACTGGGTGGCCTCACCCCATCAGGGCAGTCAAACAAAGGACAGAGGACAACTGGGTCTTCTGCTGCAGTGGGGCTGGGGCTCTGCCCTTCTAAGTGAATCTGAAGGTGCCACATTAAGGATTTCAGGGCCAAAGGCTCAAGACAGGGCCAAAAACAGTCCGGTGCTGGAAGGTTCAGGAGGGCTAAGCCCCACCGTCTGCAGGTCCTGCAGCCCCAGACCCACTGGCCTTTGACCGTTCCAAGCTGCTGGAGGAGATCCTGGCCAAGGGGAACCCCCAGGATCACTTGTTCACACCTGCGACCCCTGCACCTGGCACAGCCACCAATGCACCATCTAAGGCCTCTGGGTCCCCTGAAAGCTTTCGCCATACCTCACAACAGGAACTGCCTGGACATCCTGAACAGTGGAAAACAAGCACAAAAGCACCCCCCAACTTGGCGCAGCCCCACCACTCACAGTGCCAAGACGTGGTGCGCTCACCTGAGGCCACTTGCGTTCTGCCACAAAATCGGCCTCACAGTTTCCCTGTCATGCCAGGCGCCAGTTCCTCCTCTACCCAGGAGACCAAATGGCGGCCAGAGCCAGGCAACCACAACTAGCACAGGAAGGATTTCTGAAGGGTCCGTCTATGACATCATTTCTGCTTCCGCCAGGAGCCTTAAAGGGGCATGGTCCAGATGCAGAGACCCTCTTTGCCCACCCAGGTGAATTCGTGCTGCAAGGGGGATGGAATGGATAAAGGAGTGGAGAGGCAGCTGCTAGAGTGTTTGCTCATACGGAGGGGGCCTGGGGATAAGGAGAGGAGTCCTTATAATGCACTGGTCAGTCAAACATTGAAACAATGCTCTCACACACAGTCCATCAGGAAAAACACATGTGGGTTGATTCAAGGCCAAACAGGCAGGTTGGTGCAAGGCAGCAGACATTGAGTTGTGTGAGGAAGTAATCAGGATGGGGTGAAAGCAGTGGAAATGGCAGCCTTCTATGACCCTCAGATTCCTCCATGGAGCACAGAAAATTCCCTAGAGGCCCAGCCAGGTGCCTCAGGAGTTCCTGAGTACCAGTACCCCCTGCAGGCAGGCAGCAGTGCTGACCCTGGGAACTACAGCCTGGAATGTGGCTCTGCCATGGGGAAAGACTGGGATGTAGGGTAGACAAACCTTCAGCCACTCTCTAGCAGGGTGGACAAGGACATGTACCTGTGCACTCTGTCCATGGGAACAAGGTCACTTCTGGGTCCAGATGAGCCTGAGGCACAGCCGTGCTCTGTTTCACTGGACCTGGGCACATCTGAGTCCTGATTTACTCTAATCCTGCATCAGCACATCTGCGTGAGTCTCATCCTATGCTCACTCCTGTTGTGCAGGAATATATTTGAAAATGGTACAATTACCCAGGTTTATAGAAAATGAATCCAAATAACCAAGGCATTTATTTACTAAGAACCATAATATGAACTGTGCCTGACATTTAGAAGTTCTCAAGACTACTTATACTGTAAATATTCTATTTTGGGGGTGGAGTGGCCTTACACTCAGCTGACCCAAGTACGATACTTGGCCACCCTGGACCCTGGCTGCAGTGATCCCTGAGCTGAGTCAGAAGTAAGGGTAGATCCCTACAAGGAGTGGTCAAAACTACAGCAACAACAGGACAACTCTAAGGAAGCAAAGCAAACAAACAAACAAAAAGTCATGTGTAAAGACAAACTAGAGAGGAACATTTAAATAGTAAAAGAGTGGGTTCTTAAAACTCTGTTTTCTGGTATTTCCAGAGTTTCCTAGAATCTTTATTATTCTCCTTTCTTGCAATCACAAGTTTCCTGTATGTACAAGTGTGTATGTGTGTGTGTGTGTGTTTTGCCTTTGAGCCAGAACAAGCATTGTTCAGGGGATATTCCTAACTCTGCACTCAGGGTTTCACTTCTGGAAGCTTTG
Organism: Sorex fumeus; assembly: GCF_029834395.1. Classification (NCBI taxonomy): domain Eukaryota; kingdom Metazoa; phylum Chordata; class Mammalia; order Eulipotyphla; family Soricidae; genus Sorex; species Sorex fumeus. The sequence continues at coordinate 1,618,633 of NW_026606165.1, forward strand.
GGGATCACTAGGATGAAGGGGACGGAACCCAAGTTGACTGTGTGCAAGGCAAGTATTTGCTGTACTTTCGCTGTGCCCCTTCCTACATAAATTTCTTCCAAAAATACCAGGAGTCCTGTACAAAGTCCCCCCCACACATAAATAAGTATCTTCCTTCAAAAAAAAAAGTAAAAATTAAAGAAAAAAAATCTTTACCCTCAGTATTTTTCCCAATAGCCACAGGTCACCCACTCAGGAAGAGATGACGAGTGGAGGGTGCTTTGAAACTTGACATGAGGGAGATGACACTCGTGATCTGAAAAAAAAAACAGTATTTTGGTGGGACAGACAATGAAGTCTGTAGGGCACTTGCCTTGACCTGGTAAATTCTCCGCGTACCTATGCGCCGCAACAACACCAGCAGGAATCATACCTAAGCCTAGAGCCAGAGGAAGCCCTGAGCATCTCCGGGGATGCCCCCTCCCCCCAACCACACCAAAGAACCCCCAAACTAAAAATAGCTCCAAGAGAACATGTTCACTGGCAAACCCCAGTCACCTGCAGGTCCACTGCCCCCGAATGTCATGGACCAACATGGCGGCAATGAAAATGATGAACAGCAAGGGGACCCTTGCCATTGGGGGACAAAGGGGGCTGCAGCTCTGCCCTTCAAATCTGGAGGTTCTACAGCTACGAGATAAGGGGCAAAGTCTTCAACATGGGACTGTCGGGAGGGTTGGGACAACCAAGCCCCCTGCCCTGTGCAGGTCCCGCACCCCCGTGCTCAGCCCCAAACTCATACAGCCTTCCGCCGCCCCCGAACACCGGCCGCTGCCCCAATACGGAGCTAGAGGCCATCGTGGCCTCAACAACCCCCCCTGCCCCCGTGACCACGCGCTCACACCCGCAACACCTGTGCCCCAGTAAAGCCCCCACCGTGCCCCCCAAAACACCGAGTCCCCCTAATGCCTCCGGCACACCTTAGGAACAACTGGATGTCAGGGAACAAGTGAGAAACCAGCGCAAAGGTGTCCCCCATGCTAGTGCGTCGCTCACAGTGCAGAGACGGAGAGTAGCCCCTGTCCTGCCCCAAAATCGGCCTGCAAGAACCGCTTCCAGCCAGTCCCAGGCCATCCTTCACCCATGTAACAATAGTGGGGACTGACTGAACCATCTCCCTCAGCAAGAAAACAGGTACCCAGAAGGCCCTCTCTGACGACACTTTCGTTTCCACCCCGGCTTTAAAAGGCCAGGCTCCAATTGCAGAGAGATCCTTTCTGGACACCCAGGGGATCCTGTGCTGCAAGGGGTAGGGCTTACAAAAAGGAGGGGATGGCAACTGCTTGGGAGGCCAGAAACACCATGGGACTCTGGGGAGTAAAAACTGCACTGAGCATGCACTGGTCACTCAAACATCGGAACAATGCACTCACGCACCTGTCCATCAAGAAAAATGAAGCAGGTTTGTTTCACTAACTGGCAGGTAGGTAGCAGGTGGGGACAGTGACTTTTTCAGGGAAGTAATAATCCAGATGGGAGTGAAAACAGTGACTCCAAAACCAGCCCTGGAGAGGAACAGAATAAGCCTGAGAGCAGCCAGCAGAGAGTTGGAGAGAAACTGGAATAAGAGTATATAGAACACTATAGGTTCAACACTCTACCCTCCGACAACACACAAGCAGTGGACACCTGCCTACAAGGAATGTTCTACGAGGAGGCTTCAGAAACACACATTTTCAAACGCAAACTATGGATCAGGTGGGAACAGTACATTGCATAGGACTTGGTCAACTTGGTCTCCATCCCTGGCATCCCAAATGTTGACTAAGAGTGAAAGGGTGACCCCTAAGACGTGCCAGGTGTGACCCCCAAATAAAAATATTATCTAAAAAAATAAAACCTAGCATAAGGACCAATCCCAGAATGGAGGTATACACAGAGTTCAGAGTTAGCAAATCTTACTGATCATTTTATAGCCTAGTGCTATCTAAGTGGCTTTTAGCATTTGAGTGGCCAATAGATTGTTGAGATTTTAGTGTTCCAAAAGTAAATGTTTCTGGTTTCCTTATCTCTAATAGTACTGAAATGAGAAAAAAAGTGTGATCCAGGAATGTGACCACCCTGTACTGTCAGTAAGCACAGCTGAATGGAATTGTCTGCTGAGATGGGGGAAAGCTTGAGGTCTCTCCCATGGCCCCACCATTTGTAAAATATCTCACTCCTGGGTCCCCTTTCACCCTTTCAAAAAACTGGCACAAGTTCTTCTATGCAAAATAAAATGTATTTAAACGGTCTCCCATCCACCCTATGAATGAAGATTTCCAGAAACATTTTCTTAAGATGATAATTTTTGGAAATACACGTTCTCAATACTGAGTTGAGATTTCAAAATACAAAAATCAGGGCTGGAGTGATAGCACAGCGGGTAGGGTGTTTGCCTTGCAAGTGGCCAGCCCAGCTTCGATTCCCAGCATCCCATATGGTTCCCCAAGCACTGCGAGGAGTGACTCCTGTGTGCAGAGCAAGGAGTAACTCCTGTGATAACCCAAAAAAGCAAAAAAAAAAAATCAAAAATACAAAAATCCCAGAATACGAGATATGCAAAGTTGCAACAGTGGAAAAGGTGCTTGTCAGATACGCCTACCTGTATTCCAACCCCAGTGCTCCACAACATATGAGAATTCTTCCAGATATGTAGCTCTGAGATGAGAGCCAGGTGTAGGGCTTGAGCACAGCGCCCTACAATATAACACAGGAAGGTCTGAAGATTGAAGGTTTGGCTGATTTTTTTTAAATTTTTGGGTCACACCAGGCGATGCACAGGGATTACTCCTGGCTCTGCACTCAGGAGTTACTTCTGGCGGTGCTCAGGGGATCATATGGGATGCTGGGAATCGAACCCGGGTTGGCCGTGTGCAAGGTAAACACCCCACCTACTGTGCTATCGCTCCGGCACCTTTTTTTTTATTGAAAACGATTCCCTGCAGTATTGTGGTTGGTCTCTGCCAAAACACCCCAGAAAACAGGGTGTTTGGGCCATGCCAGGATCAGAGCAAAGAATGGTCCAGCGGAGAACCTTGATGGTCCAGAATGAGGGGTGGTTATTTACTTCATTTACCAAAGAAAAAGAAAACACCAATTGTTGATACAATTCTATATTAAAATTGATGGGACAGGGCTGGAACGAAAGTTCAGTGGGTAAGGCAATTGCCTTGCATGCGGCCGACCCGACTTTGATTCCCAGCATCCCATATGGTCCCCCAAGCACCACTAGGCTCTTTGCATCGCCAGACGTGACGCAAAAGACCAAAACAATAAATAAAATTTATGAGATAACAAATTTGCAATATTAATATCAATAGGTGGAGACAACAAATTCATGTGAACGTAGTTATATCTGGTTGTAGGGTTGGTAAGACTGTCTCTTTAATTTTTAAAAGCTTTGTTACTTCAAGAGGTTTTTCCCATTTATATTTGGTACTTATTTAGTGACTTTCCTCCTGGCTTCCATCACTAAGACTGTTATTTACAAGTTAACATACATGTGAAGTTCAAATGCGGGGACACTGGCATAACTATAGCCCTGGTGATAATCACCGAGTACCTTTCCCTTATAGGATGATGTCACGGGAATCTTGTCATGCTGGATTCTTAGCTTCTTGGCTGCACTTTTTTAGCCCCCTCCTAACCTTCCTGGTCTAATTAAAACTTGTCTTCCCTAGGGGGATTGTTCTGAACTTGTGGAAAGTTCTTCGGGGTCAACTCATCCCATGTGCATTTTACAATGACTACAAAGGGCTGGAGTGATAGCACAGTGGTAGGGCATTTGCCTTGCACACAGCCAACATGGCCGACCCGAGTTCGATTCCTCCGCCCCTCTCGGAGAGCCCGGCAAGCTGCCGAGAGTATCTCGCCAGCACGGCAGAGCCTGGCAAGCTCCCCGTGACATATTCGATATGCCAAACACAGTAACAACAAGTCTCACGATGGAGACGTTACTGGGCCCGCTCGAGCAAATCGATGATCCACGGGAGGGCCTTTACTAGGGCTGGAGCGATAGCACAGCAGGTAGGGCGTTCGCCTTACAAGCAGCCAACATGGCCGACCCGAGTTCGATTCCTCCGCCCCTCTCGGAGAGCCCGGCAAGCTACCGAGAGTATTCGATATGCCAAACACAGTAACAACAAAGTCTCCAATGGAGACGTTACTGGACCTGCTCGAGCAAATCGACGATCAACGGGAGGGCCTTTACCTTTACCTTACAAAGGCTAGAGAGGCACACAAAGGCCTTCCTACATTGACAAACATTAGCTTTCACTCCAGTATGTATTTTCCTATGGATCGTAAGAGTTGAGTGTTTAGTGAAGGCCTTCACACATTCCTGACATATGTAAGACTTCTCTCCACTATGAATATTCCTATGCATACTAAGGCTTGAATTCAGAGCAAAAGCCTTTTTAACATGTATGGGGTTTCTCTCTGGTATGAAATTTTCTGTTTAATAAGACATCAACTTTGAATGAAGGCCTTCCCACAGTCCTTCCATATGTAAGCTGTCTGCCATATGAATTTTTCTGTGATTACTAAGGCTTGAGGACGTAATGTAGGCCTTCCTGCTTGCCTTACATACACAAGGTTTCTTTCCAGTATGAATGTTCTTATATGTAATAAGGAGTGAGAGGTAAGTGAATATCTTCCAACAGTCCTTACATATATAAGGATTCTCTTCAGTGTGCTTAGTAACTTCTGAGTACAAAGTAAAGGTCTTCCCACAGTCCTTACATTGAGTAAGGTTTCTCTCCTGCATGAATTTTCCTATGCACAGAACCCCCTGTGAAGGAAATAACGGTCTTCATACATTCCTTATCCTCACATGAATAAGGTTTCTCTAAATGAATTTTCCTATGCATACTAATTATTGAGGTTTCCCCATATTCCTTGGATGAATAGTGTTTCTCTCCTGTCTGAATTGTCCTATGTATAATCCGGTATGAAGATTTATCTAAGGCTTCCCGCATTCTTTACATGTCTACAGTTTCTCTCCTGTGTGGATATTCAGATGATCACACTTGTGTGGCGGCTGACTCAAATTGTGTCGTGCTGCTAACATCCCTGGGACTTTTCCCATCTGAAGACTTCCTGCCTATCTTAGAATCCCCACAGTGATGCAGGCACCACTGCCCACTTGATCGTGTCACAGTGCCCAGGATCAGAGGCATTCCACTGAGGCTGGTTGCTTCCATGGAGAACAGCAGAAGAGGATTCCAAATACGTCTTGATTTCTTGAGAGTCTCGATGTCAAAAAAATGTCAAATCCTGCAGGTTTGATAGCTAACATTTCCAACATGCAAATACAATTATCGACACATATATGGCTTTTCCTGGAATGACCAAATATTTTTGCAAGAAGTTGATGCAAAACTGAGAGAAGTGTTGTCATTAATGTGTGTCCATTTTTTCTCAACTCAATGAAGAACACATTAAGTGGAAATAATTTCTATACAGAAAAAGCAATTACCAGTTTCAAGCAAATAAAAATACACCCGAGTCTGGGTTTGGTTGTAGCTCAGTATGGAGCTTGGGATGAATGTATGAAGGCAAGGCTGCATTCCACAAAGCTGAGAACACAGGGGCCATTGAAAATATCGAATCTAATTGAATTAATGTCAGGATCAATGAGGTTTTGGGGTTTTTTTTTGTTTTTACTTATTTGTTGGGGCAGTGTCACATGAAACAGTGCTCATAGATCACTCCAAGTGGGGCTGTGAGGACCATACTGGGTGTTAGGTATAGAACCTGGTTTACATCCCTGGTCAAAGCAGTGCACTTCCCACTACACTATTACTAGGGCCAACAAACCAGTTCTTGAGTTTGTACGCCCTGATTGGCTAGGACTTCTATGACCGCTTCCGTCTCAACAGAATCAAAGACCTTCTTTAAATCAATGAACGTTAGACAGAGTGGCATCTTGAACTCCTGAGAAACTTCAATGAGCTTAGTAATCCTGTGGATATGGTCGATGGTACTGAATACTTTTCCGAACCTGGCTTGTTCACATGGTTGTCCTTCATCTAGTGTTCTGCTAATCCTATTCAGGATGACTCGAGTGAACAGTTTGTAGATGACAGACAATAGGCAGATTGGGCGATAATTGCCAATGTCGTGGATGTCTCCCGTCTTGTATAGTAGTACAGTCTCACTGGTTTTCCATTGGGATGTAACCTTGCATTCAGACAGGTAGCGTGTGAAGAGCCGAGCCAGTGTATTGATGAGTACTGATGGTAAGTTCTTCAGGTGTTCAGGTCTGATCTTGTCTGGGCCAGGTGCTCTTTATTTCTTTACCGACGAGATGGCGTGTTGAATTTCGGAAGGGAGAACATTGGGAACGATATATCCCTCATGCAGGATGTGATATGTGGACAAGTGGACGTGGCTATTAAAAAGATCTGAGTAGAAATCATGAATAATCTTCTCTACTGCCCTTCTGGAAGATGTGATAGATCCATCAGAATGTCAGAGGGCAGTCATCTTGGTCTTGTATTTGGTGAAGGACAGGCGGCATTACGAATACTTTTCCTGGCTTCTGCTGCATCTACCAGCACCGCTGATGTCCTGTCTTTGAGGTCATCCTTGATGGCTTCTCTGCAATTTTTTGCCAGCTCGGACGTTTGCTTGTGGTTGCCTGAGGCATGTGCCAAGCCACGTTGGAGAATAAGTTCAAGAGTGTTCGAAGAAAGGCGGTTTTTTGTGGTTATCTCTCTCTTGGCATTCCTCGTACAATCATGGAGGTGCTGAATCATTCGATTGTATTCCTCATCAATGTTTTCAATGATCGTATCTAACCATGTTGCCGCAACAGGACCAAAGAGCTCCCAGTTGGTGGTCGTTTTGGGAGTTCTCTTCTTAAACTTTGCATTCTTTTCTCCGCGTTCTGTGAGGTAGAATTTTGCATGAAGGAGACGGTGGTCCAATACCATTTGGAATTTTGGGACAACAGCAACATCGGTTAGGCAAAACCGCCGATTGAATATGAAGTGGTCTATTTCATTGTGGAACTGTCTACCGGGAGACTCCCATGTCCAACGTTTAGATTCAGCCTTTTGGAACTGTGAGTTACCATGGAAGGTCTTGGTTGACATGATGAACTCAGCAGTCTATCATATATATATATATATATATATATATATATATGTGTATGCATATATATAGAGAGAGAGAGAGTGAAAGCACAGTGGGTAGGGCGTTTGCGTTGCAAGCGGCCAACATAGTGTACCCAAGTTCGATTCCTCCACCCCTATCGGAGAGCTAGTCAAGCTACCGAGAGTATCTCACCTGCACAGCAAAGCCTGACAAGCTACCCGTGGCCTATTCCATATGCCAATCACAGTAACAATAAGTCTCAAAATGGAGACATTACTGGGCCCGCTCGAGCAAAATAGATGAACAATGGGAGGACAGTTTTTTTGACATACATATAATATATGGAGTATTTGTATTATACATAATGTATATCATATAAATTACATATATATGAAATTTATATCTATGTACATGTATGTACACATAAAAACCTAGAGTATATTCCGACCCTAAGAATGGAGGATAATAGGCAGCAAACCATTCCAGTCACTTTGGAGCCTTTTATGGCCTTTAAACAGATCTGAATCCTTTTTATCATTGGGGTGACTACGAGATTGATGGAACTTTGCTAATTCCAAATAGAATGCTTATTTTATTTCTCTGATATTATTGAACTGACAGGTGGGATCCAGGAACTTGACCAACCTTGTGAGTAATCACAGGAAAATGGAAGGGCCTGCTGGGATGTGGGGAGCCTGGGGAGTGCTGGCATGTGGGGAAATGACCCATATTCCCAACATTTGTCAGACATTTGAATCAAGGAACCACTTCCATCCTTTCAAACATCTTTCTACGGACAGTAATGTTCATTTAAACTGTTTCGAATAGGGGCCAAAGAGACAGGACAGCAGGGAGGACATTTCTCTTGCATTACCTTTATTTATTTATTTATTTATTTTTGAATGGGAAAATACTTTATTTTCACAACCAAAGCAGAAAAGATGTCTTATGAGTAAAAGACAGGAAAGATATTCCATATTTTACAACATGAAAACATTTTTTATAGTAATAATATACCCCCCAAAAGGTTGAATGCTGAGAATGAGAAAGTTTAGGTGTGGCCATACAGATTAGTTCTTAATAAATTATATCTACATAATCATTACAATAACAAGTTATTAAAGTTTATTTAATTACAAAAATTATTTAAAATTTTTGTTTGTATCATTTTAATGCCTCATGCCCCAGACAACTTTTTTAAAAACTTATGTACTGACATGACATATATCTACAATGTTCTTTACAAATTCCATGCTTGTCATCAAAAAACACTTTCATCAAACAACACTTGCATGTCCTACCTTAAGAGGGTTTACAGGAATAACGGAAATTATATTTATTTATGCCCAGGTCAGCTAGAAATAGTAACTGCCATAAGGGAATATTCAGTCGTAAGAATTTGAAGAGATTAGGTTGGTGATAGAATATTCTCAAGTGGGGCAATCAGGGGAGTTTTCCCTCTGAAGGAGAATTTGATAAGGACTTTGAGAGCAGGGCAGGACTTAGACACAGAGGAAAAAGTGAATCCTGGAGCAACGGTAAATGTGTACAGGAGCATAAAGACAAACCATCACAGGCACATATCATAAGTAGGAGTTTAAGATGAAGGAAAATATCAGTAAAAGGTTTTACTCAAGATTGTTCTATGCAGATAAACATATGAAAGTTTACTTCATCAGCAAACATAATTCCAAATCCCAATACACAAATGCTTTGTTTAATCCACCATACTTATTTGGCTAATCCAATGAAAATTCAAAGATAGGAAATAGCTCTTTAGTTAAAACAGTTAAATATTTTGTGCAGGAATTATATAAAACCAGCTCAAACCAGGTTTTGCCATTTAGCATTCTCTGGATTTTTTTTTGCAGAGAATAAAAACTTACTTTATTCCTTATTAATAGCATTGAGCTTGCTAATGTTTATTTTGATGGTCTAATGAAAAAGTTAGTGTACTTCTTTTTTATTTTTTATTAGTGAAGCACCATGAGGTAGTATATAGACTTACAATTTTTTGTGATTGGGTTTCAGTTATACAATTATCAAGTACCCATCACTCCACCAGTGCCCATCCTCCACCACCACGAGTCCCAGCATCCCTACCACCCCTCACCCCCCATCCTTGCATTACCTTTACCAGGGTCCCAGAGCACCACCAGGAGTAATCCCTGAGTATTTCTAGGTGTGACCCAAAAAGAGTGTGCATGCCCAGAACTGCAAACAGAGAAGCACGTGAATGCAGGACTGTGTGACCGACCAAGCAAGTCTCTCCAGAGCATAAAGAAAAACATAGCAGAAACATATGTCCTGGGATCCAAGCAACCATATCTACTAGTGCGGAGGGCCCACAAACCCTCTCCGTCCCACGGAGGTGGCCCAGGATACGTAGGTGCAAGGAAGGACCTACCGAATGAACACAAGACACAAGAGACAGAGTACAGTTTAGAAACAGAAAAAGGGACAGCACTTCACTGGGGGCTACAGGCTGTTTATATAGGGTCCGGGGCAGCCCAGTCAGGAGCAGAGGCAATGTAACCATATATGGTAAGGTCAGCAACAAGAGCTTTACCTAACATTCAAGGTAGACATTTGCACATCAAAGGGTCTTGTGGCAGAAAGTGCATCCTGAGCTTTACATTTGTATATCAAAGGACCTTATGGCAGTAGGTGTATCCTGAGCTTTACATTTGTATATCAAAGGGTCTTAGGGAGTAGATGCATGGAGCGATAGCACAGCGGTAGTGCGTTTGCCTTGCGCGCAGCCAACATGGTCGACCCAAGTTCGATTCCTCCATCCCTCTTGGAGAGCCCGGCAAGCTACAGAGAGTATCTCGCCCGCACGGCAGAGCCTGGCAAGCTCCCTGTGACGTATTCGATATGCCAAACACAGTACTATGGATAAGGCCAGATAATCTAACTGTCAGCCTTCAGCCTGATGTTGCTTGCTATAGATCAGGCATCCACTGAGATCAGGAAGTCCTGGGAGACAGTCACCAATGTCTGTCCCAAGCAGTTCCTAGCATGGGAACCACGGCCAGGGTCTACGAGAGGTATCTTGGCTTCCCACATACCAGGGCGAAAACGGGGCCAGCACACCCTAGGGGACCCATGATGTGCATCAGGTGGGAATCCAGAGCACAGAGCCAAGAAGGCCTGGGCACCTCCACTGTGCAACAAAAATAAACAGGAAAGAAAATAAAGCATCAGGATGGAGTAACAATTAAAGGTCTGGCTGTGAACCCAATCTTCCCATATGGTCCCCCAAGAACTGCCAGGTGCAACACCAGAGTGCAAGGGCCAAGAATAATCCCCAGAATCACTGGCTGTAGCCCTCCAAATAAAACAAAGTACCCAGACGCAAGCGTTCAACCCCCAGCACCCCATATGGTTCCTGAGACATGTCAGGAGTCATCCTTGAGCACTAAGGTATGAGTATTCTTTAACTGGGTGTGGTTGAAAAGCCAAATACAACACAACTGAAATAAACATAGCCTCATAAAGAAAGTATTGGGGCCTCAGACTAGGAGGCACAAAGCAGGATCCGTCCTGAAACAACTCAGAGACACTTGATCCAAGAAGACTGAGCGCTCCTGTCACTGCATCACCTTCTCTTGTCACTCTCCTCCTACCTAGGGATGGGGTGTCCGATGGTATGTCACATCTTCTCCTGTCTCTGATTTTCCCAAGGATCAGAGACCTGGAGGAGGAGTGAGAGCAGTGAGCACTAGAGAGAAGCACAACCCCCAGCCCTTACCAGTCACACCCTCGGGCACTGGCTCACAGACCCGCCTGGGGGACAGTACCTAATGCTTCTGTCTCCTCAGGAGAAGCAAAATGGGTTGGCATTTGTGCTGCCTTCCGCAGTATAATCTCTGGGCTTGGTTACAAAGGAGAAAACTCAGCCCTGTCTTGACCTGAGGACTGCTCCGTGGATCCTACAGAAGGCTCTCACAGGCACAGCCAGAGGTTGACTCGGAGGCCATATCAGGTGCATCAGCGCCCCCTGCAGGCTGGCACCAGGGCTGCCCGTCACAACCATAGCCCAGAATATGGCTCTATCACGGGGACAGCCCTTCTCCTCTTAAAAAAAAAACACCACTTTCTACACACACACACACACACACACACACACACACCCTTTACCCCCAGTACTCACATCGATAAATAGGGGTCTAGACAGGGCTTTGCAACTTGATGCTTGCCTTGTTGACACCACTCAATCCTCTGCATCCCTACGCATCCCAGTCAATGCTCTATGACTGCCAACAAGTGAACAGTGAACACTCATCTACAAAGAAAACCCGGGAGGCAGTTTCCAAACCCTGAGTTGGGCTGGAGAGATAACACAGCAGGTAGGATGTTTGCCTTGCATGCAGCCTACCTGGTTCGATTCCCAGCATCCCATAGGGTCCCGTGAGGACTGCCTGGAGTAACTCCTGAGTGCAGAGACAGGAGTAATCCCTTTTCATTGCAAGGTGTGACCCAAAAATGAAAAAAAATTAGACCCTGATCATCTCTGGTTGTGGTACACAAGGCAAATCAAAACAATGATACTGAAAATGTGTCATTTGCAAATTCTAGCCTCTAGCAGGGATCAAACCACCATGTGGCCCTGCCATATCACGATAGTCAAAGGACAGAAAACAACAGGGGGGCTAGTGCCCTGTTGTTTGAAGTGAAACTGAAGGTTCTACAAGAGTGTGTGATGCCAGGGCCAAATGCTCTGGAACAGGGCAGAGCAAAGTCCCATGCTGGGAGGGTCAGGACATCCAAGCCCTGCCCTCTGCAAGTTCACAATTTTAAATCCAATTTTAAATCCTCTCAGCTCAGCCTCTGCGGTCAGCTCCACGCCCACCTGCTGCTGACCATTCATGGAGCTGGAGGTGATGGTCGCCTAAGGGGATCCCCACGATCACCCACACACTGCAACCACTGCACTTCCTAAAGCCTCAGGTTTCCCCGAAAACGTCCTCATGCCTCAAGAAATGGCTGATATCAGAAATGAGAAAAAACAAGCATAAAAGCGCCCACCCCCAAGTTGGAGCGACCCCGGCGCTTACAGGGCGGAGAACGGGAGGCACTTGGGTGCTCACGAACTGCCACTCGCGTCCTGACAAAAAAAATAGATCTTCACAGTCCCCCTTCCACGAAGGGCCGCCATTTCCTCCTCTACCACCAGACCAATGGTGGACTGATCAGGCAACCACAATCGGAAGAGAAAAAATATCTGAAAGTCCTTTACCTGGGATGCCCCTTCCACTTCTTCCGGAACCTGAGCCTTAAAGGGCCATGGTCCAGATGCAGAGACCCTTTTTGCCCACCCAGATGAATCTGTGCTTCAAAGGAGATAGACTGGATAAAGGTGTGCAGAGGTGGCTGTGGAGAGTGGTGTGTCACACAGTGGGAGGGTGGGGATAAGAAGACCCCTGATCCTGTACTGGTCAGTCAAACAATGACCCAATGCTCTCACGCACAGTCCATCAGGAAAAATGCAGCTGGGATGATTCAAGGTAAAACAGGAAGGTTGGTACAATTCACCGGATGCTGAGTTTCTTGGGGAAGTAATCAAGAAGGGGTGAAAGCAGTGAGTGAAAAGCCAGCCCTGGAGATGCAGAGAGGAACTGGCCTAGCAGCAGCCCAGAGAGCTGGACAGACAGTGGAAGAGGAGCAGAGGCTGGTAAGAACATCTGAGAAAACTGTCTGGTCAACGCACTACCCCTTGAAAACACTGAACCAGGGCACTCTTGCCTACTAGGAAAACCGTTTCAGAAGCACAATTTTAAATCCAGACAATGGGGCAAGATGTTAGTACAGTGGCTTTGGCGCATGCCTTGCATGTGGTCAATTTGGGTTCAACCCTAGAATTCCAAATGGTCCCCTGATCACCTCGAAGTGCAAAGCCAGGAGTAGGTCCTGAGCACTGCCAGGCTGCACCGAAATCATATATTCTGACCATAACATGGGGCTAATGGGCAGCAAGCCATTTTGGTCACCTTGGAGCCTTTGTTGTCGTTTAAGCAGATCTGAATATTTTTTATCATTCTGGTGACTACTACATTGAGGGGACTTTTCTAGTTCTAAATACAACACTTACTTTTTTCTGTAATATTATTGAACTTGGGGGGGATCCAGGAACGTGAACAACCTTGTAAGTAATCATAGGTAAATGGAAAAGCTTGCTGGGATGTGGGGAGCTGAACCATATTCCCGGCATTTGTCAGACATTTGACTCAAGGGGCCCCTTCCATCCTTTCCTGTCTTTCTAGACACAGGAATGTTCATTTAACGTGTTTCCAAATAGGGGCCAAGGAGTAGGTACAATAGACAGGACATTTACCTTCCACCAGGTATAACAGGGTTCCTGGAGTACCACCAGGAGTAATCTCTGAATATTTCAAGATATGACCCAAAAAGATGGGAAAAACAAATTTTAAAATTTAAAAACAAATTGTCTTCATGGCACTCCATTAAAGAACCTTGCCAGGGCCATTTAACTAAGATAACACTTTCTGAAATATTTATCCTTTATACTTACACAACGCTACCCAGTACCTGAACACATGGAAGGCAGAGATGACATGGGGGAAGGAGCTGGTCACAAACGGCCCACCTGGATTCCAGCCAAGTACCCCATAATGACTGAGTCCCCCAGGTATGGCTACCTGAGCTGAGAGAGAGGAGAAGGGGTAAGCTGTGTGTGGCTCCAAAAACATGAATCAGGAGGCCCTGAAGAACGAAGGTATGGCTGTTTCTGGTCCATAATCCCCAAAACCCTGGCCTCAAATCCAAGCACAGGGGCTGGAGTGTTGGTCCAGGGGGAGGGTTTTTTCCTTGCATAGGGCCGACCCAGTTTCAATCCCTGCCATGCCATATGGTACCGAGAAACCACCAGGAGTAATTACTGATTGTAGAGGCGGCAGTAACCCCTGAGCATTGCTGGGTGTGAACAAAGAGCAAAAAAAAAGTCAAGCCAGAGTCACAGCAAAGAATGAGACAGTGGTGAGCCTTGACAGCCCTGAGTAAAGGGATTTTTTTGCCTTTTAATTCACATTCCTCCAGCTTTCACAAGAAGATACAAAAAATACATATTGACATACACAGCAAGTTCAAATGTTGGCATAGACCTTCCCTTATAGACTGACATCACAGAAATTTTATTACACACTTCCAGGATTATTTCCTTCTTGGCTGCACTTTTGTAGCACAGCATCCCATCGTCCAAACACAATAGGCTTTAAAAAAGGGGCCTGTTTTGACTTTGAACATTGCTATTAGGGGATTGATTTATCTAACATGAACTTTATTATTTATTATTATTTATTATTTATTATTTATCATCCATATCAAGAGAGGGGTTCGGCAGGGTGATACCATTTCACCAAAACTCTTCAGTGCCACCCTCGAGAACATCATGCGACGACTAGAATGGGAAAACATGGGAGTGAAGATAGATGGTCGGCAACTACACCACCTCCGCTTTGCTGATGACATTGTTCTAATAACACCAAACATCAGCCAAGCGGCACAAATGCTTGCGGACTTTGACCGTGAGTGTGGAAAGGTCGGACTACAGCTGAATCTTACGAAGACAATGTTTATGAGAAACAGCCTTGTTCCTGACGCTCCATTCGCTCTCAACGGAACCACCATCTCCGAATGCAACAGTTATATATACTTAGGTCGAGAAATCAACATGATGAATGACCTGGCACCTGAGTTACGCAGGAGGAAGAGAGCGGCTTGGAATGCCTTCAAGAGCATTGAAGAAATAACTAAAAGGACAAAGAACCTCCAACTACGAGCACATCTCTTTGATTCCACTATTCTTCCTGCATTAACATATGCCTCAGAGACCTGGACCCTACGAAAACAGGATGAGAACACTATTCGGGTCTCTCAAAGAGGAATCGAAAGAACTATGCTTGGAATATCACGATTCACTCAAATGAGAGATAGAATCCGGAGTTCTGATCTTCGTCAACGCTCAAGAATCAGAGACGCTGTCTCATTTGCCAAGACATCAAAAATCAGATGGGCTGGACATGTAATGAGGTTTACAGACAACCGCTGGACTAGAGCCATTACTGATTGGATTCCACGAGACATCAAAAGATCACGTGGACGCCCACCTATAAGATGGTCAGACTTCTTCGTCAAGACCCTAAATGATCGGTTTGAGGCTCTACATGTTCCTAAAACGAACAGATACCATTGGGCTACGCTAGCACGCAACCGGGATGAATGGAGACGTTACTGGCACCCGCTCGAATAAATCGATGAATAACGGGGATTAAGTGATTAAGTGATTAAGTGAACATGAATTTTATGATGTCTCCTAAGACGGAAAAGAAGCAAAAAGGCCTTCCCACATTCCTTACAAACAAAAGGTTTCTCTCCAGTATGAATTCTCACATGAACAGAAAGGATATAGGAAGAAACAAAGGCCTTCCCACACTCTTTACAAACAAAAGGTTTCTCTCCAGTGTGATTTCTCATATGACGAGTCAAGTGTGAGGAATAAACAAAGGTCTTCCCACATTCCTTACATACATAAGGCCTCTATCCAGTGTGATTTCTCATATGAACAGTAAGCTGTGAGGAATAAACAAAGGCCTTTCCGCATTCCTTACATACATAAGGCTTCTCTCCACTGTGACTTTTCATATGATCAGTAAGGTCTGAGGACATAGTGAAGGCCTTCCCACATTCCTTACAAACATAAGGTCTCTCTCCAGTGTGATTTCTCATATGACGAGTAAAGCTTGAGGATTCAACAAAGGCCTTTCCACATACCTTACATCCAGAAGGCTTCTCTCCATTGTGAATCCTCATATGCCGAGTAAGTTCTGAGGAATAAATATAGGCCTTCCCGCAAACCTTACATATATGAGGCTTCTCCTTGGTATGAGATTTCATATGCCCTGTAAGGGTGGAAGATCGAGTGAAGGCCTTTGCACGTGCCTTATATTTATGAGGTTTCTCTCCAGTATGATTTTTTCTGTGTCTAGAAAGGTGTGAGGAACAAGCAAAGAACTTCCCACATTGCTCACACACATACGCTTTCTCTCCAGTATGAATTCTTCTATGTTTTAAGAGGTCTGAGGGTCGAATGAAGGCCTTCGCACAGTCCTTACATGTATGTGGCTTCCCTCCAGTGTGGATATTCATGTCATCACAAAGGGGTGACGCTGAATTCAAATTCTGCCCTTGCTGCTGACACTCCTTGGGATTCTGTCCACTGTGGGGTTCTAAAGGAACATCATGGTTCTGGGAATATGGGGAAGCGCCCCCACATTCCTTACTCTTGGACAGGGTCAATCCACGGTGACTTTGCTTGTGGACCATTCGGTGTGAAGGACTCACTATAAACAGTGCTCCTCTCCCACATTCTAGGGACTGCCCCAATGTGGGGTTTGTGTCCGTAGACCTAGAACAACAGACTGTGTGAACCTTTTCCCAGGGGAGGGATTCTTCAGAGTGATGTTGCTCTCTCCATTCTGATCACCCTCAGAGGCCATCCTGCCTGCCTTGGCATTCCCGTGTGGCTGAGGGCACAAATGCACACTCGAGACTTTTTCACAGTGTGAAGTGTCAGAGACATTCCACTCGGGCTGGCTGCTTTCCTGTAGAACAGCAGAGGATTTCAACTATCGTTCTATGCCTTAAGAGTCTCCATGTTAAATTAAATTGATACCTATAGATTGGTTTCTAACATTTGCACCACACCAATGCAATTCCCGATTGGTGGATGGCATTGCCATGGACTAACCTAATGTTTCTGTAAGACACACATGGAAAATTGATGAATGTGGGGCCATTAATTTTTTAAATCAAATGAAAAAGCACGGCATTTACATGAAACATATTACAATTTTCTTTAGGTTTTGAGCAGAGATGTCAGCACCCAGTGAAGATAAGGGTCCTGGACCTCAAGCATCATACCATGAATTTCCTCCCCGGCATTCCTGAGCACTGCACTGTAAAAGTAACATGCTGGTCCACTGACATTTTCCCTTAGTACTATAATATTGATTCCAAACTTGCAAATCTTACCGGCTCACTCATACTCGCTGACTGAGATCCCAAATCCTGAAGCCGTGCTTTGAGTTCTGAAACCAAACACAATATACAATGTAAGAATTCTTCGAATGAAACATCCTTAACCAGGCAGTACAGCTTGAGGACATCTCTATGGTCCTCACAGTCCAAAGTATCCCACAGAACAGGGAAGGTTCCGGGGAGGATTGCTGTGAAAAGTTTGGCAATTCCACAAGATGTACATTTTTCTATTTTGTTTGTTGAACATACACAGTGATGCTCAGGGAACTATATGGGATGCTGGTTATTGAACCAGGTGGACAGTGTGCAGGACAGTGTGCATTTCCTGCATTACTATCACTCAGAGCCAAAATAGCTTTATTATGGTCCCACTTCTTAACTAAACAAAAAAGGCAAAAATTGTTTTGAAGATACAGCAACATTATAGGCTGTACAGA
Source organism: Sorex fumeus (assembly GCF_029834395.1). Classification (NCBI taxonomy): domain Eukaryota; kingdom Metazoa; phylum Chordata; class Mammalia; order Eulipotyphla; family Soricidae; genus Sorex; species Sorex fumeus. Next base: position 1,636,248 of record NW_026606165.1, read on the forward strand.
CAGGCTGGTAAGGAAAAGACAGGGGCACCAAGTAGTGAGAATTTCATGGACTGCCAGAAGAGGAAAAATAATGTCAAAGCCAAGAAAGTAAAGCACGAGATTATTCCGTGACAATTCGTGGGAGCAAAGGGCAGCGTGAATGCAGCACAGATGCCTGGATCCAGCAACCCAAGGATATCAGGGGCCGCAGCGCATTTCACATGTGCTCAGGGCACCCACACACTGCCCTGGGCCTGAGCAACGGAGGGTTCTCAGACACTCACCTGCATGCATGCCTCTCTTCCCCAGTCTCAGTGTTCCTGCTTCCAGCCCGGAGATCACCGCAGGCTTGACCCCAGAATGCCCTGAACCTGTCAGAGATGGAGCATGGATTAGTGACAAGGAAAACATGACAAGTAAACCCCATGTGTCCTTATAAAAATGGAGTCAATTACTGGAAAGGCATGAACAGAATCTGCACTTCTAAAATGCTCCAGATTTGGAGTTATCCAAGAACTAAGATTCAGGACAATTTAAGAGTGAAATATGGGGCCCCAGAAAATACCACAAATAGTATAGCCCGGGTCTTAAAGGGCCAACAGGGGTTTGATCACAGCACAGTACATAGTATATTTTTCTCTACTTTGGGATCCTCAGCTAGGAATGTTCAAGGCTTCTCCCTGACTGTGTACTCAGAAATCACCTTTGGTGTTGCTTGAGGACTACATGGGATGGTAAGAATTGAATGCGTGTCCAGAACTTGCAAAACAAGCACCATGCCCGCTGTACTGCCACTCTAGGCTTGGCATCACATGCAATGTACTGAGCCTGCATGAACTGATGCCTCAGTGCAGTAAGCCCCAAAGCTTAAAAAATCCAAAGATGGCCAAAGACGACGAAAGGCCCAAAAAGGTTTTAAAAATAAACATAAAAGGATGCAGACAGACAGCACAGCAGGTCAGGCACGGGCCTTCCTCAAGGTCAATTAAAGTTCGATCCTGACATTCAGTAGGGTCTCTCAAGCCATCAGATGTGAACCCTGACTCCATAATCCAGAGGCAAATCCTGACTCCGGATGAACCAAAAACCACTGGAAGTGACCACAAGCACTGAAATAGAGCAACATTTGATGGGGTGAGGCACTAAGAAATAAATGAGCTATGTTGGGAGCGATATTACAGCAGGCAGGACACAGACATTGCACACACGTACAGAATTGATCCCCAGCAGCACACAATGTCCCGGACCACAACCAGGATGAATAACTGAATACTCAGCCAGAAATAATCCCTAAGTATTTGTAAGTACAACCCCAAACCAAATCAAAACAAAATAAAAGGGAATGCCCTGCCACAGAGGCAGGTTGGGCAGGGGGATGGGGGGTGGGAGGGACAATGGGATTAGTGGTGGTAGAATGAGCACTGGTGGAGGGATGGGTATTCGATCACTGTATAACTGAAAGGTAAACACAATTTTTTTTTAAGTCTACAACTGTTCCTCATGGTGTTTCACTAATAGTAAGGCCCTCCTGTTGATCATCTTTTGCTCGAGTGGGCCCAGTAATGTCTCCATTGGAGACTTTGTTGTTACTGTGTCTGGCATATCGAATACTCTCGGTAGCTTGCCGGGCTAATAAAAATTGTAAAAAATAAAAAAAATAAAAATAAAATAATACAAGTGATAGCACAGCGGTAGGGCGTTTGCCTTGCACGCAGTCAACATGGCCGAGGCGAGTTCGATTCCTCTGCCCCTCTCGGAGAGCCCGGCAAGCTACCGAGAGTATCTAGCCTGGCAAGTCACCCGTGTTGTATTCGATATGCCAAACACAGTAACAACAAAATCTCCAATGGAGATGTTACTGGGCCCGCTCGAGCAGATAGAGCAAATAAAAATAAATTAACTGAAATTGTGGGCCTGGTGCAATAGTACCAGGATTAAGACAGCAACCTTTTAAGCTGCCAAGCGTGTTCAATCCTCAGAACCCCATGGCCCCTGAGGACCTCCGGGAGTGATTCCTCAGCACAGAGACAAGACGATTCAGGTTGTGCCCCAAATACAAGCAAAACCAAAACAAATACTAGAAATTATGTGTAGTACACGAAAAAATCAGAGAACAGAACTCAGCATTGGCAGGAATCAGGAACTTTTTAGAGAGACCTGAGCGATTGTACAACACGTGGGGAGCTTGAAATACACGGAGCTAACCTGGGTCGGTCCCGAACACTCCAGATTCATGCAAACCCACAGAGAGTGATTCCTATGGACACAGCTTAGAGTAAGCCCCGAGCATCGCCAGGTGAGCAGCAACAAGAAAACCAGGGAAGGAAGTTGGGAAACAGGTACTGCATGGCTGTCCTCTCCAGGACAGTCACAGCTACTGTTGGACACACAGTCAGGGCCAGGCACAGGGAGCCCACAAGGTTCTGTTCAGATAAGGTCGGCCCCACACTGCTGTCACCAATGGCCCACAGGTGCTGGTAGGTCTCCAGTATCACGTCCCTGTAGAGCTTTCTTTGAGATGCATCCAAGCACGTCCACTCCTCAGGGGTGAAGATCAAAGCCACGTCGGGGAAGGATACTGTGTCCTGAGCCGGCATAAAAAGGGGGCAGGAGTCAGGGTCTGTCCTAACCATGTTCTCTGGGCTGTGAGGCCAGGACCCCAGGGCCCTAGAGGGGCTCAGGGTCTGTCCCCTTGGGAGGACCAATATCCACCTGAACTCCTGGCAGACGGGTCCCAACTTCTCTGTAAGACAGCTGCATCTATGAAAATGTGAGGATGCTCTACTAGAAGGTTCTTGAAGGTGGTGGTCTAACTCCTGACCGCAGGGAATTCCACCACTGCTCCTATGAGCACTGCAGAGAGTAAAAACTGAGCACACAATCAGTGGGACCCAAATGAGTGACCCTGCTTTCAGCTCAAAACAATAAACATACACCCCTTGTATCCCACAGTCACTTTAGCTGCAAGGGCACAAACAGGTCCAGCACAACTGGGGACCATGATGCACATCAGGCACAGAGCCAAGAGGAAGCCCTGAGCATCTCCCCTGTGGCACAAAAATAAAAAAATACGAAAAGAAACAAAGCAGTATGACAGGACAGTGGGTAGGGCTGGTGATCCCTGCCATCCCATTCCATCCTCTAAGCACTGCCTAGTGCAATGCCAGAGTGCAGAGCCAAGAGTATAATCCCCGGAATCACTGCATGTGGCTCCGAAAACAAAACAAAATACCCAGACACCAGCCTTTGATGCACAGCACGCCATATGGTCCCTGAGACATGTCAGGAGTCATCCTTGAGCACCAGTAATCTTTGAGCTGTTGTGGTCCAAAAGTCAAATACAACAAACTGACACAAACATGGCCTCATACTGCAGAGAGCCACGTGCTCCCACAAGGCGGCAGGATCCTTCCTGAAGCAAGTCAGAGACAGACAGCCTGGAAAGCCTGACGCTCCTTTCACTGCTTCACCTCATTTTGTCACTCGTACCTGGGGTCGGTGTGTTCGATGGCACCTCACCATCTTCTCCTGCTCTGGTTTTCCCGAGGATCAGAGGCCTGGAAGGAAAGTCAGAATTGTGAGCACTGTACAGGAGCAAAACCCCCAAGTTCTAATGAGCCACATACTCGGGCACTGGCTCACTGACTGGGGGACACTGCCAGATGTTTCTTTCTCCCAGGGAGAAGTAAAATGGGTTGGCATCTTTGCTGTCTTTCGCGACGAAGTTCTGGGCTTGGCTACAAGAGAGAAAAGTCGGCCCTGCCTTGGTCTGGGGACTCCTCCTGGATCCCACAGAAGGTTCTCACAGGCCCAGCTAGGAAGGACTCTGAAGCCAGGATATCCAGTGCATCAGCGCCCCCTTCTGGCCCCATGAGAGAGTCACATTTTGGGCTATGAATGCCTGGGGAAGCCCCTCTCTTCTTAGGAAAAAAAAAGGGGGGGGGGCTGGAGTGGTCAAACAGTGGGAAGGGTGGTTTGCTTTGCAAGTAGTCGACTTGGGTTCGATTCCAAGTATCACATATGGTCCCCTGAGCACTGCAGGAGTAATTCTTCAGACAGAACCAGGAGTAAACAATTGCATCGCCGGGTGTGACCCAAAAAGCAAATAAATAAAATTTTTAAAAATTTTATACAGGGGCTGGAACAATAGCACAGCTGGTAGAGTGTTTGCCTTGCATGTGGCCAACCCGGGTTCTATTCGCAGCATCCCATATGGTCCCCCAAGCACTGACAGGAGTGCTTCCTGTGTACAGAGCCAGTAGTGATGCAGGATAAATAATAACATTGCCAAGAAACTAAAGTGCAGGATCATAATTGAGGGAGAGTCCATACAAGTGAAGAGCAGTGTGAGCACAGCACAGAGGCCTGGATCCAGGAGTTCGAGGCTCCCGGGGTCAGCAGTGTTTTTCACTTGCACTCAGGGCACCCCCACACTGCCCAGAGCTCTGCCAGGGAAGGTCCTCAGATACTCATCTGCACACATGCCTCTCCTCCCTGGTCTCAGAGCTCCTCCTTCCAGCCAGGAGATCATTGAAGCCTTCACCAAGGGAATGTCCTACCCCCATAGAGTTCGAATCATAAATTAGTGACAAAGCTTCCATTGCCATAATTCCTAACACCCAACAAAGGGGGGTCCCATCTAGGGTCTTAGATGGACCTGGGGAGAGCGGCAAAGCTACCCAACATCAAAAAGGGACAGACTAGAAAGCATGAAAGCACAGTCTTCATCAAAGTCTTGTAACTTAAAGAAAAGGACTTCCAAGGGGTAGGAAAAGCTGAACCAGCCTGAAAACTTACAGTAGTACCCTTGCTTGCCCTCAGGGCTGAGGTTGTAACTAATCCAAATAACTGCAAGTGTTCATAAATAAACTTAAAGTAAAGTAGAGTAAAGGCCCTCCCGTTGATCATCTATTTGCTCGAGTGGGCCCAGTAACGTCTGCATTGGAGACTTTGTTGTTACTGTGTTTGGCATATCGAATATGTCACGGGGAGCTTGCCAGGCTCTGCCGTGTGGGCGAGATATTCTCGGCAGCTTGCTGGGCTATCCAAGAAGGGCGGAGGAATCGAACTTGGGTCGGCCATGTTGGCTGTGTGCAAGGCAAATGCCCTACCGCTGTGATATCGCTCCATTGATTTTGAGGGAAAAACGGTCGTTTTTACTGGGGAGAACTTACATAGAAAGATGCGACTGGGTTCGATCCCGGCCCCCCAGAGCGTCCCGGTACCAGCCTGGAGTGAGCCCAGAGAGGGGACTGTGATGGAGTGGGTAGGGGGATGGGGAGGGCACATGTATGTGCTTGGGGCTCAAAAGCATTTGGCAGAGCCTTTGCTTTTCACACTTGTTCCTTGTGCATTCAGTGGGTTCTGGGAGTACAAGGAGGTGGGGAGCTTCTCTTTGCTTTTTCTTTCTTTTTTTTTATTTTGCTTTTTGGGTCACACCCAGCGATGCATGTAAAAAAAATAAACTTATTTGTTGAATATGTACAACTACAAGGAAAAAATAAAACCCACAGAGATGTCAGACATAATGTCTTCTTGAATTAATCCCCCCAAGAGAATTACCTCCATTGCAACATTTTATGTCTGCAAATGACACTCACAGCTAAATGCAGTCCTGTATCTCACCCCCCTCAGTTGTTTTGTAAGTATGCTTTCAGCTCTGCGTGAAATGGGCCATTTTGATCATCAATCTGTGGTTCCCATCTCTTTGTTCCTCCACTATCAGGGAACAAGTGAAAAAAAGGTGTGAAAGCGCCCCCCAAGCTGGTGCAACTACCCCCCTTCTAGTGCAGAGACAGGGAAATGTGGGGTGCTCACAGGAGGCCTTGTCTCCTGCCACAAAATTGGCCGTCACAGTCAGCTTTCCAAGAAGTGACCCTACTTTGTCCTTTATCCACGAGAACAATGACTGCTGAGCCCTGTGGCCAGGATACCAGCAACTGGAAGCCCTGAGTTCACTCTCACTGAGTGCAGAGTCAGGAGTAAACCCAAGCATCCAAGCAAGGACAAGGATGGAAAGCCCCCCTAAATTTATATTAAGCTAAAAACAAAGGGGAACACAGAAGAGGGTAGCTGGTACTACAGCAGGTGGGCAATGTTCTTGCCAATGGTCAATCCAGGTTTAATCCCCGACAACCCCATACTGTCCACCACCAGCCAGGCATGATCCCTGAGTGCAGAGACCAGGAACAAACCCTGAGTCCTGCTGGTTTGGCTGGTTTGGCACCCCCCAAAAAATTAAAAATCTAAAAGTCTCCAAAGAAGGCAGGGCGACAATGCACAGGATTCGGAAACATGCTTTGCATGCAGGAACTTCTGATTTGATGTTGGGCGCCACCTGATCGACTAAGAGCACTTGAAATGACCCCAAGCACTGATGGGATGCTGGGATGAGGGGGTGAGACTCTAAGAAATAAATGATGTTAGGGGATGTAATGACAGCATAGCGGACAGGGCTTGCAGGCAAACCACCAGAGTTCGAATCTCAGCATCCCATATGGGCCCTGAGAACTGCCACGAGTAAATACTGAGGGAAGAGCCAGGAGTAACCCCTGAACACCACTGAGTGTGACCCAACAGCCAAAAATAAATGAAAGGAATTTAAAGGTTAGAAATGAAAAAAAAAATAAAAATTCCAAGTGTGTCCTCGAAACAATACCAAGAGCAAAAGCAAGACAAGTAAAGTGTGGAAAGAGAAGTAAATTTATTTGGTTTGTTTTGAGTCAGACACAGCAATGTATAGTGTTTATTCATGGCTCTGGGCTGAGCAAATACTCCTGGTCATGCCTGGGGACCATATTGGATGTCGAGGATCAAACCAGCAGAGATTCCTGAGTACAGAACATGGAGACACAATGTGCATAGCCAGCTGGACCCCAAAATGAAACAAACAAAGCAAAAAAATTAGGTTGGACTAATAATAAACTCACAGTTGTGAGAATCTCACAACTGGGGAGATACTCCAGCAAGTCGGGATTCACCTGTACCCTGCACACACTTGGCCATCCCACCCCATACTATGCTGCAGGGATGACCACAACTCCCTCAGGCATAAGACAGGAAGGTGGGAACAATCAAGATTTGCCTGATTTTTGATTTACAATGATTCTCGGCAATATTATGATTGATCTCTGCCTTAAACTCCTTCAAAACAGGGCCTCTTGGCCAAGGCAGAATAAGAGCAAAGACTGAGACAATGGTGAAACTTGGCAGTCCAGAGTGAGGGGTGGTTATGTATGTATGCACTTAATTTACTAAAGAGAAAAATCCCCAACTGCTAATAAAATTTTAGGATTAAAATTGATGAGAATTTGTACAGTGCTTTGGGAAGTATTGTCATTTTGACAATATTAATTCTCCCGATCCATGAACAGGAGATACTTTTCCATTTCCTAGCATCCTCTTTTATTTCCAGAATCAGCGTTTTATATTTTTCTTCATACAGGTCCTTTACTTCCTTAGTTAAACTAATTCCTAGGTAGTTGATTGTCTGGCGTACAATTGTGAACAGGATTGTTCTCTTCATGTCATTTTCTTCTCTCTCACTATTTGAGTATAGGAAAGCCATGAACTTTTGGGTATTGATTTTATAGCCTGCAACTTTACTATACAAGTATATCATTTATAGGAATTTCTTGGTAGAGGTTTTAGGGTTCTCTAAGTATAGTATCATATCATCTCCGAATAATGAGAGCTTGATTTCTTCCGTTCCTTTTTGGATGCTCTTAATATCTTTTTCTTTCCTAATCGCGACTGCAAGTACTTACAGTACTATTTTGAACAGTAGTGGAGACAGTGGGCATCCTTATCTAGTCCCTGATCTTAGAGGGAAGGCTCTAAGTTTTTCCCCATTGAGGATGATGCTTGCTGTAGGCTTGTGGTAGATGGCTTTAACTATATTGAGGAAAGTCCCCTGTATTCAGAATTTGCGAGGGTTTTCATCATAAACAGGTGCTGGATCTTGTCAAATGTTTTCTCTGTATCTATTGATAACATCATATAATTTTTATCTTTTCTTTTGTTGATGGGCTGGAGTGATAGCACAGCGGGTAGGGCGTCTGCCTTGTATGCAGCCAACATGGCCGACCCGAGTTCGATTCCTCCGCCCCTCTCGGAGAGCCCGGCAAGCTACCAAGAGTATTTGATATGCCAGACACAGTAACAACAAAGTCTCCAATGGAGACGTTACTGGGCCCGCTCGAGAAAATTGATGATCAACGGGAGGGCCTTCTTTTGTTGATATGATGGATTATGTTGATTGATTTCCGAATGTTAAACCATCCTTGCATCCCCTCGAATCCCACTTGGTCATGGTGGTCATGATGAAAAAATGGTGGTCATGATGAAAAAATGGTGGTCATGGTGAAAAAATGAAGTCATGAAATTTACATACAAGTGGTAGTACATGGAAAATATCATGCTAAGTGAAATGAGTCAGAGAGGGACAGACATAGAAAGATTGCATTCATCTGGGTAACATAAAGTGACAAAATAAGAGACTAACACGCAAGGTGTGATAAATACCAGATAGTTCAAATCATGGCTTCGAGGCCAGCCGCACACTCTAGGGGTAAAGGCAGCTCAGATAGAGAAGGGAGCACCAAATAAAGGCTGCTGGGAAGATCTGCCTAGAATGGGAGATGCATGCTGAAAGTAGAATACAGACCGAACATGATTGCCACCCAATACCTCTTCTGCAAACCACAGCACCCAAAAGAAGAAAGAGAACAAAAGGGAATGTCCTGCCACAGAGACGGGTGGGGGATTGGGGGGTGGGAGGGATTAGTGGTGGTGGATAATGGGCACTGGTGGAGGGATGGGTACTCAATCATTGTATAACTGAAACCCAAGCACAAAAATTTGTAAGTCTACAACTGTACCTCATCGTGTTTCACTAATATTTTTTTTAAAAAATCACAAGCAGAAGCTTATGAAGATTACTAAGAGAAGAAAGATGTTTGAAAGGATGGAAGGGGCCCCTTGATTCAAATGACTGACAAATGTTGGGAATATGGGTCAGTTCCCCGCATTCCAGCAGCTCCCAGGCTCCCCACATCCAAGCAGGACCTTCCAATTACCTGTGATTACTCACAAGGTTGGTCAAGTTCCTGGATCCCATCTGTCAGTTCAGTAATATCAGAGAAAAAAAATAAGCATTGTATTTGGAATGAGCAAAGTTCCATCAATTTCATAGTCACCAAAATGATAAAAAGGATTCAGATCTGTTTAAAGGCCAAAAAAGACTCCAAAGTGACTGGAATGGTTTGCTCCCTATTATCCTCCATTCTTAGGGTCGGAATATACTCTAGGTTTTTATGTATACATACATGTACATAGATATCACGATCACGATCACGGCCATCCTGTTCTTCGTCGATTGCCTTGAGCAGGCCCCAGTAATGTCTCCTTCATCCTAGCCCTGAGATTTTTTTTAAAAAGTACCATAGTAAAGGCTCTTTCAGGGTTAGGAGAATGAGATCCATCACTGTTACTGGTATTTCTCATATTGGGTACACCATGAGGAGTTTGCCAGACTCTGCCGTGTGAGCAGGTTACATTCGGTAGCCTGCCATTTCGTCCAGGGGGCCAGTTGGTGGGTGTGACCCCTGCCTACTGGAATATGGAGGATCTGGACGGAGGATGCTCAGACTCGATTTGAGCAGGCTTGGAGATCTCAGCCCTGGGACCCACATGCCTTTGTTCCTCTGCCAGTATCATGCGTGTGGAGAGTGGTCTCAGCGTGGTGGTGGCTGCATACGGAGGTCTTTGGCTGCCAGAGTCCTGGTCGGGGCGGGGAGGGAAACTCAACCCGCTCCCCTCCAAGGGGCCCCAGCAGGGACAGCCAGGCACGTGGGCAGGACACTCTGCCATACATAGATATAAATCTGATATATGTAATTTATATGTTATATATTATGTATAATACAAATACTCCATATTATACATACATATATATTTATACATATATGTAAAAAAACTGTCCTCCCATTGTTCATCTATTTTGCTTGAGCGGGCCCAATAACGTCTCCATTTTGAGACTCTTATTACTGTGTTTAGCATATCGAATACGTCATGGGTGGCTAGCCAGGCTTTGCTGTGCAGGTGAGATACACTCAGTAGCTTGCCGGGCTCTCCGAGAGGGTTGGAGGAATCGAACTCGGGTACGCTATGTTGGCTGCTTGCAAGGCAAACACACTACCCACTGTGGTATTGTGCCATATATATATTATATATATATGTATGTATGTTTGTTGGTGGTACATACCTGGCAATGCGCAGAGCTTACTCCTTGATTTTCACTTTGATGGTGCTCAAAGAAGTGATCGTTGATATCAAGAGAGGGGTGCGGCAGGGTGATACCATTTCACCGAAACTCTTCAGTGCCACCCTCGAGAACATCATGCGACGACTGGAATGGGAAGGAATGGGAGTGAAGATAGATGATCGGCAACTACACCACCTCCGCTTTGCTGATGACATTGTTTTAATAACACCAAACATCAGCCAAGCGGCACAAATGCTGGCTGACTTTGACCGTGAGTGTGGAAAGGTAGGACTACAGCTGAATCTTACGAAGACAATGTTTATGAGAAACAGCCTTGTTCCTGACGCCCCATTCGCTCTCAATGGAACAACCATCTCTGAATGCAACAGCTATGTGTACCTAGGTCGAGAGGTCAACATGACAAATGACCTGGCACCCGAGCTGCGCAGGAGGAAGAGAGTGGCTTGGAACGCCTTCAAGTGTGTCTAAGAAATAGCTAAGAGGACGAAGAACCTCCGGCTCTGGGCACATGTCTTTGATTCCACTGTTCTTCCTGCATTAACATATGCCTCAGAGACCTGGGCCCTACCCAAACAAGATGAGAATGCCATTCAGGTCTCCCAAAGAAGAATAGAAAGAGCCATGCTTGGAATATCACGTTTCACTCAAATGAGAGAACGAATCCGGAGTTCTGACATCCGTTGACGATCAAGGATCAGGGACGCTGTCTCATTTGCCAAGGTGTCGAAAATCAGATGGGCTGGTCACGTAATGAGATTTAAAGACGACCGTTGGACTAGAGCTGTTACTGATTGGATTCCACGGGATGTCAAGAGACCGCGTGGCCGCCCACCTACCAGATGGTCAGACTTCTTCGTCAAGATCAGGAACGATCGGTTTGAGGCTCTTCATATTCCCGGAGCGAACAGATGCCATTGGGCTACACTAGCACGCGACAGGGACAAATGGAGACATTACTGGCGCCCGCTCGAGCAAATCGACGACTAACGGGAAGTTAAGTGATTAAGTGATTAAGGTGCTCAGGGGACCATTTGGAATTATGAGGATTGAACCCAGATTGACCACATTCAAGGCAAGTGCCCACCCCACTGTACCATTCCTCTTGTCCATACTCTGGATTTGAAAATGTGTTTCTGAAACTGCCTCCTGTCTTTTTTCTTGTAGGCAAGAGTCCACTGGTCAGGCATTTTCAAGAGGTAGCATGTTGGCTGGACAGTGCTCTCTTATTGTCTTACCAGGCTTTTCCCCTTTCCAGTCTCTGTCCAGCTCTCTGGGCTGGTGCTAGGCCAGTTCTTATCTGCATCTCCAGGGCTGGCTTCAGAGTAACTGCTTTCACCCCATCTTGATTACTTCCTCATGAAATTCAATGTCAGGTGCCTTGTACCAGCTTGCCTGTTTGACCTTGAATCAATCCACATGTTTTTTTATTTTCCTGATGAACTGTTTATGAGAGCATTGTTTCAATGTTTGACTAACCGGTACAGGATCAGAGCTCATGTCCTTACCCCAGTCCCCCACTGTGTGAACCACCACTCCAGCAGCTGCCTCTCCACTACTTTATCCAGTCCAGCCCCCTTAATGCACCAATTTACATGGATGGGGACGGAGGGTCTCTCTGCATCTGGACCATGGCCCTTAAGGATCCTGTCTGGTGCAGAAGTGATGTCATAGAAGTGGTACTTTCAACATCCTTTCTATTCTAGTTATGGTTGCCTGGCTCAGGCTGCCATTGGTCTCGTGGGTAGAGGAGGAATTGGCAGCTCATTTGACAGGGGGACTGTGGAGGCTGATTTTGTAGCAGGACACTAGTGGCCTCCCAGTCTCCTGCACTGAGTGCAGAACTGGGCCAGTGTGGGGGGTGCTTTTGCCCTTGTTTCTCACTCGTTTTTGATATCCCTGAGGTTTCTGATGTATGGCAAAGGTTTTAGTGGGACCCAGAGGCTTTGGGCAGTGGAGTGGGGACTGTGCTGGGGTTCAAGGTTTGCAAGTGTGAGCAATTGATCATGGGAGGGTCCCCTTAGCCAGGATAGTCTCCAGCTCTGGGAAGGCTCAGAGGGGGTGGGTGCGGGGTTGAGGGATCTGCACAGGGCGGGGCTTAAGCCTCTCAAACCTGCCAGCACTGGGCCGAGCTTGGCTGTTTCCAGAGCCTTTGGCCCTGGCATCACTAGTATAGAACCTTCAGATTCACTTCAAAGGGCAGGGCCCCAGCCCCCTTGCAGCAGGAAACCCAGTTCTCCTCTGCCCTTTGATTGGCTGTTGTGGTGGGAAAAGGCCACCCAGTGGCTTATTCCCTGTAGGTGGGTGAGGTTTGCAAGTGAAACTTTTTTTCTTTGTTCTTTCTTTTCTTTTCTTTTATTCTTTTTTTTTTCTTTTTGGGTCACACCCGGCGGATGCACAGGGGTTACTCCTGGCTCTACACTTAGGAATTACTCCTGGCGATGCTCAGGGTACCAGATGGGATGCTGGGAATTAAATCTGGGTTGGCGGCATGCAAGGCAAATGTTGTGCCGGCTCTGCTATTGCTCCAGCCCCTTCATTATTTTTTTGGTTTGGCTTGTGTACCTTATCTGGAGATGCTCAGGGTTTACTTTTGGCTCTGCAGTTGGGAATTCCTGTTGATGGTACTCGGGGATCATATGGGATGCCAGCAATTGATCTGGGTTGGCAATGTGCAAGGCAAATTCCCTTACCCACTTTACTGTCTCTCGTACCAACTTTTATGTCTTTTTTCTAGGTCAAGAATTTCTGCTTCCTAAGGGCCAGTTGCAAAGCACTATGAGCACTGTTCTGTGTGACACTGTGTCCCAGCATATAAACATAAACAAAAAAACCCAAAATCCTCATTGATACTGAAATTGATTCAACTAAGTTAGATGATATCAATGGCCCCTGCATTCTCAGCTTTGTGGGGACGCAGCCTTGCCTTCATAATTGCATCCTGAGCTCCATACTGAGCTACGACCGAACCCAGACTCGGGTGTATTTTTATTTTCTTGAAAGTGGTGTTTCCTTTTTCTGTATAGAAATTATTTCCACTTATGTGATCTTCATTGAGTTGAGAAAAAAATGGACACACATTTAATGACAACACTTTTGTCAATTTTGAATGTCCTTCTTACAAAACTATTTGGCCATTCCAGGAAAAGCCATATATGTATCAATAATTGTATTTGCATGGTGGAAATGTTAGACATCAATCCTGCAGGGTTCGAAATTTTTTTTTGATATGGAGACTCTCAAGAAATCAAGAAAAATTCGGAATCCTCCTCTGGTCTTCTTCAGGGAAGCAACCAGCCTCAGTGGAATGTCTCTGATCCTGGGCACTGTGACAGTCGAGTGAACAGTGGTGCCTGCATCACTGTGGGGATTCTGAGACAGGCAGGAAGTCTTCAGATGGGAAAAGTCCCAGGGCTGTTAGCAGCACGGACACAATTTGAGTCAGCCACCACACAAGTGTGATCATCTGAATATCCACATAGGAGAGAAACTGTAGACATGTAAATAATGTGAGAAGCCTTAGATGGATCCTCATACCTGATTATACATAGGAGAATTCATACAGGAGAGAAACGCTATTCCTCCAAGGAATATGGGAAGACCTCAAGACTTAGTATGCATAGGAAAATTTATTTAGAGAAGACTTATTCATGTGAGGATAAGGAATGTATGAAGACCTTTTTTCGTTCACAGGGGTTTCTGTGCATAGGAAAATTCATGCAGGAGAGAAACCTTACTCATGTAAGGACTCTGGGAAGAACTTTACTTTGTACTCAGAACTTACTAAGCACAGGAAAACGCATACTGAAGAGAATCCTTATATATGTAAGAACTATTGGAAGGCATTCACTTACCTCACTCCTTATTACATATAAGAACATTCATACTGGAAAGTATCCTTATGTATGTAAGGCAAGCAGGAAGGCCTACATTATGTCCTCAAGCCTTAGTGATCACAGAAAAATTCATATGGCAGACATCTTAAGTATGGAAGGACTGTGGGAAGTCCTTCATTCAAAGTTCATGTCTTCCTAAACAGAAAATTTCATACCAGAGAGAAACCCCATACATTTTAAAAAGGCCTTTGCTCTACATTCAAGCCTTAGTATGCATAGGAAAATTCATAGTGGAGAGAAGTCAGGAATGTGCGAAGGCCTTCACTCAACCCTCAACTCTTATAATCCATAGGAAAATACATACTGGAGGGAAAACTCATGTTTGTCAATGTAGGAAGGCCTTTGTGTGCCTCTCTAGCCTTTGTAGTCATTGTAAAATGCACGTGGGATGAGTTGACCCCAAAGAACTATACCCAAGTTCAGAATAATGCCCCTAGGGAAGACATGTTTTATTTAGACCAGGAGGGTTGGGGGGGGCTCCAAAAGTGCAGACAAGAAGCTGAGAATCCAGCATGCAAGCTTTCCATGACATCAACTTATAAGGAAAAAAGTACTCGATGGTTATCACCAGGGCAGGGTTATAGTTATGCCAGTGTCCTGGCATTTGAAATTCACATGTATGTTAACTTGTAAATAACAGTCTTGGTGATGGAAGACAGGAGGAAAGTGACTAAATAAGTACCAAAAATAAATAGGAAAAACCTCTTGAAGCTACAAAAGCTTTTAAAAATTAATGAGACAATCTTACCAACCCTACAACCAGATATAAAAATGTTCACATGAATTTGTTGTCTTCACCTATTGATATTAATTTTGCAAATTTGCTACCGAGAGTATTCGATATGCCAGACACAGTAACAACAAAGTCTCCAATGGAGACGTTACTGGGCCCGCTCGAGCAAATCGACGATCAACGGGAGGGCCTTTACCTTGTTATCTCATAAATTTTATTTATTGTTTTGTACTTTTGGGTCACATCTGGCAATGCACAGAGGTTACTCCTGGCTATGCACTGAGGAATTATTCCTTGTGGTGTTTGGGCGACCATGTGGGATGCTGGGATTCCAACATTCGTAGGCCGCATGAAAATCAATTGCCCTACCCACTGAACTATCGTTCCAGCCCTGTTTCATCATTTTAAATATAGAATTGTATCAACGATTGGTGTTTTAATTTTCTTTAGTAAATTAAATAAATAACCATCCCTCACTCTGGACCGTCAAGGTTCACCGCTGGACCATTCTTTGCTCTGATCCTGGCATGACCCAAAACCCTGTTTTCTGGGGGGTTTTGGCAGAGACCAACCACAGTGCTGCAGGGAATCATCTTCAATCAAAAATCAGCCAAACCTTCATTCTTCAGGCCTTTCTGTGATCTATTGTAGGGCGCTGTGCTCAGGCCCTACATCTGGCATTAAGCTCAGAGCTACATACCTGGGGGAATTCTCATATGCTGTGGAGCACTGAGGTTGGAATACAGGTCTGCATATCTTACAAGCACATTTTCCACTGTTGCATCTTTGCATATCTCATATTCTGGGATTTTTCTTTTTTGAAGACTCAAATCAGTATTGACAATGTTATTTCCAATAACTGTCATCTTAAGAAAATGTTCCTGGAAATCTTTCATAGGGATGATGGAAGACAGTTTAAATTCATTTTATTGTGCATAGAAGAACTTGTGCAAATTTTTTAAAGGGTGAAAGGGGTCCCTGGAGTGAAATATTTTATAAATGGTGGGGCCATGGGAGGGACCTCAAGCTTTCTCCATCTCAGCAGGTAATTGCATTCAGCTGTGCTTACTGACAGTACTTGGTGGTCACATTCCTGGATAACACTATTTTCTCATTTCAGTACTATTAGAGATAAGGAAACCAGAAACATTTACTTTTGCTTTTTTGGGGGGGGGGTTACACCTGCGATGCACAGGGGTTACTCCTGGCTCTGCACTCAGGAATTACTACTGGTGTTGCTCAGGCGACCATATGGGATGCTGTGAATCAAACCCGGGTAGGATGCGTGCAAGGCATATGCACCACCCGCTGTGCTATAACTCCAGCCCCAGAAACATTTACTTTTGGAAGCAACAAAATCCCAATAATCTAGTGGCCACTCAAATGCTAAAAGCCACTTAGATAGCAAAGCTATAAAATGATCAGTAACATTTGCTAACTCTGAACTCTTTGTATAACTCCATTCTCGAATTGGTCGTTATGCTAGGTTTTATTTTTTTAGATAATATTTTTTTGGGGGGACAACACCTGGCACTCATTAGGGGTAACTCTTTCACTCATTTGGGATGCCAGGGATGGAGATCAAGTTAACCAAGCCCAGTGCAATGTACTGTGCCGCAGACTTGCTCGGTCGAAGACCACCAGGCTGAGGGGAGACCAGGCGAAGGTGCACAGGAAAGCAGGAGATTCGGCGCGTTGGACAGACAGACACCAACACAAGAGAGGTTGAGTGCTGCTGCGGTTTATTGCATCCAGAGTTCTTCTTTTTATACAGTTACAGAAACAACGTGGCAAAGCACACATTACATCAGACCATGGGTCATGTTCCCAAGACAACAGGGGGCACGTACACGTTCTGTTTTAAGATTAGGGCAAAAGATCCACTTGTTCTAATAAAATATGTGAGTGAAATATTATGTTCCTTATAATTCCTTTATTGTCTACTTTTACTGACATTAAGTTTTTATTTCCCTAAAAACACCTACCCATAAACTAAAGAAAATATCAGGACTTTATAAGAGCTAATATTAACTCTACTTTACTAGCAGGCATGTAAAAATTAGAATTTTGCAAAAACTAATATTAACTCTACTAGTAAGCATCTTTCTAAGGCCAAAAGTTAAATCAAGATATTTAACAAGCAGGCTCCTATTCCCACAGAATGGCAAGTGAAGACTGCATGTCAGAGGCGCCTAGAAACAGTGAAGGGGGGCTGCCGGAGGCATAACAAGCAGGCTCCTATTCCCACAGAATGGCAAGTGAAGACTGCATGTCAGAGGCGCCTAGAAAACAGTGAAAGGGGGCTGCCGAAGGCATAAACCCGTAGGTCACGAACCTCCCATTCCCAGGCACCCAGGCCCTTGCCTGAGCCCCCTTGCAGCATGTTGCTACGTGGGCGACGCCGTTACCAGCGTGGCAATTCCTCCCTTTTTATTTTTTAGATGCATGGCATACATGTCAACCCGAACCTTCTGCATGCTTCGGAATGCTACGTGGGCGACGCTGTTACCGGCATGGCAATTCCTCCCTTTTTATTTTTTAGACGCATGGCATACATGTCAACCCGAACCTTCTGAATAGAACGAAGCATGCTTCGGAAAAAACAGGGAAGAATAATAATAACTGCTCCTATTACTAAAGCCAATATGGCAAAAACAATAATATAATGAATCCAATCAAATGGATTGAGGGCCTTGATGCCTTTAGTCAGACCAGAGGCTAGATCACTTAATTCAGATGTCTTATCATAAGCCTGGCTCATAGCTGCAATATCCCTCTGTATGCTCTCTAGGTCATGAGTAATAGATTGATCCTGCCAGACTCCCAGCAGGTGATGTTTAACCTTGTTCCAATCAGAAGAAGTGTTATAAGGCAAAGGAATGACACAGATGGCCCTGAATTGTTCATGACAACGAGTGTGCATCACTCTTTTAAGATTTTCAAGATCCTGACCAAGAGCCAGGACCACTTCTTCCAAAACATTAACCTTTGCTTCTAATTTCTTGTCAATAATTACTTGTTCAGATAAGGCAAATGTAACATTCTTATTCAATTCATTAACAAAATGAGCAGTATGAATTTCCTCAACTAAGGTAGCTGTGGCAATAGCAAAGGTGGTGATGATAGATATTAAGGCCGTAATGCCAAGAATCAAAACAGCCACAAACCGTTTGGGTCGAATTAAAGCATGTAATTCCTGGATAGCAGAATTATCATACCAGGTCATGTTGGGCAAATGTATGGGCAGCATGACAAAAGATGGCCTCTGGACAATCAACATAATATCCTTATTAGGATCATGGTTGGGAGAAACACAATTAGTTAATTCACAATTTCGACAGGCCACATGATAAGAATTGGAACCAAAAGGAATAATATACATATCATCATGATTTGCCAACAATAAAGCATATGGATAGGATACACAACTTCTCACTGCCAGTACAGTATAAGAGGCCTGTCCAGGGCGTTTCTGAAGAATCATGTTATAGGCGGCTGTAAGGCGGAACAGATCACGATGGACTTTTTGCCAGGCAGGAGTCTTAGCCACCCAAATGGGCTCCACATAGCCGGGCGAGAACTAACGAGATAAAGGCTCGTTGGTTGAAGAGGAGAGTACAAAATCATGATACTTGTTAGGATTATTTTGTAAATGCTGCCTAATACATGATCCATTATTAGTGGAGGAGGAATAATCCCAAATAGTAACATTAGAAAGAGCAGTGGGAGTATACTGTACCGGCGGTTGAGTCAAAACCGCAATCCAACCATTTGGGAAAAGGAGAAAGGTTACTCTCCCAGAATTGATCAATATCCCGATATTTCTCTACACATTTTTCCAGAGGCATATTTGGATCTGAGACAAAGGCATCCTTACGAAATGGTGCACCCAATGTTGACATTTTTGTTTCCCACACCCAACGCTTTCCCTTATCGGGGGTTTCACCTTTCACTCTGCGAGGCAAATCAGTCAAGAAGGTACGATAGCTGACACTCATACAACCCTGGGCACCATAATTTCCCAAGGCAAAGCAAATGGGAAGAGAATCTGAGTGACCAGAAAAATCAGTCAATGTAGACACATGTTTTCTATCACAAGAGTCCTGAAGGCCTCCCTTGAGCTCAGAATAATTAGTAAGTACTTTAAGGGAGATATTGTCAAGCCATCCCACAGGGTGTAACAATGGGGGACTGGGCACATAGGCCCAATAAGCAGTTGATGATGAATCCGCAGGGAGAGAAGGCATAGCCTGTCCAACTAACAGTAAGGACATAGTTGCTAGGAAAACACATTCAGCTGTTGGTTTAGGCATCTTCTTCCTCGCTAGGGCTTTGGCATGTTGCATCAGTCTCCGGAATTGCGTCCAAGTCGGCAGGTTCTGTGGCTGGAGCGACAGTCTTTCCATCTGCTTGACCAGGGACACTGTTGTCAGCTTTTTCAACCTTTTTTCCTTGCGCCTGTGGTGCCGGCCTGACAAGGCGGTCCGGGATCCAGATGGGAGACTCGGCATCCTGAGGAAAAATACAAGCATAGCCTCGGCCTGAGGCCAGTAAAGGATCGGGCCCTTTCCATTGGCCCATAAGGAGGTCTTTCCAGAGCACATTTGCTTGTGCCATGGGGGGCATCTGCCAGTGCCTTTGAGCAGGAGTCTGCCCATCAGAGTCGGCATTTAGGTGATTGATCACAAAGAGGGCATGGCTCAAAAGATGATGTGGCGAGTGATACTGCTGTGCGTCTTGTAGATGCTGCAGTTGTATTTTTAACACTTGATGAGCTCGCTCAATAATAGCCTGCCCTTGAGGATTGTAAGGAATGCCAGTGGTATGTAAGATACCCCATCGCTGGAGAAAAGAGGCAAAGGACCTAGAGGTATAAGCAGGTCCATTATCTGTTTTGATATGTAATGGCCTTCCCATGATCATAAAGCATTGTAAGAGGTGTTGAATCACATCCTTCAAGGCCTCTTCTGTTCTTGCAGCGGCAAACATAAAATGAGAATAAGTATCAATAGTTACATGAACATACTTCATCCTTCCAAAAGAGGTGACATGGGTTACATCTATTTGCCAGAGGCTCAAAGGTCGTAGGCCTCGGGGGTTTACCCCCATTTTTGGCCCCCCTGAAGGAGGGGGACAATGAGCACATTCTTTGATAATATGCCGCGCCTGCTCTCTTGTGATTTTAAACATGTGTCTTAAAGCATTGGCGTTTTGATGATGTAGCGCGTGGCTCTCCTGAGCCTCTGTCACTGACAGTATGTGGCTCCTAGTTAATAAATCAGCCATGTGATTGCCCTGAGAAAGAGCCCCGGGCAGCTTAGTATGGCCTCTAATATGTCCCACATAGATCCGGTTAGTCCGGTTTTGCAAGATGGCCTGTAAATGTTTAAGTAAGGGGAGAATTGTTGAAGGTCCTGAGAGCAAAGCAGTCTCAATGTGTGGGAATGAATTAGCAACATATTTGGAATCAGTATAAAGATTCAAAGTTTGAGGAAAATGGGCTAAGGCAAGGTTCACTGCTTTAATCTCTGCTTGCTGAGCAGAGGTCTGCTCTCCGTGTTCTACAATGGGGTCTTGACCTTCAATATACACAGCAGAGGTGCCATTGGAGGAGCCATCTGTAAACACAACTATACCTCCTGCTAGCGGGACAGGAGAACATATTTTTGGAAAAATCAAATCAACTGACTTTATAAATTCTAGTAAAGGATCCTGGGGATAATGATATAGAATTTGTCCTGTATAACCCATTACAGCCAATACCCAATCATCTGATTCCTTATATAACATTTCGACTTGATCTTTATTAAAAGGAGTAACAATTATGTGGGGCTCCTGCCCAAACAATTCCCTAGATCTGACTCTACCTTTATAGATTATTTGAGACACCATAAAGGGCAAAGAGGCTACTGTCTTTTTCTGATGGTGAGACAAGTGCAGCCATTCCAGGATACCTTGCTGCCACAGGCAGGCAGTTGGAGAGTAAGGTGTGGCGAACACGAGCAAATACCATGGTTGATTATAATCTAACTGTTTAACCTTAGCCTTTTCCAATGCCTGTTCCACCAGCTGAATGCCTTTCAAAGCAGCAGGTGTTAATTCCCTATTTGATGTTGGGTGACTGTCCCCCTTTAAGATGTCATATAGGGGATCCAAGTCTCCTGTGGTAATATGTAAATAATTTCTAATCCAGTGAATATTACCCAACAATTTCTGAAAATCATTTAGGGTTTTTAATTTATCAGTTTTTATGGAGGCCTTTTGAGGGACAATAAAGTCATTTTGGAATCACTGTCCCAGATATCCTATGGGCTTGTCACATTGGACTTTATCTGGAGCAATGACTAGCCCTTGAGCCGTTAATTGTTCAATGGTATCATGCAGAAGTTGCCGAGCCATATGCTCCTACGGATGAGCTAGCAAAATATCATCCATATAATGAATGATATAGGCCTCTGGGTATTGCTGTCGAATTGGAGAAAGAGCCATATCAACATATTTTTGACATAGGGAAGGGCTATTTTTCATTCCTTGCGGCAGAACCTTCCATTGATAACGTCTGTAAGGCCGCTTATAATTGGTTGACGGGATACTAAAAGCAAATCTTTGACAATCCTGGGGTTGTAACTTAATAGTAAAAAAGCAATCCTGCAAATCAATAACAATAATTTTCCAATTTTGAGGAACGGCAACCGATGATGGCAACCCAGGTTGCAAAGCCCCCATATCTTCCATAGTCACATTAATGGCTCTTAAATCCTGCAACAGTCTCCATTTTCCTGATTTCTTCTTTATTACAAATACAGGGGTATTCCAAGGGCTATTAGATTCCTCTATATGTCCTTTATCTAATTGTTCCTGCACTAATATTTCTAAAGCCTGTACTTTTTCATCAGGTAGGGGACACTGACTCACCCACACAGGCTGATCATTCTTCCAAATAATAGGATCTGCAAAGATGTTAACTGCAGTGGCCCCTATAAAAAACTTTGTTCTTGTTCTGACTCATGTTCTTTAGCAGTCAGGACACAGCCTAGTGCCTTTAGCAGATCTCGTCCCCACAACGTAAAGGGTAAGGAGGCAATAACATAAGGCTGGATAGTCCCTTCTTTCCCATCTGCCCTCCAGGTTAAAATGGAGGAACTTACTGTGGCTCCCATGACAGCTCCAACTCCCATAAGGGTGGCTCCGGTAGTGTGCACGGGCCATGAAGGAGGCCAGTCCCTACCGGCTATGCAGATCTTATCAGCGCCAGTATCGAACACTCCTCTAATCGGCTTTCCATTAATGTAAATAACTTTGAATGGTGCGAAATCCATCTCTTTAACCCAGGCAGCGACGTCGGCTGGAACCTCAGTCGCAACAGCTACGTCTGTGGACCCGAACTGTCCCGAGCCTCTGCTTCCTGTAAGAACAGGTGTCGGCAAGGGAATATAGGGCAGTACTAACAGCTGCGCAATTCTCTGGCCTTTATGCAGCTGTACAGTTTCTTTCAAAGGTTTTACCATTACTTTTATGTCTGATTCAGTATCTGAATCAACCACCCCGGGCACAATTTCCAGATGTTTATTAATGTTGGAGCTCCTGCCAATGACAAGCCCCATGGTGCCGGGGGGCAGTTTGCCCTTGGTACCTGTTGGAATTACTGTAATGCCACCCCATTTAGATAATATAATATCAACAGGACAGGCCAAGTCCAGACCAGCACTCCCGGGTGTTCCTCTGGGTAGGGAGTGGATTGTAGGAGCATCTGTTTTTAACGGAGCCGCCTTTTCGGCCGCTTCGTTCCCCTCTTTTTGTGTTGGGCTAAGGGGACGCCCCTCATCTAGTTTTTTGACTGTTCCTTATTTTTATTCCCTGTCAGTAGCACTCCATCCTTGGTAAATTTAGACCTACATTCATTCTTCCAATGTCTGCCTTTCCTACATTTAGGACACAGAGCGGGCGGGCGAGAGCCCCGGTCCTTCTCTGTACATTCTCTCTGCACATACCCCTGTTTTCCACAGTTGTAGCACCACGGCCCCGCATCCACACGGCCATCAAGTCCTTTCTTTACATAGGTCCCAAAGGACTGTCCCTTCATGGCGGCGGCATAAGCAATGCCTTGAACAACAGCCGGGGAGGCATCAACACCGGCCTTAATACAATCCTGAATAGTCCCTGTCTTCCTAATGGGCCTTAATAAGTCTTTGCACAGAGTGTTGGCATTTTCCCAGGCGAGTTGCTTAATAAGCATCTCTGTCCCTTCCGAAGGAGGGAGCATTCTGTGCACGGCCTCTTCTAAACGGGAGATAAAGTATTGATAGATCTCCTCATTGCCCTGGATAATGCCTGATAGTGTGGTGCCTTTTACCCCGGGAGGGGGAAATTTTGCCCATGCCGCTACGGCATTCCTGGTGACGATCTCTAAAAATTCCCCGGGTATCTGTATCTGAGCCCTAGTGGTTGCGTGGTCCCCTGTTCCCATTAACATATCCATAGTTGGCTTAGCACCCCGTTTATTTGCCATATAATTTATTGTATCTTTACATTTGTCTTCATATTCAGTTCGCCAGAGCACATAGTCTCCGGGGGATAAAGTTGCTTTCGCGACCTGATGCCAATCATATGGTGTCATCCGAGAGGCTGCCAGCATGTCTACAACTTGTAAAGTATAAGGAGCAGAAGCTCCTGAGGACTGGACCTCCGCCCGTAACTCCTGCAAAGTTTTTAAAGGAATAGGTTCCCAACGCAGGTCACCTTCGAGTACCTCCGTGACAGGAAAGGCAAACGAAGTGTCCCCGAGGTGCCGAGCCTCAGCCATGGCGCCACAGAAGCCCACAAGTGGTGGATACAATCTGCGGGCTGGAGCTGGCCTTTTTACTCTTCTAGCCCTGACAACGGGGAATGCCTTAAGGGCAGGGGGGTGATGGTTGCGAAATTCATCTTCCCAATCTCGTTTTGCCATTTCGCTAGCTATTTCCCAATCATCCCACTCGTCCTCCTCATCCTCCTCCTCTAATAGGGGAGCAGAGGGCCCCACTGGACCCTCATCTGGTGCTACTTCTGCATAAATAAGGGAAGAGGCGGTTTCCTCCTCTAGACCTTCTAAATCAGACGTTTGTGTTAGTAACTCCTTAGTTTGTAACCATAATGGATAAGAACAAGGAGGCAGTTTCTCTTCTCCCTCCTCCTTGCCATACATATGCAGAGCTTTACCCACTTTCCGCCATTCAGACAGCGTTAGACTACCATCTCCTGGGAACCAAGGACAAAGATGCTTGACCACACGCAAAAATTCTGACAGAGCTGAATCAGTAACTTTTAAAACTTTTTCTAATAACATGCGCCACACGGCAGCTGCAAAGAGCTTGTCGTCTTTTGACATCTGTACACCCATGATGACCTGATTACCTGATTACCTGCACTTAACCGGTGAGCCTTTACCGGCGGATCCGCGGAATCCTGGCAGGAGCGATCCCTGCTTTGTGGAGAGAAAAGAAAGAAAGAGGGGGGATTACCTGTCCTTCCGGTCCCTGATGGGCCTGCCGCAGACTTGCTTGGTCGAAGACCACCAGACTGAGGGGGACCAGGCGAAGGTGCACAGGAGAGCAGGAGATTCGGCGCGTTGGACAGACAGACACCAACACAAGAGAGGTTGAGTGCTGCTGCGGTTTATTGCATCCAGAGTTCTTCTTTTTATACAGTTACAGAAACAACGTGGCAAAGCACACATTACATCAGGCCATGGGTCATGTTTCCAAGACAACAGGGGGCACGTACACGTTCTGTTTTAAGATTAGGGCAAAAGATCCACTTGTTCTAATAAAATATGTGAGTGAAATATTATGTTCCTTATAATTCCTTAATTGTCTACTTTTACTGACATTAAGCTTCTATTTCCCTAAAAACACCTACCCATAAACTAAAGAAAATATCAGGACTTTATAAGCTAATATTAACTCTACTTTACTAGCAGGCATGTAAAAATCAGAATTTTGCAAAAACTAATATTAACTCTACTAGCAAGCATCTTTCCAAGGCCAAAAGTTAAATCAAGATATTTAACAAGCAGGCTCCTATTCCCACAGAATGGCAAGTGAAGACTGCGTGTCAGAGGCGCCCAGAAAACAGTGAAAGGGGGGCTGCCGGAGGCCTATTCCCACAGAATGGCAAGTGAAGACTGCATGTCAGAGGCGCCTATAAAAACAGTGAAAGGGGGCTGCCGGAGGCATAAACCCGTAGGTCACGAACCTTCCCTTCCCAGGGACCCAGGCCCTTGCCTGAGCCCCTTGCAGCATGTTGCTACGTGGGCGACGCCGTTACCGGCGTGACAATCCCCCAAATCATGAGGGAGTTGGGGTAGCAATTACACATAGGCAAGGTCATACAATCAATGGATGTATGGTCCCTCTCTCAGAGGAAGCTTCTTCTAGGACAAACTCTTTCAGCAAGAAGATCCACCTAAAGGTGAAATGCCATCTATGGGTGCGTTTTTCCTTCCCTTATTCCAGGAACCATATAAACATTCATCTTAATTATACTCCTTAATAAAATTAGTCATTTTGTATGGACACAGTAATCGATACATTAAGCTGGCGACATCTTACTATAGATCTCAGACTACAGTGTTCAGGCCAGATTAGTCTTTCTTAACCCTAGCATGGTACCAATCTAGTTGTTACTTTTGGATCATGACAGAATTTGTCCATGACCATGCTTTTAACTTATATGGCTCTTTTCTTTCTAGTCCATTTTGATGCCAGGGTACCTCACAGCTAGCCCTGGGTCCATACAGTCCCTCATTGTGACACTGCCTTTGGGGTGCTAGGAGGCTTAGATTAAGAAAGCAGATGCCCCGGTATGAAGCATTATTTGGAGTCAATTAACTCCCAAGTTACAGAGTATTAACTATCTTCCTATGTGTATACGGAAAGGACATTGCTCTAAAGTAACTATGCAAAGGACATAAGGAGAAGAGAAAAGCAGTTTTTCACTCAGATTTCTGAGGATTCAGACCTTACAAATTAACAGAGTCTGATTAGGAGAAAAAGGTGACAGGACATTTGGGAAACCAAATTTCAGAGAAGGAAGTTACAGAGAAACACAGAAGAATGGGAGTGCCTCAGGAGCACTGTGGTAAACCTAGCTCCCTGTGGCAAGGGAGGAAGGACATACCAATGTTAAACCTAAAGTGTTTAGAGCTTTATTCCAAGAAACAGAGGAATGGGAGTGCCTCAGGAGCATTGTGATAGGTGTAATCCAATAAACCTAAACTCCGTGTGACAAGGAAGACTGGACATACCAATGTTAAACCTAGAATGTTTACACTTATATTTCCAACAGAATAGTGTAGTAGTTGGGCTGGAGCGATAGCACAGTGGGTAGGGCGTTTGCCTTGCACGTGGCCCTTGAGGCTGCTCCGAGTTCGATTCCTCCACCCCTCTCAGAGAGCCTGGCAAGAGTATCTTGCCCGCACGGCAAAGCCTGGCAAGCTCCCCGTGGCGTATTATATATGCCAAACACAGAAACAACAAGTCGCACGATGGAGACCTGCTTGAGCAAATTGATGAACAATGGGAGGACAGTGTGGTAGTGGGAAGATAGGGGAAGTTGAAGATAGGGGAGGTTGTGCTGCGTCCAGCCTTCTATACCATCCCAGAGCTGACTCTCGGAATCAGAGAGAAGATCGCCAGCACTAACAGGTCCTTTGAAGGCCCTTCACAGACATCCCAGGGATTTGGGATGTTGGGTCCCCACACCATCAAATCTCGAATGAACTGCAAAATTTGGAGTGTTTGTTCACACCAGCTTGCAGGCTGTTCTGCTAGGCAAAGCAGCAGCCTCCCAAGAGAAGCACAGTCTCTTGGTTAGAAAAAAGCCCATCTTGGTGCACCTGTCCTTTTCATAAGCACCCACAAAATTATATTCACCAGACCCACATCCTGGTACCCCGTAAATTTATATAAGCATAGTGAGGCAAGCATCGTTTCCAAAACAAAGTAAAGCGAATTCACAAATAAATCAGCTATTGATGTTTACCATCTCACTTTGGGGGGACCCTAACCTATTGTGCCTATTTGCATTCTGTGACTATCTGGCACTCTAGTGGGATGGTTACAAGAAATTAAGTATGTTTATGAAATAACTCCGCTAAACAGTAAACTTGTAAACTAAATTAATTCCATATTCTTAATGTAACAAGCACCAAATCATCATAGCCAAACAATAGATCAATAGATCAACATGTCTGAAAAAGAGGCTTTCTCCTGCACAACTACTATACAGTTATTCTTGCTCACTGGTTCAAATTTTGAAGAATTATAGCTTAATAAAGCATCAAGTACTAAAATATTAAAAGACTATTTAGCTGCACAGCAGTTAAGGGACTTTCTGTTCATTTGCCTGATCCATTTAGAATCACTACTATGTAGACTTTGAGCAGTGTTTGAAGAGTTGCTGCGTATAGCTCTCAAGGAATAACTGGAGAGCACCCTTTGCTCTGAACACACACAAATACAGACACAGGAATTTTTGTGTACACAAATGTCTTCCCAGTCATCACCAGTCCCTGAGTCCTCTTCTGGGCTACACCTGACCCTTTTCTGAGCCACGTGATTCACTTAGTTTCTAGCTTTCTCCTATCTTTGTGAAAATAAACAGTTGAAGCTACTCAAGACCTGGACTTTCAGTGCGATATAAATGAACGTGGGGACTCAGAGGTCTGGGTGGCTGTTTGCAAAGTATGTGAATTTTAGTTCCTTCATCAAAACAAAGACTTCTGATCGACATGCTAACTGTCCAGTCCGTCACTCTCCATCTATTCCAGACCTGGCAAACATCAGATGTCCCGATCACTTGATCCTAACCCAGAAACGGGGAAAAAATGAACCTTTCTGACCAGGCAGGTACCTGGTCAGGAATATTTGAAGCCTGGCCCTTCAAGGCTCTGGGCGCACTGCCGGTGACATCACAGAACCGGGATCTCCTTTCCCTGCATGTCTTGGAGGTCCAGCTTCGGTGCTGAAGGTGAGGACAGGTGAGGGGGCACCCAGGGTGGCAGGGGGGTCCGGGAAGGTTGGTTTCCCGCCGCCCGCCCGAGGGGTCGCTCTGAACGCCTGAACTTCCGCGTTCTCCGCCTTGTGGGCGGCGGGGTCGCTCCGTGGTGGTGGCCCGGGTTGGCGGCCCCTCACCCGGGACGCACCGAGTGCTCCTGCCTAAAGCAGCAGCTTTTAAATCTTGTTTATAAATTGATTTTTCAAGGAAAGACGGTCGTTTTTACTGAGGAGAAAGATGCATATGGGGGGAACGCGGCCGGCCTGGTTAGATCCCTGCACCCCACAGTGTCCCAGGACCAGCCTGGAGTGAGACCAGGGCCTGGGGCCAGTGATGGGGTGGGTGGGGGGAGGGGCGGGACACATTTCTGTGCTTGGGGCTCAGAGGCATTTGGCAGAGCCTTTGCTTTTCACTTGTTCCTTGTGCATTCAGTGAGTTCTGGGAGTACAGGCAGGTAGGGAGCTTCTCTTTACTTTTTCTTTTTTTTTTTATTTTGATTTTTGGGTCACACCCAGCGTGGTTTCCACCTGGATCTTCGTTCAGCAAGCACTCCTAGTGGTGCCAGGAACCATGAGGGATGCCCAGAATTAAACCCAGGTTGGCTGCCTTCAAATCAAATGCTCATTTGTCTATGTTACCATTCAGGCCCCAAGGTGCAGAGCTTTAAGACAACTCAGGGCTGGGAGGAGGGGGATGGGCAGGGGGTGCCTCAGGGCCGTGCTATGCCACAGTGGGTCTTGCAAGCAAGTGTGCAATCTTAGTAGGAAGTAGCACGGAGACTTCTAGAGTGTGCCCTAAACCCTCTAGTAATGTAATTTAGGATCAGTATTGGCCACACCCCTTTATTTATTTAAATGAATTAAGTATTTAGTCTGGAGGAGTACAACTGCAAGAGTCAGTTACTTCTCTTGCCTCTGCATTCAGGGATCACTCCTGGCTGGGTTCAGGGAACCATATTGCGATCCCAGGATTCAAACTTGGTTTGGCCGAATGGAAGACAGGCACCTCACCTGCTATACGATCTCTCCATTTCCTTTATAATCTTTTTTATTGTAGTTTTTTGGGCCACAGCACCACTCAGTGCTCAGGGCGTACTCTTGGTTCTGAGCTCAGGAATCATTTTTAACAGTTCTGGGGTGGGTGAGGGTATGCACTGTTGCATAATGACTCCGGTTTAGCTGCTTGAAATAAAAGCACCCTATCAACTTACTATCTTTGCCTACCCAGTATGATTATATTTCCTCAGAAAAAAGAATTTCTGCCTTACCTGTCAAAATTCCAAGCATCCCTCACTCTCCGTCTCTCCCAGACCAGGGGTGTACCCTGCTGTTGAAGTGAATACTTGCAGAAAGGGGTTTTCCAGGGACCAGCTGCAGTAGGTTTTAAATGTCTCACTCTTAGGGGCTGGTCAGTAGTATAGTCAGGAGGGTGTTTGTTTTTCCTGTAGTGATCAAGGTTATTCCCGACTCGCCACAGGGTCCCCTGAGCATCACTATGTATGGCCGCAACCCTCCTTGACACACGAGCATTCTTTGAATTTCTTTTTGAGTGTTGGGGTATTTCACCTGTCTTTCCCCCCCTGTTTGCTACAAACTTGGAGATAGTCAGAGTCTGTCCCCCGATCTCTGTGTGTCTGGGATGCAGGGGGAGCCATGCCATGTCCCCCAAAGGTAAAGCAGGTGCTTTGCCCGCTGAGCTCCTCTCCCTGGGTCTATCTCACTAGTTGGGGAGCAGATGAGGTGAGATTTTGGACCATACCTGGCAGTGCTTGAGGTTTGTGCCCTGCCAGGAGACTAGTGGATAAGGGGTACCAGGGAAGGCCCTCTGGGCTTTCAGTTGGCCAGCGTCTACTTCACTCTGCTGTGTTTCCTCATGCCCCTCTTTTCATACCTTAATTGGAAATTCTTAGATATGAACATTCTTGAGTCCTTTGAACAAGAGGCTGTTAGGAGGAAAGGAAGGAGTTGGAGGCTCTGAGCGAAATTATAGACTTTAAAATTTCATTTGGGATAAATGAAATTTTTCTTTTTTTTTTCTTTCTGTTTTTTCGGTCACATTGGCGATACTCAGGTTGTTATTCCTGGCTCTGCTCTCAGCCTCTGCAGTCAGGAATCACTCCTGGCGGTGCTCGGGGAACCAAATGGGATGCCAGGGACCAAACCCAGGTCAGCCATGTGCAAATCAAATGCCCTGCCCGCTGTACTGTCACTCCAGCCCCACGTGTAATTTTTCATCCCCTTTTTCTTTTATAAAATCATGTACCCATAGGAGTAAAATTATACAGTCTGAAAACCCTGGGGCTGGAGCAATAGCACAGTGTATAGGGTGTTTGCATTGCATGCAGCCAAACCTGGTTCGATTTCCAGCATCCCATATGGTCCCCTAAGCACACCAGGGGTAATTCCTGAGTGCAGAACCAGTTGTAATTTGTGCGCATAGCCAGGAGTGACCCAAAAAGCAAAAAACAAAATCAAAAAAACAAACAAAAATATAGTCTGAAAACCTGGCCTGTAAGCTCTGAGCACTTCTGGGTGTGGTCACAAAAGAAAACAAAAAACCCAAAGGACTGACCCTTGCAAATATATTACTAGATTTCACATCTCTGCTGTTGGCAGATAAATTCCTCATTGGCTTTAATTGGGCTGGAGGGGGATTGGCTGTGCGGGCTTTTGCTAAAGCCAGCAGTGCTCTGAGATCACTCTTTGGTGATTCAGGATGTGAAGTTGAGTCTGCTGCCTGCATGACAAGTGCCCTGCCATTCACTGTGTGCTCTTTCTGGCCCCTGCACACCTTTGAAATTTCAGTTTGTACTTCTGGTTCAGGTTTGCACCGGGAGGCCCCAGGTGCCAGCAGCACTGCCTGGACCTCTACCAGCTGGGCCTCATCCCTGTTTCCTGCCTGTATCCTTCTCATAATGTTCACAGTACTTATAGAGACCTTGATTTCCTGGGGTCAGTGATAGGCCAGGGGTGCAGGCCCTGGCCTTGCAGGCAGCCTACCACACGGTACAATCTCCTGCACAACGCAGGATTCCTCAAGCACCACCTGGGTGAGCCCAAAGATCTGCCACCTGTGGCTCCAAAATCCAAGTCTGACCTGCATTCTCCAAAACTGACTGGTGGAGGTTGACTCATGAAGAAAAACGTTTTTTTCTGGTCATAACCTGTAGTTGCTGCTTTTGGTACCCTGTGTGGTGCCAGGGACTAAACCCAGGTCAGCTGTGTACAA
The DNA here is from genome assembly GCF_029834395.1 of Sorex fumeus. Lineage (NCBI taxonomy): Eukaryota > Metazoa > Chordata > Mammalia > Eulipotyphla > Soricidae > Sorex > Sorex fumeus. The sequence continues at coordinate 1,667,401 of NW_026606165.1, forward strand.
GGCCCATACCCTACCAGACTATAGTTCTGGCACCTAAATTTATTTTTGGTTGGCCACACCCGGCGGAGTTTACCCCTGGCTCTGTTGTCATTGATCGCTCTAGGTTTGGGGATCCTGTTGGGTGATGGGTATTGAACCCTCCTCAGCTGTGTACCAGACTGCGGGGGTCCCGCCAGACCACTCTCCGGCCCGCGGAGGTGGCCCTAGGATCCGTAGGTGCAGGGAAGGTTCGGCCGAATGAACACAAGACACAAGAGACAGAATGCAGCTCAGAATCAGAGAGAAAAAGGGACAGACTTTATGAGGGTGTTGGGGTTATATATTCTGAGGCAGCTACACAAAGGGTCGTGCCCAAATGTGGTTAGGAAAGTTACAGAGTCCATAAGTTTGACCTACCATACATTACAAAGCTTAATACTAAGTTAATCATTGTCAGTTACAGCCATGACAATTGTTTTCTCAGGATAACCATAAAAAGCACAGGCTTTACCTGCCGAGGGTCACGTAGGTCAGGATAGCCCTACCTAGCACAGGCTTTACCTGCTGAGGGTCACGTAGGTCAAGATAGCCATACCTAGCACAAGCACGTAGGCCCTTGGTCAGTTAAAGGGCCAGCTCCCCACACCAGACAAGCGCCTTGTGATCTGTGCTATCTCTGTAGCCATCATAAAAATGCTTTTGTGCTGGGTAAAGTCCAGAAAATTGTGTTCTTTATTCCGATTAATTACACAATATTCTTTTTACTTGAGTGTTTTTGTTTTGGGGCCACAGCCAGGAGTACTCTGGGTACTGAGTAACCTGACTCTGTACTCAGGAGTCCCTCCAGTTGGGCTTCGGGGATTCTATGGGATGTGGGGGATTAAACCAGAGTCAGGTGTGTTCCAGGCAAGTGCCCTCCCCAATATGCTGTTACTCTGGCCTGGGGCCTAGTTCTTCTGTGTTGCACTATATGTTTAGATATCATAACATTTTCAGTTCAAGTGGAATTACGACACGTGAGATAGGAGAGCAGGTCAGCTGCTTGCCCTGCCCTCCCTGATAGCAATTTCAGACTCCAAAGCAGAAACTTCTGGTCTGGACTCTGGTGTTTGTGTACCTCTCTCATGCTCACAGATCTTTGCATGGAGCTTCCTGCTGATTCTCGGGAATTATAGGTAGGAAATGATGATGTTGCACCGTCTGAGACACCGTCGACATGGAGGAGGAAAGTGACAAATGATAGGCAGTTACAGGAGTGCCTAGGCCTTCAGGGCTGACTGTCAGGAGTTGTTTCAGGAGGGAGCACTGGCTCTACAGTTTTTGAGGCTGCTTTTGTCCTTGTTTATTTGTTTTGTTGTATTTGGGTTTGGATCATACTCCACTGAGGAGTACTCCCATCTCAGTGCTCAAAATTCACCCCTGCCAGGTCTCGTACTCTGTGTGGTGCCGCAGATCCAAGTCTGAATTATTTGGCTTTGTTCTTTTTGGGAAGGTTGGAGACCACACCTAGTGATTCTTTGGGTTTCTCCTTGCTCTGCGCTCCAGCATTGCCCCTGGAAGTGCTTGGGGGACCATATGGGGTGCCAGGGTCACCAGCCCTATCCGCTCTTCTTTCAAATTTATTTTTGTGCCATATTGGAGGTGCTCAGGGCTTCTTCTTGCTCTCTGGTCTGGATTCATCCCTAACGGGCATCGGAGCCCTCGGGCTACATGGCCCCATATGTGCCCTGTCAGCTACAGTGACTCAGGACCCAGGACCTGCGTTTCCTCTGTTTTGTGCTTCCTGCTCTGGAGAGCTTCACCTGCTCAGTCACACGTTCTCACGTTCACTCACTGCTTTGTGTGCAGTCTGGGTATGCGCCAGTACTAGGGAGATGGAGCAGAGGATCTTTGGTCTGGCAGAAGTGTTTGGAGTCAGGTCACTTTTGCCTGCTTTGAGAGGAATTTGGGGCAGCCCTGAACATGAGTTCAGAGTCCTCTAGGCAGAAATGTCCACACACAACTTTGAGTTGTTTGCTGGGCATTGAGTGTCCCCTTCTCATCCCTAGTGATTATGGGCCCTAGGGGTTGGGTTTTTTGTGTTCATTGTTTTGGTCCAAGCCCACCATTGCGTTTTTTTAAAAAAAATGTTTTACATTATTTTTATAAAGTAGTTCACAATATTTGATTTCATTTAATATTCGAGCCCTAATCCCACCACCATTACACCTTCCCACCACGATATTTTGGATGTTTCCATCCTGTACCCCAACGCCTGCTCCAAAGCAGAACCGAAATAATTTATTTTGCATTTTTTCTTTTGAATAAACCACTGAAAATGCACGAAAAAACTTTGGTTAGAGGAGTGTGTAAAGATTGTTGTACTTCACCCAGAGGCCATTAAGCCTTTTTATAAGCGATTACTATAATGCTTGAGTCTTGTTTGTTTATGTCTCTTTATATATATATATATATATCTGTAAAAATATATTTCCCTCTAAGATTGGTTGCTTTCTACTTTAAAACCACTTCAAATGTGATACACTACTCTTGGAGTATGAGTGGTGTGAGCTATGAGGTGTCGTGTTCGATGCTGCATGATCCAGGGATAGGTTTACTCTTGGGAGGTCTTCATTTCTCAGACATTACTAGGGATAAGAGAAAGAATATTGGAGAGAAACTGGTGTTCTCTGGCCGTACTACTGGCTCTGAGTTCAGGCATCCATATCTGGGGGACTCTGGATCATTATGGGGTACTGTGTTTAGTATCCAGGTTGGCCGTGTGTGACTAGCTCCTTATCCCCTGTATCATCTCTGTTAATGTTATGCTTGTGTATGCATAAAGGATAAATATATTCCAAAGTGTCATCTTAGGAAAATGACCCTGGCAAGGTTTCTTAATGTGGAGGAATGGGGGATAATTTATTTTTTATTTAATTTTTTCGTCTATTTGGAGCCTAACTAATAATGCTCAGGGGTTGCTCCTGGCTCTGCACCCAGGTATTACTTCTTTTGGTGCTCCAGGAGACTCTGTAGGATCCTGGGGATTGAACCCAGGTCGGTTGTGTGCAAGCAACACCCTTCCCCGATGTACAATTGCTCTGGTGCCAATTGGAGACATTTTTGATGAACTTTACTGTGCATAGAATACCATTTGAAAGGATCTATGTTGAAATATTTTACAAGTGGGAATATGGGTCAGCTCTCAAGCTCCCCACATACCGGCAAGGCCATTCCATTTACCTGTGATTACTCAAAAGATTGATCACATTCCTGGATCCCACCCATGTCACTTCACTAATCTTAGAAGAAAAAAAGGAAACATTTATGTTTGGATGGAACAAAATTTCATCCATCTATTAGATGGTGCTCAGGGGACCATTTGGGATTCTGGACATTGAACCCTGATTGACTATGTGCAAAGGAAGCACCCAACCCACTAGCCCACTCTCAGTTTTAAATTGTGTTTCTGAAAGTGTCTCCTGGGGTTTTCCTTGTAGGTGAGAGTCCACGGTTTGTGTGTTGTCCAGGGGTAGAGCGCTGGCCTGACTGTGCCCTCTGATATTCTTACCAGCCTTTGCTCCTGTTCCAGTGTCTCCAGCTCTCTGGGTTTCTACTAGGTCAGTTCGTCCCTGAATCCCCAAGGCTGGCTTCAGAGTCATTGCTTTCAGCCCCATCTTGATTAATTACTTCCCCAAGATACTCATTGTCTCATACCCCACCAGCTACCTACCTGCAGAGTTTGATTTCTTTTGACATGACATTTCTTTTCTCATGGCATAGAGCAATAATTGGAATCCTTCTCTGGTGTTCTACGTGGAAGCAGCCAGCCCTGGTGGAATGCCGTTCTCCACACTGTGATAAGGCTTAAGTGAGCAGTTTTACCTTCATCCCCATGGGGATGCTCAGACAGGTCCATTGTCTTCTGAGGGTTATGAAAATAGCGAGAGTATGCTCACTCCGACAAAACTTCACCCTCGGAAAAGATCCTTGGATGTTCAGCTCAGTCAACGGACACAACCCCTTCATAGTGGGGCAGCCCCTTGTCTCTGGGAGAGGAACACTGTTTACTGTGTGTCTCTCACACTGACAGGCCCAAAGGCAGTCATTGTGAACTGAACCTGTCCACGTGTAAGGAATGTCGGGGAGCCTTCACATGTTCTCAGAACCATCACATTCCCTTAGAAACCCACAGTTCTCAGAATTCCCAGGATTGTCAGCACTGAGGACAAACTCTTGAGTCCAGCATCACCCCGGCGGGACTGTGTGAATATTCACACAGGAGAGAAACTGCTTAAGTTTAAGGACTGTGGGAAGGCCTTTGATGGATCCTCATACCTTATTCACAGGAGATTTCATACTGGGGAGTTGGCATGTATGTAAGGAATGTGTTGAGGCCTTTATCTGAATCATACACCTTAGTATGCACAGGAAAAGTCACACTGGAGAGAAACCATATGCTTTTATGGAGTGGGAAGTCTTTGCTTGTTCCACAAGCCTGAGTGCACAGGAAAACTCATACTGGAGAGATAACTTATATGTGTGGGCAATGTGGGAAGGCCTTTGCTTATACATTAAGTCTTAATTTTCACAAAATCCATATCGTAGAAAACCCTTATATATGTGAGGTAGGTGGGAAGACCCTTCATTTCTTCTCAGGTTCTTTCTGAGCATAGAAAAATTTATACAGGAATGAAATTCATGTCACGACTGTTGGAAGGTCATAATAGCTTGGTCATAATTACTTGACTTCAGTTGCTGTAGTTCCTAACGTCCCAAGAGGGGGTTCCTGTCCTGGGACTGGGATGGACCTGGAGCAAGTGGCAAAACTACCCTGGCATCCAAATGGGACGTTCTACAAAGCAGAAATGCATGGTCTTGATGCAAACTGTTACAGCTTAAGAGACAGGACCACCATGGGGAAGGGCAAGCTTAACTGACCTGAGGATTTAGTCTGGGATTTATGGTAAAAGTCTTACTTGCTCTCAGAGCCCAGAGAATTAAGTGTTGGGATCTTTGTCTCTTACTGTGTTTATCCAAACAACTGCAAGTGTTGATAATGTATACAACTAGAGGGAAAGGTAAAAGCAATGTAGATGTCCCTGGGAGACAGAGTGTCTCCTTGGGTGACTCTCCCCAAGAGAATTTCCTCTGCCAAATGTTTATCTGTGTAAATGATCAATCACATCTTTGTCCTTATCTCAACCCCCCTCTTCAGATGTTCTATAAGTATGGTAGCTGCTCTGCATTAAATGGGCCGTTTTCACCATCAGTCTGTGGTTCCCCATCTCTCTGTCTTTCTCTCTGTTAGGAAAGCCTGGGGAAGCGAGGAGGCGGCTCTGGACCACCAATGCTTCACAGCACCCCCGCATTTTACTTCGTGAACTCACAGTGATCAGTTGCTCTTTTTTCCGTTCTCCTGCCTATCTATACCAGTCTCCCACTGCCCCTCATTTCCTCTCTTTGCCCTTCTTCTACAGCCTTTATTTCTCCAGCCCATTCCCCAGGAGTGGGGGTAGCAAATACACAGAGGTGTGCTTGTACAATCAATGGATGTAAACCCTTCCTTCAGGGGAAACTTCTTTTTAGACAAAAATCTCACCCTGCAAGGAGATCAGCTTAAGGGTGGAATTGCATCTAAGGATGTATTTTCCTTTGCTTAGTTCATATTCATCTAAACAATCTTAGGACTTAATCTTTCTGTTCATTTTGAATGGACACAGTAAGAGATCTATTAACCTTATAGGGTGGCTCTATTGGGGATATTTCCTATAGATCCCAGACTACACTCCTCAGGACAGGTTAGTCCTTCCTAATCCCAGCAGGATCCTTATCCAGTTGCTTATGTTTGGGTCATTTCGTAATTGTTATGGTGCTTACCTGTCCCTTTTCAATGCCAGGTAGCTCACAGCTCTCCTGGGTCCATCCAGTCTCTTGCTTTTGGGGTGCTCAGAACAATGGGCAGCTGAGGCTTAAGTCTCATAAATATGGCAATGCCCAGGAGTGTATAGTAACTCTAAAGTTACAAAAGCATAACATTGTCTTCCTTTGCTATACAAAGCTGAGGACTGGGGGCATGGCCCTCCCAATCCTCCCAGCACAATCTTCCCAACATAGGACTTCACTGGTCCTTGTCCAGGAGCAAAATGTTTACTTGTCTAAAGTAAACTGCAGAGGACATGAAGGAAAAAGAAAGTCAAAATTTCACTTACAAAATCCAGAGATCTCTGAAGAATCTGACTTTACAATTCACAGGTTCTGGTGAGGGGAAATGGGTGATTAGCGGATAGGGGAAGCAGAGCACCGAAGTTAAAAATGAATACTAAGGAAATGGAAGTGATTCAGGAGCATTGGGAAGGGTGTTACTCAGTAAGCCTAAGCAACTTGTAGCAGAGGAGAAATGATGAAGCAGTGTTAATCCTAAATTGTTCAGAATTATAATCCAACAAGGGAAAGGGTTGTGGTGTTTGTTTGTTTTAAGCCAGATAGTTTTGGTTTTTCAGGGGTAAGGACATTTGCTCAGGGATCATCCTGGATGTGCTAGGAGCACATTTTTTTAGGGTCAGAGCCATAGTACAGCGAGTAAGCACTTAAGCATCCATGCGATCAACCCAAGTTCCATCCCTGCATCCCATATGGTCCCTAACAGAGTGATCCCTGAGTGCCAAGCTAGGAGTAAGCCCCGAATCTGCCGTTTGTGACCCCAAAATAAAAATCACACAAAGACACATGTATACACACACACACACACGTGCACACACAAGAAAGATGCAAAAGCAGGAAAGAACAATAGGGATTCAGGAGAAACTGAGTTTCTGTAGAAGGAAAGATCAAGAATGGGGGATTTTAAGGACCAGCTACTTGACACTTTGAATGTTTCACTCTAATATTTGTCTTTGCATGCCATTTTCCCCCCTTTGGTAGAATTTGCCTTTTTTGTTATATTTTTCACCACACCTGAGAGTACTCAGGGTTTACTCTTGGCCCTGAGTTTAGGGATCACTTGGCAAGAGTCAGGGTAACATTGGGTGTCTAGATATCGTTGGTTCAATGTTTGGTGATGACTACAGGAACAGGGGGCTTCTCCTTACCCCCAGACCCCCATTGTGTGACTGCCCACTTGAGCAGCTCCCTCTCCACTAGTTTATCCGAGTCCATCGTCCTCGCAGCACAGATTCAGCTGGGTGGCTAAAAGGTTCTCATGGCCTTTTTGGGGAGCGATAGCAGTGCTCGAGCGGTAGCACAGCGGTAGGGCATTTGCCTTGCACCCAGCCAACATGGCCAACCCGAGTTCGATTCCTCCGCCCCTCTCGGAGAGCCCAGAATCTACCGAGAGTATCTTGCCCGCACGGCAGAGCCTGGCAAGCCACCCGTGATGTATTTGATATGCCAAACACAGTAGCAACAAAAATCTCCAGTGGAGATGTTACTGGGCCCGCTCGAGCAAATTGATGAACGACGGGAGGGCCTTTACCTTTACCTTACTTTATGGAAACAAGTGATGTCATAAAACGTGTATTCCTGATTCATTTTCCATCCCTGACACAAACCCTGAGTGGGATCAGGGCGCTGTTCCTCACTTGACAAAGGGCAAGTAAATTTGCGCCACGTCATGGAAGGGGGACCCTGAAGGTGGATTTTGTACTAGGACACGAGCAGCCTGCCCATGTCCACGGCTCACAGATTTTAAGGAGGGCATTTTAAGGAGGGCACGACTGTCACGGCTCACCACTGTCATTATTTGCTCTTATTCTGGCTTGGCCCAGAGGCCCTAGTTTGCGGGAATTATGGCAGAAATCAACCACAGTGCTGCATTGAATCCTTATGAAAGTGGATACGTTCATTCTTCAGAACTTCCTGTGTTAGGTTTGGGGGAGCTGTGCCCCACCGGGCTTAGGCGTTACTGCTAGCTCTGAGCTCAGGGATCCATACCTGGGCAGGCACAGGTATCCTTACGAGGGTTTGGAATCCTGGTCAGCCATGTGCAAGCAAGCCGTTTATCTGCTGTATCATTTCTACATACTTTGTATCCATGTTTTTGTTAAATATACATATGCACTAAACATTAATATTCATAAAAAGTGAGTGGCCCTGGCCAGGCTCTTTATAGGGAGAATTGGAGAATGTTGAAATGGGCTTTATTTGGTGCTCCCTTCTCTATCTGAGCTACCTTTACCCCTAGCATGTGTGGCTGGCCTCCAAGCCGTGGAGTAAACCTCCTGTCCTTATCTCGATTGTTCTTGGGTATTAGTCTCCTATTTTGTTACTTTCTGTTTCCCAGATGAATGCAATCTTCTATGTCTGTCCCTCTCTTTCTGACTCATTTTGCTTAGCATGATACTTTCCATGTAGTACCATGTGTATGTAAATCATGACTTCATCCTTTCTAATAGCTACATAGTACTCCATTGTGTAGATGTACCAAAGTTTCTTTAACTAGTCATCTGTTCTCGGGCACTCAGGTTTTTTCCAGATTCTAGCTATTGTAATCAGTGCTTCAATGAACAAACAAGTGCAGATGTCACTTCGGCTATACTTTTTTGCCTCTCTGGGATATTCCCAGGAGTGGTATTGCTGGATTCTGGACTGAAAAAGATTGTTGATACTATTTCTATCTTCCTGATTCTATTGAGGTACTTTTTGTGTCCTAGCACATGGTCTATTTTGGAAAATGTTCCGTGCGCACTGGAGAAGAATGTGTATTCCTTATTTTTGGGTTGTATAGCCCTGTGTAGGTCTATAAACCTTTTTTCTTCTATTTATTCATTCAGAGCCAATGTTTCCTTTCTGAGTTTTGTTTTTTGTTGATCTAACCAGAGATGATAAGGCGATGTTGAAGACTCTAGCTAATATTGTGTTGCTAGCAATGCCCTCCTTAAAATCTGTGAGCAGTTGTTTTAAATATTTAGTTATTCCCTCATTACGTGTGTATACATTTAAGAGTGTGATTTCTTTCTGTTGTATGTATCCATTGATGAAGAGAAAATAGCCTTCGCTGTCCCTTCTAATCTTTTTCTTGATATGAGTTTCTTGTAGGCAGCAGAATGTTGGGTTCTGTATACAAATCCATTTTGCCACTCTTTGTCTCTTAGTTGGTGAATTTAGAAGGTTGGCGTTGAGAGAGATTATTGTTATGGGGTTTTGTGTCATCTTTTTGTAGGGGTCTGTAGTGCTTGTAGGGTTTGTCTTGTCTTATGGTAGCACTTTTAGCCCTTCTTTTAGGTCTGGTTTTGAGTCTATCAAGTTCCTGAGCTGCTGTTTATCTAGAAAGTAGTGTACCGTTCCTTTGAGTTTGAGTGACAGTTTAGTCGGATAGAGTATTTTTGGTGAAGCATTCATTTCAGTGAGTTTTTTTTAACTATATCCCACATTTGCCTTCGGGCTTGGAGGGTTTCCCCTGATAGTAATGCTGTGAAGTTAAGGGGTGCTCCTTTGTGTGTGATTTCCTTCTTTGACCATGCTGCTTGCGGGATTGTGTCTCTATTGGCAGCATCGATCATTCTAACTATGATATGTCTTGGAGTGTTTTTGTTAGGGTCTCTTTTAGATGGAACCCTTCAGGCTCCTTGAATCTGAATGGCTGCATTGTCGAGCTCTGGGAATTTTTCAGCAATGATTTGTTTATCCGTGACTTTTTTTCACGGGGATTGTTTCCCTGAACTTCTGGTACTCCAATGATTCTAATGTTGTTCCTCTTGGAATCATCTCCTAAGACTCTGATATGCTCTAGAGCTATTTTCAGGTCTCTTGCCATTGTTGTTGCCAGTTAGCTTGGTGCAGCTGATCTTCCAGCTCACTGATTCTGTCTTCAGCTGTGGTGATTCTACTGTTGAGGGCACAGACTGAGTTTTTTTAATTTCATCTATGGAATCTTTCATTCATGACATTTCTGTGTGTAGCTTTCCAATTTCTGCTCTCATTTCTTCCTGGATTTTCTCGATTGTCCGATCCATTGTATCTTTCAAGTCCTCCTTCAATTTACTGGATATCTGTCTGTTTCATTGAGTTCATTGAACATCTTCATGACTTCATATTTGAATGCTATATCAGAGAGTTCCTTTAGGTGAGTAGCACCTACTGAGTCTTCTGGACTCTTTTCGTCGTCCTCCTCACGTGGTGAGGATTTGCATTGTTTCTTCATGCTGGTGAGTGGGTATGGGAACTGTGATGTTATACTAGATTTCTTGGTATGAGTAAACTACCCGCGACCGCGTTAGCGCTGGCCAGCCTACCATTAGGCCAGTTCCACTCCTACCAAAGCCATGCCCACTTCTGAAGAGGCCACGCCCCCATGGGAATGTGGTGTGTGTGGGGTGGGTAAAGGCTGGGTGGAGAAGAAGACGGGCACAGCATTGGCGATGAAGAGGAAGAGGCAGAGGCTCAGAGCTGCTTTTGTTCTAGGGTCCTAGAGGAAGCCTGGGGTGCTTGCAGAGAGAAAGCCAAATCCCAGGTTCGAGTACTGGTGCAAAAACTGACCTGGGTGGGGAAGAAGACCGCCACAGCATTGGGGACGAAAAGAAAGAGGCTTATTTAAATTTTTTAAAAAATGAAAACTTGCCTTCCTTGTGGCAGATGAGGTTCAATCCTAGGCATTTCTGATGGTTCCCAGAACCTTGCAGGCCCACACCAAACCCCCTTAAAAATGAAAAATCCTCAGCAGTGGGGCTGGAGCGATAGCACAGCGGTTAGGACATTTGCCTTTCACCTGGCCGACCTGGGTTCAATTTTCAGCATCCCATATGGTTCCCTGAGCACCGCCAGAAGTAATTCCTGAGTGCAGAGCGAGGAGTAACCCCTGTACATCGCTGTGTGTGACACAAAAAGCAAAAAAAAAAATTCTCAGCAGATTTGGTGTGTTTAGAATTTCCAGGGAAGGAGATTGGCTGCTGGGGCTCATTATTACCATTTTAAATAAAGTTCTTCCCAACCCACCCCAAGTTCCTCTGACGGCAGGTACCTTCACCCCAAACTTCTGGAGATGTTGGAGTTGGATCTGACCTCTGCCACCCTCCTTATGGAAAACAGAGGATTTGGGACTTTCCATTTTTATATGAACCACAAAGATCTCTTACGGAAGGAGGAAGATACACTGTTTGAATTTTTGGGTGCTGAGGGATGGGGTGATGGGGCTGGAGACCTGTAAGAACGGGTTTGTTTGAAGAGATCGTGCTGTGGAAGGCACATTTGTTTTCTGTGCTCACTCTTGGTTCTGTCTCAGGCACCATATAGGGTCACCTGAGCTGCCCTGAAAAATGTTGCGGCCATCCACAGCCCACACCCTAAAGTAATTAAGCTAGAGTCAGTAGATTGGTCAGTCAGCTCTAGGGGCTATGGATATGCCTCCTCCATACAGAAATAATTTTTTTCCTGCAGAAATTTTGAGGATCCTGGGGAGCTATAGCGGGTCCTGAAGGCAGGTCAGGACCAGGGATGAAAATTTCTTAGAGAAAAGTCCCAGAGTAAGGATGGAGACACCCCACAGCATCCTCTTGCGGTGCATTGGTGGAAGAGCCGTGGCCCGACTTTCCTACCTAAAGATTTCCAGCCCTTCGGTTTACTTCTGTGTTAACCTGCGGGTCACTCGGATCCAGCAGGCCGCCTCAGGATGTGCAACGGTAGCCGAGCATCCAGGGCACTTGCCTCGCATGGGGCGATCTAGGTGTCGGGATTGAACCCAGCAGCATGGCAAATGCTTTGCCCGCAGTAGAGTTTCTTCCTCTAAGCCCCCTTTGACAAACGGTTCCTGTCCCGGTCATCCCCACAACTTCACAGCTTTCCACGGAGGAAGGTGGTGGAAGCAAGACTCAGCTAAACATCCTCTAGTTTGGCGTGAAGGAATCCTCCGTGAAAGGCTTTTGTTTGTGTTTCGGGAACCACACTCTGTGATATTCGGGGTTCATCCCTGCCCCTGCATTGATGAATCACTCCTGACGGTGCTCGGGGGTAACATATTGGGTTTAGGGATAGAATCCGGATCACATATACAAGGCAAGTGCCCGCCCGGTTCATCTCCTTGCTGGAAGGAGGATCCCTGAGGCCTGACAGAGGAGGAAGAATAAAGATGGAGTCAAGAAAGCAAATCACAGGGTAATTCCATGATGGACTGTCCAAGGTAGTGAAAGGCAGAGAGAATGTGGCACAGACAAATGGATCCAGGTGCCTGAGGCCCCAGGGTCAGCAACAAATTTCACATGACCTCAGGGCACCCACACACTGCCCCGGGTACGAGCCAGTGAGGGTCCCTGACGCCCACCTGCACACATGGCTCTCCTCCCTGGCCTCTGGGGAGTCTGTCATGGAATGACTCTGTGATTTGCTTCTTGACTCTGTCGTTATTCTTCCTTAAAAAAAAAAAGGCAACTAAAAATGAAATAGGGGCTAGAGAGATAGCACAGCGAGTAGGGCGTTTGCCTTGCTCGCGACCGACCCGGATTCAATTCCCAGCATCCCATATGGTCTCCTGAGCACCACCAGGAGTAACTCCTGCATTCAGAGCCAGGAGTAACCCCTGTGCATTGCCCGGTGTGATCCAAAAAGCAAACAAAGAAGCAAACAAAAAATAAAAATGAAATAACTCTAATGAATTGCTAAAGGCGAGTGTGTAAACTCACACAAATAGGGGGCAGGGCACCCACAGTGGCGGCTCTATCCCTCCCGCCGCGTTCGGTAGTCTCATCCTTCTCCCACCCCGGAGAGGTCGATGGCGATGGGCAGGCAGAGGAAGGAACGAGGGCCAGGCTGGTAGGTATTAGTCGTTGTTTATTCTGATTCTCTCCTCATCTCTCCTTCTGTCTCTGCCCCCATGCTACTTCATTCTCCTTCTCCATCCCCCTTCATCCTCCTCTTCCTTCTGATCCTCTCTGAACTCTCTTCTTCCTTCTGCCCCAGCCCGCTCCTACAGTACAGTTAAATCCTCTCTGTGAGGAATTGGGGAAACAATTAGGTGCGGTTGCAATCAATAGGGGTAGAAATCTTAGCCTCAGGGAAGACCGCTCCTAGGACAGATCCTGCCTCAGCAGGAGGACCCACCCTAGAGCAGAATCCCATGGGCGTGCCTCTCCTCTCCTTGTCCGACAAGCATACAAGAATATAATATAAATGATTTTGTATGGATACAGTAAGAAATATCTTAAACTTATAGAATTGCTCTCCTAGGGCCATCTTGATCTCAGACTACGGTGCTTAGGCCAGATAGTCTTTTCCACCCCTAGCAGCATCCTAGTCTTGTCGTTACCTTGGATCATGACAGCATTTGTCCATGATCAAACTCTTAACTTATAGTTAAGAATCGTGGCACTTTGGCCTGGCCCGTTTAGCTGCCAGGGTAGCTCACTGCTTGCCCTGGGTCCATTCAGTCCCTCGTCGGGACCCTGCTTTTGGGGTGTTAGGAACTAAGGGCAACTGAGGCTTAAGTCGAGAAAGATGCCCGGGAGTGAATAATATTCAAGGCCAATCAAATCCTAAATTACAAAGCATAATGTTAACGGTCTTCCTGTATCTATACAAAAAGGATATTACTTTAAAGTAAACTGTTCATAAGGCATAAGGAGAGGAAAAAGGCAATATTTCACCCATACATATAAAATCATAGATTTCTGGGAAACTGATCTTACAAATTAACGAAGTCTGATTAAGGGGAAAGCTGATTAACTGGGTGGGAAGGAGAGCATAGGGAAGACTGTTTACATGTAAACACAATGGAAGTAGAAGTGCTTCAGGAGCACTGTGATGGGTGTAACCAGATTGATGGGTGTAACCAGATAAACCTAAGCTTCTTGTGGAAGGACAAAGCAATGTTACCCAACAGGCGAGAGAGCGAAAAGTGACCAAATATTGCGCTATGGGATGGTTCAGGGCATGCACTGAAGTGCGTAGGTTACATTCTGCTAAGATTGCATACTATTGAGCCCCAAACAAGTAAAGAATCATTCCCAGAAGCCCCCACTGGGCAGGAGGCTAGTACACCATGAGGATATTTGCCTTGTATGCTGCTGATCAGGATTGAAGCCAGCATCCTATAGGATCCCCTGAATGCAAAGCCAGGAATTAGCCATTAACATTTTTTTAAAAAAAGGAAACGATGATGGCTGGAGCAATAACACAGATGGAAGGGCTCTTGCCTTACACGTGGCCGGCGCAGGTTCGATTCCCAGCATGCCATGTGGTCCCCTGAGCACCACCAGTGGTAATTCCTGAGTGCAGAGCCAGGAGTAACACCTGTGCATCGCCATGTGTGACCCAAAAAGCGAAAAAAAAAAAAGAAGAGCACTTCTTTCTTCACTAATATTAGAGGGGAAAAGAGCCCTGAAACTCTTTGCTTTTGGAAGCAGTAAAAATCTCAATAAGCTAATGGTCACTAGGATGCTATAAGTCATTTAGTTTTTTGAAAAGGCTAAGTAAGGCCTTTTCACCAGGAAAGTGTACTAACTGTGAGCTCAGTATACACCTCCATTCTATGAGGGGTCCTTATGCTGGGTAGTTTTCTTGCAATAATATTTTTGATTTTGGAACCACACCTGACACTTCCTAGTGTCTGGTCGTGCTCAGGCAACCATTTGGGATGACAGGGATGCAACTCAAGTTGACCGAGTTCAGTGCAAGTGCTAACCCACTGTACTCGTCACTCCTGGTCCAAACTCATGGTTTGAAATGTATTTCTGAAGCCTCCCCATCGAACTTTCCTTGCTGGTGACTTTCCATTGCTCGTGTGTTGTCAGGGGTAGAGCATTAACACATAAAGTGCTCTCAGATGTCCTTATCAGCCTTTCTTCCCTTTCCAGTTTCTGTCCAGCTCGCAGGTGGCTGCTCTCTGTCTCGGTTGTTCCAGTTCTTCTCCAGGGCTGGCTTCCCAGTCACTGCTTTCACCCCATCTTGATTTGTTACTTCCCAGACAAACTGATTGTCCTGTGTCCCACCTACTCCCTACCTGCCTGTTTTACCCAGATCAACCGTCCTGCAGTTTTCCTGATGGCCTTGTGTGTGAGATCATTGATCCAACATTTGACTGACCAGTAAAGCATCAGGGGGCTTTGTCTTACCCAAGATCCCAATCTAGCAGCTGATTCTCCACTCACTTATTCAAATCCATCCCCCTCCTGCCCCGGATTCACCTGGGTGGGGACAATGGTTCTCTGCACATCTGGAGTCTGTTCCTTTAAGGCTGCTTGCAGGACCGGAAGTGACATCACAGCGGGGCCTTTCTGGTGCTTCTCATCCTGGAAACGGGGTCAGAGAATCCTTGGTCACGTGGGTGAAGGACAAACTGGGACCCCAGCAAGGAAGCGGGACTCTGAAGCCCGGTTTTGTCCTGCTGCAGGACAGGGGCGGACTCCCTGAGTGCCCTGCGCCTCCCCTTCTCCACGCTGTGAGCTGCAGGACGGCGCCAACTCAAGGGGCCTCTCGCGCTTGTTTTTCGTATGTTCCCCGATATCCAGGCGGTTCCTGAAGTATGATGGGGTCTTTTGGGGGCGCGGAGCTTTGGGAGGTTCGTTGGGACTTGTAGTGGGATGCGGGGGTCGTGGATGTGAGTGTGTGGTCCTGGGGGGGCCGCTGTGGCCATGGTCGACTTCGGCTCCACGTTGTGGCAGCCGCGGGTGGGTTTGGGGCTGAGCACGGGAGCTGCGGGCCTTGGGGTGTAGAAGCTCTCAAGGGCGGGGCCTTAGCCTTCCTGACCCTCCCGGCTGACCCATGTCGGGACCTTGCCCCAGTTTTGCTGCTGTAGAATCTCCAGATTCACTTTGAGGTGCAGAGCCAAAGCCCCCTCCCCCAAATCTTGAGACCCTGCTGCCCTCCAGCTCTTTCATTCGCTGCTGTCGTGGGGCAGGCCGGGGCGGTGGATCTGCAGGTGGCCGGGGTTTGCCAATGATAATTTCCTTTTGGGGCTGCTTTTGGCGTGGGGAATGTGGGGTTCTGCATTCCCGGAGATACACTGAGGGCTTACTCTGGCTCTGGCCTCAGATGTTATTCCTGGCAGTGCTCTGGGGGCTGTGGGGATGCAGAGGATTGATTAGTGTCAGCAAAGCAAGCATCCTAAAAGGTTTACTGTATGTTCAAATAGGAATATCTGCTTCCTCACATCAAGTTGCAAAGTCCAGCCCAGACCGCTGGCTATCCAGGTGAGTACTGGGGTGGGGGTGTGTGTGCGAGCACTTGTGTGTTTGTGTGTTTGTGTACTGCTGGTAAAAGTGTATGTCTGTAGAAAGTTTTTATTTATATATTTTTTTGCTTTTTGGGTCTTACCCAGCCTATGCTCAGGGGTTACTCCTGGCTCTGCACTCAGGAATCACTCCTGGCGGTGCTTGGGGGACCATATGGGATGCTGGGAATTAAATCCGGTTGGCCAGGCAAACACCCTACCGGCTGTGCTATTGCTCCAGCCCCTGTAGAAAATTTTTTTAAAAAATTATTTATTTGCTTTTTGGTTCACACCCTGCGATGCAAGGGGTTACTCCTGGTTCTGCTCTCAATAATTGTACCTGAGGTGATAAGGGTACCTTATGGCATCTTGGGAATAGAACCCAAGTCGTCCACTTGCAAAGCAAACCGCCTTACCCACTGTTCCACCACTCCAGCCCCTGTTTTTTTTTTTCTAAGAAGAGAGGGGCTTCCCCAGGCAATCATAGCCCAGAGTGTAGCTCTCTCATGGGGCCAGAAGGAGGCGCTGATGCACGGGATTTCCTGGCTTCAGAGTCCTTCCTGGCTGGGCCTCTGAGAACCTTCTGTGGGATGTGGGAGGAGTCCCCAGACCAAGGCAGGGCCGAGTTTTGTCTCCTGTAGCCAAGCCAGAACTTGTGTCATGAAAGGCAGCAGAGATGCCAACCCATTTTGCTTCTCCTGGGGAGAACGAAACATCTGGCAGTGTCCCCCAGATGGGTCTGTGAGCCAATGCCCAAGGGTGTGGCTGGTCACAACTTGGGGATTTTGCTCCTGTCCAGTGCTCCCAATTTTGGCTTCTCCTCCAGGTCTCTGATCCTCAGGAAAAACAGAGCCAGGAGAAGATGGTGAGGTGCCATCGGACACACCGACCCCAGGTAGGAGTGACAAAATGAGGTGATGCAGTGACAGGAGCATCAGGCTCCCCGGGCTGTCTGTCTCTGACTTGCTCAGGAAGGATCCTGCCGCCTTGTCGGAGTGCCCGGTTCTCTACTGTCTGAGTCCACGTGTGTCAGTTTCATTGTATTTGGCTTTAGGACCACAGCAGCTCAAAGATTACTGGTGCTCAAGGACGACTCCTGACATGTCTCAGGGACCATATGGGGTGTTGGGCGTCAAAGGCTGGTGTCTGGGTATTTTGTTTTGTTTTCGGAGCCACACGCAGTGATTCTGGGGATTATACTCTTGGCTCTGCACTCTGACATTGTACCTGGCACTGCTTAGGGGACCCTATGGAAT
The DNA here is from genome assembly GCF_029834395.1 of Sorex fumeus. Taxonomy (NCBI): domain Eukaryota; kingdom Metazoa; phylum Chordata; class Mammalia; order Eulipotyphla; family Soricidae; genus Sorex; species Sorex fumeus. The sequence continues at coordinate 1,684,750 of NW_026606165.1, forward strand.
GGTGGGGATCACCAGCCCTACTCACTGTCCTGTTACACAGTCATGCTGCTTTGTTTCTTTTCGTATTTATTTTTGTGCCACAGTGGAGATGCTCAGGGCTTCCTCCTGAATCTGTGCCTGATGTGCATCATGGGTCCCCGGGTGTGCTGGACCTGTTTGTGCTCTTGCAGCTCAAGTGACTGTGGGATACAAGGGGAGTATGTTTAGTGTTTTGAGCTGAAAGCAGGGTCACTCATTTGGATCCCACTGATTGTGTGCTCAGTTTTTACTCTCTGCAGTGCTCATAGGAGCAGTGGTGGAATTCCCTGGGTTCAGAAGCAAGTCTGCCACCTTCGGGAACCTTCTAGAATAGGATACTCACATTTTCATAGATGCAGCTGTCTTAGAGAGAAGTTGGGACCCGTTGCCAGAAGTTCAGGTGGAGGCTGGTTCCTCCGGATGGGACAGACCCTGAGACCCTCTAGGGCCCTGGGTTCCTGGCCTCACAGCCTAGGGTACAGGGTGGGGACAGACCCTGCCCCCTGCCCCCTTTGTATGCTGGTTCAGGGCACGGTGACCTTCCCTGACGTGGCCGTGAGCTTCACCCCAGAAGAGTGGATGTGCTTGGATGCCTCTCAAAGAAAGCTCTACAAGGACGTGATGCTGGAGACCTATCAGAATCTGTGGGCCATTGGTGAGAGCAGTGCGGGGCTGACCTTGTCTGGACTGTCCAATATGGGCTCCCTGTGCTGGGTCGTGACTGTGTTTCCAACAGTAGTTGTGACTGTACTGGCGAGGACAGCCATGCAGTAGCTCTTTCTCTAGCTCCTTCCCTGGTTTTCTAGTTGGTGCTCACCTGGCAATGCTCAGGGCTTACTCTAAGCTTTGTCCTTAGGAATCACTCTCTGTGGGTTTGCATGAATCTTGAGTGTTGGGGATTGACCCAGGTTAACCCCGTGCATGGCAAACTCCCCATGCGCTAAGCCATCACTTAGGTCCCTCAAAAAAGTTCCTGGTTCCTGCCAATGCTGAGTTCTCTGATCACTTCTTGTACTGCACTTAATATCTAGTATTTTGGGGGGTTTTGCTTTTATTTGGGGCACAACCTGAATCCTCTTGTCTCTGTGCTGAGGGAACACTCCCAGGGGTGTTCAGGAGCCATGGGATTCTGAGGATTGAACACGCTTGGCAGCATAAAACGTTGCTGTCTTAATCCTGGTACAATTGCACCAGGCCCACAACTTCAGTTAATTTATTTTTATTTTTATTATTTTATTTTTACTTTTTATTTTTTAAAATTTATATTAATGAAACACCACGAGGTACAGTTGTAGACTTACAAATTTTCATGCTTAGGTTTCAGTTATACAGTGATCAAGTACCCATCCCTACACCAGTGCCCATTCTCCACCACCACTAATCCCAGTATCCCTCCCACCCCCATCCCACTGCCCACCCTGCCTCCGTGGCGGGGCATTCTCTTATTTTGTTTTGATTTGGTTTGAGGTTATACTTAAAAATACGTAGGGACTATTTCTGGCTGTGTATTCAGTTATTTATCCTGGTTGTGGCCTGGGGCATTGTGTGCTGCTGGGGATCAATCCTGTACGTGTGTGCAGTGTCTGTGTCGTGCCTGCTGTAATATCGCTCCCAACCCAGTTTATGTATTTCTTAGGGCCTCACCCCATCAGATGTTGGTCTACTTCAGTGCTCGTGGGCACTTTCAGTGGTTCTTGATTCATCCGGAGTCAGGATTTGCCTCTGGATTATGCAGTCAGGGATCACAGCTGATGGCTTGAGAGACCCTACTGAATGTCAGGATCGAACTTTAATTGACTTTGAGGAAGACCAGTGCCTGACCTGCTGTGCTGTCTGTCTGCATCCTTTTATGTTTATTTTAAAAACCATCTGGGGGCTTTGGTCATCTTTGTTCATCTTTGGATTTGTTAAGCTTTGGGGTTTACTGCACTCAGGCATCAGTTCGCACAGGCTCAGTACATTGCATGTGATGCCGAACCTATAGTGACAGTACAGCGAACACAGTGTTTGTCTTGCAAGTTCTGGACATGCGTTCTATTCTCACCAACCCATAATGGTCCTCAAGCAACACCAAAGGTGATTTCTGAGTACATTGTCAGGGAGAAGTCTTGAGCATCCCCAGGTGAGGATCTCAGACTAGAGAAAAAAATACTACGTACTGTGCTGTGATCAAACCCCTGTTGGACCTTTAAGACCTGAGTTATACTATTTGTGGTGTTTTATGGGCCCCATATTTTATTCTTAAATTAGGACCTGGATCTTAGCTCTTGGATAACCACAAATCTAGAACATTTCAGATGTGCAGATTCTGTTCATGCCTTTCCAGTAATTTACTCCATTTTTATATGGATACATGCGGTTTACTTGTCACATTTTCCTTGTCACTAATCCATGCTCCATAACTGTGAGGTTCAGGGCATTCTGGGTTGAAGCCTGCGGTGATCTCCTGGCTGAAAGGAGGAATCCTGAGGCCGGGGAGGAGAGGCATGCGTGCATGTCTTGTAGGATTGCCAAGCTTTTCACAGCAATCCTTTCCAGGGACCTTCCCTTTTCTGTGGAATACTTTGGACTGTGACAACCAAATAGATGTCCTCAAGCTGTACTGCCTGGTTAAGGATGTCCCATCCCATTCGAAGAATACTTTTTCTTTTTTTGGGGGGGGAGGGTGTCACACCCAGAAATGCACAGGGGTTACTCCTGGATCATGCGCTCAGGAATTACTCCTAGCAGTGCTCAAGGGACCATATGGGATGCTGGGAATCGAACCCGGGTAAACCGTGTGCAAGGCAAATGCCTTACCCACTGTGCTATTGCTCCAGCCCCTCCATTCGAAGACTACTTACGTTGTATATTGCGTTTCGTTTCAGAACTCAATGCATGGCTTCAAGATTTAGGAATCAATCACCGAGTATGAGTGAGCCGGTAAGATTTGCAAGTTTGGAATCAATTTTCTAATACTAACAGAAAATGTCAGTGGACCAGCATGTTATTTTTAAAGTGCAGGGCCGGGAACGGCTGGAAAAAAATTTAAAGTATGATGCTTGAATTTGAGGACCCTTATTTTCACTGGGTGCTGACATCTCTGCTCAAAACCTAAAGAAAATTGTAATATGTTTCATGTATATGCCTTGCTTTTTCATTTGATTGAAAGTATCTACAAATGATATTCGTGAAAATACCTTGTATTTTAAACTGGTCCATCCACATTGCCATGTGTTTCACAGAGACCTACTGGTAATGCTGAGCACTGAATGGTGTACCCCAACCCTAAATGAAAACAAAATACAGAACAGAAAAAGTCATTGACCCTGAAAAGAACCTGTCTATGGTGAGATGTTTTCAATGGCCCTTGTGTTCAGTGTCAGCAGTGTTGGATGCAGCTTTTCTTAACAAATGCATCCCCGGCTTTACTCCACATTGAGATAGAACTGAACGCAGAATTTAGTGTGTTTTATTTTATCTTGAATCTGGTGCATCGGTATTCTGTGGAGGGAGTTATTTCTGCCTGTTCATTGAGTTAAAAATATTTTACAAATTAATGGCCCCTCATTCATCAATTTTCCATGTGTGTCTTACAGAAACATTAGGTTAGTCCATGGTATTGCCATCCACTTGTCGGGAATTGCATTGGTATGTTACATATGTTAGAAATCAACCGGCAGGTATCAATTTCTTTTGACATGGAGACACTTAAGGCAGAGAACGATAATTGGAATCCTCTGCTGTTCTACAGGGAAGCAGTCAGCCCGAGTGGAATGTCTCTGACTCTTCACACTGTGAAAAAGTTTTGAGTGTGCATTTGTGCCCTGAGCCACACGTGGATGCCAAGGCAGGCAGGATGGCCTCCGAGGGTGATCAGAATGGAGAGAGCAACCTCACTCTGAAGAATCCCTCCCCGGGGAAAAGTTTCACACAGTCTGTTATTCTCAGTCTACAGACACAAACCCCAACATTGGGGCAGACCCTTGATGTGGGAGAGGAGCACTGTTTACAGTGAGTCCTTCACACCGAAAGGCCCACAAGCAAAGTCACCATAGATTGACCCTGTCCAAGTGAATGTGGAGGAGCTTTCCCATGTTCCCAGGACTGTGGTGTTCCCTTAGAAACCCACAGTGGACAGAATCCCCAAGAGTATCGCAGCAAGGGCGTGGTTTGAATCCGGCATCACCCCAATGTGATGACATGAACATCCACACAGGAGGGAAACCACATACATGTAAGGACTGTGCGAAGGCCTTCACTCAACCGTCAGACCTCTTAAAACATTGTAGAATCCATACTGGAAAGAAAACATATGTGTGTGAGCAATGTGGGAAGGTCTTTGGTTACTCCTCACACCTTTCTAGACACAGGAAAATTCATACTGGAGAGAAACCTCATAAATATAAGGCACGTGGAAAGGCCTTCACTCGATCCTCAACCCTTACTGGGCATATGAAAACTCATACTGAAGAGAGGCCTTATATATGTAAGGAGTGTGGGAAGGCCTTTAGTTATTCCTCAGTCCTTCGTCGGCATATGAGAATTCACAATGGAGAGAATCCTTATGGATTTAAGGTATGTGGAAAGGCCTTTGTTAATTCCTCAACACTTACCAGCCATATGAGAATTCACACTGGAGAGAGACCAAATGTTTGTAAGGAATGTGGGAAGGCCTTTGTTGAATCCTCAGGCCTTACTCAACATATGAAAATCCACAATGGAGTGAAGCCTTATGGATGTAAGATATGTGGAAAGGCCTTTGTTTATTCCTCAAGCCTTAATATGCATATGAGAATTCACACTGGAGAGAGACTATATGTTTGTAAGGAATGTGGGAAGGCCTTTGTTGTATCCTCAGGCCTTACTCGACATATGAAAATTCACAATGGAGAGAAGCCTTATGGATGTAAGGTATGTGGAAAGGCCTTTCTTTCTTCCTCAGGCCTCAATATGCATATGAGAATTCACAATGGAGAAAGGCCTTATGGATGTAAGATATGTGGAAAGGCCTTTGTGGGATCCTCAACCCTCATTCGCCATATGCGACAGCACACTGGAGAGAGACCTTATGTTTGTAAGGAGTGTGGGAAGGCCTTTGTTTCTTCCTCAACCCTTACTCATCATGTGAGAGTTCACACTGGAGAGAAACCATTTGTTTGTAAGGAATGTGGGAGGGCTTTCCGTCAGGCCTCCAGCCTAATTGTACATAGGGCAGTTCACACTGGGGTGAAACCTTATATATGTCAAGAATGTGGGAAGGCCTTTGTGTTTCCTTCTGGTCTTAGGAAACATCATAAAATTCATAGTAGATAACTCAATGACCTAATAACAATTTTTAATGTCAAAACAGGCCCTTTTCAGAAAGTCTGTTTTCTTTGTACCATGGGATGCTGTGCTACAAAAGTGCAGCCAGGGAGGTAATAATCGTGGATATGTGTAATAAACTTTCTGTGATGTCAGTCTATAAGGAAAAGTCTATGCCAGGGTCCCCGAATTTGAACTTGAAGTGTATGTTAACAGGTACTTTTCAGATTTTTGGTGAAAGCTAAGAGGAATATGAATAAAAATGCAAAAAAAAACTCCTTTGCTCAGGGCTCTCAAGGTCAAGAGTGGCCAAGATTAATACCAGGAATTTTGCTGCATGGCTTGGAGGCCAGCCACACATGATAGGGAAAAAGGCAGCCCAGATAGAGAAGGGAGCACAAAATAAAGAGTGTTGCGAGGATCCTCCCAGGATGGGAGAAGCATGCTGAAAGTAGACTATAGACCAAACATGATTAGTACTCATTGCCTCTTTTGCAAACCACAAAACCCAAAATGAGAAAGAGAACAAAGGGGAATGCCCTGCCAAAGAGGCAGGGTGGGATGAGGGTGTGGGGGGTGGGAGGGATACAGGGATCCGTGATGGTGGGAAATGGGCACTGGTTGAGGGATGGGTATTTGGTCATTGTATACTTGAAACCCAAGCACAAAACTTTGTAAGTCTACAACTGTACCTCATGGTGTCTCACTAATTAAAAATTTAAAAAAAGGAATTTGAATGAAAAGGCAAAATAAAATCACTTCGCTCAGGGCTGTCAAGGCTCACCACTGTCTTATTCTTTGTTGTGACTCTGGCTTGACATTTTTTTTTGCATTTTGGTTCACATGCAGTGATGCTCTGTGGTTACTCCTGCCTCCACAATCAGTAGTTACTCCTGGCAGTTCATGATGACCATATGGGATGGCAGGGATTGAAACTGAGCTGCCCCGTGCAAGGAAAAAGCCCTCCACTCTGGACTACTACTCCAGCGCCTGTGACTTGGCTTTGAGGCCCTGGGTTTGGGGGATTATGGCAGAAAACAGGCCACACCTTCGTTCTTCAGGGCCTCTTGATTCATGTTCTTTGAAGCCACTCCCAACTGAGTCCTACTCCTCCCTTTCAGCTAAGTCATCCATACCTGGGGGACTCAGGATCATTTTATGGGGTACTGTGATTGGAATCCAGGTGGGCTGTGTGTGACCAGCTCCTTCTCCCATGCTGTTCTATCACTCCATATATATATGTATGTATGTTTGTTGGTGGTACACACCTGGCAATATGCAGGGATTACTCCTGGATTTTCACTTTGATGGTGCTCAGGGGACCATTGGGAGTTCTGCGGATTGAACCCAGATTGACCACATACAAGGCAAGCGCCCACGCCACTGTACTACCCCTCTTGTCCATACTCTGGATTTGAAATTGTGTTTCTCAAACTGCCTCCTGTGTTTTTTCTTGTAGGCAAGAGTCCACTGGGCAGGCGTTTTCATGAGGTAGCGTGTTGGCTGGACAGTGCTCTCTGATGGTCTTACCGGGCTTTTCCACTTTCCAGTGTTTGTCCAGTTCTCTGGGCTGGTGCTAGGCCAGTTCCTCTCTGCATTTCCAGGGCTGGCTTCAGTCACTGCTTCACCCATTCTTGATTACTTCCTCACGAAACTCAATGTCAGGTGCCATGTACCAACTTGCCTTTTTGACCTTGAATCAACCCATATGTGTTTTTTCTGATGGACTGTGTGCGAGAGCATTGTTTCAATGGTTGACTAACCAGTACAGAATCAGGACTCTGGTCCTTACTCTCAGCCCCCCGCTGTGACCCACCACTCCAGCAGCTACGTCTCCACTACTTTATCCAGTCCAGCCACCTAAGAGCACCGACTCACCTGGATGGTCACAGATGGTCTCTCTGCATCTGGACCATGGCCCTTTAAGGATCCTGGTGGGTGCGGAAGTGATGTCACAGAACTGGTGCTTTCAGCATCCTTTCTATTCTAGTGGTTTCCTGGCTCAGGCCACCATTGGTGTCATGGGTGAAGGAGGAATTGATGGCTCTTTTGATAGGGGCACTGTGGAGGTCGATTTTATGGCCGGACACTAGCGGCCTCCAAGTCTCCTGCACTGTGAGTGGCAGAGCTGGTGCACCTGGGGGCGCGATTTTGCACTTCTTTTTCACTCGTTCCTAATATACAGGAGGTTCCTGAGGTATGGCAAAGGCTTTAGGGGGACCTAGAGGCTTTGGGCAGTGGAGTGGGGCCTATGCCAGGGTGCAGGTTTCACATGTATGAACAAGTGGTTGGATGAGGTTTGCAAGTGAAACTTTTTTTTTTTTTTGCTTTTTGGGTCACACACGGCGATGCACAGGGGTTACTCCTGGCTCTGCACTCAGGAGTTACTCCTGATGGTTCTCAAGGGACCATATGGGATGCTGGGGATCAAACCTGGGTCGGCCACGTACAAGGCAAACACCCTACCCACTGTGCTATCTCTCCAGCCCCTTTGTGTTCTTTTTAAAGAGAAATAGTTGATTTCTGGGTTGTATGGTGGTGTTGTCGAAGCCTTGGTTAGGGTCACTCCTGATGCGGTGGAAATAATTAAGTTAGAAAGGGCCAGAGCAATAGTACAGCCAGTAGGGTGCTTGCATTGTACGCGGCCAACTCAAGTTCCATCTACACCTGGTATTTCACATAGTCCCTCATCCCCAGTAGGACTGAGCCCTGATCCCAGAGCTGCAGTAACCCGTGAGCACTGCCAGTTGTGGTCCAAAATTGAAACACATGGACACACAGAGACAAACACACATACGATGTGAGAACAATAAAAAGGACTACTAGTATTTAAGAGAAAATACGGATTTCTGCAGCATAAAAAACAAAGAAAAGGGGGCCTAAGGACTTGCTTTAAATGTTTCACTCTAGAATTTGTCTTTACATATGAGTGTTGGATATGTACCCTAAGTGTTTCAGAATTGGTCAGTGAATTGCCAACTTTTCTTCCCCTCAGAGACGGTTACTCTTTAGAGCACTTAGGTTACTCTTTAGAGTGCCCTTTAGAGCACTCCCAGTCCCCCGAGTTTATCTTTAACTTATAAGTCAAATATTCTGGTGACTTTGCTCTTTGTATCTGTAGTCATTTATTTGCATTTCTCTTTCCCCTCTAACATATATAAAGTATAATCTATTACTATAGAGCAATGCTCTTTGCTTCAAAAAGGAATAAAGTTAATATGAAGTGCTTAATATTTGAGGTTTAATTGACTTTAAAATATATTTACTTCTGGGCATTCATCATAATTACTTGACTCAGGCTTCACTTACTGTATTTTCTAACTCCAGAAAACTGGATCCAACCGAGAATCTCTGGTTTGACCTGGGGCAAGCATCAAAGCTACATTGGCTTCAGTATCTAGAATCAGTCTAGAAATCATAAAGTACGGTCTTGTTTCCAATTCGTCATGACCTAAAAGACCAGACCCCATTGGGTAACAAGACTAAGGGCTCCATGTGGAATTTATGGAAAAAACGGACAATCATCTTTTAACATTAGTTCCTGGACCCAGAGAAGTAATTTTTTGAAATGTTTCTTATTGTGTGTATCCAGATAACTGCAAATATTGATAAGAAGTAAACTTGATTCTTTAATACGTACACATACGGAAAGAGCAAAGCAGCACAGATCTTGTAACCCCCGAGTGAATTTATCAGACAGAACATCTCCTTGAGTTAATTCCCCCACCCCAACTCCCCCAAAGAATTGCCTCTGTTGAAAAGCTTGACCTCTGTAAATGGAAAATCACAATACATGCAGTCCTGTACCTCGATCTCCCTCAGATGTTCTATAAGTATGCTATTCGGTTCTGAGTTAAGGGATCACTGTGCTCTGGTCCATCTGCCATCAGTTGTTGTGGTCCCGTGTCTTTGTTTCTCTGGAGAGCGGAACACCAGACACCTCATACTATGGGACCTACCGATTCACTATTCTTCACATCTGGCAACCTGGGAAGGGTGCCTCAGAATTCACACTTGAGTATTTGTTGTTCTTGTTTCCTTTCATTAGCGTTACCTTTTGACGTTGCAGTATTTTTGGTAAACACCCTTCTTTGTCTGTGGCTTATTCCTACGTCCAAGCTAAAGGATCACTTCTGGCAGAGGTCTGGGGCCCATATATGTGCTAGTGTATTGAACCTGGGTCAGTCAAGTGCAAGGTGAATGTTTTATCTGCTGTATTACCACACCAATCCACAAGATATTATAGTCATGGTTTAAAAGTAGACCCAAGGGGTATGGTTGCCGCCAGCAGGTCAGTCTGTACCTGTTAGGCGAGTGCATCAGCAGCCTGATGGCGACTTCAGACTTCCAGATACCCGAAAATTGCTGCTGTGCCTTTAGCCAGACCCCAAAAATTTGGGGCAAAGCTTAACCAAGAATGTAAACGGCCAAAAGTTAGGTATGTGGGAGACACACCCACAAACCACCTCCGGCTCAGCTATAGAATTGGAGGCATGGCCTCTCTGGTTCCTGATTGAACTGCTTAATGGCCATGATCCCAGAGACTCAGAAACAAATCTCGAAACCCAGAGACTTTTGGCAGAAATGCACCTGGTACCTGCAGTAGGTTACCGGTGCTGGGCCAACCCAGGTGGGAAAAGGTTTCATGCCTTGGCCTGTTCCCCCTGGTGGCCCAGTGGACGCCATCCTTCAGAGGCCACTGGACAGTCAGGTTTGGGCCCACAGTAACGAGACACGCAGGACCTCACAGGATGGGGGTGGAGCTGGTCCTGTCCTCCCCACCACAACAAGACCCCAAGTCATCGCCCACAAACGGCCTGACTCCTGATCAAGATGCTTAACGGCCATGATCCCAGAGATTCAGAAACAAATCTCAAAACCCAGTGGCTTTAGGCAGAAATGTGTCCGGACCCCACAGTACGTTACTGTCACCTGGCCACCCCAGGGAGGAATGGGTGTTGTCACTCCGCCTACTCCCCCCTGGCGAATCGGTGGCTGTCATCCTCCAGAGGCCATTGGACAGTCAGGCTCAGGCCTGCAGTGACAAAACTTGTTGGGACACACGGGATGGGGCGGGGGGAACCGGGCCTGTCCTCCCCACCCCAACGCGACCCCATCTCATCGCCCACGAACGGGCTCTCTGGCTCCTGATCAAGCTGCTTAACGGCCTTGCTCCCAGAGACTCAGAAACAAATCTCGAAACTCAGTGGCTTTTGGCAGAAATGCATCCAGACCCCGCAGTAGGTTACTGTTCCAGGGCCACCCCAGTGGGGAAAGGGTGTTGTCCCTCTGCCTGCTCCCCCCTGGCGGCTCAGTGGCTGTCATTCTCCAGAGGCCATTGGACGGACAGGTCTGGGCCCGCTGTGATGAGACATTTTGGGGTTCACGGGATGGGGGTGGAGATGGGCCTGTCCTCCCCACCCCAATGAAACCCCAAGTCATTGTCCACGAACAGCCTTTCTGGCTCCTGATCAAGCTGCTTAACGGCCATGATCCCAGATACTCAGAAACAAATCTTGAAACCCAGCAGCTTTTGGCAGAAATGTGTCCGGACCCTGCAGTAGGTTGCTGTCGCTGGGCCACCCCAGGGGGGAAAGGGTGCTGTTTTTCCACCTGCTTCCTCCTGGCGGCTCAGTGGCCGTCATCCTCCAGAGGCCATTGGACAGTCAGGCTTGGGCCCCCAGTGACGAAACTTGTTGGGCCTCAGGGGATGGGGGTGGAGCCGGGCTTGTCCTCCCCACCCCAAGAAGACCCCAAGTCATCGCCCACAAATGGCCTTTCTGGCTCCTGATCAAGCTGCTCAACGGCCATGATCCCAGAGACTCAGGAGCAAAACTCGAAACCCAGTGGCTTTTGTCAGAAATCCCTCCAGATTTAAGTGTTAAAATTTTAGAATTTCAAAATCACATGGCCTTACTGCAGCCACACGACATCATATGTTTTTCATAACCAGCAATAGAACACAAATTGTCTACTGTTGCCTTTTCAGCAGATCTAAGTGTTGGGGTAAAATCTCAAATAATAATGGTGGGTCTGGTGTCGAAATATTGAATGTGATCAAAGTAGAGTAATGTGAAAATCATCTGCCCCAAACGTAGGGGGAGGGTGTGGGATGGGGGTATACTGGGGTTTTTGGTGGTGGAGAATGGGCACTGGTGAAGTTACGGGTGTTTCATTGTATGACCGAGACTTAAACCCGAAAGCTTTGTAACTTCTCACGGTGATTCAATAAATAAAATTGTAAAAAAAATGAAAAAAAGTAAGGTGGAGTTCATGCACAATTCAATCAGGTAATCAGTGACTGAATAAATAGCAGTACTCCTACATTAAAAAAAGTAAACCCACTCCAGAAATTCCAGTTGTTAGACACACGTAAAATCATGGCTCATAGTAAACACCCTGGATATTTCGATAGTTTTGTGATACAAGACACTGTTTACATGGTTTTCAGAGCTGTTCCTGCAAAACAGGAGCAAGTGCTGGAGGAGGCTCATGTGATGATTCGGTATTACAGTAAATCACGACCAGGATGGCCTAGGTCCAGCAGATCAGACATGGGGCACCTGGGACTCACCCGAGTGCAGAAGTGACCTTGTTCCCTGGAAGACAGCTCTCAGGCCCATGACCCCGCCCATTATACAAGAGGGCAGTTGAAGGTTTGTCCACCCTGAGTCCTTGTGACTGCCCCGATGCAGAGCCACTAATGGGCCTGTTGTCACTGTGACCTGCAGGGGCCATCTCTGCATGGGAGCTCCTGGCCTAAGAGTTAGTCCCTGGCCTTAGGTACCTTCCTGTAGGGCCCTGAGTGGATTCCCGGGGCTCGGGCAGGGCTGTAGTTTCCTCCCCTGTAGGCTGAGACTAGCCCTCCTGTCCCAACAGGCAGCCTGGTCACAACCCACTTCTCTGTCCCCTGGAGAGGGAGGAGCATCTGGCAGTGTATCCCTGCGGATGGGTCTGTGAGCCAGTGACCAAGTGTCTGGCAAGTCACTACATTTCTTGCTCCAATGCAGGGACTTCCTGGTGGGGGGCGTGGCTGGCTCTGCTCCTCTGGTGCTCACGGCTCAGGTCTTTCCATGGATACTCATGCTGATCTACAGGAAAAACAAAGGGAAGAGTTGGTGACGTGCCCTCTGCCACACCATCCTCAGGCATGAGAGCGACAAGATGACCCAGTGCAGTGACAGGAGCGCACAGGCTTCTCGGGTCTTGGGTTGTTTCAGGAAGGAGACGTGGGATGTGACTCCGAGCCTGAGTGCCCGGCTCTCTGCTGTTTGAGGCCGTAGGGCTTCAAGCTCCTGGATCCTGGCATCTGTGCCAAGTTCCTGCTCCCCTTCTTCCCCCTTGGACTGTCCATCATGGACTGATCTGTGCTTTAATTTCCTGACTTTGTCGTTAATCTTCCTTATCTGTCAGGTGTGTAGAATAGTCCATGGGAATCTCAGCCTTCAGTCTTCCTTTATGTGCCTCAGCAGGGTGGCTGTGGAGCCTGCAACTCCGGGTCCCCTTTTCTGGAGCAGTCAGAACCCCTCTGCCCTCTCTAACACCATGCTTATCTTTGCCCTAGGATCATTATATGTTTTTGAGTATCTAAGAAGTTTATCGTCGTTTAGGTTTTGGGCCCAGCCATAGTAATACATGACTCCTTGTGTGTCTCAGGTGTAACTCCTGGCTGTGCGCTCAGGAATTATACCCGAGGTGTTCAGGGATCTGAGATCTGAGCCTGTCTGCCTCAAGCTAAGCACATGGTCTCTCTCCTGTTCTTTCGTGTTCCTCTTAGTGATATTTTTGCCTTTGTGTTAAAGTAATGAATAAGTCCATATCAAAATTAGTTTGGATCAGGACATGGATAGCAGGGAGCGCACTTGCATTTTAGGCAGCTGACTGATTTTTGATCCCCTGCATTTAATGTGGTCCCAGTATCTGGTCTGGTCAAAATACAACACCCAAAAGCTAGTTTGGATAATGTCTAGGTCATCACAGTGATCACCCAAAATATCTACCCTTTTCTGTGGGCCTGTTTGGACTGTGAGAACTATCAAGATGTCTGCTATATGCTGTACCTCATTCTACTATCCAGTGAGTAACTCTTACATTCTGTTTTGTTTGATTTCAGAAATCAAACCCCAAATGTGGGATTCAGTATTACCACATTTTGATGCAGTACAACAGGATCATCGAGTACAAGTGAGATGGAAAGGTTTGCATGTTCAGAATAAATTATTATGCCACTGGGATTTTCAGTGGACCAAGCATGTGGCTTGAATGGGGGCACCTGGTATCCTTTGTTGTCAGCAGATCTCCAGACTCTGGACATCACAGGGAGGAAATCCACAGCCTTATGCCAAGAGTAATAGGCTCTTAGCCTCAGTGGGTGATAAATTCAGTAATTTTAAGATTTAAAGACATTCTGTTTTTTTAATACCAAAATAATACTGAGTTGTTTTTTTTTTATAGAATGTAAGCACAGGTGAACATTGTTGAAAAGTACTGGGTTTTTGGCCCTAGTAGTAGTGTAGTGGGAAGTGCACTGCTTTGTCTATGGATGGAACCAGGTTCTATACCCAGCACCCAATATGGTCCCCACAGCCCCACTAGGAGTGATCTATAAGCACTATTTTGTGTGACACTGCCCCAACAAATAAATACAAAAAACTCCCCAAAACCTCATTGATTAACATTAACTGACATTAACTCAATTAGGTTCGATGTCTTCAATGGCCCCTGTGTTCTCAGTTTTGTGGGGATTCAGCCTTGCTTTCATACATGCATCCCGAGTTCCATACTGAGTTACAACCGAACCCAGACTCTGGTTTATTTTTATTTGTTTGAAACTGGTGCTTCCATTTTCTGTATAGGAATTATTTTCACGTAATGTGTTCTTCATTGAGTTGAGAAAGAAATGGACAAGTTAATGACAAACACTTCTGTCAATTTTGCATGTCCTTCTTCCAAAAACATTTTGTCATTCCACGAAAAGCCATACAGGTTTCGATAATTAGATTTGCCTGGTGGAAATGTTAGACACCAAACCTGCAGGGCTTGACATTTTTTTTGACATGGAGACTCTCAAGAAATCAAGAAATAATTAGAATCCTCCTCTGTTGTTCTCCACGGAAGCAGCCAGCCTCGATGGAATGTCTCTGATTCTATGCACTATAACAGTCTCTAAACACTGAATCAGGGATGATTTAAGCACACCCTTTACAGTACTTTTCTGCATCCAGTGTTCTGCATTCCACAGATGGGTGCATCATTTTGTTTGTGTTTCTTTTTCTGGCTAACTTCACGCAACGCGTATCTTCATTCCGACCCTGTTGCTGCATAAAATCAGTAATTCTAAAACCTAAAAATACCTTATTTGTATTTATTTTTTTGCTTTTTGGGTCACACCCAGCGATGTTCAGTGGTTACTCTGGGCTCTCCACTCAGTAATTACTCCTAGCGATGCTTAAGGGACCATATGGGATATCCGAGATTGAACCCAGGTCGGCCGCGTACAAGACAAACACCCTACACCTGTAGTATGGCTCTGACCCCCCGAAATCTCTTTTTAATACAGGGGAAATACTGTGATTTTAGATCTGATATACAGAAAAGACAAGTGGCGATTGTTGAAAAGAACCTGATGGTGCAGCACTATTGATTTTGCGTTAGGAAGGGTACTTGCTTAGCACCAGGAAGGAAACCTGGACTCCTTCCCAGCACCCCACATGTCCCTCAGAGCCCCAGCAGCAGGAATCCCTGAGCAGTGCTCGGTGTGACCTTCTCCCCACCTAAGTAAACAGAACAAGAAACAAAAACCTCATTGATCCTGGAGAGGAATCTGCTTCAGGTGAGATGTTTTCACAGTGTCCCTCTCGGGTGTGTGGGGATGCATCTTTGCCTTCGCACATGTATCCTGGGCTCCACACTGAGCTGGAACCAAACCCAGTCTCAGGTCCCTTTTATTTTCAGTCTAAACGGGTACTTCATTTTTCTGCAGAGGGAGTTATTTCGACTTAATGTGTCTGTTCACTGAGTTCAAAAAATTTATATAGCTCTGTAACCCCGCATCGGTCAATTTTTGCTTGTCCGTCTTATTGAAACATTAGTCGTTGCTTGGAAAATCCGGTCTCATGTCATAATTTCAATTAAGGGGGTTAAATGTTAGAAACCAACCCGGAGATGTGAATTTTCTGGACGAGGAGACTCTCAGGCACAGCAAACTAATTGGAAGTTTTCTCTGCTGTTCCTCAGGGAAGCAACCAGCCTGGGTGGGTTGTCTGATCATGCACACTGTGACAGAATCTCGAGCAACCAGTTGTATCCTCAGCCCCATGTGGATGCCAAGACAGGTGGGATGTCTTCTCTGGGTGACCAGAAGGAAGGGAGCGCCCTTGCTGCAAAGAAGCTTTCCCCTGGGGAAAGCTACTCAGAGACTGTTGTGCTCAGTCCATGGACACAAACCATCCCAGGGGAGAAGCCCCTGGACGGTGGGAGAGGTCACAGTTTATAGAGAGTCCTTCACTCCAACAGTCTCCTAAGTCACCATGGTACAAACCCGTCCAAATGTAAGGAATGTGGGGGAGCCTTCCCAGGTCCTCGACACCTTGACATCTCCTTCGAAACCCACAGAGGTGGACAGAATCCCTAGGAATGTCAGCAGCAAGAACAAACTTTGCGTCCAGCACTACCCCGGTGTGACCATGTGAACATCCACACAGGACAGAAACCATATACGTGTCAAGAATGTGGGAAGGTCTTCCATCAATCCCGATACCTTATTTTACATAGCAGAGTTAATACTGGAGAGAAACCATATGCATGGAAGGACAGTGGGAAGCCCTTTGCTTCTTACTCAAGCCTTTTATTTTTTATTTTTATTTATTTTATTTTATTTTATTTTGCTTTCTGGGTCACACCTGGCAATGCACAGCGGTTACTCATGACTCTGCACTCAGGAGTTACTCCTGGCGGTACTCAAGGGACCATATGGGAAGGTAGGACTCAAGCAAGGCAAATGCCCTACCCGCTGTGCTATCTCTCCAGCCCCTCAAGCCTTTTTTAAGCACAAGAAAATACATACTGGAGAAAAGCTTGTTATAAGTGAGGTTTGTGGGAAACCTCTTCGGTACCCGTCACTCCTCATTACACATAGGGAAATTAAGAGTGAAAGAAACCTCATAAATGTTGGTGTTTGGTAACGCCTTCACTCAATCCTCAGCCCTGACTCTGCATGTGAAAAATCATTCTGGAGAGAAGCCTTATATATGTCGGGAGTGTGTGAAGGCCTTTACTTGATCCGCAAAGCTTACAGTACATAGGAGAATTCACACTGGGGAGAAACTATATACATGTGCAGAATGCGGGGA
Organism: Sorex fumeus; assembly: GCF_029834395.1. Lineage (NCBI taxonomy): Eukaryota > Metazoa > Chordata > Mammalia > Eulipotyphla > Soricidae > Sorex > Sorex fumeus. Next base: position 1,701,405 of record NW_026606165.1, read on the forward strand.
GACCTTTGTTTACATCTCCACCCACTTACTACATCCTCAGATACTGCTCGTAACAAAAGGCTTACACAACAAAACTTTATGTATGTAAAGAATGTGGGAAGACCTTCTTGTTTCCCTCTGATCTTTGGAAACATGGTCAAATTCATATTGAATGACTAATAAACATTTACAGTGTCAGAACAGGACCTCTCAGTAGAACCTCTTTTGTTTGGCCAAGCGAGTGGGGAGTGCAGAAAGTGTACTTCGTGGCTGCCACAAAAGTGCCACAAGCACAATGTTTTGAACATCTCAAATCTATGGAATCCCAAAAACTCTGGCAGGGAGTAAGAGAATGCTTGGGGTCCTTCCAAATGTGCAACAGGTTGGGTGTTTGCCTTGCATGTGGTCGACACGGGTTTGATACCCAGCATCCCCCATGGTCACCTGAGCACCGCCACAAGTAATCCCTGAGTATCAAGCCAGCGGTAACCCCTGTGCAACATCCCGTGTGATGACAAAAAGCAAAAAACTGTATAGAGGGGAAAGATGTGTGAGGATGACCATGATGGGAAAAAGGGTCAGATAAAGGAGACGGAACTCTGAGAAATCTCTTGGCTTCCCCTGGCCAACCTGGGTTCCATCCCCCACACCATAGAAAGCCTTGCCCTCCCCACAGCTTTAGTTGTGCTGTGGCCACTCCCAAATAAAGTCAGGACACTGGTATGTGTTGGGGGCTGCAGAGTTGGGCAAGGATCAGGGGTCTCTCTGCAGAGAGCTTGGAGAGTCCTGGGGAGCTTCAGTAGGTTCTGGAAGGGGGAGAGGGTCAGGGATGAACATTCCTGAGAGAAAGGACCCTGGGCAGGGACGAATATATTAAATAGCGCCGTCTTGTGGTGTCGGAGGGGATGAGGTGCCTCCTGGGTTTACAGGGAAGATTTCCAGAGCTGGATTTTGCTTCAATGATTAACGATCAAGCCTCATGCAATAGAGCAGGTGGAAAGTGGGTAGAAAAGTGCTCCCCTTGCAGCAGTTAAACTGGGTCCAAATCCAGGCACCCCCTTATAGTTCCGTGAACACCTACAGGGGTAATTAAGGAAAGAATATCCAGGAGTCACCCCAGAACATTGCCGGGTGTGGCCCCCAACCATAATCTATCAAACGAAAACCATAACCTCAGTTTCTTCGTCAGCGGATTCCTTCACCTCAAGCCTGGAGTTACAACGAGCTGAATCTTGCTTCGACCTCACCAGCTACACACAGAACAGAGAAATGACGTTTATCGAAATGTAGGGTGATGAGGTATGGGGGTGACCAAGAGAGGAAATCTTTCAGATGGGGTTCTTCGAGATAGAAGACGGGGGGGGGGAGGCAATGCTTTGTGCTCAACACAGGTCAATTCCCAGCATTGTGTAGGGTTCTCGAGTGCCCGCAGTAGGTCTGTTGTGGCCACCGACCCCTCTCCCCAATAAAGAACCCAGTGTCACTTGCCCAGATAGTCAGTATGGTGGGTGGGGAGGGAACGAAGATCATGTTTTTTAATGTGGCTTCAAACCCCACTAGGAATAGCAAATTCTGGACACCTAATTAAGAAACCAGAGACTCTTGTGGGGTCAGAGAGTGTGTGGGTGGGGCTCTGGAGGGCAGCAAGCATCTGTTTCGGGGGGAGGGGCACACAGTAATGCTCAGGGGTTGGTCCCGCCAATTGTTAGATATTTCTGTTGGCGTGCATGGGTCTATATGGGGTGCAAGAACTCCAAACCGATGCAAGGCCTTACCCACTGTTATCCCACTATGGTCCCAGGCTGCGTGTTTGATTCTTAATGAGCCCCAGCATTGAAGCAAATCTGATGGCTGGAAATCTTAAGGGTGGGGAACTCGGGCAATGGGAGTTCCGCTTAACCGCCACTAGATGTCGCTGTGGGGCGGTTCCACAGCGTAAAAATTTTCACCCTAGGGTTAACTTCCATGTTAGGTGTGGTGTAATTAAGGATTAAGCATGCAGCCTGGGGCATGCAGCAGTAGCAGAGCCCTTAGGGCACTTGTCTTGTGTTCTGCAGACTTGGGTACCTTTTCCGGTATCCCATATACCAAGAGTCATTCCTGAGTACAGAGCCAGTTGTCACCCCTGAGCAACATCAGCTGTGACTCCCAAAACATTAAAAAGGAAAGAAATAAGAGCATCCTCAATCTGATGTTGGCAGATTCCTTCAGATGGAACCTTAGTGGGGTACCGAGATGAATCTTGCTTCCACATTCCTCATTCTCACAGAATGGGAGGAGAACACCGTCAAAAATTTAGGGTGTCAGGTTGTGGGGTACACAATAACAGGAAACTTTTATGAAGTAGTTCAGCCAGAGAATAAACAGAGGGGGGTTAGAACTTGACTTGCTCAGAGAGAGAACATAATATTTTTATTTAAAATTTTCTTTTCTTTTTGGGTCACACACGGTGATGCACAGGGGTTACTCCTGGCTCTGCACTCAGGAGTACTCCTTACGGTGCTCAGGGAACCATATAGGATGCTGGGAATTGAATGCCGGTCGGGCGCGTGCAAGGCAAACGCCCTGCCTGCTGTGCTATCTCTCCAGCCCTTTATTTAATTTTTTTAAACAATGGAAACTTGCCTTCATTGTGGCAAATGAGCTTCAATTCTAGGCATTTCTAATGTTCTCCAGAACCTCGTGGGCCCACATCAAACCCCCATAAAAATTTAACAATCCTAAGAAACTCACTTTCCTGTGCCCCACCCACTCCCTAACTGCTTGTTTTACCAGGATCAACCCTGCTGCAGTTTTCCTGATGGCCTTGTGTGTGAGAGCATTGACCACATTTGACTGGCCAGTAAAGCATCAGGGGACTTCTAATCCGAGCTCCCACACTGACCAACTACTCTAGCAGCTGCCTCTCCGCTCCCTTATTCAAATCCATCCCCCTCCCGCCACTGATTCACCTGGGTGGGGTTAATACTTCTCTACACATCTGGTGTCTGGCCCTTTAAGGCTGCTTGCAGCACCGGAAGTGACATCACAGCGGGGCCTTCCTGGTGCTTCTCTTCCTGGAAACGGGTGGGAGAGTCCTTGTTCACGTGGGTGAAGGACCAAGTAGGGCCCCAGTGAGAAAGGGGACTCTGAAGGCCGATTTTGTCTTGCTGCAGGTCGGGGGTGGCCTCCTGTGAGCGCTCCGAGCCTCCTTGTCTCCTCTTTGTGAGCCGCGGGACCACGCCAGCTCAAGGGGCCTCTGGCACCTGTTTTTCTTGTGTTCCCCAATATCCAGGCGGTTCCTGAGGTATGATGGAGTCCTGCAGGGTGCGGAGCTTTGGGAGGTTCATAGGGGGCTGTAGTGAGATGCGGGGGTCGCGGGTGTGATTGTGTGATCCTGGGGGGCTAGTGTGGCCACAGTCGCCTTCAGCTCTGCTTTGGGGCAGCCGCGGGTGGGCGCAGGGCTGAGCGCGGGGGCTGCGGGACTTGGGGTGCAGGAGCTGCCGAGGGCGGGGCCTTAGCCTTCCCGAACCTTCCAGCTGACCCATGTTGGGTCCTTGACCCAGTTTCGCTGCTGTAGTATCTCCAGATTCACTTTGAGGCGCTGAGCCGCAGCCCCCCTAAAGGCAAGAGACCCTGTTGCCGTCCAGCTTATTCATCGGCTGCCCTCATAGGTCAGGCCCGGCTGGTGGATCTGCAGGTGTCTGGGTTTGCCAATGATATTTTCCTTTTGGGGCTATTTTCGGTGTGTGGAATAGGGGGCTCTGCATTCCCGGAGATACCCTGAGGGCTTACTCTGGCTCTGGCCTCAGATATTATTCCTGGCAGTGCTCTGGGGGCCTTGGGGATGCAGAGGATTGATTAGTGTCAGCAACACAAGCATCCTAACAGGTTTACTGTATGTTGGAATAGGAATATCTGCCTCCTGACATCACGTTGCAAAGTCCTACCCAGATCGCTGGTTATCGAGGTGAGTACAGGAGATAAAGGGTGTGTGTTTGTGCATGCCCTTGTGTGTGTTCATGTACTACTGGTAAAAGTGTATGTCTGTAGAAAGTTTGTTTATTTATTTATTTATTTATTTTGCTTTTTGGGTCTCACCCAGCCGATGCTCAGGGGTTACTACTGGCTCTATACACAGGAATCACTCCTGGCAAAGCTTGGGGGACCGTGTGGGATGCTGGGAATTGAATCCGGGTTGGCCGCTTGCAAGGCAAACACCCTACCCACTGTGCTATTGCTACAGCCCCAGTAGAAAGTTTTTAAAAAATTTTATTTGCTTTTTTGGTTCACACCCGGTGATGCAAGGGGTTACTCCTGGTTCTGTCTCAAGAATTGCTCCTGTGGTGCTCAGGGGAAGCTATGAGATGCTGGGAATCGAACCCAGTTTGGCCACTTTGCAAAGCAAACTGCCCTACCCACTGTTCGACCACTCCAGCTCCTGTTTTTTCTTTTTTTTTAAGAAGACAGGGGCTCCCCCATACAATCATAGCCCAAATGGTGGCTCTCTCACGGGGCCAGAAGGGGACGCTGATGCATGGGATTTCCTGGCCTCAGAGTCCTTCCTGGCTGGGCCTGGGAGAACCTTCTGTGGGATCCGGGAGGAGTCCCCAGATCAAGGCAGAACCGACTTTTCTCACTTGTAGCCAAGCCCAGAACTTGTGTTGCAAAAGGCAGCACAGATGCCAATGCATTTTGCTTCTCCTGGGGAGACAGAAGCATTAGGCAGTGTCCCCCAAGCGGGTCTGTGAATCAGTGCCCGAGGGTGTGGCTGGTCAGAACTTGGTAATTTTGCTCCTGTCCAGTGGTCACAATTCTGACTTCTCCTCCAGGTCTCTGATCCTCAGAAAAAACAGAGGCAGGAGAAGATGGTGAGGTGCCATCGGACACACCGACGCCAGGTAGGAGTGACAAAATGAGGTGATTCTCTGACAGGAGCGTCAGGCTTCCAGGGCTGTCTGTCTCTAACTTGCTTCAGGAAAGATCCTGCCGCCTTGTTGGAGCGCCCAGCTCTCTTCTGTCTGAGGCCACGTGTGTTAGTTTCATTGTATTTGCCTTTTGGATCACAAGAGCTCAAGGATTACTGGTGCTCAGGGATGACTCCTGACATGTCTCAGGGACCATATGGGGTGCTGGGCATCAAAGGCTGGTGTCTGGGTATTTTGTTTTGTTTTCAGAGCCACACGCAGTTATTCTGGGGATTATACTCTTGGCTCTGCACTCTGGCATTGTACCTGGCACTGCTTAGGGGACCCTATGGAATGGTGGGGATCACCAGCACTACCCACTATCCCCATCCCACTGTCCTGTTACACAGTCATGCTGCTTTGTTTCTTTTCATATTTATATTTGCGCCACAGGGGAGATGCTCAGGGCTTCCTCTTGGCTCTGTGCCTGATGTGCATCATGGGTCCCCGGGTGCGCTGGACTTGTTTGTACCCTGGCAGCTACAGTAACTCGGGCCCCGGGATATGTGTTTCCACTATTTTGTCCTTCTAGCTCTGGAGAGCTTCTCCTGGTCTATCACACAGTCCAGCATTCATTGGCTCCTCGGTTTGCGGTTCTGGGCATGTGCTGGTCCTAGGGAGACAGAGCAAAAGATCACTGGGGCCATCAGAGCTGTTGGGCTTAAGACACTTTGAGAGGCATTTGGAGTGGCCCTGAACCATGATCAGAGTTCAACAGGCACATATGTACATGCACAGCTTTCAGTCGGTGGCTGAACATTGAGTGTCCCCTTCTCCCTAGAACATGGGCTGTGGGATGCAAGGAGTGTATGTTTAGTGTTTTGAGCTGAAAGCAGGGTCACTCATTTGTGTCCCACTGATTGTGTGCTCAGCACTGCACTCTCTGCAGTGCTCATAGTAGCAGTGGTGGAATTCCCTGGGGTCAGAAGCTAGACCACCACCTTCAGGAATCTTCTAGTAGAACATCCTCACTTTTTATAGACGCAGCTGTCTTAGAGAGAAGTTTGGACCCATCTGCCAGGAGTTCAGGTGGAGACTGGTTCTTCCCGAGGGGACAGACCATGAGCCCCTCTAGGGCCTGGAGGTCCTGGCTTCACAGCCCAGGGGACATGGTGGGGACAGACCCTGACTCCTGCCCCTCTTTGTATGTTGACTCAGGACACGGTGACCTTCTCCGACTTGGCTGTGAGCTTCACCCCAGAGGAGTGGACATGCCTGTATACCTCTCAGAGAAAGCTCTACAGGGACGTGATGCTGGAGACCTACGAGCACCTGTCGACCATTGGTGAGAGCAGTGCGGGGCCGACCTTGTCTAGACAGACCGGTGTGGGCTCCCTGTGCTGGGCCGTGACTGTGTGTCCAACAGTAGCTGTGAATGTCCTGCTGAAGACAGCCATGCAGTAGCTGTTCCTCTAGTTCCTTCCCTGTTTTTTTTGTTGTTGTTGGTGCTCACCTGGCGATGCTCGGGGCTTACTCTAAGCTCTGTCCATAGGAATCACTCTTTGTGGGTTTTAATGAATCTGGAGTGTTGGGGATCGACCCAGGTTAGCCCCGTGGATAGCAAGCTCCCCACATGTTGTACCATTGCTCAGGTCTCTCTAAAATGTTCCTGGTTCCTGCCAATGCTGAGTTCTCTGATTATTTCTTGTACTACACATAATTTCTATGTATTTTGGTTTTGCTTTTATTTGGGGCACAACTTGAATATTCTTGTCTCTGTGCTGCGGGATCACTCCTGGGGGTGCTCAGGGGCCATGGGGTGCTGAGGATTGAACATGCTTGTCAGCCACAAAGGTTGCTGTCTTAATCCTGGTACTATTGCACCTGCCCCACAACTTCAGTTAATTTATTTTTGTTTATTTTGGTTTAGTTTAGTTTTTTTTTCATTTTTATTAGTGAAACACCATGAGGTACTTTTGTATACTTACAAATTTTTGTGCTTGTGTTTCAGTAATACAGTGATCAATTACACATCCCTCCACCAGTGCCCATTCTCCACCACCACTAATCCCAGTATCCCTTCCACGCCCATCCCCCAGTCCACCCTGCCTCTATGGCAAGGCATTCCCTTTAATTTTGTTTTGCTTTGGTTTGGGGTTATACTTAAAAACACTTAGGGATTATTTCTGGCCGAGTATTCAGTTATTCATCCTGATTGTGGTCCGGGGCATTGTGTGCTGCTGGGGACCAATACTGTACGTGTGTGCAGTGTCTGTGTCCTGCCTGCTGAAATATCGCACCCAGCACAGTTCATTTATTTCTTAGGGCCTCACTCCAACAAACAAGAAAAAAATGTCTTGTAGGATTGCCAAGCTTTTCACAGCAATCCTCCCCAGGGACCTTACCTATTCTGTGGGATCTTTTGCACTGTGAGGACCATAGAGATGTCCTCAAGCTGTACTGCCTGGTTAAGCATGTTTCATTCAATAATTCTTACATTGTATATTGTGTTTTGTTTCAGAACTCAAAGCATGGCTTCAGGATTTGGGAACTCAGTCAGTGAGTATGAGTGAGCCGGTAAGATTTGCAAGTTTTTAATCAATATTATAGTACTAATGGAAAATGTCAGTGGACCAGCATGTTATTTTTAAAGTGCAGTTCGGGAATGGCCAGAAGGAAATTCAGGGTATGATGCTTGAATTCGAGGACCCTTATCTTCACTGGGTGCTGACATCTCTGCTCAAAACCCAAGGAAAATTGTAATATGTTTCATGTAAATGCCGTGCTTTTTCATTTGATTGAAAATATCTACAAATGGTAATCGTGAAAGGAGTTGGTCTTTTAAACTGGTCCATCCATATTTCTCCATGTGTTTTACAGAGACCTACCAGGAATAATCCCTGACACTGCATGGTGCACCCCCTCACCCAAATGAAAACAAACTACAGAACAGAAAAAGTCATTGATCCTGAAAAGAATCTGCCTGTGGTGAGATGTTTTCAATGTCCCCTGTGGTCAGTCTCAGCAGTGTGGGATGCAGCATTTCTTCACAAATGCTTTCCGGGCTCTGCTCCACAGTGAGATAGAACTGAACCCAGAGTTTAGTGTGTTTTATTTTTCTTTTGAATCCGGTGCATCAGTTTTCTGTGGAGGGAGTTATTCCTGCCTGTTTATTGAGTTGAAAAAATATTTAACAAATTAATGGCCTCTCATTCATCGATTTTCTATGTTTGTCTTACAGAAACATTAGGTTAGTCCATGGTAATGCCATCCACCTTACGGGAATTGCATTGGTGTGGTGCAAATGTTAGAAACCAATCTGCATGTATCAATTTCATTTAACATGGAGACTCTTAAGGCATAGAACAATAATTGGAATCCTCTGCTGTTCTATAGTGAAGCAGCCAGCCCAACTGGAATTTCTCTGACCCTTCACACTGTGAAAAAGTCTCGAGTGTGCATTTGTTCCCTCAGCCACATGGGAATGCTAAGGCAGGCAAGATAGCCTCTGAGGATGTTGAGAATGGAGAGAGCAACCTCACTCTGAAGAATCCCTCCCCGGGGAAAAGGTTCACACAGTCTGTTGTTCTCGGTCCACGGACAGAAACCTCAACATTGGGGCAGTCCCTAGAATGTGGGAGAGGAGCACTGTTTATAGTGAGTCCTTCACACCGAAAGGCCCACAAGCAAAGTCACCATGGATTAATGCTGTCCAAGAGTAAGGAATGTGGGGGAGCTTCCCCGTGTTCCCAGGACCATGATGTTCCCTTTGAAACCCACAGTGGACAGAATCCCCAGGAGTGTCGATGGCAAGGGCATGGTTTGAATCCAGCGTCACCCCTTTGTGATGACATGAACATCCACACAGGAGGGAAACCACATACATATAAGGACTGTGCAAAGGCCTCCAATAGACCCTCATACCTCTTAAAACATTGTGGAATTCATACTGGAGAGAAAGCATATCTGTGTGAGCAATGTGGGAAGCTCTTTTCTTACTCTTCACACTTTCCAGACACAAGAAAATTCATAATGGAGAGAAATGCCATAAATATAAGGCACATGGAAAGGCCTTCACTCGATCCTCAATGATTACTCATACTGAGCAGAGGCCTTATATATGTAAGGAATGCGCAAAGGCCTTTACTTATTCCTCAAACCTTACTCGCAATATAAAAATTCACAAAGGAGAAAAGCCATATGGATGTAAGGTATGTGGGAAAGCCTTTTGGTATCCCTCACAACTTACTTGTCATATGAGAAAACACACTGGAGAGAAGCCTTATGACTGTAAGGTATGTATAAAGGCCTTTGTTGCATCCACAAGCCTTACTAGGCATATGAGAAGTCACAATGGAGAGAGACCTTAGGTTTGTAAGCAATGTGGGAAGGCCTTTGTTTATTTCTCAAGCCTTACTCATCATATGGAAATTCACACTGCAGAGAAGCCTTATGGATGTAAGGTATGTGGGAAGGCCTTTGTTGAATCCTCAAGTCTTACTCGGCATATGAAAAATCACACTGGAGAGAGACCTTATGTTTGTAAGGAGTGTGGGAAGGCCTTTGTTTCTTCCTCAACCCTTACTGGTCATGTGAGAATTCACACTGGAGAGAAACCTTTTGTTTGTAAGGAATGTGGAAAGGCCTTCCATCAGGCCTCTGGCCTAAATGTACATAGGGCAGTTCACACTGGTGTGAAATCTTATATTTATCAAGAATGTGGGAAGGCCTTTCTGTTTATTTCTGGTCTTAGGAAACATCAGAAAATTCATATTACGTAAGTCAATGTCCTAATAACAATTTTTAATGTCAAAACAGCCCCCTTTTGGTAAAGTCTGTTTTCTTTGTACCATGGGATGCTGTGCTACAAAAGTGCAGCTAGGAAAGAAATAATCCTTTAGTGTGTACCAAACATTTTGTGATGTCACTTTATAAGGGAAAGTCTATGCAAAGGTTCTGGCATTTAAACTTGATGTGTATGTTAACATGTACTTTTTGGATTTTCTGGTGAAAGCCAGGAGGAATGTGAATTAAAAGGCAAAAAATCCCCTGTGCTCAGGGCTGTCGAGACTCACCACTATCTCATTCTTTATAGTGACTCTGGCTTGACTTTCTTTTTGCTTTTTGGTTTAAACCCAGCGATGCTCAGGGATCACTCCTGCCTCTACAATCGGTAATTACTCCTCGTGGTTTCTCGGTACCATATGGGATGGCAGGGATTGAAACTGGGCTGGCCCCACGCAAGGAAAAGGACCTCCCCCTGGACTATCGCTCCAGCCCCTGTGACTTGGCTTTGAGACCCTTGGTTTTGGGGATTATAGCAGAAAAACAGCCACATCTTCATTCTTCAGGGCCTCCTGATTCATGTTCTTTGGAGCCACACCCAGCTGAGTCCTACTCCTCGCTCTCAGCTCAGTCTTCCCTACCTGGGGGACTCAGGATCATTATGGGTCACTGTGGTTGGAATCCAGGTGGGCTGTGTGTGACCAGCTCCTTCCCCCATGCCATCTCTGCCTCCCATGTGTTCAGATACTGGCTAGCATTGTGGAAGTATAAAGAATAAATGTTTCAGAAAATGTTATCTTAGTTAAATGGCCCTGGCAAGGTTCTTTAATGAAGTGCCGTGAAAACAGTTTGTTTTTAAATGTTGAACTTTATTCCCATCTTTTTGGGTCATATCTTGAAATACTCAGAGATTACTGTTTTTAGAAAGACATATGAAAGGATGAAAGAGGCCCCTTGCATCAAATGTCTGACAAATGCCGGGAATATGGGTCAGCTCCCTACATCCCAGCAGGCCGTTCCATTTATCTATGATTACTCACAAGGTTGGTCACATTCCTGGATCCCCCCACCAAGTTTAATAATATTACAGAAAAAATTTAAGTGTTGTATTTAGAATTAGCAAAGACCCTCAGTGTAGTAGATACCAGAATGATAAAAAGGATACAGATCTGCTTAAAGGACATAAAAGGCTTTAAGGTGCCCAAAATGGCTTGCTGTCCATTAGCCTCCATTTTTAGGGTCGGAATATATGATGATGTTGGTGCAGCCTGGCAGTGCTCAGGGCCTACTCCTGGCTTTGCAATTCAATGGTGCTCAGGGGACCATTTGGAATTATGAGGGTTGAACCCAAATTGACCACATGCAAGGCAAGCGCCCAAGAGACTGTACTAACTTCTTGCCCCATAGTCTAGATTTAAAATTGTGCTTCTGAAACGGTTTTTCTTGTAGGCAAGAGTCCACTGGTTTGGTGTTTTCAAGGGGTAGTGTGTTGAACACACAGTGCACTCTGATGTTCTTACCATCCTATCCTCCTTTTCCAGTGTCTGTCCAGCTCTCTGGGCTGTTTCTAGGCCCGTTCCTCTCTGCATCTCCAGGGCTGGCTTTGCAGTAACTGCTTCCACCCCATCTTAATTACTTCCCCAAGAAACTCAGCAACCTTCCTGTTTTACCTTGAATCATCTCAGCTGCTTTTTTCCTGATGGACTGTGTGTGAGAGCATTGAGTCATTGTTTGACTGAGGAGTACAGAATCTGGGGTCTTCTTATCCCCACCCTCCCACTGTGTGACCCACAACTCTGCACAGCCACCTCTGCACACCTTTATCCAGTCCATCCCCCTAGATCACAGATTCATCTGGGAGGGCAAATGGGTCTGTGCATCTGGAACAGGGCCCTTTAAGGCTCAGGTTCTGGCAGCAGTGGAAGTGGCGTCCCAGGTCAGGAACCTTCAGATATTTTTTCTCTTCCCATTGTGTTTGCCTAATCAGGCAGCCATTGGTCTGGTGGTAGACGAGGAAATGGTGGTCCTTTGTGGAAGGGGGACTGTGAAGACCTATTTTTTGTAAAGACGTGTGTGGCGGTCCGTGAGCGCCCAGTGCCTCCTGTTCTTCGCACTGTGAGTGCCAGGAACACTCCAGCTTGGTGGGGCCCTTTTGTGCTTGTTTTTCCCTCATTTTTGATATCAGCCATTTCCTGAGGCATGAGTGATGCTTTAGGGGAATCCAGAGGTTTTAGGGGGTTCAGGGGTTGCGGTGTCTGTGGGTGATCATGGGAGTCCCTTTTGGCCACCATCACCTCCAGCTCCATGAATGGTCAGCAGCAGGTGGGCGTGGGGCTAAGCGCAGGGGCTGAGCTCGGGGCCTGCGGGACCTGCAGAGGGCAGGGCTTGGATGTCCTGACCCTCCCAGGATGGGACTTTGCTCTGCACTGTTTCAGAGCACTTGTCCTGGCATCACTCACTCGTGTAGAACCTTCAGATTCACTTCAAAGGGCAGGATTCCAGCCCCCCTGTTGTTGTCTGTCCTTTGACTGTTGTGAAATGGCAAGACCACATGATGGCTTGATTCCTGCCAGAGGCTGGGTTTTGCAAATGACACTTTTTCAGTATAATTGTTTTGATTTGACTTGTGTACCACATTCACTGTTGTTCAGGGTCTACTTTTTTTTTGCTTTTTCGGTCATACCTGGCAATGAAAAGAGATTACTTCTGTCTCTGCAGTCAGGAGTTCCTCCTGGCAGTGCTCACAGGACCCTATGGGTTGCTGGGAATCAAACCTAGGCAGGCCGCATGCAAGGCAAACGCCCTGTCTGCTGTGTTATCTCTCCAGCCCCACTCAGGGTTCGGAAACTGCCTCCTGGGTTTTCCTTGTAGATGAGTGTTCACTGCTCGCGTGTTGACAATCGTAGACCATTGAGTGGACAGTGTTCTCTGATGTTCTTACGAGCCTTTGCTCCTGTTCCAGCGTCTCTCCAGCTCTCTGGGCTGCTACTAGGCCAGTTTCTCTCTGCTCTTGTGCTGGCTTCGAGTGACTGCTTTCACCCTACCTTGATGGTTGATTTCCTGGAGAAGCCCATTGTTCCTTGACCACCTCCCCCCTATCTGACTCTTTTGTTTTGAATGAACCCTCTTCGCTTTTTTCCTTATGGACTGTGTGTGAGAGCATTGGCTCATATTTGCCCAATAGGACTTCTTACCTGTCACTAGCCCTCCACTGTGTGACCGTCCAGTAGAGCAGCTGCCTCCATCCCTTTATGTGAGCCCATCCCCCTTGCGCCACAGATCCACCTGGGTGGGCATAATGGTCTCTCCACATCTGGAGTCTGGCTCTTTAAGACTGCTTGTGGAAGCAGAAGTGACATCACAGGAAGCCCTTCCTGGTGATTCTCTTCCTGGAAACTGGGTCAGTGTCATTGTTAACATGGGTACAGGACAGAGTACGGCCCCTGGGAGAAAGTGGGACTCTGAAGGGCCAACTTTGTGGCAGAATGGGGACAATTTCCTGTGAGTGCCTGACAGTTCCCCATGTCCACACTGAGCTGCGGGTCCTCGCCAGCTTGGGGACACTTTTGCACTTGTTTTTCACTTTTTCCCTGATACCAGGTGGTTCCTGAGGTGCGGTGGATGTTTGACGGGGTCAAGGGAGGAGGATGTGAGTGAGTGATCCTGGGGGGCTGCTGCGGCCACAATCGCCTCCAGCTATGCGATTGAGCAGCGGCGGTTGGCTACAGGGCTGAGCAAGGGGGCTGTGGGCCTTGGGGTGAAGGACCTGGCGAGGGCAGGGGCTTGACCGTTCTGACCTCCTGTTGGCCTACGTTGGGACCTAGGCCCCAGACTCGCTGCTGTAAAATCTCCAGATTCACTTTTGGCAGAGTGGCAGCTCCTGCAATGCCAAGAGACCCTGTTATCGTTTGACTTTTTCAATGGCTTCCCTGGTATGATGGGGCCATTCGGAGCAGTGTATCCGCAGGTTACAGGGGTTTTAGTTTCCTTTTGAGTCTATTTTTGGTGTGGGGAATGGAGGGCTCTGCTTGCCCGACGATACCCTGAGGGCTTCCTCTGGCTGCTGGCTGAAGTATTCATTCTGGAGTGCTCTGGGGGCCATAGGGATGCGTAGGGATGCAGAGGATTGAGTGGTGTCAACAAGGCAAGCATCTTGCTAGTTTTACTGTCTACCAGAACAGGAATTTCTGCTTCTTCACATCAAGTTGCAAAGCCCTGTCTAGACCCCTGTTTATCTAGGTGAGTACTGGGGGTAAAGGGTGTGTGTGAGTGTGTATGTGTGTGTGTAGAAATTAAGTTATTTTAAGAGGAGAAGGGCTGTCCCCATGATCGAGCCACATTCTGAGCTATGGTTGTGGGAGGTAGCCCTGCTGCTAGCCTGCAAGGAGCGCTGATGCATGTGATCTGGCCTCTGAGTCAGCCTCTGCTGTGCCTGTGAGAGCCTTCTTTGGGACCCAGGGAGGAGTCCTCAGGTCAAGGCATGGCTGAGTTTTCTCCTTTGTAACCAAGCCCAGAGCTTGTGTCGTGAAAGGCAAAACAGATGCCAACTGATTTTGATTCTCCTGGGGTGACAGTAGCATTAGGCAGTGCCCCCCAGGAGAGTCTGTGAGCCAGTGCCCGAGGGTGTGACTGGTCGGGGCTGGGGGTTGTGCTCCTCTCCAGTGCTCACTGCTGTGACTCCTCCTTCAGGTCTCTGATCATTGGGAAAATCAGATGCAGGAGAAGATGGTGATATGCCATCGGATATCCCATCCCTAGGTAGGAAGAGAGTGACAAGATAAGATGATGCAGTGAGAGGAGCACTCAGTCTTCTTGGGCCAAATGTCTCTGAGTTGTTTCAGATAGGATCCTGTATTGTGCCTCCTTTTTGGAGGGCCCAATACTTTCTTTATTAGGCTATGTTTATTTCAGTTCTGTTGTATTTGGCTTTTCAACCACACCCAGGTAAAGAGTACTCATACCTTAGTGCTCAAGGATGACTCCTGACATGTCTCAGGAACCATATGGGGTGCTGGGGGTCGAACGCTTGCTTCTGGGTATTTTGTTTTGTTTGGAGTGGTACACCCAATGATTCTGGGGATTATTCTTGGCCCTGCACTCTGGCGTTGCACCTGGCAGTGCTTGGGGGACCATATGGGAAGATTGGGTTCACAATCTTCTGACCCTCTGTTCTGTTACTCCATCCTGCTGCTTTATTTTCTTTCCTGTTTATTTTTGTTGCACAGTGGAGGTGCCCAGGCCTTCTTGGCTCTGTGCTCTATATTCCCACCTCAGGCACATCATGGGTCCCCTAGATTATGCTGGCCCTGTTTTCACCCTAGTAGCTATGGTGGCTCAGATCCCTGGCCATGTGTTTCCCCTATTTTGTCCTTTCTGCTCTGGAGAGCCTTGCCTGCTCGGTCACACAGTCTCGCATTCACTCGCTTCTCTGTTTGCAGTTCTGGGCATGCGCCGTCTTTTTGAGTCACACCTAGAAATACTCATGGATTACTCCTGGTGGTGCTCTGAGACCCTCTTAAAGGTAATTCAAGAGAAACTTCGTCCCTGCTGTCCTGTCTCTTTGGCCCCTACTCGAAACAGTTTAAATGAACTTTACTGTGTGTAGAAAGACGTTTGAAAGGTTGGAAGGGGCCCCCTGATTCAAATATCTGACAAATGTTGGGAATATGGGTCAGTTCCCCACATCCCATCACTCCCCAGGCTTCCCACATCCCAGCAGGCCCTTCCATTTTCCTGTGATTACTCACAAGGTTGGTCAGGTTCCTGGATCCCACCCGTCAGTTCAATAATATCAGAGAAATAAAATAAGCATTCTATTTGGAATTAGGAAAGTTCCATCAATCTCACAGTCACCCCAATAATAAAAAGGATTCAGATCTGTTTAAAGGCCATAAAAGGCTCCAAAGTGACCGGAATGGTTTGCTGCCTATTATCCTCCATTCTTAGGTTCAGAATATACTCTAGGTTTTTATGTGTACATACATGTACATAGATATAAATTTGATATATATGTAATTTCTATGATATTCATTATGTATTATACGAATACTCCATAATATATATATATATATGTAAAAAACCAATCTGTCCTCCTGTTTTGCATGTATTTTGCTCTAGCAGGCCCAGTAAAGTCACATTTTCAGACTTCTTGTTACTGTGTTTGGCATATCGAATACTCCACAGGTAGCTTGTTAGGCTTTGCTGTTCAGGCGAGATACTCTCAGTAGCTTGCCTGGCTCTACGAGAGGGGCGGAGAAATCGAACTCGGGTACGCTATGTTGGCCGTTTGCAAGGGAAATGCTCTACCCACTGTGCTATCACTATGTTTGTTGGTGGTACACACCTGGCAGTGTGCAGAGCTTAGTCCTTGATTTTCACTTTGACAGTGCTCAGGGGACCATTTGGAATTATGAGAAATTGTAACCAGATTGACCACATACAAGGCAAGAACCCACCCCACTGTACTACCTCTCTTTTTCATACTCTGGATTTGAAGGTGTGTTTATGAAACTGCCTCCTGTGTTTTTTCTTGTAGGCAAGATTCCACTGGTCAGGCGTTTTCAAGAGGTAGCATGTTGGCTGGACAGTGCTCTCTTATGGTCTTAATAGGTTTAGCCACTTTCCAGGGTCTGTCCAGTTGTCTGGGCTAGTGCTAGGCCAGTTCTTCTCTGCATCTCCAGGGTTGGCTTCAGAGTCACTGCTTTCACCCCATCATGATTACTTTCTCACTAAACTCAGTGTCAGGTGCCTTGTACCAACCTGCCTGTTTGACCTTGAATCAACCCACATATTTTTTTTCCTGATGGACTGTTTGTGAGAGCATTGTTTCAATGTTTGACTAACTGGTACAGGATCAGGGCTCTTGTCCTTACCCCAGCGCCCCACTGTGTGACCCACCACTCCAGCAGGTGCCTCTCCACTACTATATCCAGTCCAGCCCCCTTAAAGCACCAATTTACCTGGATGGGGACAGAGGGTCTCTGCATGTAGACAATGGCCCTTTAAGGATCCTGGCAGGTGCGAAAGTGATGTCACAGAACTGGTAGTTTCAGCATCCTTTCTTTTCTAGTTGTGGTTGCCTGGCTCAGGCTGCCATTGGTCTCGTGGTTAGAGGAGGAATTGGCGGCTCCTTTGATGGGGACTGTGGAGGCCGATTTTGTGGCAGGATACTAGCGGCCTCCCAGTCACCTGCACTGTGAGTAGCAGAGCTGGGCCAGCTTGGGGGCGCTTTCTCCCTTTTTTTCACTCGTTCCTGACATCCAGGCAGTTCCTGAGGTATGTCAAAGGCTTTAGGGGGACCAGAGGCTTTGGGCAGTGGAGTGGGGGCTGTTCCGTGGTGCAGGGTTCGCACGTGTAAGCAAATGATCGTTGGAGGATCCCCTTAGCCAAGATCACCTCCCGCTCTGGAAGGGCTCAGAGGTGGGTGGGTGCTGGGCTGAGGGACCTGCACAGGGCGGGTCTTAGCCCTCTCAAACCTGCCAGCACTGGGATGAGCTTGCCTCTTTCCAGAGACTTTTGCCCTGGCTTCACTTCAGATTCACTTCAAAGGGCAGGCCCCTATTCCCCCCCCACCCCTTGCAGCAGGAAACCAATTTCTCCTCTGTGCTTTAATTGGCTGTTGTGGTGTGAAACGGCCACCTAGTGGCTCATTCCCTGTGAATGGGTGAGGTTTTGGAAGTTGAAACTTTTTCTTTTCTTTTCTTTTCTCTTTCTTTCTTTCTTTCTTTCTTTCTTTCTTTCTTTCTTTCTTTGCTGTTCTCCCGTTGTTCATTGATTTGCTCGAGCGGGCCCAGTAACGTCTCCATTGGAGACTTTGTTGTTACTGTGTTTGGCATATCGAATACATAACATGTAACTTGCCAGGATCTACCATGCAGGCGAGATACTCTCGGTAGCTTGCCAGCTCTCCGAGAGGGGCAGAGGAATAGAACTCGGGTTCACCATGTTGGCTGCATGCAAGACAAATGCCCGACCGCTGTGCTATCGCTCCAGCCCACTTTATTTATTTATTTTTTTTCATTTTGGATCACACTCAGCGATGTACAGGGGTTACTTCTGTCTCTGCACTCAGGAATTACTCCTGGCGATGCTCAGGGGAGCAGATGGGATGCTGGGAATTAAATCTGGGTCAGCCACATGCAAAGTAAATGCTGTGCCGGCTCTGCTTTTCCTCCAGCCCCTTCATTATTTTTTTGGTTTGGCTTGTGTACCATATCTGGAGATGCTCATGGTTTACTTTTGGCTCTGCAGTTGGGAATTCCTGTTGATGGTACTCGGGGATCATATAGGATGCCAGGGATTGATCTGGGTTGGCAACGTGCAAGGCAAATTCCCTTACCCGCTTTACTGTCTCTCGTCCCAAGTTTTTTGTCTTATTTTCTAGGTCAAGAATTTCTGCTTCCCAGCTCTCCTGCATGGCCACGTCCCCAGAAGCACAAGGACTTAGCGCAGAAAGCCAAATGCATGGAGCAGAAAAGCGAATGGACTATGTGTTAAACCAGGCCAGCATGCCTGCCCGGAGGGGAAAGGGTGTTGCCCCATTCGCCCTGGCCTCTCTGGAAAGAAAGATGGCGGCCACACGGGAGCCTTGTGGACAGCAGGTTTGAGCCAGGGGTGGGGGCGGCAGGGACCTCATGGGAAGGGGGGCGTTCCGGTCCGTCCTTCACGCCCAACCGAGGTCACCAGTTGCCCCCCACGAGCGGCTCTCTGGCACGGCCATGAATCCAGAGCACAGAAACCAATCTCTTAACTATCTAACTTTTAATAGAAATACTTCCAGGGTTAATAAGTAAAATAGCAGAAATCCAAAACCGCGCGGCCACTATTGCGTCTGCACATCATTTAATTCTTAAACCCAGCTGTAGAAAGCAAATCATTTCACAATGCTTTTTCAGCATGTCTGATTTGGGGGGGGGGGGTTGTAAACTCTAAATAATAATGGTGCATCTTTTATTTTAACAATAAATCTAGTAGATAGAGTGTTAACTAGAACTCATCTGCCTCACAGGAATTGGGAGGGGTGGGAGGTGGGGTTCTATTTGGGTTCGCGGGTAAAAATAAGTATTGGTAAAGGGAAATATGTTTGATATTTACATGACTGAAACCTAAACCTGAAAGCTCTGTAACTTTTCCCACAGTGATTCAATAAATAAATAAATTATAAAAAAAATGAAAAATTTAAAAAAATTTAAAAAAAGAATTTCTGCTTCCTAAGTGCCAGTTGCAATGCACTATGAGCACTGTTTCATGTGACATAGTCCCAACATATAAACATAAAAAAACCCAATTCCTCATTGATCCTGACATTGATTCAATTAGGTTAGATGATTTCAATGGCCCCTGCATTCTCAGCTTTGTGGGGACGCAGCCTTGCATCCCGAGCTCTGTACTGAGCTACAACCGAACCCAGACTTGGGTGTATTTTTTTGCTTGAAACTGGTGCTTCCTTTTTCTGTATAGAAATAATTTCCACTTAATGTGTTCTTCGTTGAGTTGAGAAAAAAATGGATACATGTTAATAACAACACTTCTGTCAATTTTGCATAAACTTCTTGCAAAACTTTTTGGTCATTCCAGGAAAAGCCATATATGTGTCAATAATTGTATTTCCATGGTGGAAATGTTAGACATCAAACCTGCAGGGTTTGACTTTTTTTTGACATGGAGACCCTCAAGAAATCAAGAAATAATTGTAAACCTCCTCTGCTATTCTCTAGGAAAGCAACCAGCCTCAGCGGAATGTCTCTGATACTGTGCACCGTGACAGTCTCGAGTGAGCAGTGGTGCATGCATCACTGTGGGGATTCTGAGACAGGCAGGAATTCTTCAGATTGGAAAAAAATCCCAGGGCTGTTAGCAGCATGAACACAATTTGAGTCAGCCGCCACACAAGTCTCATCACCTGAATATCCACACAGGAGAGAAATTGTAAACATGTAAAAAATGTGAGAAGGCTTAGATCGATCCTCATACCTGATTATACATAGGAGAATTCATACAGAAGAGAAACGCTATTCATCCAAGGAATATGAGAAGACCTCAAGACTTAGTAACCATAGGAAAATTCATTTAGAGAAATCTTATTCATGTAAGGATAAGGAATGTTTGAAGACCTTTATTTCCTTCTCAGGGGTTTCTGTGCATAGAAAATTCATGCAGGAGAGAAACCTTACTCATGTAAGGACTGTGGGAAGACCTTTACTTTGTACTCAGAACTTACTAAGCACAGGAAAATGCACACTGAAAAGAATCATTATATATATATATATATATATATATATATATATATATATATAGACTGTTGGAAGGCATTCACTTACCTCTCACTCCTTATTACATATAAGAACATTCATACTGGAAAGAAACATTATATATGTAAGCAAGCAGGAAGGCCTACATTATGACCTCAAGCCTTATTGATCACAGAAAAATTCATATGGCAGACAGCTTACATATGGAAGGTCTGTGGGAAGACCTTCATTCAAAATTGATGTCTTACTAAACAGAAAATTTCATACCAGAGAGAAACCCCATACATGTTAAAAAGGCTTTTGCTCTACATTCAAGCCTTAGTATGCATAGGAAAATTCATAGTGGAGAGAACTCTGACATATGTCAGGAATGTGCGAAGGCCTTCACTCAACCCTCAACTCTTAAGATCCATAGGAAAAAACAAACTGGAGGGAAAACTCATGTTTGTAAATGTAGGAAGGCCTTTGTGTGCCTCTCTAGCCTTTGTAGTCTTTGTAAAATGCACATGGGATGAGTTGACCCCAAAGAACTGTCCCCATATTTAGAACAATCCCCCTAGGGAAGGCGAGTTTTATTTAGACCAGGAAGGTTAGGAGGGGGCTACAAAAGTGCAGCCCAGAAGCTAAGAATCCAGCATGACAAGCTTCCCGTGACATTATCCTATAAGGGAAAGGTACCCGGTGATTATCACCAGGGCTATAGTTATGCCAGTGTCCCGGCATTTAAACTTCACAGTGTGTTAACTTGTAAATAACAGTCTTGGTTATGGAATCCAGGAGGAATGTGACTAAATAAGTACCAAATATAAAAGGAAAAAGCTCTTGAAGCAACAAAAGCTTTTAAAAATTAATGAGACAATCTTACCAACCCTAAAACCAGATATAACAATGTTCACATGAATTTGTTTTCTCCACCTATTGATATTAATATTGCAAATTTGTTATCTCAAATTTTATTCTATTTTTTTTGGCCTTTTGTGTCACATCCGGCGATGCACAGAGGGTACTTCTGGCTATGCACTGAGGAATTATTCCTAGCGGTTCTTGGGGGACGATATGGGATGATGGGATTCGAACCTTCTTAGGCCACACAGGATCCCCTGGGTGTCCCGAAAGGATCTCTCTGCACCTGGAGCTGGCCCTTTAAGGCTGCGGGTGGAAACGGAAGTGACATCACAGACAGGGCCTTCCAGATGCCTGTGTTCTTGCTGACAGAGATGGTTCAGTCAGTCTCACTATTGTTACCTGGGTGAAGGATGGCCTGGAACTGGCTGGAAGCGGTTCTTGAAGGTGGATTTTGAGGCAGGAGAGGGGCAACTCTCCGTCTCTGCACTGTGAGCAATGCTTTAGCGTGGGGGACGCTTCTGCGCTGGTTTCTCACATGTTCCTCGAATTCTAGGTGTTCCTGAGGTGTGGCGGAGGCTTTAGGGGGGATGCGGAGCTTTGGGGGGCGCGGTGGGGGCTGTACTGGGGCGCAGTGTTGCGGGTGTGAGTGTGTGGTCCCTGTAGGCCGATGAGGCCATAATGGCCTCCATCTCCATGATGGGGCAGTGGCGGGTGGGGGACGGGGCTGAACTTGGGGGTGAGCACAGGGGTGCGGAACCTGCACAGGGCGGGGGTCTTGGCTGTCCCGACCCTCCCGGCAGTCCCATATTGTACCTTTGGCCCTAATCGTAGCTGTAGAACCTCCAGATTTGAAGGGCAGAGATGAAGCCCCCTTTGCCCCCCGATGGCAAGGGTCCCCTTGCTGTACATCACTTTCATTGCCGCCGTGTTGGTCTGTGACAATCGGGGGCAGTGGACTTGCAGGTGGCTGGGTTTGCCAGTGAACATGTTCTCTTGGGGCTCTTTTTGGTTTGGGGGTTGTTTTGTGGGGCGTTGGGGGGAGGGGGCATCCCCGGAGATGCTCAGGGCTTCCTCTGGCTCTGGGCTCAGGTATGATTCCTGCTGGTGTTGCTGTGGGACATAGGTACGGGGAGAATTTACGAACTCAAGGCAAGTGCCCTACAGACTTCATTGTCTGTCCAACCACAATATTGGTGTTTTTTTTTTTTTTTCAGATCACGAGTGTCATCTCCCTCATGTCAAGTTGCAAAGCACCCTCCACTCTTCATCTCTTCCTTAGCGGGTGACCCGTGGCTATTGGGATAAATACTGAGAGTAAAGATTTTTGTTGTCATTTTTAAATTTACCTCCCCCCTTTTTTGAAGGAAGATACTTGTTTATTTGTGTGGGGGGAGAGGGGACTTTGTACAGGACTCCTGGTACTTTTGGAAGAAATTTATGTAGGAAAGGTCAGAGCGAAAGTACAGCAAATACTTGCCTTGCACACAGTCAACTTGGGTTCGGTCACCTGCATCCTAGTGATCCCCATAGCTTCCAAGAATGAAACCCTGAGTGCACTTAGGAATAACCCCTGAGCAATGCTTGTTCTGGATCAAAGGAAAACACACACACACACACACACACATACACACTTGCACACACTGGAAAACATGTGATTGCAAGAAAAAGAGAATAATAAGGATTCTGGGAAACTATGGAACTGCCAGAAAAAAGTTTTAAGAACCCACTCTTTTACTATTTAAATGTTCCTCTCTAGTTTGACTTTGCACATGATTTTTGTTTGTTTGTTTGTTTTGCTTCCTTACAGTTGTCCTGTTGTTGCTGTAGTTTTGTCCACTCCCTGTAGTGCTTTACCCTTACTTCTGACTCAGCTCAGGGATCACTGCAGCCAGGGCCTAGCGTGCCCAAGTATTGTACTTGGGTCAGCTGAGAGTAAGAACACTCCACCCCCAAAATAGAATATTTACAGTATAAGTAGTCTTGAGAAGTTCCAAATGACAGGCACAGTTCATATTATGGTCCTTAGTAAATAAATGCCTTGGATATTTGGATTTATTTTCTATAAACCTGGGTGATTGCACCGTTTTCAAATATATTCCTGCACAACAGGAGCGAGTATAGGATGAGATTCATGCAGATGTGCTGATGCAGGATTAGAGTAAATCAGGACTCAGATGGGCCCAGGTCCAGCAGGACAGAGCATGGCTGTGCCTCAGGCTTATCTGGACCCAGAAGTGACCTTGTTCCCCTGGACAGAGTGCACAGGCGCATATCCTTGTCCACCCTGCAAGAGAGTGGCTGAAAGTTTGTCTACCTAATGCCCCAGTGACTTTCCCCATGGCAGAGCCACATTCCAGGCTGTAGTTCCCAGGGGCAGCACTGCTACCTGCCTGCAGGGGGTGCTGGTACTCAGGAACTCTTGAGGCCCCTGGCTGGGTCTCTAGGGAATTTTTTTGTGCTCCATGGAAGAATCTGAGGATCATAGAAGGCTGCCATTTCCACTGCTTTCACCCCTTCTTGATGACTTCCTCACGCAACTCAATGTCAGGTGCTTTGTACCAACCTGCCTGTTTGACCTTGAATCAACCCACATGTGTTTTTCCTGATGAACTGTGTGTGAGAGCATTGTTTCAATGTCAAGACTTTCCAGTGCAGGATCAGGGGTCTTCCCTTATCCCCAGGCCCCCACTGTATGAGCAAACACTTTAGCAGCTACCTCTCCACTCCTTTATCCAGTCCATCCCCCTTGCAGCACAGATTCACCTGTGTGGGCACAGAGGGTCTCTGCATCTGAACCATGGCCCTTTAAGGCTCCTGGCAGAAGCAGAAATGATGTCATAGACGGGCCCTTCAGAAATCCTTTCTGTTCTTGTTGTGGTTGCCTGGCTCTGGCCGCCATTGGTCTCCTGGGTAGAGGAGAAACTGGCGCCTGGCATATTGGGGAAACTGTGAGGCCAATTTTGTGGCAGAACGCAAGTGGCCTCAGGTGAGCACCCCGCGTCTTGACACTGTGAGTGGTAGGGCTGCGCCAACTTGGGGGGTGCTTTCATGCTTGTTTTCCTCTGTTCAGGATGTCCAGGCAATTCCTGAGGTGAGGTAAAGTGAAAGCTTTCAGGGGACTCAGAGGCTTTGGGCGGTGCAGTGGGCGCTGTGACAGGCGCAGGGGTCGCAGGTGTGAACAAGTGATCCTGGGATTCCCCTTGGCCAAGATCTCCTCCAGCTTCTGGAAGGGTCAGAGTCCAGTGGGCCTGGGGCTGCGGGATTTGCAGAGGGCGGGGCTTAGCCCTCCCGAACGTCCAGCACCAGACTTTGCTTGGCCCTGTCCGGAGCCTTTGGCTCTGGCATCCTTAGTGTGGCACCTTCAAGTTCACTTAGAAGGGTGGGGCCCCCGCCCCACTGCAGCAGGGAACCTAGTCGTCCTCTGTCCTTTGTTTGACTGTCCTAATATGGTGGGGCCACCCAGTGTCTCAGTCCTTGCAGGTGGGTGGCGTTTGCAAATGAAACTTTTTCATTATTATCATTTTGGTTTGGCTCTTGTACCACATCTGGTGGTGGTCAGGGTTTACTTTCGGCTCTGAAGTCGGGAATTCCTGCACCTGGTACTAGAGGACCATAAGGGATGCCGGGAATTGATCTCAGTTGGCTTCATGCAAGGCAAGTTCGTACCCACTTACGGTCTCTGGTCCCAGCTTTTGTATTTTTCCCTAGGTAAAGAATTTCTCCATCCTAAGGTCCAGTTGCAAAGCACGCCACACATGTAATTTCTCCCTGACAAGATGACCCCCAGCTATTGTGAGTACTGGGGGTAAAGTTTTGTTTTCCTTTTTTAAGAGAAATAGTTGATTTTCGGGGCGGGGGGTGTTGATACCCTGAGGGCTTACTCTGACTCTGGCCTCAGATATTATTCCTGGCAGTGCTCTGGGGGCCTTGGGGATGCAGAGGATTGATTAGCGTCAGCGACACAAGCATCCTAACAGGTTTACTGTATGTTGGAATAGGAATATCTGCCTCCTGATATCATGTTGCAAATTCCTACCCAGACCGCTGGTTATCGAAGTGAGTACAGGGAGTAAAGGGTGTGTGTGTGCATGCGCTTGTGTGTGTCCATGTACTACTGGTAAAAGTGTATGTCTGTAGAAAGTTTGTTTATTTATTTATTTATTTTGCTTTTTGGGTCTCACCCAGCCGATGCTCAGGGGTTACTACTGGCTCTATACTCAGGAATCACTCCTGGCAGAGCTTGGGGGACCGTGTGGGATGCTGGGAATTGAATCCGGGTTGGCCGCTTGCAAGGCAAACACCCTACCCACTGTGCTATTTCTACAGCCCCTGTAGAAAGTTTTTAAAAAGTTTTATTTATTTGCTTTTTGGTTCACACCCGGTGATGCAATGGGTTACTCCTGGTTCTGTCTCAAGAATTACTCCTGTGGTGCTCAGGGGAAGCTATGGGATGCTGGGAATCGAACCCAGGTTGGCCACTTTGCAAAGCAAACTGCCCTACCCACTGTTCGACCACTCCAGCTCCTGTTTTTTCTTTTTTTTTAAGAAGACAGGGGCTCCCCCATGCAATCATAGCCCAAATGGTGGCTCTCTCACGGGGCCAGAAGGGGGCGCTGATGCATGGGATTTCCTGGCCTCAGAGTCCTTCCTGGCTGGGCCTGGGAGAACCTTCTGTGGGATCCGGGAGGAGTCCCCAGATCAAGGCAGAACCGACTTTTCTCACTTGTAGCCAAGCCCAGAACTTGTGTCGCAAAAGGCAGCACAGATGCCAACCCATTTTGCTTCTCCTGGGGAGACAGAAGCATTAGGCAGTGTTCCTCAAGCGGGTCTGTGAATCAGTGCCCGAGGGTATGGCTGGTCAGAACTTGGTAATTTTGCTACTGTCCAGTGGTCACAATTCTGACTTCTCCTCCAGGTCTCTGATCCTCAGGAAAAACAGAGGCAGGAGAAGATGGTGAGGTGCCATCGGACACACCGACGCCAGGTAGGAGTGACAAAATGAGGTGATTCTCTGACAGGAGCGTCAGGCTTCCAGGGCTGTCTGTCTCTAACTTGCTTCAGGAAAGATCCTGCCGCCTTGTTGGAGCGCCCAGCTCTCTTCTGTCTGAGGCCACGTGTGTTAGTTTCATTGTACTTGCCTTTTGGATCACAAGAGCTCAAGGATTACTGGTGCTCAGGGATGACTCCTGACATGTCTCAGGGACCATATGGGGTGCTGGGCATCAAAGGCTGGTGTCTGGGTATTTTGTTTTGTTTTCAGAGCCACACGCAGTTATTCTGGGGATTATACTCTTGGCTCTGCACTCTGGCATTGTACCTGGCACTGCTTAGGGGACCCTATGGAATGGTGGGGATCACCAGCACTACCCACTATCCCCATCCCACTGTCCTGTTACACAGTCATGCTGCTTTGTTTCTTTTCATATTTATATTTGCGCCACAGGGGAGATGCTCAGGGCTTCCTCTTGGCTCTGTGCCTGATGTGCATCAATGGTCCTCGGGTGCGCTGGACCTGTTTGTGCCCTGGCAGCTACAGTAACTCGGGCCCCGGGATATGTGTTTCCACTATTTTGTCCTTCTAGCTCTGGAGAGCTTCTCCTGCTCTATCACACAGTCCAGCATTCATTGGCTCCTCGGTTTGCGGTTCTGGGCATGTGCTGATCCTAGGGAGACAAAGCAAAAGATCTCTGGGGCCATCAGAGCTGTTGGGCTTAAGACACTTTGAGAGGCATTTGGAGTGGCCCTGAACCATGATCGGAGTTCAACAGGCAGATATGTACATGCACAGCTTTCAGTCGGTGGCTGGACATTGAGTGTCCCCTTCTCCCTAGAACATGGGCTGTGGGATGCAGGGAGTGTATGTTTAGCTGAAAGCAGGGTCACTCATTTGTGTCCCACTGATTGTGTGCTCAGCACTGCACTCTCTGCAGTGCTCATAGTAGCAGTGGTGGAATTCCCTGGGGTCAGAAGCTAGACCAACACCTTCAGGAACCTTCTAGTAGAGCAGTCTCACTTTTTATAGACACAGCTGTCTTAGAAGTTGGAACCCATCTGCCAGGAGTTCAGTTGGAGACTGGTTTTTCCTGAGGGGACAGACCCTGAGCCCCTCTAGGGCCTGGGGTTCCTGGCTTCACAGCCCAGGGGACATGGTGGGAACAGACCCTGACTCCTGCCCCTCTTTGTATGTCGGCTCAGGACACGGTGACCTTCTCCGACTTGGCTGTGAGCTTCACCCCAGAGGAGTGGACATGCCTGTATACCTCTCAGAGAAAGCTCTACAAGGACGTGATGCTGGAGACCTACGAGCACCTGTCGACCATTGGTGAGAGCAGTGTGGGGCCGACCTTGTCTGAACAGACCGGTGTGGGCTCCCTGTGCCGGGCCGTGACTGTGTGTCCAACAGTAGCTGTGAATGTCCTGGTGAGGACAGCCATGCAGTAGCTGTTCCTCTTGTTTCTTCCCTGTTTTTTTTTTTTTGTTGGTCACCTGGCGATGCTCGGGGCTTACTCTACGCTCTGTCCATAGCAATCACTCTTTGTGGGTTTTAATGAATCGGGAGTGTTGGGTATCAACCCAGGTTAGCCCCGTGCATAGAAAGCTCCCCACATGTTGTACCATTGCTCAGTTCTCTCTAACATGTTCCTGGTTCCTGCCAATGCTGAGTTCTCTGATTATTTCTTGTACTACACATAATTTCTATGTATTTTGGTTTTGCTTTTATTTGCGGCACAACTTGAATATTCTTGTCTCTGTGCTGAGGGATCACTCCTGGGGGTGCTCAGGGGCCATGGGGTGCTGAGGATTGAACATGCTTGGCAGCCAGAAAGGTTGCTGTCTTAATCCTGGTACTATTGCACCTGGCCCACAACTTCAGTTTATTTTTATTTAGTTTAGTTTAGTTTTATTTTTTTTTTCATTTTTATTAGTGAAACACCATGAGGTACTTTTGTATACATACAAATTTTTGTGCTTGGGTTTCAGTAATACAGTGATCAATTACACATCCCTCCACCAGTGCCCATTCTCCAAACACCACTAATCCCAGTATCCCTTCCACGCCCATCCCCCCAATCCACCCTGCCTCTATGGCAAGGCATTCCCTTTTGTTTTGCTTTGGTTTGGGGTTATACTTACACTTAGGGATTATTTCTGGCTGAGTATTCAGTTATTCATCCTGGTTGTGGTTCGGGGCATTGTGTGCTGCTGGGGACCAATCCTGTACGTGTGTGCAGTGTCTGTGTGCTGCCTGCTGAAATATTGCGCCCAACACAGTTCATTTATTTCTTAGGGCCTCACCCCATAAGATGCTGCTCTATTTCAGTGCTCGTGGTCACTTCCAGTGGTTCTCTGTTCATCAGGACTCAGGGTGTGCCTCTGAACTATACAGTCAGGGATCAAGCAGATGACTTGAGAGACCCTACTGAATGTCAGGATCGAACTTTTATTGATCTTGAGCAAGGCCAGTGCCTGACCTTCTGTGCTGTCTGTCTGCATCCTTTTATCTTTATTTTTATAACCAATTTGGGGCTTTGGTCATCTTTGGCCATCTTTGGATTTGTTAAGCTTTGGGGTTTACTGCACTCAGGCATCAGTTCACGCAGGCTCAGTACATTGCATGTTATGCCGAGCCTTGAGTGACAGTACAGTGGGCACGGTGCTTGTCTTGCCAGATCTGGACATGCATTATATCCTTACCATCCCATGTGATGCTCAAGCACCACGAAAGGTGATTTCTGAGTACACAGTCAGGGAGAAGCCTTGAGTATCCCCAGGTGAAGATCCCAAACTAGAGAAAAAAAATACTAGGTGCTGTGCGGTGATCAAACCCCCGTTGGGGTGAGAAACCTGTTGGCCCTTTGCAATGCCAGGGCTATACTATTTGTGATGTTTTCTGGGGCGCCATATTCTCTTAAATTAAGACCTGAATCTTAGCTCTTGGATAACTCCAAATCTGGAACATTTTAGAAGTACAGATTCTGTTCATGCCATTCCCGTAATTGACTCCATTTTTATAGGGAGACATGGGGTTTACTTGTCACGTTTTCCTTGTCATTTATTCATTCTCCATCTCTGAGAGGTTCAGGGCATTCTTGGGTGAAGCCTGTGGTGATCTCCTGGCTGGAAGGAGGAACCCTGAGGCCGGGGAGGAGAGTCATGTGTGCAGGTGAGTGTCTGAGAACCCTCCCTGGCTCAGGCCCTCGGCAGTGTGTGGGTGGCCTGAGCACATGTGAAACGAGCTGCTGACCCTGATATCCTTGGGTTCTTGGATCTTGGCATCTGTGTTCTATTCACGCTGCTCTTCGCTCCCACAGATTGTCTGTCATGGAATAATCTTGCGCTTTAATTTATTGGCTTTGACATTATTTTTCATCTTCTGCCAGAATTTCCATGAAATTCTCACTTCTTGATCCCCCTGTCTTTTCCTTACCAGCCTTTTTGTACAGCCTTTAATGTTGCTATACTTTCAAAAAATTGCCTCTTTTGTTTAGTTAATAAGTGGGGCCATAATAAAGCTATTTTGGCTCTGAGTGATACTAATGCAGGAAATGCGCTTGTCCTGCACACTGTCCACCTGGTTCAATAACCAGCATCCCATATAGTTCCCTGAACATCACTGCGTATGTTCAACAAACAAAAAAGAAAAAAATGTCTTGTAGGATTGCCAAGCTTTTCACAGCAATCCTCCCCAGGGACCTTCCCTATTCTGTGGGATCCTTTGGACTGTGAGGACCATCGAGATGTCCTCAAGCTGTACTGCCTGGTTAAGGATGTTTCATTCAATAATTCTTACATTGTATATTGTGTTTCATTTCAGAACTCAAAACATGGCTTCAGGATTTGGGAACTCAGTCAGTGAGTATGAATAAGCCGGTAAGATTTGCAAGTTTGGAATCAATATTATAGTACTAATGGAAAATGTCAGTAGGCCAGCATGCTATTTTTAATGTGCAGTCTGGGAATGGCCAGAAGGAAATGCATAGTATGATGCTTGAGGTCAAGGACCCTTATCTTCACTGGGTGCTGACATCTCTGCTCAAAACCTAAGGAAAATTGTAATATGTTTCATGTAAATGCCGTGCTTTTTCATTTGATTGAAAGTATCTACAAATGGTAATCGTGAAAAGAGTTGGTCTTTTAAACTGGTCCATCCACATTGCTCTATGTGTTTTCCAGAGACCCACCGGGAATAATCCCTGACACTGCATGGTGTACCCCCGCCCCCAAATGAATACAAAGTACAGAACAGAAAAAGTCATTGATCCTGAAAAGGATCTGCCTGTGGTGAGATGTTCTCAATGGCCCCTGTGGTCAGTCTCAGCAGTGTGGGATGCAGCATTTCTTCACAAATGCTTTCCGAGCTCTGCTCCACAGTGAGATAGAACTGAACCCAGAGTTCAGTGTGTTTTATTTTTCTTTTGAATCCGTTGCATCAGTTTTCTGTGGAGGGAGTTATTCCTGCCTGTTCATTAAATTGAAAAAAAATATTTAAGAAATTAATGGCCTCTCATTCATCAATTTTCCATCTGTGTCTTACAGAAACATTAGGTTAGTCCATGTTAATGCCATCCACCTGTCGGGAATTGCATTGTGTGGTGCAAATGTTAGAAACCAATCTGCAGGTATCAATTTTATTTAACATGGAGACTCTTAAGGCATAGTATGATAATTGGAATCCTCTGCTGTTCTACAGGGAAGCAGCCAGCCCAAGTGGAATGTCTCTGACCCTTCACACTATGAAAAAGTCTCGAGTGTGCATTTGTGCCCTCAGCCACACAGGGATGCCAAGGCAGGCAGGATGGCCTCTGAGGGTGATCAGAATGGAGAGAGCAACCTCACTCTGAACAATCCTTCCCCTGGGAAAAGGTTCACACAGTCTGTTTTTCTCGGTCCACAGACACAAACCCCAACATTGGGGCAGTCTCTAGAATGTGGGAGAGGAGCACTGTTTATAGTGAGTCCTTCACACCGAAAGGCCCACAAGCACAATCACCATGGATTAATGCTGTCCAAGAGTAAGGAATATGGGGGAGCTTCCCCGTGTTCCCAGGACCATGATGTTCCCTTTGAAACCCACAGTGGACAGAATCCCCAGGAGTGTTGGCGGCAAGGGCATGGTTTGAATTCAGCGTCACCCCTTTGTGATGACATGAACATCCACACAGGAGGGAAACCAAATACATGTAAGAACTGTGTGAAGGCCTCCAATAGACCCTCATACCTCTTAAAACATTGTAGAATTCATACTGGAGAGAAAGCATATCTGTGTGAGCAATGTGGGAAGCTCTTTTCTTACTTTTCACACTTTTCCAGACACAGGAAAATTCATAATGGAGAGAAATGCCATAAATATAAGGCACATGGAAAGGCCTTCACTCAATCCTCAATGATTACTCATACTGAGCAGAGGCCTTATATATGTAAGGAATGCACGAAGGCCTTTACTTATTCCTCAAACCTTACTTGCAATATAAAATTTCACAAAGGAGAAAAGCCATATGGATGTAAGGTATGAGGGAAAGCCTTTTGTTATCCCTCACAACTTACTTGTCATATGAGAAAACACACTGGAGAGAAGCCTTATGGCTGTAAGGTATGTGTAAAGGCCTTTGTTGCATCCGCAAGCCTTACTAGGCATATGAGAAGTCACATTGGAGAGAGACCTTATGTTTGTAAGGTGTGTGGTAAGGCCTTTGTTGTATCCTCAAGACTTACCCGACATATGAGAATTTACACTGTAGAGAGACCTTAGGTTTGTAAGCAATGTGGGAATGCCTTTCTTTATCCCTCAAGCCTTACTCATCATATGAAAATTCACACTGGAGAGAAGCCTTGTGGATGTAAGGTATGTGGGAAGGCCTTTGTTGAATCCTCAAGTCTTACTCGGCATATGAAAAAGCACACTGGAGAGAGACCTTATGTTTGTAAGGAGTGTGGGAAGGCCTTTGTTTCTTCCTCAACATTTACTGATCATGTGAGAATTCACACTGGAGAGAAACCTTTTGTTTGTAAGTAATGTGGAAAGGCCTTCCATCAGGCCTCCGGCCTAAATGTACATAGGGCAGTTCACACTGGTATGAAATCTTATATATGTCAAGAATGTGGGAAGGCCTTTCTGTTTATTTCTGGTCTCAGGAAACATCAGAAAATTCATATTATGTAAGTCAATACCCTAATAACAATTTTTAATGTCAAAACAGCCCCCCTTTGGTAAAGTCTGTTTTCTTTGTACCATGGGATGCTGTGCTACAAAAGTGCAGCTAGGAAAGAAATAATCCTTTAGTCTTTAACAAACATTTTGTGATGTCAGTTTATAAGGGAAAGTCTATGCAAAGGTTCTGGCATTTAAACTTGATGTGTATGTTAACGTACTTTTTGGATATTCTGGTGAAAGCCAGGAGGAGTGTGAATTAAAAGGCAAAAAATCCCCTGTGCTCAGGGCTGTCAAGACTCACCACTATCTCATTCTTTATAGTGACTCTGGCTTGACTTTCTTTTTGCTTTTTGGTTCACACCCAGCAATGCTCAGGG
The DNA here is from genome assembly GCF_029834395.1 of Sorex fumeus. Lineage (NCBI taxonomy): Eukaryota > Metazoa > Chordata > Mammalia > Eulipotyphla > Soricidae > Sorex > Sorex fumeus. Next base: position 1,733,680 of record NW_026606165.1, read on the forward strand.
GTCACTCCTGCCTCTACAATCAGTAATTACTCCTCGTGGTTCCTCAGTACCATATAGGATGGCAGGGATTGAAACTGGGCTGACCTCATGCAAGGAAACAGCCCTCCCCCTGGACTATCGCTCCAGCCCCTGTGACTTGGCTTTGAGGCCCTTGGTTTGGGGGGTTATAGCAGAGAAACAGCCACACCTTCATTCTTCAGGGCCTCCTGATTCATGTTCTTTGAAGCCACAACCAGCTGAGTCCTACTCCTCTCTCTCAGCTCAGTCATCCCTACCTGGGGGACTCAGGATCATTATGGGTCACTGTGGTTGGAATCCAGGTGGGCTGTGTTCAAGCTCCTTCCCCCATGTCATCTCTGCCTCCCATGTGTTCAGATACTGGCTAGCATTGTGTAAGTATAAAGAGTAAATGTTTCAGAAAGTGTTATCTTAGTTAAATGGCCCTGGCAAGGTTCTTTAATGAAGTGCCGTGAAAACAGTTTGTTTTTAAATTTTGAACTTTTTTCCCGTCTTTTTGGGTCATATCTTTAAATACTCAGAGATTACTGTTTTTAGAAAGACATATGAAAGGATGAAAGAGGCCCCTTGCATCAAATGTCTGACAAATGCCGGGAATATGGGTCAGCTTCCCACATCCGAGCAGGCTGTTCCGTTTATCTATGATTACTCACAAGGTTGGTCACATTCCTGGATCCCCCCCACCAAGTTTAATAATATTACAGAAAAAATTAAGTGTTGTATTTAGAATTAGCAAAGTCCCTTCAGTGTAGTAGACACCAGAATGATAAAAAGGATTCAGATCTGCTTAAAGGACATAAAAGGCTTTAAGGTGCCCAAAATGGCTTGCTGCCCATTAGCCTCCATTTTTAGGGTCGGAATATATGATGATGTTGGTGCAGCCTGGCAGTGCTCAGGGCCTACTCCTGGCTTTGCAATTCAGTGCTGCTTAGGGGACCATTTGGAATTATGAGTGTTGAACCCAGATTGACCACATGCAAGGCAAGCGCCCAAGCGACTGTACTAACTTCTTGCCCCATAGTCTAGATTTAAAATTGTGCTTCTGAAACGGTTTTTCTTGTAGGCAAGAGTCCACTGGTTTGGTGTTTTCAAGGGGTAGTGTGTTGACCAGACTGTGCTCTCTGATGTTCTTACCAGCCTCTCCTCCTTTTCCAGTGTCTGTCCAGCTCTCTGGGCTGTTTCTAGGCCAGTTCCTCTCTGCATCTCCAGGGCTGGCTTTGAAGTCACTGCTTTCACCCCATCTTAATTACTTCCCCAAGAAACTCAGCATCCGGTGAATTCTACCAACCTTCCTGTTGTACCTTGAATCATCCCAGCTGCATTTTTCCTGATGGACTGTGTGTGAGAGCATTGGGTCATTGTTTGACTGAGCAGTAGAGAATCGGGGTCTTCTTATCCCCACCCTTCCACTGTGTGACCCACCACTCTCCACAGCCACCTCTGCACACCTTTATCCAGTCCTTCCCCCTTAATCACAGATTCATCTGGGTGGGCAAAAAGAGTCTGTGCATCTGGAACAGGGCCCTTTAAGGCTCAGGTTCTGGCAGCCGTGGAAGTGGCGTCCCAGACCAGGGACCTTCAGATATTTTTTCTCTTCCCATTGTGGTTGCTTGATCAGGCCGCCACTGGTCTGGTGGTAGAGGAGGAAATGGTGGCCCTTTGTGGAAGGGGGACTGTGAAGACCTATTTTTTGTCAGGACGTGAGTGGCGGTCCGTGAGCGCCCAGTGCCTCCTGTTCTTTGTACTGTGAGTGCCAGGACCTCTCCAGCTTGGTGGCACCCTTTTGTGCTTGTTTTTCTCTCATTTCTGATATCAGCCATTTCCTGAGGCATGGGTGATGCTTTAGGGAAACCCAGAGGTTTTAGGGGTGCAGGGGTTGCGGTGTTTATGGGTGATCATGGGGGTCCCCTTTGGCCACCATCACCTTCTGCTCCATGAATGGATAGCAGCAGGTGGGCGTGGGGCTGAGCGCAGGGGCTGAGCTCAGGGCCTGCGGGACCTGCAGAGGGCAGGGCTTGGATGTCCTAACCCTCCCAGGGTGGGACTTTGCTCTGCACTCTTTCAGAGCACTTGGCCCTGGCATCACTCACTCGTGTAGAACCTTCAGATTCACTTCAAAGGGCAGGGTCCCAGCCTCCCTGTTGTTGTCTGTCCTTTGACTGTTGTGAAATGGCAATACCACATGATGGCTTGATCCCTGCCAGAGGCTGGGTTTTGCAAATGACACTTTTTCAGTATAATTGTTTTGATTTGGCTTGTGTACCACATCTACAGTTGTTCAGGGTCTACTTTTTTTTTTTTTGCTTTTTAGGTCACACCTGGCAATGAAAAGGGATTACTTCTGTCCTGCAGTCAGGAGTTCCTCCTGGCAGTGCTCACGGGACCCTATGGGTTGCTGGGAATCAAACCTAGTCAGGCCGCATGCAAAGCAAACGTCCTATCTGCTGTGTTATCTCTCCATGCCCACTCAGGGGTCAGAAACTGCCTCCTGGGTTTTCCTTGTAGAGGAGTGTTCACTGCTCGCGTGTTGGCAATCGTAGACCATTGAGTGGACAGTGTTCTCTGATGTTCTTACGAGCCTTTGCTCCTGTTCCAGCGGCTCTCCAGCTCTCTGGGCTGCTACTAGGCCGGTTTCTCTCTGCTCTTGTGCTGGCGTCGAGTGACTGCTTTCACCCTACCTTGATGGGTGATTTCCTGGAGAAGCTCATTGTCCCTTGCCCACCTGCCCCCTACCTGCCTCTTTTGTTTTGAATGAACCCCCTTTGCTTTTTTCCTTATGGACTGTGTGTGAGAGCATTGGCTCATATTTGCCCAATAGGACTTCTTACCTGTCACTAGCCCTCCACTGTGTGACCGTCCAGTACAGCAGCTGCCTCCATCCCTCTATGTGAGCCCATCCCACTTGTGCCACAGATCCACCTGGGTGGGCATAATGGTTCTCTCCACATCTGGAGTCTGGCTCTTTAAGACTGCTTGTGGAAGCAGAAGTGACATCACAGGGGGCCCTTCTTGGTGATTCTATTCCTGGAAACTGGGTCAGTGTCATTGTTAACATGGGTAAAGGACAGAGTAGGGCCCCTGGGAGAAAGTGGGACTCTGAAGGGCCAACTTTGTGGCAGAATAGGGACAATTTCCCGTGAGTGCCTGGCAGTTCCCCGTGTCCACACTGAGCTGCGGGTCCACGCCAGCTTGGGGGCACTTTTGCACTTGTTTTTCACTTGTTCCCTGATACCAAGTGGTTCCTGAGTTGCGGTGGATGTTTGACGGGGTCAAGGGAGGAGGATGTAAGTGAGTAATCCTGGGGGGCTGCTGCGGCCACAATAGCTTCCAGCTCTACGATTGAGCAGCGGCGGGTGGCTACGGGGCTGAGCAAGGGGGCTGTGGGCCTTGGGGTGAGGGACCTGCCGAGGGCAGGGGCTTGACCGTTCTGACCTCCAACTGGCATACTTTGGGACCTTGGCCCCAGAATCGCTGCTGCAAAGTCTCCAGATTCACTTTTGGCAGAGTTGCAACTCCTGTAATGCCAAGAGACCCTGTTACCGTCTGACTTTTTCAATGGCTTCCCTGGTATGATAGGGCCATCTGGAGCAGTGGATCCGCAGGTTACAGGGGTTTTAGTTTCCTTTAGGTGTGGGGAATGAGGGGCTATGCATGCCCGACGATACCCTGAGGGCTTCCTCTAGCTCCTGGCTGAAGTATTCTTCCTGGAGTGCTCTGGGGGCCATAGGGATGCGTAGGGATGCAGAGGATTGAGTGGTGTCAACAAGGCAAGCATCTTGCTAGTTTTACTGTCTACCAGAACAGGAATTTCTGCTTCTTCACATCAAGTTGCAAAGCCCTGTCTAGACCCCATTTTATTGAGATGAGTACTGGGGGTAAAGGGTGTGTGTGTGATTGTGTATGTGTGTGTCTGTAGAAATTGGGTTATTTTAAGAGGAGAAGGGCTGTCCCCATAATAGAGCCACATTCTGGGCTATGGTTGTGGGAGGCAGCCCTGCTGCCAGCCTGCAAGGTGCGCTGATGCATGTGATCTGGCCTCTGAGTCAGCCTCTGCTGTGCCTGTGAGAGCCTTCTTTGGGACCCAGGGAGGAGTCCTCAGGCCAAGACAGGGCTGAGTTTTCTCCTTTGTAACCAAGCCCAGAGCTTGTGTCGTGAAAGGCAACACAGATGCCAACCCATTTTGATTCTCCTGGGGAGACAGCAGCATTAGGCAGTATCCCCCAGGCGGGTCTGTGAGCCAGAGCCCTGATCAGGCCTGGGGGTTGTGCTCCTCTCCAGTGCTCACTGCTCTGACTCCTCCTCCAGGTCTCTGATCCTTGGGAAAATCAGAGGCAGGAGAAGATGGTGACATGCCATCGTACATCCCATCCCTAGGTAGGTAGAGAGTAACAAGAGAAGGTGATGCAGTGACAGGAGCACTCAGTCTTCTTGGGCCAAATGTCTCTGAGTTGTTTCAGGAATGATCCTGTATTGTGCCTCCTTTTCGGATGGCCCAATACTTTCTTTATTAGGCTATGTTTATTTCAGTTCTGTTGTATTTGGCTTTTCAACCACACCCAGGTAAAGAGTACTCATACCTTAGTGCTCAAGGATGACTCCTGACATGTCTCAGGAACCATATGGTGTGCTGGGGGTTGAACGCTTGCGTCTGGGTATTTTGTTTTATTTGGAGGGGTACACCCAGTGATTCTGGGGATTATTCTTGGCCCTGCACTCTGGCGTTGCACCTGGCAATGCTAGGGGGACCATATGGGAATATTGGGTTCACAGCCCGACCCTCTGTTCTGTTACTCCATCCTGCTGCTTTATTTTCTTTCCTGTTTATTTTTGTTGCACAGTGGAGGTGCCCAGGCCTTCTTTGCTCTGTGCTCTGTATTCGCACCTCATGCGCATCATGGGTCCCCTAGGTGTGCTGGCCCTGTTTTCTCCGTAGTAGCTATGGTGACTCGGATCCCAGGACATGTGTTTCCCCTATTTGGTCCTTTCTGCTCTGGAGAGCCTTGCCTGCTCAGTCACACAGTCCTGCATTCACTCACTTCTCTGTTTGCAGTTCTGGGCATGCGCTGTCTTTTGGAGTCACACCTAGAAATACTCATGGATTACTCCAGGTAGTGCTCTGGGACCCTGTTACAGGTAATTCAAGAGAAATGTCTTCCCTGCTGTCCTGTCTCTTTGGCCCCTACTCGAAACAGTTTATTTTTATTTTTTTAATCATTTTTTTATTAGTGAAACACCATGAAGTACACTTATAGACTTATAAATTTTTGTGCTTGGGTTTCAGTTATACAATGATCAAGTACCCATCCCTCCACCAGTGCCCATCCTCCCACACCACGGGTCCTAGCATCCCTCCCACCCCCCACCCCCCCCCCGCCCCACCCTGCCGCTGTGGCAGGGCATTCCTCCCTGTTCTCTCTCTCTTCTTTTGGGTACTGTGTTTTGCCAGAGAGGCATTGAGTGGCAGTCATATTTGGTCTATAGACCACTTTTAGCATGTCTCTCCCACCCTGGGAGGGTCTTCACAACACCCTTTATTTGGTGTTCTCTTCTCTATCTGAGCTTCCTTCTCACCTAGCACATGTGGCTGGCCTTCAAGTCATGGAGCAAAATTCCTGGTACTAATCTGAGCCCTTCCTGGGTGTTAGTCTCTCGTTTTGTTGCTTTATGTTCCCCAGATGAATGCAATCTTTCTGTGTCTATCCCGCTCTTTCTGACTCATTTCACTTAACATGATACTTTCCATGTAGTACCACTTGTATGTAAATTTCATAACTTCATCTTTTCTAACAGCTACATAGTACTCCATTGTGTAAATGTACCAAAGCTTCTTTAGCCAGTCATCTGTTCTTGGGCACTCAGGTTTTTTCCAGATTCTGGCTATTGTAAAGAGTGCTGCAATGAACAAACAATTGCAGATGTCACTTCGACTGTACCTTTTTGCCTCTCTGGGATATATTCCCAGGAGTGCTATAGCTGGGTCAAATGGGAGATCGAATTCTAATTTTTTGAGAATCGTCCATACTGTTTTCCAAAAGGGTTGGACCAGCCTGCATTCCCACCAGCAGTGAAGGAGGGTCCTTTCTCGCCACATCCGCGCCAGCACCTGTTGCTTTTGTTCTTGTGGATGTGGGCCAGTCTCTGTGGTGTGAAATGATATCTCATTGTTGTTTTGATCTGCATCTCTCTGATGATTAGTGATGTAGAGCATTTTCTCATGTGCCTTTTTGCCATTCGGATTTCTTCTTTGCGAAAGTTTCTGTTCATTTCCTCGCCCCATTTTTTGATGGGGTTGGGTGATTTCTTCTTGTGTAGTTTAACCAGTACCTTGTATATCCTTGAAATCAACCCCTTGTCGGATGTGTATTTGGTGAATATTCTTTCCCATTCTGTAGGCTGTCTTTGTATTTTGGTCACTGTTTCTTTTGAGGTGCAGAAGCTTCTTAGTTTAAGATAGTCCCATTTGTCTATCTCTGTTTTCACTTGCTCGGCCAGTGGCGTGACGTCTTTGAAGATACCACTAACTTCAATATCGTGGAGAGTTTTGCCAACTTTGTCTTCAATAAACATTATGGATTCCGGTCTGATGTTGAGGTCATAAATCCATTTCGATCTTACTTTTGTGCATGGCGTTAGGCAGAGATCTGAGCCCACTTTTTTGCATGTAGCCGTCCAGTTTTGCCAGCACAATTTATTAAAGAGGCTTTCCCTGTTCTATTTCACTTTTCTTGCCCCCTTATCGAAGATTAGATGATTATATGTTTGGGAGGAGATGTCAGTATATTCAACTCTATTCCATTGGTCTGCAGCTCTGCTTTTGTTCCAGTACCATGCTGTTTTGATTATTACTGCTTTGTAGTAGAGCTTGAAGTTAGGTAGGTTGATTCCTCCCATTTTCTTTTTCCCAAGAATTGCTTTAGCTATTCGTGGGGGCTTATTGTTCCATATAAATTTCAGGAGTGTTTGCTCCATTTCTTTGAAGAATGTCGTGGGTATCCTTATAGGGATTGCATTGAATTTGTACAGTGCCTTGGGAAGTATTGCCATTTTGACAATGTTGATTCTCCCCATCCATGAACAGGGGATATTTTTCCATTTCCTCGTGTCCTCTTTTATTTCCCGAAGTAGCGCTTTGTAGTTTTCTTTGTACAGATCCTTTACTTCCTTATTTAAGGCGATTCCTAGGTACTTGATTTTCTGGGGCACAATTGTGAATGGAATTGTTTTCTTCATGTCACTTTCTTCTCTTTCATTATTTGCATATAGGAAAGCCATGGATTTTTGGGTATTGATTTTATAGCCTGCCACTTTACTATACAAGCCTATTGTTTCTAGGAGTTTCTTGGTAGAGGTTTTAGGGTTCTCTAAGTATAGTATCATGTCATCTGCGAATAGTGAGAGCTTAATTTCTTCTTTCCCTATCTGGATGCCCTTAATATCTTTTTCTTGCCTAATCGCTATTGCAAGTACTTCCAGTACTATATTGAACAGCAGTGGAGAGAGTGGGCATCCTTGTCTCGTCCCTGACCTTAGGGGGAAGGCTCTCAGTTTTTCCCCATTGAGGATGATGTTTGCTGTAGGTTTGTGGTAGATGGCTTTAACTATATTGAGGAAAGTCCCCTCTATCCCCATTTTGGCAAGGGTTTTCATCATGAATGGGTGCTGGATCTTGTCAAATGCTTTTTCTGCATCTATTGATATGATCATATGATTTTTATCTTTTCTTTTGTTGATATGATGGATTATGTTGATTGATTTCCGAATGTTGAACCATCCTTGCATCCCTGGGATGAATCCTACTTGGTCATGATGTATGATCTTTTTGATGAGTTGTTGAATTCTATTGGCTAGTATTTTGTTGAGAATCTTCGCATCCGTGTTCATCAGGGATATTGGCCTGTAGTTTTGTTTTCTTGTGGTGTCTTTGTTTCCTTTTGGCATTAGAGAGATATGGGCCTCATAGAAGCTGTTTGGGAGAGTTTCTGTTTTTTCAATTTCCTGGAAAAGCTTGAGAAGAACTGGCAATAGGTCCTCTTTAAATGTTTGGAAAAATTCGCTAGTAAATCCATCTGGACCTGGGCTTTTGTTTTTGGGAAGAATTTTGATTACAGTTTCAATTTCCTTGATGTGAATAGGTCTATTCAGGTAATCTATATCTTCTTGCTTCAGCTTTGGGAGATGATAGGAATCCAGGAATTTATCCATTTCTTCTAGGTTCTCTTGTTTCGTGGCATACAGACTTTCAAAGTAGTCTCTGATGATCTCTTGAATTTCTTTAGTTTCTGTTGTGATATCCCCATTCTTATTTCTGATTCGATTTATTAAGGCTCTCTCTCTCTGTTTCTTTGCGAGTGTTGCTAGTGGTTTATCTATCTTATTTATTTTCTCGAAGAACCAGCTCTTGTTTTTATTGATCTTTTGGATTGTTTCTTTGTTTTCCATGTCGTTGATTTCTGCTCTAAGTTTTGCGATCTCTTTCCTTCTGCCTGATTTAGGCTCTTTCTGTTGATCCTTTTCTAAGGTCTTGAGCTGTGAGGTCAAGTTGTTTATGTGCATCGTTTCTACAGTCCTAAGATATGCTTGCAGAGCTATAAATTTTCCCCTTAATACAGCTTTCGCTGCATCCCATAAGTTCTGGTAATTTGTGTCTTCATTCTCATTTGTTTCCAGGTATCTTTTGATTTCTTCCTTGACTTCGTTCTTGACCCACTCATTGTTCAGCATCGAGTTGTTTAATTTCCAGGTGTTTGATTTTGTTCTCCATGTCAGTGTGTGATTCACTTCTATCCTCAGTGCGTCATTGTCTGAAAAGATGGCTGATACTATTTCTATCTTCCTACTCGAAACAGTTTAAATGAACTTTACTGTGCATAGAAAGATGGTTGAAATAATGGAAGGAGCCCCTTGATTCAAATGTCTGACACAGGTTGGGAATATGGGTCATTTCCCCACATGTCAGCACTCCCCAGGCTCCCCACATCCCAGCCGGCCCTTCCATTTTCCTGTGATTACTCACAAGGTTGGTCAGTTTCCTGGATCCCACCCGTCAGTTCAGTAATATCAGAGAAATAAAATAAGCATTCTATTTGGAATTAGGAAAGTTACATCAATCATGTAGTCACCCCAATGATAAAAAGGTTTCAGATCTGTGTAAAGGCCATAAAAGGCTCCAAAGTGACCAGAATGCTCTAGGTTTTTATGTGTACATACATGTACACAGATATAAATTTGATATATATTTAATTTCTATGATATACATTATGTGTTATACAAATACTCCATATATTATATATATTTGTCAAAAAACAAACTGTCCTCCCGTTTTTCATGTATTTTGCTCTAGCAGGCCCAGTAAAGTCACATTTTGAGACTTCTTGTTACTGTGTTTAGCATATCGAATACTCCACAGGTAGCTTGCTAGGCTTTGCTGTGCAGGCGAGATACTCTTAGTAGCGTGCCTAGCTCTATGAGAGGGGTGGAGAAATTGAACTCGGGTACACTATGTTGGCCGCTTGCAAGGAAAACGCTCTACCAACTGTGCTATCGCTATGTTTGCTGGTGGTACACACCTGGCAGTGCGCCTAGCTTAGTCCTTGATTTTCACTTTGACAGTGCTCAGGGGACCATTTGGAATTAGGAGAATTGAACCCAGGTAGACCACATACAAGGCAAGCACCCACCCCACTGTACTACCTCTCTTGTTCATACTCTGGATTTGAAGGTGTTTCTGAAACTGCCTCCTGTGTTTTTTCTTGTAGGCAAGATTCCACCGGTCAGGCATTTTCAAGAGGTAGCATGTTGGCTGGACAGTGCTCTCTTATGGTCTTAATAGGCTTTTCCCCTTTACAGTGTCTGTCCAGTTATCTGGGCTGGTGCTAGGCCAGTTCTTCTCTGCATCTCCAGGGTTGGGTTCAGAGTCACTGCTTTCACCCCATCTTAATTACTTTCTCATGAATCTCAGTGTCAGGTGCCTTGTACCAACCTGCCTGTCTGACCTTGAATCAACCACATGTTTTTTTTTCCCTGATGAACTGTTTGTGAGAGCATTGTTTCAATGTTTGAGTAACTGGTACAGGATCAGGGCTCTTGTCCTTACCCCAGCGCCCCACTTGTGACCCACCACTCCAGCACTCCAGCAGCTGCCTCTCCACTACTTTATCCACTCCAGTTCCCTTAAAGCACCAATTTACCAGGATGGGGACAGAGGGTCTCTGCATCTAGACCATGGACCTTTAAGGATCCTGGCAGGTGCGGAAGTGATGTCACAGAACTGGTACGTTCAGCATCCTTTCTTTTCTAGTTGTGGTTGCCTGGCTCAGACTGCCATTGGTCTCGTGGGTAAAGGAGGAATTGACTGCTCTTTGACGTGGACTGTGGAGGCTGATTTTGTGGCAGGATACTAGCGGCCTCCCAGTCGCCTGCACTGTGAGTGGCAGAGCTGGGCCACCTTGGGGGTGCTTTCTCCCTTGTTTTTCACTCGTTCCTTACATCCAGGCGGTTCCTGAGGTATGGCAAAGGCTTTAGGGGGACCCAGAGGCTTTGGGCAGTGGAGCGGGGGCTATGCCGGGGTGCAGGGTTCGCACGTGTAAGCAAATGATCGTGGGAGGGTCCCCTTAGCCAGGATCACCTCCCTCTCCGGAAAGGCTCAGAGGTGGGTGGGTGCTGGGCTGAGGAACCTGCACAGGGCGGGTCTTAGCCCTCTCAAACCTGCCAGCACTGGGCTGAGCTTGCCTCTTTCCAGAGACTTTGGCCCTGGCTTCACTAGTGTAGAACCTTCAGATTCACTTCAAAGGGCAGGCCCCCAGCCCCGCCGTGCAGCAGGAATCCCAGTTCTCCTCTGTGCTTTGATTTGCTGTTGTGGTGGGAAAGGGTCACCCGGTGGCTCATTCCCTGTGAATGGGTGAGGTTTTGGAAGTTGAAACTTTTTCTTTTCTTTCTTTCTTTCTTTCTTTCTTTCTTTCTTTCTTTCTTTCTTTCTTTCTTTGCTGTTCTCCCGTTGTTCATCGATTTGCTCGAGCGGGCCCAGTAATGACTTCATTGGAGACTTTGTTGTTACTGTGTTTGGCATATCGAACACAAAACACCTTGCCAAGCTCTACCGTGCGGGAGAAATGCTCTCCATAGCTTGCCAGGCTCTTTGACAGGGGCGGAGGAATCGAACTCGGTTTGGCCATATTGGCTGCATGCAAGGCAAATGCCCGACCGCTGTGCTATCACTCTAGCCCACTTTATTTATTTTTTTTTTCGTTTTGGATCACACTCAGCCATGCACAGGGGTTACTCCTGTCTCTGCACTCAGGAATTACTCCTGGCGATGCTCAGGGGAGCAGATGGGATGCTGGGAATTAAATCTGGGTTGGCCACATGCAAGGTAAATGCTTTGCCAGCTCTGCTTTTCCTCCAGCCCCTTCATTATTTTTTAGTTTGGCTTGTGTACCATATCTGGAGATGCTCAGGGTTTACTTTTGGCTCTGCAGTTGGGAATTCCTGTTGATGGTACGCAGGGATCATATGGGATGCCAGGGATTGATCTGGGTTGGCAACGTGCAAGGCAAATTCCCTTACCCACTTTACTGTCTCTCGTCCCAACTTTTATGTCAAGAATTTCTGCTTCCTAAGTGCCAGTTGCAAAGCACTATGAGCATTGTCTCGTGTGACACTGTCCCAATATATAAACATAAAAAACCCAAAATCCTCATTGATCCTGACATTGATTCAATTAGGTTAGATGATTTCAATGGCCCCTGCATTCTCAGCTTTGTGGGGACTCAGCCTTGCCTTCGTACATGCATCCCGATCTCCATACTGAGCTACAACAGAACCCAGACTCGGGTGTATTTTTATTTTCTTGAAAGTGGTGCTTCCTTTTTCTGTATAGAAATAATTTCCACTTAATGTGTTCTTCGTTGAGTTGAGAAAAAAATTGGACACATGTTAATAGCAACACTTCTGTCAATTTTGCATGAACTTCTTGCAAAACTATTTGGTCATTCCAGGAAAAGCCATATATGTGTCAATAATTGTATTTCCATGGTGGAAATGTTAGACATCAAACCTGCAGGGTTTGACTTTTTTTTTGACATGGAGACCCTCAAGAAATCAAGAAATAATTGTAACCCCCCTCTGCTGTTCTCCAGGGAAGCAGCCAGCCTTAGCGGAATGTCCCTGATCCTGTGCACTGTGACAATCTCGAGTGAGAGTGGAGCCTGCATCACTGTGGGGATTCTGAGACAGGCAAGAAGTCTTCAGATGGGAAAAATTTCAGGGCTGTTAGCAGCACGGACACAATTTGAGTCACCTGCCACACAAGTGTGATCATCTGAATATCCACACAGGAGAGAAATTGTAAACATGTAAAAAATGTGGGAAGGCTTAGATCTATCCTCATACCTGATTATACATAGGAGAATTCATACAGGAGAGAAACACTATTCATCCAAGGAATATGGGAAGACCTCAAGACTTAGTATGCATAGGAAAATTCATTTAGAGAAACCTTATTCATGTAAGGATAAGGAATGTTTGAAGACCTTTATTTCCTTCTCAGGGGTTTCTGTGCATAGAAAATTCATGCAGTAGAGAAACGTTACTCATGTAAGGACTGTGGGAAGACCTTTACTTTGTACTCAGAACTTACTAAGCACAGGAAAACGCACACTGAAGAGAATCCATATATATATACTGTTGGAAGGCATTCACTTACCTCTCACACCTTATTACATATAAGAACATTCATACTGGAAAGAAACATTATGTATGTAAGGCAAGCAGGAAGGCATACATTATATCCTCAAGCCTTAGGGATCACAGAAAAATTCATATGGCAGACAGCTTACATATGGAAGGACTGTGGGAAGGCCTTCGTTCAAATTTGATGTCTTACTAAACAGAAAATTTCATACCAGAGAGAAACCCCATACATGTTAAAAAGGCCTTTGCTCTACATTCAAGCCTTAGTATGCATAGGAAAATTCATAGTGGAGAGAAGTCTTACATATGTCAGGAAAGTGCGAAGGCCTTCACCCAAACCTCAACTCTTACAATCCATAGGAAAATACAAACTGGAGGGAAAGCTCATGTTTGTCAATGTAGAAAGGCCTTTGTGTGCCTCTCTAGCCTTTGTAGTCTTTGTAAAATGCACATGGGATGAGTTGACCCCGAAGAACTGTCCCCAAGTTTAGCACAATCTCCCTAGGGAAGACAAGTTTTATTTAGAACAGGAAGGGTAGGAGGGGGCTACAAAAGTGCAGCCCAGAAGCTAAGAATCTGGCATGACAAGCTTCCCGTGACATCATCCTGTAAGGGAAAGGTACCCGGTGATTATTACCAGGGCTATAGTTATGCCAGTGTCCCGGCATTTAAACTTCACAGTGTGTTAACTTGTAAATAACAGTCTTGGTTATGGAAGCCAGGAGGAAAGTGACTAAATAAGTACCAAGTATAAAAGGAAAAACCTCTTGGAGCAACAAAAGCTTTTAAAAATTAATAATACAATCTTACCAACCCTAAAAACATATATAACAATGTTCACATGAATTTGTTTTCTCCACCTATTGCATAGCGGTAGGGCGTTTGCCTTACAAGCGGCCAACATGGCCGACCCGAGTTCGATTCCTCCGCCCCTCTCGGAGAGCCCGGCAAGCTACCGAGAGTATCTTGCCCGCACGGCAGAGCCTGGCAAGCTCCCCGTGATGTATTGGATATGCCAGACACAGTAACAGCAAAGTCTGCAATGGAGATGTTACTGGACCCGCTCAAGCAAATCGACGATCAATGGGAGGGCCTTTATATTTATCTTATCTCAAATTTTATTTTATTCTTTTTTTGGCCTTTTGGGTTACATCTGGAAATACACAGAGGGTACTTCTGGCTATGCACTGAGGAATTATTCCTAGCAGTGCTTGAGGGACCATATGGGATACTGGGATTTGAAACTTTGTAGGCCGCACAGGATCCCCTGGGTGTCCCGAAAGGATCTCTCTGCACTTGGAGCCTGGTCCTTTAAGGCTGCAGGTGGAAACGGAAGTGATGTCACAGACAGGGACTTCCTGGTACCTGTGTTCTTGCTGATAGAGATGGTTCAGTCAGTCCCACCATTGTTACCTGGGTGAAGGACGGCCTGGAACTGGCTGGAAATGGTTCTTGAAGGCAGATTTTGGGGCAGGAGAGGGGCGACTCTCCGTCTCTGCACTGTGAGCAACGCGTTAGCGTGGGGGACGCTTTCACGCAGGTTACTCACTTGTTCCCCAACATCCAGGTGTTCCTGAGGTGTGGCAGAGGCTTTAGGGGGACGCGGAGCTTTGGGGGACGCAGTGGGGGCTGTACTGGGGTGCAGTGTTGCGGGTGTGAGCGCGTGGTCCTTGGTGGCTGCTGAGGCCATGATGGCCTCTATCTCCGTGATGGGGCAGCGGCGAGTGGGGGGAGGGGCTGAGCTTGGGGCTAAGCTCGGTGGTGCTGGAACTGCACAGGGCAGGGGTCTTGGCTGTCCAGACCCTCCCGGCAGTCCCATATTGTAGCCTTTGGCCCTAATCTTGTAGCTGTAGAACCTCCAGATTTTAAGGGCAGAGCCACAGCCCCCCTCACCCCCCATGGCAATAGTCCCCTTGCTGTACATCATTTTCATTGCCGCCGTGTTGGTCTGTGACATTTGGGCGCAGTGGACCTGCAGGTGGCTGGGGTTTGCCAGTGAACGTGTTCTCTTGGGGCTGTTTTTGGTTTGGGGGTTGTTTTGGGGGGCGTTGGTGGGAGGGGGCATCCTCGGAGATGCTCAGGGCTTCCTCTGGCTCTGGACTCAGGTATGATTCCTGCTGGTGTTGCTGCGGGACATAGGTCCGCGAAGAATTTACTGACTCAGGGCAAGTTCCCTACAGACTTCATTGTCTGTCCAACCAAAATATTGTTTTTTTTTTCAGTTCAGGAGTTCCATCTCCCTCATGTCAAGTTGCAAAGCACCCTTCACTCTTCATCTCTTCCTGAGCGGGTGACCCGTGGATATTGGGATAAATACTGAGGGTAAAGATTTTTGTTGTCGTTTTTTAAATTTTTCCCGTTTTTTGAAGGAAGATACTTGTTTATTTTTGTGTGTGTGTTGGGGGGGACTTTGTACAGGACTCCTCGTACTTTTGGAAGAAATTTATGTATGAAGGGGCAGAGCGAAAGTACAGCAAATACTTGCTTTGCACACAGTAAACTCGGGTTTGGTCCCCTGCATCTTAGTGATCCCCAAAGCTTCCAGGAGTGAAACCTTGAGTGCAGAGTTAGGAATACCCCCTGAGCAATGCTTGTTCTGGCTCAAAGGAAACACACACACACACACACACACACACACACACACACACACACACGGACTTGCACACACAGGAAAACATGTGTTTGCAAGAAAAGAGAATAATAAGGATTCTGGGAAACTATGGAAATGCCATACTATGGAAATGCCAAACTATGCCATACTATGCCATACTATGGAAATGCCAAACTATGGAAATGCTATGCTAAACTATGCCATACTATGCCAAACTATGCCATACTATGGAAATGCCAAACTATGGAAATGGGCTGGAGCGATAGCACAGTGGTAGGGCGTTCACCTTACAAGCGGTCAACATGGCCGACCCGAGTTCGATTCCTCTGCCCCTCTCGGAGAGCCTGGCAAGCTACCGAGAGTATCCCGCCCGCACGGCAGGGCCTGGCAAGCTCCCCGTAACGTATTCGGTATGCCAGACACAGTGACAACAAAGTCTCCAATGGAGATGTTACTGGGCCAGCTTGAGCAAATCGATGATCAACGGGAGGGCCTTTACCCTTACCTTTACCTTATGGAAATGCCAGAAAACAGAGTTTTAAGAACCCACTCTTTTATTATTTAAATGTTCCTCTCTAGTTTGACTTTGCACATGATTTTTATTTGTTTGTTTGTTTTGATTCCTGACAGTTGTCCTATTGTTGCTGTAGTTTTGGCCACTCCCTGTAGTGCTCTGCCCTTACTTCTGACTCAGCTCAGGGATCACTGCAGCCAGGGCCTAGCGTGCCCAAGTATTGTACTTGGGTCAGCTGAGAGTAAGAACACTCCACCCCCAAAATAGAATATTTACAGTATAAGTAGTCTTGAGAAGTTCCAAATGACAGGCACAGTTCATATTATGGTACTTAGTAAATAAATGCCTTGGATATTTGGATTTATTTTTTATAAACCTGGGTGATTGCTCTGTTTTCAAATATATTCCTGCACAACAGGAGCGAGTATAGGATGAGACTCATGCAGATGTGCTGATACAGGATTAGAGTAAATCAGGACTCAGATGGGCCCAGGTCCAGCAGGACAGAGCACGGCTCTGCCTCAGGCTTATTATCTGGACCCAGAAGTGATCTTGTTCCCCTGGATAGAGTGTACAGGTGCTTGCCCTTGTCCACCCTGCAAGACTGGCTGAAGGTTTTTCTACCCTAAGTCCCAGGCACAGAGGGTCTCTGCATCTGGACCATGGCCCTTTAAGGCTCCTGGCAGAAGCAGAAATGATGTCATAGACGGGCCCTTCAGAAATCCTTTCTGTTCTAATTGTGGTTGCCTGGCTCTGGTCGCCATTGGTCTCGTGGGTAGAGGAGGAACTGGCGCCTAGCATTACAGGGAAACTGTGGGGCCGATTTTGTGGCAGAATACAAGTGTCCTCAGGTGAGTGACCCACGTCTTGGCACTGTGAGTGGTGGGGCTGCGCCAACTTGGGGGGTGCTTTCATTCTTGTTTTCCTCTGTTCAGGATGTCCAGGCGGTTCCTGAGGTGAGGTAAGGCGAAAGCTTATAGGGGACCCAGAGGCTTTGGGCGGTGCAGTGGGGGCTGTGACAGGCGCAGAGGTCGCAGGAGTGAACAAGTGATCCTGGGATTCCCCTTGGCCAAGATCTCCTCCAGCTCCTGGAAGGGTCAGAGTCCAGTGGGCCTGGGGCTGCGGGACTTGCAGAGGGCGGGGCTTAGCCCTCCCGAACCTCTAGCACTGGACTTTGCTTGGCCCTGTCCGGAGCCTTTGGCCCTGTCATCCTTAGTGTGGCACCTTCCGGTTCACTTAGAAGTGGGGGGCCCCAGCCCCACTGCAGCAGGGGATCCAGTTGTCCTCTGTCCTTTGTTTGACTGTCCTAATGCGGTGGGGCCACCCAGTGTCTCAGTCCTTGCAGGTGGGTGGCGTTTGCAAATGAAACTTTTTCATTATTATCATTTTGGTTTGGCTCTTGTACCACATCTGGTGGTGGTCAGGATTGACTTTCGGCTCTGCAGTCAGGAATTCCTGCTCGTGGTACTAGGGGACCATAAGGGATGCCGGGAATTGATCTCGGTTGGCTGCATGCAAGGCAAGTTCGTACCCACGTACTGTCTCTGGTCCCAGCTTTTGTATTTTCCCTAGGTAAAGAATTTCTCCATCCTAAGTTCCAGTTGCAAAGCACCCCACACATGTAATCTCTCCCTGACCAGATGACCCCCCAGCTGTTGTGAGTACTGGGGGTAAAGTTTTGTTTTCCTTTTTTAAGAGAAATAGTTAATTTTCGGGGCAGGGGGTGTTGTTGGGGAAGCTTTGTTCAGGGTCACTCTTGATGTGGTGGAAATAATTCACTTAGAAAGGGCCAGAGCAATAGTACAGCAAGTAGGGTACTTTCCTTGCAAGCAGCCAACCCAGGTCTCTCTATGTCTAGTAATCCATATGGTCCCTGAGCCCCGCTAGGACTGAACCCTGATCCCAGAGCTGCAAATTCCTGAGCACTGCCAGTTGTGGTCTAAAATTGAAACATGTGCTTGCACATACACATACACACAGAGAGGATATGAGAGCAATGAGAAAGAGGAGTATTATTCACGAGAAAACATGAATTTCTGCAGAATAGAAAAATACAGAAAAAGTGGCTTAAGGATCCACTTTAAATGTTTCACTCTAGAATTTTTCTTTACCCTGAGTGTTTTAGGTTTGATCAGTAAATTTCCACTTTTGATCCCCCCAAAGATGGTTATAGTGCTCTTATGAGCACTCCTAATCTATCCTTAAATCATAAAGTGAAACCTTCTGGTGACTCTAGACTTTGTATCTGCAGTCATTTATTTGCATTTCTCTTTCCTCTGTAACCTGTATAACCTATAATCTATCACTATAGAGCAATGTTCTTTGCTTCAAAACAGAAAAACCATCCGTGATAAGATCTTAATATTTATGAGTTAATTGACTCTAAAATATATATACTGCTGGCCATCCATCATAATTACTTTACTCAGGCTTCATTTGCTGTAGTCGCTAACCCCAGAAAGCTGGATCCCAGCCAGCTTTTAACCTTAGCTCCTGGACCCCAGAGAAGTAAGTTTTGGGATGTTTCTCTACTGTGTGTATTGATAATTTCAAATATTAATAAGAAGTAAACTTAATTGTTTAGTATGTACGAACAGGGAAGGAGAAAAGCAACACAGATGCCTATAGCCCATGAGCAAATTTCTCAGCAAAGTCTCCCGCAGAACGTCTCCTTGAGTTAATTCCCCCGCAAAGAATTATCTCTGTTGAAATGCTTGAACACTGTAATGGTAAATCACAATACGTGAAGTTCTGTACCTTAGAACCCCTCAGATGTTCTATAAGTATGCTATTCGATTCTGAATTAAAGATTGACTATGCACTATCCATTGGCCATCAGTTGTTGTGGTCCCTGTGTCTGTATTTCTTTGGAGAGACAGAACACTGAATGTGTTACCATGTGACCTACCAACTCACTGTTCTTCACATCTGGTGACCTGGTGTGTATGCCTCAGAATTGACACTTGGGTATTTTTTGTTGTTGTTCTCTTGTTTCATTATAGTTAGCTTTTGAAGTTGCAGTAGTTTTGGTAATCACCATTCATTGTCTGTGGCTTATTCCTGCCTCTGAAGTCAGGGATCATTTCCTACAAGGATCAGGGGCCCATATATATTCTAGTATATTGAACCTGGATCAGCCAAGTGCAAAGTGAATGTCTTATCCACTGTATTACCACTCCAGGCCCCAAGATATAATATTCATTGTTTCAAAGTAGATTCACTCTAGAAATTCCTGTTGTTAGACACACATAACATCATGGGTCATAGTAAACACCCTAGTTATTTGGATAGTTTTGTGATACAACACACTTTTTACATGGTTTTCAGAGAGATTCTTGCAAAATAGGAGCAAGTGCTGGATGAGGCTCATGTGCTGATTGGGGATTACAGTAAATCAAGACCAGGATGGGTCCAGGTCCAGAGGGTCAGAGCTGTGACTGCCTGGGGCCTACTTGAGCCCAGAAGTGACCTTGGTTCCTGAAAGAGAGCTCCCAGGCCCGTGTCCTATCCACTCTGCAAGAGGGGAGCTGAAGTTTTGTCCACCCCGAGGCCCTGTGACTGCCCTCACGGCAGAGCCAATAATGGCGCTGTGGTCACTGGGGTCTGGAGGGGCTGCAGCTACGTGAGAGCTCCTGGCCTCAGAGTTAGTCTCTGGCCTTTAGGACCTTCCTGTGCGGTTCCCTAGGTAGAGTCTCGGGCTTGGGCAGAACCACGGTTTCCTCCCCTGTAGGCCTCAACCACTCCTGTCCTGACAGCAGCTGGGTCACAACCCATTTCTCTCTCCCCCGAGAGACAGGAACATCTGTCAGTGTCTCGCCATGGATGTTTCTGTGAGCCAGTGTCCAAACATCCAGCTGGTCACTACCTTTCTGGCTCCAATTCAGGGACTTCTGTCAGGTGGGGGCCGGGGCTGGTTGTGCTCCTCTCTGGTGCCCACGGCTCAGGTACTTCAATGGAGCCTCCTGTTGGTCCAGAGGAAAAACAGGCAGTAGTTGGTGAGATGGCCTCTGCCACACCATCTTCAGGTGGGAGAGTGAGAAGACAACGCAGTGCAGTGACATGTAGCACAAGCTTCCCAGGCTGATCGTCTCTGATTGTTTTAGGAAGGAGCCTGTGGATCCGGCTCCTGGCCTGATTAATCAGCTCTGTTTGAGGCCGCTGTTTTATTTTTTTGTTAATTTGAATAAAGTAAAGGCCCTCCCGTTGATCATCGATTTGCTCGAGTGGGCCCAGTAACGTCTCCATTGGATATTTTGTTGTTACTGTGTTTGGCATATCGAATACATCATTGGTGGCTTGCCAGGCTCTGCCGTGCGGGTGAGATACTCTCGGTAGCTTGCCGGGCTCTCCGAGAGGGGTGGAGGAATCGAACTCGAGTCGGCCATGTTGGCTGCGTGCAAGGCAAACGCCCTACCGCTGTACTATTAGTGGTGCTCAAGGATCATTCCTTTCAAGACTGGGGTACCAACTGTATAGGGTGCCAGGGGTCCAACGCTGATTAGACTTATTTGTTTGTTTGTTTTTGGAAGATGTTTAAGGGGAGGGGCCATACCCAGTGATTCTCAGGTTATTTCTGATTCTGTACGAAGGATTACCATCTGCCAGTTCTTGAGGAACTATAAGGGACGGCGTTATTACCAGCCCTTAATGCTGTCCCAGACCCACTGTTCTGTTACTCCATCCTGCTGCTTTGTTTTCTTTCATGTTAATTTTTGTGCTTCAGTGTAGATACTCAGGGCTTCCTCGTGGCTCTGTGCTCCAGATTCACCTCTGGCAGGCATCAGGGGAATCCACGTGTGCTGCTTATGTTTGTACCCTGATGGCTACAAATGTCTCAGACCCCAGGACATGTAAAGGTAAAGGTAAAGGCCCTCCCGTTGATCGTCGATTTGCTCGAGCGGGTCCAGTAACGTCTCCATTGGAGACTTTGTTGTTACTGTGTCTGGCATATCGAATACTCTTGGTAGCTTGCCGGGCTCTCCGAGAGGGGCAGAGGAATCGAACTCGGGTCGGCCATGTTGGCCACTTGTAAGGCGAACGCCCTACCCGCTGTGCTATCGCTCCAGGACATGTGTTTCTCCTATTTTGTCCTTCCTGCTCTGAGAGTCTCACCTGCTCAGTCACACAGTCTCATGTTCAGATGATGCTGTGTGTGCAGTTCTGGGCATGTGCCTCTCCCAGGGATGTGGGGCAGAGAACCTTAGGATCGAATCACTTTTACCATCTTTGAGATGAATTCGGGGAATCCTTTATATTTGTTAGGACTGTGGGAACCCATTCAGTTACTCCTCCTTATTACACATAACTTACATGTGTAAATGATGCGGAAAGTCCTACATTATGCCCTCAAGCCTTAGAATTACAGGAAAATTGGTCTTGGAGACAGACTCTACATATATAAGGACTGTGGGAAGGCTTTCATTCAAGCTTTGTGTTTTACTAAACACAGAAAACAATCACACTGGAAAGAAACCATATAAATGTCTGACATGTGGGAACGTCTTCGCTCTACCCTGTAGCCTTACTATGCATTTTAAAAGTCATAGTAGAGGGCTATCGTGCAGCCAGCAGGTCAATCTGTACCTGTGAGGTGAGTGCATCAGCAGCCTGAAGGCACCGTCTTACTTTCAGATACCCCAAAATTGCTGCAGTGCCTTTGGCCAGACCCCAAAAACTTGGGGCAAAGTTTACCAAGAAAGTAAATGGCCAGAAGTTTGGTATGTGGGAGACACACGCACAAACCACCTCCAGCTCAGCTATAGAATTGGAGGCATGGCCTCTCTTTTTCCTAATTGAACTACTTAATGGCCCTGATCCCAGAGCCTTAGAAACCAATCTCAGAACCCAAAGACTTTTGGCAGAAATGCATCCTGTTCCTGCAATTGGTTACTGGCGCTGGGCCACTCCAGGTGGGAATAGGTTTCATGCCTTGGCCTGTTCCCCTGGCAGCCTGGTGACCGCCATCCTCCAGAGGCCACTGGACAATCAGGTTTGGACCTGCAGTGATGAGACACACGGGGCTTCACCAGATGGGATTGGAACCGGCCCTTTCCTCCCCATCCAAGCGAGACCCCGAGTCGCCGCATACAAATGGCCTCTCCTGCTCCTGATCAAGCTTATTAACGGCCATGATCCCAGAGACTCAGAAACAAATCTCGAAACCTAGTGGCTTTTCACAGAAATGCATCTGGATCCCATATAATGTGGCCGCCATCTCAGAGCTTATTGGAAAGCCAAGTATGTGCTGGCGGTGACAGGGCAGCTGTAGTCTAATGGGAAGGGGGTTGGTGCCGGCTCATCCTTCACGCCCTAACGAGGTCACTAATTGCCCCCCACGAATGGCTCTCCTGCACAGCCATAATATCAGATGCACAGAAACCAATCTCGTAATCATCTGGCTCTTTGGAGAAATACATAATCGTGGCCCCATGGCATTATATGATTCTCATAACCAGCTATAGAAATCAAAGTGTTTCACAGTGCCTTTTCAACAATTCTGATTGTTGGGGGGGAAATTCTTAACAATAATGGTGCATCTTTTGTTGAAATAATGAATGTAATCAATGTGGAGAAGAGGTAAGTATAAATTCTTGCCTCACAGTCATTGGGAGGGTTGGGAGGGGGGTATATTGGGGTTCTTAGTGGTTAAAAATGAGTTCTGGTGAAGGGAAAGGTGTTTTATCATTGTATGACCGAGACAAACCTGAAAGCTTAGGAAATTTTCCCACAGTGATTCAATAAATAAATATAAGAAGAAAAAATTATGAAAGAAAAAGTAAAAAAATAATAAAAGTCATAGTAGAGAGAAGTCTTAAATATGTAAGAAAAATGCAAGACCTTCACTCAACCCATGACCTTTACTAGCCATATCAAAACATATACTGGAGAGAAATCTTCTGTTTGTTAATGTGGGAAGGCCTTTGCATACGTCTCAAGCCTTGTAGACATCATAAAATGCACACTGGATGAGTGATCCCTAATAACTATTCCCACATTCAGAGGAGTGCCCCTAGAGAAGACAAGTTTTGTTTGGACCAGGAGTGTTAGGGGGCTGCAGGAGTGCAGCCAAGAAGGAAGTAATCCAGGTAGCAGGTGACAAGCTCCCAGTGACATCAGTACTATAAGGGAAAGGTACTTGCTGATTATCACCCGTGCTTCAGCTTTAGCAGTGTTCCAGCATTTGGACTTCACGTGTATGTTAACTTGTAAATAATGGGTTTTGGTAATGAAAGTCAATGGAAAGCTGACTAAATAAAAATTAAAAATCAATATGTAAAAACCTATTGAAGCAACAAAAAGCTTCAAAGATTCTTAGAGTCTTAAAATCCTGCAATCAAATACAACATTGTTCACAGAAATTTATTACTACATCGATTGATATTACAAGTTTGTTTTCTTATCAATTTTAATCCTAAAATTTTATTAGCAGTTGGGGATTTTTCTCTTTAGTAAAGTAAATACATACATATGTCACCACACCTCACTTTGAACTGCCAACGTTCACCATTGTCTCAGTCTTTGCTCTGATTCTGGCTTGGCCCAGAGGCCCTGTTTTGAAGGGGTTTATGGCAGAGATCAACCATAATGTTGCCGAGAATCGTTGTGAATCAAAAATCAGGCAATTCTTCATTCTTCCCACCTCGCTGTCTTATGCCTGAGGGAGCTGTGATCAGGCACTACACCATAGTATGGGGTGGGATGGCCTCACTCCTGTCCCCTGTGTATGTCGGTCAGGACGTGGTGACCTTCCCCGATGTGGCCATGAGCTTCACCCCAGAGGAATGGACGGGGACCAGAATGCTAAGTATGTGCAAGGAACAGGTGAGCCCCAATTTGCTGGAGTATCTCCCCAGTTGTGGGCCTTATTTATTATGAGTTCTACTTAATTTTTTTTACTTTGTTTCATTTTGCAGTCCATCTGGAAATGCACATGTTGACTTCAGGTTCTGCACTCAGGAA
The DNA here is from genome assembly GCF_029834395.1 of Sorex fumeus. Classification (NCBI taxonomy): domain Eukaryota; kingdom Metazoa; phylum Chordata; class Mammalia; order Eulipotyphla; family Soricidae; genus Sorex; species Sorex fumeus. The sequence continues at coordinate 1,757,469 of NW_026606165.1, forward strand.
TCACTACTAATTTGATACTTGACATCCAATATGGAACCCAGGCATGGCCAGGAGTATTTCCTCAGCCCAGAGCCATGAATATACCCTATACATTGCTGTGTATGTGACTCAAAACAAACGAAATAAATTTACTTCTCTTTCCACATTTAACTTGGGTGTTGTGCTTTTGCTCTTGGTGTAGTTTCGGGAACACACGAGGAATTTTTATTTTCTTTCATTTGTAACTATTAAATTCCATACATTTATTTTTTGGTTGTTGGGCTACACTCAGTGGTGTTCAGGGGTTACTCCTGGCTCTTCCCTCAATATTTACTCGTGGCAGTGCTCAGGGACCATATGGGATGCTGAGATTCGAACTCTGGTGGATTGCATGCAAGCCGTACCCTCTACGCTGTCATTACAGCCCCTAAGATCATTTATTTCTTAGAGTCTCACCCCTTCATCTGCTGTTATTCTCAGTGCTTGGGGTGACTTCAAGTAATCTTCGGTGATCAGGTGTCGCCCAGCATCAAATCAGAGTTTCCTGCATGCAAAGCATGTTTCTGAATCCTTTGCATTGTCGCCCTGCCTTCATCGGACTCTTTTAGGTTTTTTAAAATTTGTTTTGGGCCAAACCAGCAGGACTCGGGGTTTGATCTTTGTCTCTGCACTCAGGGATCATGCCTGGCTGGTGGTGGACAGGATGGGGTTGTCGGGGATCATACCTGGTCTGACCATTGACAAGACCATTGCCCCACCTGCTGTAATACCTGCTACCCTCCGTCTTTCCCTTTGTTTTTAGCTTAATATAAATTTGGGGGGATTTCCATCATTGTCCTTGTTGGATGCTTGGGTTTACTACTGACTCTGCACTCAGTGAGAGTGAACCCAGGACCCTCCAGTTGCTGGTGTCCTGGACACAGGGCCCAGCAGTCATTGTTCTTGTGGATAAAGGACAAAGTAGAGTATCTTCTTGGAAAGCTGACTGTGAAGGCCAATTTTGTGGCAGGAGACAAGGCCTCCTGTGAGCACCCCACACTTCCCAGTCTCTGTACTATAAGAGGGTTACCTGCTCCAGTTTGGGGAGCGCTTTCACACATTTTTTCACTTGTTCCCTGATATCCAGGTGGTTCCTGGGGAGCGGTGGAGGCTGTCGGGGGCACAGTTTTCAGGGGTATGATGGGGGCTGTACCAGGGTGCAGGGTGCGTGGATGTGAGTGCATGACCTTGGGGGGCCCCTGCAGCCACGATCGCCTCCAGGTCAGCGATAGGCAGAGGCGGGTGGAAGCAGGGTTGAGCAGGGGGACTGCAGGTCTTGGGGTGAGGGACCTACATCAAAGCACTGAAAGCCTTTGTTTTCCACATTGCAGACCAGGTTCCATCCTGCTAGCAACAACCTGGATTGATTTTTGAGTGCAGAGCCAGGAATTACCACTTAGCATCAGCTGTGTGGCCTCCAAAAAAATAAAATAGAAGATTTATTTTGATTGGGCTGGAGCGATTTATTTTGATTATTTTGATTGATTATTTTGATTGGGTACAGCAGGTAAGGCATTTGCCTTGCATGTGGCCTACCTGGGTTTGATTCCCAGCTTCCCAAATGGTCCCCCGAGCAACTGCAAGAGTAATTTCTGAGTGCAGAACCAGGAGGAAACCCTGAGCATCGCCAGGTGTGACCCAAAAAGAAAAAAAAAAGAGTATGTTGGAATATGTTAAGGTGCAAAGGACCTTTCTCATTTCATCTCTCCCTTAGCAGGCTTCCCTCGCTGTTGCTTTGTGTAACGCTGGTAAAGTAAGATACTGGAAGGAAGATATTTGATTTTTTGGTGAATAGGAGCTTTGCCTAGGGCTCACTGCTGGTGTGCTTGAATTATTTAGAAAAGGCAGGGAACTGGAGCAATAGCACAATGGGTAGGGCGTTTGCCTTGCACGCGGCTGACCCGGGTTCGATTCCCAGCATCCCATATGGTCTCCTGAGCCCTGCCACGAGTAATTCCTGAGTGCAGAACCAGGAGTAACCCCTATGCATCGCCGGATGTGACCCAAAAAGCAAAACAAAACAAAACAAATACACAATACTTTTAAAGTTACCTTTATAATACATTATTTACTCAATTCAAAACTCTCCCAACTAAAATTTTCTCAAGGACCTAACATTATATTTTGTATGCGTCCAATTTTGTTTTCTTTAGTTTCATTTTTCAGCCACGCCATGAGACTTCGGGGTGACTCTGGGTTCTGCACTTATCCATCTTGGTGTTTGCTTTGGGGATCATATGGGATCCGGGGATTGAATTGGACCAGTTGCGTGCAAGGCAGCAAAAGTGAAGATTGTGTTGTTTGCGTACTTTCAGTAACTTGGCTGGTTATATCAGGGACACATGGGCTAGGACTCTCACCTTTTCATTGTCACTAATCTCTTCATTGATTCTGTGGGGGCAGGGTATTCTAGGGTGAAGCCAGTTGTAATCCCCTGGATGGTAGGAGGAGTCCTGAGGCCGGGGAGGAGAGGCGTGTATGCAGCTGAGTGTCTGAGGACCCTCCCAGGCTCGGCCCCAGGCATCGTGGGTGTGCCCTGAGTGTGTGAAACATGCTGCTGACCCCAGGGGCCCTCGGGCTCCTGGATGCAGGCATCTGTGCTCTACTCACACAACCCTTCGCTCCCCTGGGGTGGTCCTGTGCTTTGCTTTCTTGGCTCATTCGAGTCTTATTCATTAGTCATGTGTTCATGAGATTCAGGGTCCTTTGTACCCCTTTCCCTTACCAGCCTGGCTGCACAGCCTGTATTGTTGGGGTGCCCTTTTCAGGAGCAGCAGAATCACCTTGCACCCCGCCCTCTCTGTCACTAAGCTTGTCTTTGCCCTCAGGTCATTTGCATGTTTTTTGAGTATACGAAGACATTTTGTTTTGTATCAGTTTGGGGTCTGATGTTGCCAAGGGGTTTATTCCTGGCGGTCCTCAGGGGTTCCTTTGGGCAGTGCTCAGAATCCTGCCCCTGTCAGCCTTATGCAAGGCAGATGCCCTACCTGCTATTCTCTGTCTGACCCACTATGAGATATTCTTTCGGTTTTATGTTAAAAAGTCATTGAGTGAGCCCATAATAAAGCTAGTTTGTGCGGAAGTCATAGTATAGTGGGGAGGGTGCTTGCCTTGCACAGGGTTTGAGTTGCAGTTCCCATAGGATCCTCAAATATCTCTGGTTCTAGTCAAATAGAAAAGCCAAAAGGCTAGTGTGTGATTGCCAGGCTCCTCCCAGCAATAATCCCAAAGGATCGTCCCTGTGCTCTGGGCCTGATTGGACTGTGAGAACCACAGAGATGTCATCTACCTGCTCGGCCTGTTCACCGAAGAGTCATTTGACTAATTCTTACCTGAGTTGCTGTGATTTATTTAAGAACTCAAATCACAGCCTCAGGATTTTGCATAGCTGCAATCTGACTTGGGAATAGGGTCACTGAGTATACGTGAGCTGGTAAGATTCACACATTCAAAAATGAATATCATTATACCCAGCGGGATAGATCAGTGGAGCAAGCATGTGACTGGAAAGGTGGGGTTCCGGGCTCTCTCCCTGCCATTACATCTGTGGTCTCTGGACACTGCAAGGAGAAAATCCAGAGTCTTATCCTGGGAGTAAAAGACACTTAGCCTTACTGGGTACTGAAACTGAAAAAAATTCTATTATTTTTCATATCAATAAAGTACTTTAATTTTTCTTCTACTGAAAGCAAACACAAGTGGTAATTGTTTCAAAGAATTGGTTTGTCAGTTCATGCTGTGTTTACAAAAAATGAATATGAAGCCCCCCCCTCTCTCTCCTATCTCTCTCTTTTCCCTCCGCCCCCCCCCACCGCCGCCTGAATTTGATGGTCTCAGGCTGCTTCCCCCACCCTTGGCCAGCTGACGGCCATGGGTGGATGACGGAAGGAATGAGGGCCAGGCTCCTTGGTATCAATTGCAGTTTCTTCCAATCTCCTCTCAGTTCTCCTCTGATTCTCCTTCCATGAATCTCCTTCATTTCTCTTGGATTTTCCCTCTCAGATTCTTTCTTGATTTTTTTCCCTTGCCAACTCTTATAGCATTAATTATCCCCCAAATCATGAGGGAGTTGGGGTAGCAATTACAAATAGGCGAGGTCATACAATCAATGGATGTATGGTCCCTCTCTCAGAGGAAACTTCTTCTAGGACAAACTCTTTCAGCAAGAAGACCCACCTAAAGGTGAAATGCCATCTATGGGTGCGTTTTTCCTTCCCTTAGTCCAGGAACCATATAAACATTCATCTTAATTCTACTCCTTAATAAAATTAGTAGTCATTTAATATGGACACAGTAATAGATACATTAAGCTGGGGACATCTTACTATAGATCTCAGGTTACAGTACTCAGGCCAGATTAGTCTTTCTTAACCCTAGCATGGTACCAATCTGGTTGTTACTCTTTGGATCATGACAGAATTTGTCCATGACCATGCTCTTAACTCATATGGCATTTTGATCTAGCCCATTTTGATGCCAGGGTATGTCACAGCTAGCCGTGAGTCCATCCAGTCCCTCATCATGACACTGCCTTTGGGGTGCTAGGGACTAAGGGCAACTGAGGCTTAGATTGAGAAAGCAGATGCCCAGGTATGAATTATTATTTGGTGTCAATTAACTCCCAAGTTACAATGTCAGAGTATTAACTATCTTCCTATGTCTATACGAAAAGGGTGTTGCTCTAAAGTAATTATGCCAAGGACATAAGGAGAAGAGAAAAGCAGTTTTTCACTCAGATTTCTGAGGATTCAGACCTTACAACTTAACAGAGTCTGATTAGGAGAAATATTTGACAGACCAGTTGGGAAATCAAAGCACAGAGATGGAAGTTACAGAGAAACATAGAAGAATGGGAGTGCCTCAGGAGCACTGTGGGAAGCCTAAGCTCCATCTGGCAAGGGAGGAAGGACATACCAATGTTAAACCTAAAGTGTTTAGAGCTATATTCCAAGAAATAGAGGAATGGGAGTGCCTCAGGAGCATTGTATGGGTGTAATCCAATAAAACTTAAACTCCCTGTCACAAGGGAGAATGGACATACCAGTGTTAAACCTAAAATGTTTACAGCTATATTTTCAACAGAACAGTGTAGTAGTTGGTCTGGAGCGATAGCACAGCGGGTAGGGCGTTTGCCTTGCACGTGGCCCTTGAGGCTGCTCCAAGTTCGATTCCTCTGCCCCTCTCGGAGAGCCTGGCAAGCTACCGAGAGTATCTCACTCACACGGCAAAGCCTGGCAAGCTCCCCTTGGCATATTAGATATGCCAAAGAAAGTAACAACAAGTATCACGATGGAGACACTATTGGGCCTGCTCGAGCAAATCGATGAACAATGGGAGGACAGTGTGGTAGTGGGAAGATAGGGGAAGTTGAAGATAGGGGAGGTTGTGCTGTGCCCAGCCTTCTACATCATCCCACAGCTGACTCTCGGGACCAGAGAGAAGATCGCCAGTGCTAACAGGTCCTTTGAAGGCTTTCTGCGGACATCCCAGGGATTTGGGATGTTGGGCCCCCACCCCATCAAATCTCGAATGAACTCCAAAATTTGGAGTGTTTGTTCACACCAGGTTACAGGCTGTTCTGCCAGGCAAAGCAGCAGCCTCCCAAGAGAACCACAGTCTGTTGGTTAGAAAAAAGCACATCCTGACTCACCTGTCCATTTCATAAGCACCCACAAAATTAAATTCACCAGACCCACATCCTGGTACCCTGTAAATTTTTCTAAGCATAGTGAGGCAAGCATAGTTACCGAAGCAAAGAAAAGCGAATACAGAAATAAATCAGCTATTGATGTTTACTACCTCACTTTGGGGGGACCCTAACCTATTTTTCCTATTTGCACTCTGTGACAATCTGGCACCCTAGTGGAATGGTTACAAGAAATTGAGTATGTTTTCGCAATAACTCCGCTAAAAAGTAAACTTGTAAACTAAATTAATTTCATATTCTTACGGTAACAAGAACCAAATCATCATAGCCAAACAACAGATCAATAGATCAACATGTCTGAAAAAGAGACTTTATCCTGTACTTCTATTGTACAGTTATTCTTTCCCACTGGTTCAAATTTTGAAGAATTATAGCTTAATAAATCATCAAGTACTAAAATATTAAAAGATTATTTAGCTGCACAGCAGTTAAGGGACTTTCTATTCATTTGTCTGATCTATGTAGAATCACTGCTATGTAGACTTTGAGCACTGTTTGAAGAGTTGCTGCGCATAGCTCTCAAGGAATAGCTGGAGAGCACCGTTTGCTCTGAACACACACAAATACAGAAACAGGAATTTTTGCATACACAAATGTCTTCCCAGTCATCACCAATTCCTGAGTCCTCTTCTGGGCTACCCCTGACCGCTTTCTAAGCCACGTGATTCACTTAGTTTCTGAATCTCTCCTATCATTGTGAAAATAAACAGTTGAAGCTACTCAAGACCTGGACTTTCAGTGTGATATAAATAAACGTGGGGACTCAGAGAGGTCTGGGTGGCTGTTTGCAAAGAATGTGAATTTTATTTCCTTCGTCAAAACAAAGACTTCTGATTGACGTGCTATCTGTTCAGTCCGTCTATCCCAGACCTTGCAAATATCAGATGTCCCTATCACCTGATCCTATTCCAGAAACGGGGAAAAATGAACCTTTCTGACCAGACAAGTACCTGGTCAGGAATATTTGAAGCGTGGCCCTTTAAGGCTCTGGGCGCTCTGCCTATGCGTCACAGAGTCGGGACCCTCTTTCCCTGCGTGTCTTGGAAGTCAGCGGAAGTGCTGGCGGGCTGGCTTAGGTGTGGAGGGTGAGGAGTAGGTGAGGGGGTACCCAGGGGGCTGGGGGGTCCGGGAAGGTCGGTTTCCCACTGGCCGCCCGAGTGGTCACACTGAGCGCCTGAACTTCCGCATTCTCCGCCTTGTGGGCGGCGGGGTCGCTCCGTGGCAGTGGCCCAGGGTGGCGGCCCCTCACCCGGGTCGCACAGAGAGCTACTGCCGAAAGGTTTATCTTATTTATAAATTGATTTTGGGGAAAAAACGATCGTTTTTACTGAGTAGAAGTTACTTAGAAAGATGCGTAAGGGGGGAACGCGGCCGGCTGGGTTCGATCCTGGCACCTCACAGCCTCCGATCATGGCCTGGAGTGAGCCCAGAGCCGGGAGTAACCCCTGACCAAAGCCCCCCAGAGCTCCCCAAAAAGGTGGGTGGGTAGAGGAAGCACGTGGTCGAGGAGAAAAACGAATTTGAAGCACTAAGGTCATTCTGAAAGCTCCAGAAAGCTCCAGGACCCTTTGGGGAGTCGGGATGCGGGGCCAGCGCCCTCCCTGCTGACCCGTTGCTTGGGCCCCTCACAAAGGAGAAAGAGTCAGAGCTAGAGGGAGCCTCAGTCGCCCCCAGATATGATGAGGCGGGTCAGGGCACATCAGCGTTATCTTAGTTTCAGGGCGACGATCAGCACCTGGTCAGTCACAGGGGTGGGTGGATCATCCCAGCAGTGTCCCCAGGACATCCCGTTATTGGCCCCCTTTCATTCCTTAGGCTGATTGTGGAGTAGTGCTAAAGCGTGGGATTCCCTCATCAAAGGGACCTGGGGGCGCATTCTTTTTCCTCGTGGGGGGTGTTGAGCCCCACCTGGCTGTGCTCAGGGGTCACTCCTGGGGTTGCTCAGAGTACCCCATATCTGGGTCAGCAGCATGAAGGAAAAAATACCCTACCCTCTGTCCTGTCGTTCTTGGGGGTGTCAGGTCTGGATGGGGGGTGGGGCTGGGCACATTCTTCATATGCTTGGGGCCTTGTGCATTCAGTGGGTTCTGGGAGTTCAGGGAGGTGGGGAGCTTCTCTTTCTTTTTTTATTTATTTTGCATTTTGGGTCACACCAAGCGAGGCATTATGGTTACTCCTGGTTCTAAATTCAGCAAGCACATCTAGAGGTGCTAGGAACCATAAGCGATGGCCAGAATTAAACCCAGGTTGGCCACCTTCAAAAGAAATGCTCATTTGTCTATGCTGTCACTCAGGTCCCAAGGTGTGGAACTTTAAGCCAACTCAGGTTGCGGTCTGGAGGGGTGCATCAGGGTGGTGCTACAGTGGGTCTTGCAACCAAATATGCAATCTTAGCAGGAAGTAGCTTGGGCACTTCCAGAGTGTGCCCTAACCCCTCTAATAATGCAATTTAGGATCACTATTGGCCACCACAACTTTATTCGTTTAAATGAAATAATTATTTAGTCTGTAGGAAATACAACTGCAAGACTCAGTTACTTCTCCTACCTTTGCACTCAGGGATCAATCCTGGCGGGGTTCAGGGCACCGTACGGGATGCCAGGATTCAAACTTGATTTGGCCGAGTGCAAGACAAGCACCTCACCTGCTATACTGTGTCTCCAAACTCTTTCCACAGAAATTTTTCTTTTTTAGATTTTTAGGGTCACACCCAGCGATGCTCAGGGTTTATTCAGGCTTTGCATTCAAGAATCACTCCTGGCAGTACTGGGAGACCATATGGGACTTTGGGAATCGAACCCAGGTTGGCCGCATGGAAGGCAAATTCCCTACCTGCTGTACCATCGTTCCGGCCCCAGAAATGTCTTCATTACTTGATTTATTGTATTTTTTTGGCCACAGCAACAGTCAGTGCTCAAGGGTTACTCTTGGTTCTGAGTTCATGCATCATTTTTAGCAGTGCTGGAGTGAGTGAGCCTATGTCCTGTTGCATATTGACCCCAGCTTAGCTGCTTGAAAGAAAAGCACCCTACCAACTTATTAGCTTTGCTAAACCTATGTGATTATATTTCCTCAGAAAAAAAGAATTTCTGCCTCACCTGTCCAGATTCCAAGCATCTCCACTGTCCATCTCTCCAAGACCAGGAATGTGCCCTGCTGTTGAAGTGAGTACTTGCACAAAGGGGTTTTCCAGGGACCAGCTGCAATAGGTTCTAAATGTCTCACTCTTAGGGGCTGGGGCAGTAGTACAGCCAGGAGGGCATTTGTCTTTCTTGTGGTTACCAGAGTTATCCCTGCCACAACATCACTAGGTGATATTGTCCCCTGAGCATCACTAGATATGACTCCAACCCTCCCACATCAGAATTTGTCTTGACACATGAGAATTTTTTATGCATCTTTTTGGAGTTGGAGTGTTTCTCCTGTCTTTCCCTCTCCCCCTCACCCGCTTCATTTGCTACAAACTTGGAGATAGTCAGAGACTCTCCCCCTCTTGTGTCTGTGTGTCTGAGATGCAGGGGGAGCCATGCCATGTCCCCCAAAGGTAAATCAGGTGCTCAGCCCTCTGAGCTCCTCTCCTTGGGTGTATCTCACTACCTTGGGAGAAGATGAGGTGAGATTTGGGGCCACGCCTGGTAGTACTTGAGGTCTGTGTCCTGCTCTGTGCTCAGGGGACTAGTGGACACAGGATACAAGGGAAGGCTCGCTGGCCTTCCAGGTGGCTGGCATCTGCTTCAGTCTGGTGTGCTCTCTCCTGTTTATACCTTCATGGAAAGTTCTTATATGTGAAATTTCTAGTGCCCTTTCAACAGATGGCTGTTAGGGGAAAATGAAGGAGTTGGAGTTGGAGGCTCTTAGCGAAATTATGGACTTTAAAATCTCATTTGGGTTAAATTTAATTTTTCTTTTTTCTTTTTTCTTTTTGGGACACAGCGGTAATGCTCAGGTGTTATTTCTAGCTTGGCACTCAGGAATCACTCCTGGCAGTGCTTGGGGTACTGTATGTGATGCCAGGGATCGAACATATGCCCTGCCAACTGTACTATCACTCTGGATCCAAGTATAATATTTCATCCTCTTTTTCTTTTATAAAATCACATAACCATAGGAGTAAAATCATAGTCTGAAAACCTGGCCTGTAAGCTCTGAGCATTTCTGGATGTGATCCCAAAACAAAACAACAAACCCAGAGGACTGAGCTTTCAGAATATATTACTAGATTTCACACATCTTCTGTTGGCAGTTAACTCCTCATTGCCTTTATTTGGGCAGGAGGAGGATTGGCTATGCGGGATTTTGACAAACCCAGCAGTGCTCCGGGATCATTCCTTGGCAATTCAAGTCCTGAAGTTAAGTCTTTTGCGTTCATGCAAGTGCCCTGCCACTCACTCTCAGCTCTTCCAGACCGCTGCAGACCTTTGAAATTGTAGCCTGTACTTCTGGCTCAGGTTTGCACCAGGAGGCCCCAGGTACCAGCAACCCTGCCCGGCCCTCTATCTACCAGCTGGGCCTCATCCCTGCCCCCTGCCTGTATCTTTCTCACAAAGTTCACATTATTTATATAGAATTTGAATTCCTGCAGTCAGAGATAGGCCAGGAATGCAGGACCTGTCCTTGCAAGCAGTCTGCCATGGTAGTCTCCTGTAAAACGCAGGATTCCCCAAGCACCACTCAGGAAAGGTCAAAGTTCTGCCACCTGTAGTGCCCAAATCCAAACCTGCATTCTACAAAACTGGTTGGTGGAGGTTGACTTGTGAACAAATTAAGTATACATATAGATTTAGATATACACACATACACACACACACACACACATATATATATATATATATATATATACATGTGTGTATATACACACACACATACATGAAATGAAATTCTGTCATAAATCAAAAAGGGGGATAACCAGGCTCTTATAGATAAGCATATATAGTCTTTGGGTCTTGGCCATTGATGGGATTACACGGCACCGGGGACAGTTGGTGGGTGTAACGCCTATATACTGGAAGATAGTGGATCTGGGTGGAGGAGGACCATCTCTTTTCTCAGTCTCCTTCATTCCCCCTGTCTCCCTGAAGCTGCTCTTTTTCTTCTCTCACCACTACTCCAATCCACGCCTCCTCACGGGAAGCGCAATGAAAAAATGATTTTCTAGACTTCCCCATCACCTGCAGCCCATGAAGAAAAAGCAGCCCTAAAGGTGTGTTACTCCTCCACGTCGACCAGCAACTTAATTGACATATTTAGTCCTAATGATTACCATTCTGTATGAACAAAGTAATACACACTTTTAGACTTGTTGGTGACTCTACTGGGGACTTCTCACCACAGATTCAGACTCAGGACGGATCAATCACTCCCAATCCCAGCAGCGTCCAAGTCTAGTTATTACTTTTTGATTCGTGACAAAATTTGTCCATGAACAGGCTCTTATAGATAAGCATTATGGTACTTTGACCAGGCCCATTTCGATCCCAGCATAGCTAGCTCACCACTTGCCCTGGGTCAATCTAGTTCCTCATCGGACCCTTCTTTATGAGATTGAGGAAGTAAGGGAAGCTGAGGCTTCAGTCTAGATAGCAGATGTCCAGGAGGTAATATTATCTGGAGACCAACTCTCAAGCTCAGGCTTTTCTTTGTAACTGTCTTCCTGTATCCATACAGAAAGCAATTGCTCTGAAATAGCTAACCATGCAAAAGAAATTAAGGAGAAGAGAAAGACAATATGTACAAGTCAAAGTCTGATCAGTTGACAAAAGTAATTGAAAGGTTATGGGCAATCAAGAAACATAAGATCTCACCTGCCAGGGAGCAAGGGCAGACCACTATTATACTACAATACCTGGTGATCCTCAATGGTTTCTCTTGGCTCTGCACTCAGGTATTATTTCTGATGGTGTTTCTGGAAACTACAGGATCCTGGGGATTGAACCTAGGTTAGCCATGTGCAAGCAACACCCTACCCAGATCTACAGTTGCTCTGGTCTCAGTTGGAGAGTTTAGATACATGTAACTGTGCACAGAATGTTGTTTGAAAGGATAGAAGGGGCACCTTGATGAAATCTTTTATAAGTGGGAATATGGGTCAGGTCCCAAGCTCTCCACATCCCAGGAGACCATTCCGTTTACCTGTGATTTCTCACAAGGATGGTCACATTCCTGGATAACACCCATGTTATTTTACTAATAATAGAGGTAAAAAAGGAAACATTTACGATTGGATAAAGGAAAATTCCATCCATCTATTAGTCAGATCGTGCTCAGGGAACCCTTTGGAATTCTGGACATTGTACCTAGATTGACTGCATGCAGCACACTGTACTAGCGTGATACTCTCAGTTTGAAATCATGTTTCTGAAACTGCCTCCTGGGGTTTTCTTTGAAGCTGAGAGTCCACTGCTTGCGTGTTGTCAAGGGGTAGAGCATTGGCCAGACCTTGCTCTCTGATATTCTTACCAGCCTTTGTTCCTCTTCCATGTCTCCAGCTCTCTGCGTTTCTACTAAGCCAGTTCTTCTCTGAATCCCCAGGGTTGGCTTCGGAGTCACTGCTTTCATCCCCATCTGGATTTATTATTTCCCCAAGAAACTCATTGTCCCGTACCCTACCAGCTACCTACCTACAGAGCTTAATTTAATTTGACATGAAAACTCTCATGGCATAGACTAATGAGTGCAATCCTCTGTTCTTCTACATGGCAGTAGCCAGCCCTGGTGGAATGTCTCTTCCTGCACACTGTGATAAAGTGAGCAATTTGGCCGTCATCCCCACAGGGATGCCGAGACAGGTGGGATGTGTTCTGAGGGTGATCAGAAGATCACTCTTCCCATGTCCTCAGCACCATCACTTTCCCATAGAAGCCCATATTGGACAGAATTCCCAGAAATGTAAGCACTGAGGACAAACTTTTGAGTCCAGCATGACCCCGGTGGGACTATGTGAACATCCACACAGGAGAGAAACTATTTAAGGAATGTGGGAAGGCCTTTGATGGATCTTCATACCTTATACATAGGAGATTTCCTACTGGAGAGTCCGTATGCATGTAAGGAATGTGCTGTGGCCTTTCTCTGACTCATACATCTTAGGATGCACAGAAAAAGTCACACTGGAAAGAAACCATATGCATATACATAGTGAAAGTCTTTGCTTATTCCACAAGCCTTAGTACACAGAAAAACTCACACTGGAACACTGGAGAGATAACTTGTATTTGGGAGCAATGTAGGAAGGCCTTTGCTTCTTCCTTAAGTCTTAGTTTTCATAAATTCTGTTTTGAAGAAAACCCTTATATATGTGAGGTTGGTGGAAAGGCCTTTCATCTCAGGTCTTTCTCAGCATAGGAATGTTCATACAGGTGAATGAAACACTATTCGTGTCACTACTGTGGGAGGGTCTTCACTTACTATTCAAACTTTTTTGTCCATAAGAAAACGCACATTGCAGTGAATCCACGTATATATGTAAGGAGTGTGGCAAGGCCTTTGCTTATTTCACAATCCTTTTGTGACACTGAAATTTTCATATAGGAGACAAACCGTATGTTTGTTATGACTTTTGCAAAGCCTTCACTTTCCCCTAACTCCTTATTAAACATAGGAAAATTCATTCTCGAAGAAGACATATGTAGGGGTGTGGGAAGACTTTTACTCAATCCTCAAGCTTTTCTGTGTGAGAAAAATTTATCCTGGATTGAGGCCTTATATATGAAATGACTGCAGGAAGATTTTGATGCAATTGGCATAGCTTTCTGAACAGGAAAATTCACAGTGGAGAGAACTCTCATAAGTGTAAGGAATGTGGAAAGGTGTTCAGTTTGTCTCCAGCCCTTACTGCGCATGTGAAAAGTCATTTTGCAGTGAAAAATTACATCTGTCAGGAGTGTGGGAAGGACTTTCCTGGATCCTCGGGCCTTATGCATAGGAGAATTCACACTGGAGAGAAGCTATATATAAATATACATATTTATATATGTAAGAATATATATATTTATGTAAGAACGTGGAAAGTGAATTATTCTCACATGCAACTTTAAAGACAATCCTGGAGGAAATCCTGTAGGTAAGGAATATAGGAAAGCTTTCATGTTCCCTCAAGCTTTAGTAAATATAAAAGTTATGTTGGATCAATCACTTCCATGATAACAATGGTCGGCGTCAGAACAGGGCCCTTAGGTAAAACAATTTTAGTTTCAACAAGTAGGTGGGGGATAATTACAAAAGTACAGTAAGGAAGGAAATAATCCTGTTACATGTGAAACTTTCCTGTGATACTAGTACTGTAAGTGAAAGGTACTTGCTGATTATCCCCTGCACCATGGTTATGACAATGTCTTGGCATGTGGACTTCCCAGTATGTTAACTGGTAAATAATGGTTCTTACTGATAAGGCAAGGTGGAAGGAATTAAATAAGAAGTAAATAGGTACAAACATTGCATTTTGCTGGTTACTGTCACGACTCACCATGGTTTCATTATTGGCTGTGACTCTGACGTGGCTCAGAGGCCCTGGTTTGCAGAGGATAATGGCAGAGATAAACCAGGATGCTGAGGTAAACTCTTGACGTTGGATAGACAGCCAAACCTCCATTCTTCATCCCCTTCTGTGTTATGTTCTGGGAGTCACATCCCGCAGTGCTGTCCATAATTTGCGTCCAGGTAGAGCCACATGCAAGGAAGCACTTCACTCGCTGTAGCATATCTGCACTCATTGTATTCAGTTTTCCATTTGATTTACACAAACATTGAGGGTAAATGTTTTGAGACTTACACTTTGGAAGCAGTAAAATCCTAACAATCTCTTATACACCAAAATGGGACCATATAAAATCCAGATGATTGAACCTGAGTCAGCTGCGTACAAGGCAAACACCCTATCCACTGTGCTCTCGCTCCAGCCAACTAGCCTTCCACATTTACCTGCATTTTCCTAGTTGTTCTCTGTGCAGCTGGTGTCTGGCCCTTTAAGGCTGCTTGCAGAAGCAGAAGTGACCTCACAGCAGGGCATTTACATGTTTGCGTGCAAGATGCTGGATCAGGCCTCCATTTGTTAAGCAGGTGAAGGGAGAAGAGGCTGTCTGTCCGTCGTGGAAGGTGTCTGTGAAGGCCGGTTTCGTGGCAGGACACTAGCGGCCCCCCTCAGCACCCCGCACCGCGCCTCCCAGTTTCTGCACTGAGGGGTGGAGCCAAGCCAGCTCTAAGGACACTTTTAAGCTTTTTCAACTGATATCCACATGGTTCCTGGTTCCTGCCGCCCAGCGGGGTTTTGTGGGGGACTCGGAGCTTTGGTGAGTGCAGTGGGGGCTGTGCTGGGGCTCAGGGGTCGCGGGTGTGAGTGCGTGGTTCTGGGGATCCCCTGCAGCTCCGGCGTGGGATGGTGGCAGGTGGCCGCGGGGCCGAGTGGATGGGGCGGGCGCTGGGCCGTCCCTACGCTCCCAGCTCGGGACTGTGCTGGGCCCTGTCTTGGATGCTTTGGCCCCAACCTCACTGCTGTAGAAGCTGCAGGTTCACTTAGAGGACCTGAGAGATAGCACAGCGGTTAGGGCGTTTGCTTTGCATCTGGCCCACCCAAGATCGATCTCCAAGCTCAACCAGGATGGGTGCCTGAGTGCAGTTAGAAGTTTCTCGTCCATATCGCCTGTGGTGCATCCAAAACTATAAAAGGACTGTTCATTTTTGAGGGGCAGCTCCCTGATGGCAAATGACACTGTAGCCCTCAGTCACTATTCATTAGTAGCCTTGATTTCCAGACCATCCCTTGGGTGGGGTTCTAGGGGTGGTTGCGGTTTGCAACTGAAAATTTACTTTGCGTATTTTTGGTTGTATATTGGGCACAAATATGTAATCTCGGGGCTTCCTTAAGGAGCAGCACTCTAGAATTCTTTTTATTTTAAGTTCTTTAGGTTCCATGTGAGATGCTGAATATCAATCAGGGTCAGCATGGGAAGCGCCCCTCCCAGCTTAATATCTCTGACTACACATTGTTGTTTTTTCTAACGTAGAATTTCTGTTTCCTAAAATCAATTTGAAAATTGCACCCCAACTCTTCATCTCTCCCTGATTAGGCAAAACCCGGCTATTACACTGAGAGTTGTGTTCACATAATGTCTGGATATGCGCTGCATGCCTTTGGTGGCTATGATTGGTCTCCCCACCCTGGCCGGTGAAGGGTAACAGAGGATCAAAGAAGGAAACAGGGGCCAGGCTGTTGGTGATCTGCTGGATATTAACCCAAAGTGTCTTAGGCTTCATCTGTGAATTGCCCCTTTTGCTCCTCCCAGAGAAGCTTATCATGTCCTTGATAACATCCCTGATTTAGTTAAAGTTTATCTTTAACATTTCCTTTGTATTTTTCTTCGCGTTGTCTCAGTTCCCCAGGCCAGTCTTGATTACTTATATACCATAACTTTCTGGTTATTCTCAACTTTGTATTTGTACTGCTTTGTAGTTGAAGTGGCTGTGGATTTGCACCTGCTTTCCTCTTTCCCCTATAGCATTTTTATTTTTTCACTCTACAGCACTGTTCTTTGGTTAAACACAGAAAGAACATCAATGCTTATACTCCTAGTATTTCAGAGTAGATGGACTCAAGTATATCTACTCCTGGGCATAATTGCTTGGTCATAATTACTTGATTTGGGCTTCAGTTACTGTAGTTCCTAACACCCCAAAAGGGAGGTTCTGCCGTGGAACTAGTATGGACCTGGGGTTAGTGGGGAAACTACCCCAGCTTCGAAATGGAACATTCTAGAAAGCACGTGTGCATGGTCTTGATGCAAAGAGTTACAACATTAGAGACAGGATCCCCATGGGGAAGGTGAACTGGCCTGAAGACTTAGTCTGGGATTTACAGTAAAAGCCTTGCTTGCTCTCAGAGCCCAGAGAAGTAAGTGTTAAAAGCCTTATTTGCTCTGGGGTCTGGAGAGATAGCACAGCAGGTAGGGTGTTTGGCTTGCACATGGCCAACCTGGGTTCGATTCCCAGCATCCCATATGGTCCCTTGAGCAATGCCAGGAGTAACTCCTGAGCGCAGATCCAGGAGTATCCCCTTGTATCACCGGGTGTGACCCAAAAAAGCAAAAAGGAAAAAAAAAGCCTTATTTGCTGTCAAAGCCCAGAGAAATAAGTGTTGGGATATTTGTCTCTTACTGTGTTTATCCAAACAACTACAAGTGTTGATAACTTATACAACTAGAGGAAAAGATAAAAGCAACATAGATGTCCCTGGGAGACAGAGTGTCCCCTTGGGTAAATCTCCCCATGAGAATTTACTCTGTCAAATGTTTATCTGCGTAAATGATCAGTCACCCCTCTGGTATGGTGCTTACCTGTCCCTTTTTGATGCCAGGGTAGCTCACAGCTCTCCTGGGTCCATCCAGTCTCTTGCTTTTGGGGTGCTAAGAACAAAGGGCAGATGAGGCTTAAGTCTCATATACATGACAATGCCCAGGAGTATAAAGTATCAGCAGTTAATTAACTCTGAAGTTACAAAAGCATAATATTGCCTTCCTTTGTCTAGACAAAGCTGAGGGCTGGGGGCATGGCCATCCCAGTCCTCCCAGCACAATCTTCCCAACTTGGGACTGCACTGGTCCTTGTTCAGGAGCAAAAAAGTATATTTTTCTAAAGTAAACTGTAGAGGATATAAAGGAAAGAGAAAGTCAACTTTTTATTTACAAATACAAAATCCAGAGATCTCTGGAAAATCTGACTTTACAATTCACAGGTTGTGATTAGGGAAAATGGGTGAATAATGTATAGGGGAAGCAGAGCACAGGAAATTAAAGATGAATACTAAGGAAATGGGTGTGATTGGGATGGGTGTTACTCAGTAAGCCTCAGCTCCTTGTAGCAGAGGAGAAATGATGAACCAATGTTAAACCTAAATTGTTTAGAACTAGAGTCCAACCAGGGTAAAGGATTTTTTTTAAGCAAGAAAGTTTTGGTTTTCCAGGAGTAAGGACATTTGCTCAGGAATCCCACTGGGTGTGCTAGGAGCACGTTTACTTAGACCCGGGGCTATAGTACAGTGAGTAAGGACTTTACCATCCATCCGTCGACCCAGGTTCTATGCCCTGCATCCCATATAGTCTGTACCAGAGTGATTCCTGCATGTAGAGCTAGGAGTAAGCCCTGAATCTGCCGGTTGTGGCCTCGAAACAAAAATCACACAAAGTCACACTTATATATACACATATATGTGCACAATGGTGAAAGAACAACAGGGATTCATGAGAAAATGTGACTTTCTGTAGCACGGATAGATAAAAAATATGGGATTATTTTTTTTCTTTTTTGGGTCACACTTGGGGATACACAGGGTTTACTCCTGGCTTTGCACTCAGGAGTTACTCCTGGCAATGCTCTGGAGATGATATGGGATGCTGGGAATCGAACCCGGGTTGGCCGTGTGCAAGGCATACGCCCTACCCGCTGTGCTGTCTCTCCAGCCCCAAGAATAGGGGATTTTTAAGGACCAGAAATTTGACTCTTTTAATGTTTCACTTTCAAATTTGTCTTTGTACATCATTTCCCTCCCCCCACCCCTTCGGTAGAACTTGCCTTTTTTCTCGTTATATTTTTCACCACAGCCTACAGTGCTCAGTGTTTACTCTTGTCTCTGAGCTCAAAGATCATTTGAGAAGAGTCAGGGTAACATTCTGTGTTTAGATATCATTGGTCCGATGTTAGGTGACAATGCAGGATCAGGGGACTTCTCCTTACCCCCAGTCCCCGAGTGTGTGACCGACCAGTCCAGCATTTGCCTCTCCACACCTTTATTCGAGTCCATCCCCCTTGCAGCACAGATTCACCTGGGTGGCAAAAAGGTTCTCCGTGCCTAGACTCTGACTCTTTAAGGTAGCTAATGGAAACGGAAGTGATGTCATAAGTGATGTCATAAATGTCATGGTTCATTTTCCATCCCTCACTCAGACACTGGGGCTGTTGCTCACTTGGCAAAGGACAAGTAAATTTGCTCCCCATCCTGTAAAGGGGACTCTGAAGAAGGATTTAGTTGCAGGATTCGAGCAACCTCCTGTGAGCACCCTGCGCCTTCCCGTTTCCACACTCTGAGCGAGCGGCCGAGCCAACTTGGGGTGCACTTTTGCGCTGGTTTTTCACTTGTTCGCCAATATCTAGGTGGATCGTGAGGTGTGATGGAGGTTTTAGGGCCACACAGAGCTTTGGGGTGCAGTGGGGGCTGTCTCAGGGTTCAGGTGTGACAGTTGTGAGTTCGTGATTCTGGCGTGACTCTTTTCCCACGATCGTCTCCAGCTCTGGGATGGGGCAACAGTGGGTGAATGCGGGAATCATCCGAGGGCTTGGCTATTCCAATCGTCCCAGCAGTCCCATGTTTGAACCATCGACCCTAAGCTCGCTTCTGTAGAAACCCCAGATTTAAGGTGCAGAGCTTCAGCCCCTCCACCTAATGGCAGGAGACCTGTTGCTGGTCATTTTCATTTTCTGCTGTGATAGCCGTGATCATGCAGGGTATATGGTGGGGGGGGGCTGAAGGTGGCAGAGGTTTGACAATGAAAATGTATTTCGGGGGCTATTTTTGGTTCTTTATATTTTAAGGGGAGAGAGAGCACATATGCGGAGATGCTCATGAGTTACTCGAGTCTCTAAGCTCAGGTGTTATCCCTGGTGCTGCTGGGGGCCATATCAGATACAGAGGATTGGTTGGTTCATCTAGTCAAGCACCCAGTTCACATTATTGCCTTCTAACCGCAATACCAGTGTATCTTTTTCTGGTTCATGAATTTCAGGTCCCTCACATCAAGCTGCAAAGCACCCCTGACTCTTCATCTCACCCTGAGCAGACGACACCTGCTATTGTGGTAAATACTGAGGTCCCCAGAACGGAGTGCCCAGGTGCATGTCCTTGTCTACCCTGCAAGAGAGTGTTGAAGATTTGTTCACTCTAAGTCACATGGTGTAGCCACATTCCAGGCTACAGTTGCCACGGGGCAGCACTGCTGCCAGCTGCAGGGGGACGCTAGTATTCAGTAGCTCCTGGGCTGAGAGTCGGCCCCTGAAAAGGCCTACAGGGACTTTCCTGTGGGAGCCAGAGAGGAATCTGGGGATCAGAGAAGGCTCTTTTTTCTTCCCCTGTATCCTGGGACCAGGCTCCTCTCCTGAAAGTGCAACACACATGCCAACAAAATTTGCATCCCCAGCGGAGACAGGAGCTTCTGCCATTGTCTGCCAGAGGCAGAATTGTGAGGCTGTGCCCGAGGGTGTGGCTGGTCTGAGCTCAGGAGTGGGAGGAGGTACTCCTGTCTGGTGCTCAATGTTCCTACTAGTCCAGGTTTTTGCACGGAGCCTCCTGCTGATCCTCAGAACAACAGTGACAGGAGAAGATGGTGACGCGGCTTCTGATAAACTGTCCCCAGGTAGGAGTAGAAGGATAGAATGACATGAGGTATTACCAGGAGTGCCCAGGCTTCCTGGACCATCTGTTTTGAGTTTCTTTTGGACGGATTCCAAGATGAGACTTCCGATCAGACCGTCCCATTCTGCTGTTTGAAGCTGCTTTTCTGTATGTTTATTTTGTTTTATTTGGCCTTGGGGCCGACCCAGTGGTGCATGAGGAGTACTCAAATCTCAGTGCTCAATGCTCATTCCTGAAAGGTCTAGGTGACGAATGGGATACTGGAGGTCCAAAGGTTTCATCTTGGGTTTTCTGTTTTCTTTGGGGTGGCAGAGCAAGGATTCTTGCAATCATTTCTTGTGCTGCACTCTGGCATTGCCCCTGGCAGTGCTTGTGGACCATATGGGATGTTGGGGACTGCCAGTCCTACATGCTGTCCCTGGAACAGCTGTCCTGTTACGCCAACCTGCTGCTTCGGCTTCTTTTGCAATGTTTTTGTCATCAGCTGTCCTCTTGACTCTGTGTTCTGGATTCACAACTGACTGCCCTCAGAGCACCCTGGGTTGTGATGGCCTCGTTTGCATACTGGCAACTACAGTGACTTGGGCCCCCAGACTTGCTTTTCTCCTGTTTTGTCCTTCCTACTTTAGAGAGACTACCTGCTCGGTCATATAGTCTTACGTTCACATAATCTTGTGTGTGGATTTCTGGGTATGCTCTGATCCCAAGGAGAAAGAGCCAAGGATCTCTGCGGCCAGTAGAGATGTTGGGGTCAAGAAACTTCTACCTTATTTGAGCGGGACTTGGGGCGGTACAGTGCAGTGAGTTCCTACAGGCACACATGCCATGCACTGCTCTGAGTAGTTGTCTATACGGACTGTCGAGTTCTAAATCCTAGTGGTCATGAGCTGTGGGGGTGCAGCGGTGAGCGTGCAGTGTTTTTTGCTACAGACAGGGATAGTCTTTTGGATCGTACAAGTCTGTGTTCAGGTGATCCTCTCTACAGTGCTCACTGGACCAGTGGTGCTCGAATTGGCCGGGTGGTTACCAGGAAAGGCAGATACATCCAAGAACCTTCTGTATAACGTCCTCCCACTTTAGCAGATCCAGTTGCCTTATGTGATTTTTGGGGCCCATCAGTCATGCGTGAGCATGGAGGCTGGTTCATTTGGAGTGGAGAGGCCCAGCGACAATATAGGACCCTGGGACCTGGCCTCAGAGTAGTGGGAATGAGGCTAAGATAGACTCTGACTCCCACCCTCTTCGTGTGCTGACTCAGGACGCAGTGACCTTCCATGATGTGGCTGTGAACTTCACCCCAGAGGAATGGTCATGCCTGGAGGCCTCTCAGCGGAAGCTCTACAGGGACGTGATGCTGGAGACCTACCAGAATCTACAGGCTGTCGGTGAGAGCAGTGTGGAGCCAACCATGTCTGAACATACCCGCGTTGGCTCCCTGGTATTGGGCGGCAGCTGTGTGTCCAACAGTAGCTCTGTGACGGGCGTGCAGTAGCTCTTCCCTCCCTCGTTTTTTTTAGGGTTCACCTGTGGATACTCAGGGCTTACTCTCAGCTTTGTCTTCAGGAATTACTCTTGTAGGGTAGCCGGACCGTATGGGGTGATTCAGATCAACCGTTTTCGACTGTGTCCATGGGAAGATCCCTATCTGCCCAGTTATCACTCAGGTCCCTTTAAATACTTCCATCCATTGTGCAACAATTTACTTTGTGTACTACACGAAATTTTGTGTGTTTAATTGGTTTTTCTGTTGCCTTTGTTTGGGGGGCACAGTCCACAGTTCTCTTGGCTCTGTGCTAAAGAATGACTCCTAAGAGTGTTCAGAGGCCATATGGAACCGTATATTAAAATCTCTTGGCAAGTTAAACTGTCGGTGCCTCACCCCCCCGTACTTTTGCACCAGACACTCAATTCAGACGGTTTTTGCATTTTCTTTTTTCCTTAGAGATTAGGGATTATTCCTGCCTTTATATTCAGAATCCACACCTGGCCTTGCTCCAAGACCATATGGGCTGCCTGGGATCAAACCCAATTGTGTGTGCAGCGCTTCTGTCATATTTGCTGTACTATCTCTTTCACACGACAGGGTATTTGATATCTTGTCTCTCAACTTGTTAGACACTGTCCTATTTCAGTGCTTTGATTTACTTCTAATGGTTCTTTTGAGACTTCAGCAAGACTTAGGTTTTGCTTCTGGACTCTGCACTCAGGGATCGCTCCTGGCTGGCATGAGGGACCCTAGGAGATATCGGGTATCGCAACTGGATTGTCCTTGAGAAACTCCTGCTGTGCTCTCTTTCTGGAGAGCACATTTTTAGCTTAAAAAATAAGGGTCTCTTGTCACCCTTGGCCATTTCCAGATTTATTATGCACTTAGTTTTACTGAAATCGTAAAAAGTTCATGAGGGGCTCAGGAAATCCCATGTGCTGCTGGGCCTAGAGAGACAGTACAGGGAGGAAAGTGATTTTCTTGCAAGCGGCGCATGTGGGTTGAAATCCCGGCAACCCATGTCATCCCCAAGCACCAGCAGCAGTGATTTCTGAATACAGAGTCAGGAGTCTCCCCTGATCATTGCCAGATGAGACCCAAAACAAGACAAAAAACAAAAACATACTGTGCTAATCAACCCCCTGTCGGCCATACACAAGGCCAGGTCTAGAGTATTTGTGATATTTTCTTGGGTCTTAACTCTCGAATAACTAGAAATATGTGGAATTTTGGAAATGGACATTCTGTTCATGCTTTTCAGATATATGCCCACTTGTATCAGGAAAACATGGGCATTTACCTGTCACCTTTTCCCTGTGACTTATCCATGCCTCTGTCTCTGTTGGGGTAGGGCACACTGGAATGAAGCTTGCAGTGATCTCCTGGCTGGAAGGAGGAGCTCTGAGGTCGGGTAGGAGAGGCGTGTGTGTGGGTGAGTGTCTGAGGACCCTTCCTGGCTCAGGCCCTGTGCAGTGTATGGGTGCCCTGAGCATGTGTGAAACATGCTGCTGAGGCCGGGACCTTGGTGTCCTGGATCCTTGTGCCTGTGTCGCACTCAAGCTGCTCTTCATTTCCATGGACTGTCAATCACAGAATGATCCTGTAATTTGCTTCCATGGCTTTCGAATAAATAACACCATAACAGAGATAGTTTGGATCTAAACGATAGTACAGCAGGGAGCGCCTTGCAGTGCCTGAATGTGACCTGTTCAATAATCTGTTTAATAACCTGGTTCCCCGAACATCACCAGGTCTGCTCAAAAACAAAAACATAACCTAGTGTAGAATTGCCAAGATCCTCACAGTTTTCCACTATCCGAATCTTTTGTTTAGTGTGTGTCTCTTTGGACTTTGAGAACCACAAAGATGTACTCTTAATTACATTGCATCATTTTGCTACAGATTGTGACATGTGTGACATGTGTGCATTTCATGTTCTCTTCAGTTTCAGAACTGAAACCGCGACTTCAGGATTTGTCATTACAGCACTTTGATTTGGGAATGGGGTCAGCAAGTACGAGTGAGTTGGTAAGATTCACGAATACAGAATAAATATTATTATGCCAGCAGGAGTGGACCAAGTATGTGATTGTAAAGGTGGAAGGCTGGGATTGGCAGGGAGAAATTCCAAAACCTGATGCTTGGAGTAGAGGACTCTTAGCTTTGCTAGGTGCTGAAATCAACCATGTATAAAAATACTGTGAATTTTGATTGTCTTGACAGTGGTAGTTGTTTAGAAAGCTAATTTGTGCGCCCTA
Source organism: Sorex fumeus (assembly GCF_029834395.1). Taxonomy (NCBI): domain Eukaryota; kingdom Metazoa; phylum Chordata; class Mammalia; order Eulipotyphla; family Soricidae; genus Sorex; species Sorex fumeus. The sequence goes on from NW_026606165.1 coordinate 1,781,330, forward strand.
GAGATAGTGCAGTGAGAAATATACTTGTTTTGCATAGGGATGGATGGTCCTTACCCAGCACGCCTTATAGACAGCATAGACCCACAAAACTGATCCTACACACTGCATGGTGTGCCCTTCCACCCACCCAACCACCAATAAATAGAAACAACAAAACAGAAATAAAAAAAACTTCATTGATCCTGAAAGGCATCACTTGTGGTGAGAGCATTGCAATGGCCACGTGGTCTGCTTCAGCTGTGTTACGATGCAGCGTAGTCTTCACCACTGCATCACAGGTTCCACACGGAACTTTAACCAAACCGACATGTGGATCTATTCATTTTCTCCTGAAATGGATGTGTCCGTTTTCTATAGAAGGAATTATTTCTAGTTGTATTCCTTCATTAATTTAAAAGGGGGAAAGTCACAGAATTTACTCTCTATCCATCAATGTTGTGCGTCCAACTTATGGTAACATGAAGTCATTCAATAGTAAGACTATTCATATGTCAGTACTTGCATTTTTGCGGTGCATATGTGTGAAACTACATCTGAAGGGCTCAGTTTTTTGACAGGAAGACTCAGTGAATAAGTCAATAATTAGAATCCTCTGTTGTTCTACAGGAAAGCTGCCACCCCGAGTGGAATGTCTCTGATTCTGTACTGTATGATAATGTCTCGAGTGTTCAATCCTGCCCTCAGCGCCATGAGGACGACGAGACAGGCGGGATGTCTTCTGAGGGTGATCGGAATGGTGAGAGCTACCTCACTCTGAAGAAGCCCTCTGCTGGAAAAAGTTCCTTGGAGTGTGTTATTTTCAGTTCACAGACACAAAATTCCCCAATGGGGTACCTGCTAGGGAGAGAAGCACTGTTTATAGTGAGTCCCTCACAGCAATATACCCTCAACCACAGTCACCGTGAGCAGAACCCATATAGGTGTAAGGAATGTGGGGGAGCCTCCCCATGTTCTCAGCACTGTGGTGTTCCCTTAGAAAACCGCAGTCGAAAGAATCCCCAGAAATGTCAGCCCCAAGAACAAAGTGTGAGTCAAGGGTTACTCCATCATGACCATATGAATATAAATTCAGGAGCGAAACCTTTTGCATGTGAAGCATGTGGGAAGGCCTTCGATCAATCATCACATCTTATTATGCATAGGAGAATTCATACAGGAGAGAAACCTCATGAATGTCAGACATGTGGGAAGGCCTTTATTCAGACCTCTAGTCTTAATGGACCTATGAAAACTCATAGTGCAGAGAAGCCTTATATGTCAGGAGTGTGCTAATGCCTTTACTCGATCCTCAGGCCTCAGTATACATAGAAGTATTCACACTGGAGAGAAACCGTATATATGTAAGGAATGTGGGAAGGCCTTTGCGAAAGCCTCAAATCTTATTGTACATAGGAGAATTCACACAGGAGAGAAACCGTATATATGTAAGGAATGTCGGAAGGCCTTTGCTCAATCCTCAAGCCTTGGTGTACATAGGAGAATTCACACTGGAGAGAAACCGTATATATGTAAGGATTGTGGAAAGGCCTTTGCTGGAGTCTCAAGACTTAGTGCACATAGGAGAATTCACACTGGAGTGAAACCGTATATATGTAAGGAATGTGGAAAGGCCTTTGCTTTGCCTCAAGACTTAGTGAACATTGGAAAATTCACACTGGAAAGAGACCCTATGTTTGTAAGGATTGTGGAAAGGCCTTTATTTTGGCCTCAAAACTTAGTGTACATAGGAGAATTCACACTGGAGAGAAACCGTATATATGTAAGGAATGTGGGAAGTCCTTTGCTGAATCCTCAAAGCTTAGTGTACATAGGAGAATTCATACTGGAGAGAAACCGTATATATGCAAGGAATGTGGGAAATCCTTTGCTGAATCCTCAAACCTTAGTGTACATAGGAGAATTCACACTGGAGAGAAACCGTATATATGTAAGGAATGTGTGAAGGCCTTTGCTGGAGCCTCAAAACTTACTGTACATAGGAGAATTCACACTGGAAAGAAACCGTATATATGTAAGGAAAGTGGAAAGGCCTTTGCTACAGCCTCAAGCCTTAATGTACATAGGATAATTCACACTGGAGAGAAACCGTATATATGTAATGAATGTGGAAAGGCCTTTGCTTTGGCCTCAAAACATAGTGAACATTGGAAAATTCACACTGGAGAGAGACCCTATGTTTGTAAGGAATGTGGAAAGGCCTTTATTTTGGCCTCAAGCCTTCGTCTACATAGGAGAATTCACACTGGAGAGAAAGCGTATATATGTAAGGAATGTGGGAAGGCCTTTGCTCAATCCTCAAGCCTTACTATACATAGGAGAATTCACACTGGAGAGAAACCGTATATATGTAAGGAATGTGGAAAGGCCTTTGCTGGAGCCTCAAGACTTAGTGTTCATAGGAGAATTCACACTGGAGATAAACCATAATATATGTAAGGAATGTGGAAAGTCCTTTGCTGAAGCCTCAAACCTTTGTTTACCTAGGAGAATCCACACTGGAGAGAAACCATATATATGTAAGGAATGCGGAAAGGCCTTTACTTCATCCTCGCATTTGACTATACATAGGAGAATTCACAGTGGAGAGGAACCGTATATATGTAAGGAATGTGGGAAATACTTTGCTGAAGCCTGCTGATTTTCACCCGGGCTGCACCTATGCCAGTATTCTTGTGCTTGGAATTGCTTGTGTGTTAACTTGTAAATAATGGGTCATGGTGATGAAAACAAGGAGGAAGGTGACTGAATGTTTATTCAGATACAGAAACACCCTCCTGCTCAGAACTGTCATGGCTCACTACTCTGTTATTGTTTGCTATGCTTCTGGCTTGGCCCAGTGGAGCTGGTTAGTGGGAATTATGGCAGAAGTCAACCAAGATGCAGCATTGAATACTTTGAAAATGGAAAAATAGGTAATCCTTCATTCTTCAGTGTTTCCTGTGTTAGGATTTGGGATGCTTGAGCACCCTGATTTGGCAACTTGAGTGCCAGGTCAAGCCAGCTTGTATGGTGCATTCACGCTTTTTTATTACTTGTTCTGGATATCCAGGCTTTAGTGGATGTGGAGCTTTTGAGGAGTGCATTGGGTGCTGTTCTGTCGCTCAGGTGTCATGGGTGAGGGTGCGTTATCCTGAGGGCCCCTGCAGCCAGCATCGATCCAGGTCCAAGACGGCACTGGAGGTTGGGCACATGGACTTCAGGCCTTGGTGTGAGGAGCCTGCAAAGAGTGGAGGTCTTGGTCATCTCGTTCTTCCCTACTGGAGACTGTGAAGGACCCTGTTTGGAGCCTTTGGACTGGACCTAACACTTATCCAAACTCCAGATATGTTCACAGGCAGCCCCCAAAGGAAAGGGACACTTTTGCCGCCAGTCATTTTCATTGGCTTCAGTGCTGGGTTTGGCAGTTTGGGGTGTGTTTAGACAAGTGAGAGGTATATGCCTTGAAAATTTACTCTTTGGATTATAATTTTTTTTTTTGCTTTTTGTGTCACATTCAGCGTTTCACATGGGTTTCTCCTGACTTATGCACTCAGGAATTACTCCTGGTAAAGCTCAGGGGACCATATTGTTTCTGGGATTCGAACCCGGGTTGGTCACGTGCAAGTCAAACCTCTTACCCGCTCTGCTATCACTTCAGCCCCTCTTTGGATTAATTTTAATAGCTGCTTTTATTCAGCGGAGTTGGAAGGGATTCTTTGATGCACAAGGTTTACTTCTGGTTGTGCATCTCAAGAATTATTCTGTGGTGCTGCTGGGTACCTATCGGATGGGGAGGCTAGCATCCTAGTCGCTTCACAGTGATTCCAACCCCACTATTGGTGTTTTTTTCCCATATATAGAATTTCTACAACCCAGGATTATGGTACAGCCAGCAGGTAAATCTATGCCTGTAAGGCGACTGCATCAGCAGCCTGATGGCACCATCAGACTTACAGATACTCCAAAATTGATTTTGTGCCTTTGGCCAGACTCCAAAAACTTTGGGCAAAGTCTTCCAAGAAAGTAAACAGCCAAAGTTAGGTATGTGCAAGACACACCAACAAACCATTTCCTGCTCAGCTATATAATTGGAGGCAAGGTCTCTCTGGTTCCTGATCAAATCTCTTAAAGGCTATGATCCCAGGACTCAGAGATAAATCTCGGAACCCAGCGGCTTTTTGCAGAGATGTGTCCTATACCCGCAATGAGCTACCGGCGACAGACCACCACAAGGGGGAAAGGGTGTGTGTCTCCGCCTGATCCCACTTGGTGGCTCGGTGGCCACCATCTTACAGAGGCCATTGGACAGGCAGGTTTGGGCCTGCAGTGACAAGACATGCAAGGCCTCATGGGATTGGGCTGGACTCTGCACTTTCCACCCCAGCTCAATGAGACCCCGAGTCGCTGCCCATGTATGAACTCTCTGGCTCTTGATCACTCTGTTTAATGGCCATGATCCCAGAGTCTCAGAAACTAATTTTGGAACCCAGTGGCTTTCAGAAGAAATGTGTTCTGTCCCCACTGTAGGTTACCTAAGCTGGGTATTTCAGGTGGGAATAGGTTTTGTGCCTGGCGGTTCAGTGGCCGCCATCTCTTAGGGCTTCTGGACGGTTAGGTTTGGGACTGCAGTGAGGAGACATGCAGGGCCTAATGGGATGGTGGTGAAGCCGGCCCTTTCCCCCCTGCCCCAACGAAACCCCGAGTTGTCTGGAGCCTACGATTGACCTCTCTGGCTCGTGATCAAGGTGAGTAATGACCATGATCCCAGAGATTCAGAGACAAATCTCAAAACCCAGTGCCTTTTAGCAGAAAAGCATCTGGACCCTGTAGTAGGTTACTGTCCCAGGTCCACCCCAGGGGGAATTGGTGCTGTCCCCCCAACTGCTCCTCCTTGGCGGCTTCGTGGCCTCCATCCGCCAAAGGCCTTTGGAGCATCAGGTTTGGGCCCACACTCACGAAGATACGTGGGGCCTTGCAGGATGAGTATGGAGCTGGCCAATTCCTCCCCACCCCAACAAGAGCCTAAGTCATTCCCACGAACCACCTCTCTGGCTCGTGATTAAGCTGTTTAATGGCCTTAATCCCAGAGACTCAGGAACAAATCTCGGAACACAGCAGGGTTTTGCAGAAATTCCTCCAGATTTAGTTGTTAAAATTTCAGAATTCCAAAATTATATGTTATTTATAACCAGCAATTGAAAAAGAATTGTCTACTGTTGCGTTTTCACCAGATATAAGTGCCGGAGTAAAATCCCAAATAATAATGGTGGGTCTTGTGTCAAAATATTGAATGTAATCAAAGTAGAGAGAATTGGAAATTATCTGCCCCACAGGTAGAGGAAGGCTGTGGAATGGCGTTACACTTGGGTTTTTAGTGATGGAAAATGGGCATGGTGAAGGGACGGGTGTTACATTGTATGACTGAGACTTAAACCTGAAAGTTTTCTAAGTGCTCTCCCATTTTACCCCCGTTTTCTCCCATTTATTTAGAAATGGCCAGAGTAATTGTAGAGCAAGTAGGATGCTTACCTTGCATGTGGCCAACCCAGGAGTCCTTCAGTCCACAACATCTTTTCATTGCTCATTGGACATTGAGTGTCCCCTTCTCATTCCTAGAACATGTAATGTGGGGGTGTGGCATGGGGTAGGGGTGTCTTCTCCCCGGAGCTGTTCATTACGGATAGATCCAGTGCTTTGCTTTCTTGACTTTGTTGTGATTCTTCCCTATCTGTCAGGTATGTCAAGTAGTCCATGTGTTTCAAGGCTCTTGTTTTCCCAGTTGTATAACTGGCCAGACTGTACAACTAAAGGGTTGGGTACCCTTTCTGGACCCTGCTCGGTCAATCTGACACCATGCATATATTTGCCTTTGAGTCATTGTCATGGGTTTTTGAAAATGGGAAGAAATTGAGTTTTCTTTTGTTATGGGGCCTGGGGATGCTCAGCAGTTATTTCTGGTGGTTCTCGTAAGTTGCTTTTAGCAGTGTGTAAGGATCAAACCCTGTCAGCCTCATGCTAGGCAAATGCCTACCTACTGTACGCTTGTACGCACCAAAAAATGTTTTATTGTGTGTATGTTAAATTGTGACTGTGAGCCCATAGTGAAGTTAATTAGGACCAGAACAGCAGTGCATCACGGAGGGTGCTTGCCTTACAGATGCCGCCTACCTTCGATGTCCAGCACCCCCGATGGTATCCCAAGCATCACTGGGTAAGATTAAAAACAAAACCCAAAAGTATTTTTTGGGGGATTACCGAGCTCCTCCCAGCAACACTTCCCGCAGATTTTCCCTTTCTGTAGGCTTGCTTGGGCTATGAGAACTATGGAGATGCCCTCCACCTGTTTGGTCATTCAGCTGCATTCCATTCAACATTGGACTAATTCTCATTGTGCATTTTGTTTGATTTCAGAACTCAAATCACAGGTTTAGGATGTGACATTACAGCAATTTCTTTAGGGAACAAGGGTATTGCATACAAGTGTGCTGTAAGATTCTCTTGTTCAAACTATTATGCCATTGGAGTGCTCAGTGGACCGAGCATGCGACTTGAAAGGTGGGGTCCGGCTCCATCCCCACAACCACATCTATGGTCTCAGCATCACAGGAAAAATATCGGAGCCTAATGACTGGGCTAGAGGGTCTTTAACCTCAGTGGGTGCTGAAATCTGGAAATTTATTTTATTGTATTGTTTTTTAATGTCTTCATTAAAATGCCAGTATTTTCAATGTTATTGATAGTTGTGTTTAGGTGTACAATCATTGAACATCAATTCCTGCATCAGCTTCCCTCCACCCGTGTTCCCGTATTCCCTCCCCACCCAGGTGCCCACTCTGCCCCCACCTGTCATCTGGAGAAGCACTTGACTAGGTTTCAGTGGTTACAGCTTAGATCTCTTGTTTTCAGTTCTGTTGCATCTGTGTTTTGGGTAAATGGCTACACCCCTCACTCAAGTCACTGGCATAAATGGATCCCTGATCCCTGTAAACTTCTGGGTCTCTTCCGCCCCAAATTTCTTTCCTTCTTTGTCCGGCTTCTCTCTAAACATTGGAATCAGGAATGATTTAAGCAGCCCCTTTACATTACATTTCCACATCCAGTGTTCGGTACTCCACAGATGAGTGAACAGCATCCTGTTTTTGTTTCTTTTTCTGGCTAACTTCACTGAAGACAGTATCTTCCAGTTCCAACCATGGTGCTGCATAAAAGCAGTAATTCTAAAACCTAAAAAATATATCAATTGATCAATTGATCTCCCTTTATTCATCGATTTATTCGAGTGGGTGTCAGTAACGTCTCCATGCATGCCTGTTGCGTGCTAGTGTAGCCCAATGGCATCTCTTTGTTCTAGGAACATGGAGAGCCTCAAACTGATTTTTCAGGGTCTTGAGGAAGAAGTCTGAACATCTTGTAGGTGGGCGTCCATGCAGTCTTTTGACGTCCCGTGGAATTCAGTCAGTGATGGGTCTAGGCCAGTGGTTGTCTGTAAACCTCATTTCGTGTCCATCCCATCTGATTTTTGATGCCTTAGAAGATCAGACAGCATCCCTGATTCTTGACCATTGATGGAGATCAGAACTCCGGATTCTATCTCTCATTTGAGTGATGTGTGATATTCCAAGCATAGCTCTTTTGATTCCTCTTTGAGAGACCCAAGTAGCGTTCTCATCCTGTTTTCATAGGGCCCAGGTCTTTAAGGCATATGTTAATGCAGGAAGAACAGTGGAATTGAAGATATGTGCTTGAAGCTGGAGGTTCTTTGACCTCTTAGTTATTTCTTAAATGCTCTTGAAGGCATTAAAAGATACTCTCATCCTCCTGCGAAACTCAGGTGCCAGGTCATTCATCATGTTTCTTTCTCAAACTAGGTATATATAACTTGCATTCGGAGATGGTGGTTCCATTGAAAGCGAATGGAGGATCAGAAACGAGGCTGTTTCTAATAAACATTGTCTTTGTAATTGTGATGCTTCATAATTCAGCTGTAGTCCGACCTTTCCACACTCACGGTCGAAGTCGGTCATCATTTCTGCCTCTTGGCTGATGTTGGGTATTATTAGAACAATGTCATCAGCAAAGCAGAGGTGGTATAGTTGCCGACCATCTATCTTCTCTCCCATTCCTTCCCATTCCAGTCGTCGCATGATGTTCTCAAGGGTGGCACTGAAGAGTTTTGGTGAAATGGTATCACCCTGCCGAACCCCTCTCTTGACATGGATAATTACTTCTTTGTAGAGTGGTCAGATCCTCATAGTGAATCTGTAATAGAGCTCACGGAGGATCCTGATGTATTGAGTTTGTACACCCTGATTGCCTAGGGCTTCTATGACCGCTTTCGTCTCCATAGAAGCAAAGGCCTTCTTTAAATCAATGAACGTTAGACAGAGCGGCATCTTGAACTCCTGAGAAACCTCAATGAGCTTAGTAATCATGTGGATATTGTAGATGGTACTGAATCCTTTTCGGAACCCACCTTATTCACATGGTTGTTCTTCACCTAGTATTCTGCTAATCCTATTCAGGATGACTCGAGTGAACAGATTGTAGATGAGAGACAATAGGCAGATTGGGCGATAGTTGCCAATGCCGTGGATGCCTTCCTTCTTGTATAGTAGTACGGTCTTGCTGGTTTTCCATTGGGATGGAACCTTGCATTCAGACAGCGTGTGAAGAGCTGAGCCAGTGTATTGATGAGTAGTGATGGTAAGTTCTTCAAGTGTTCAGGTCTGATCTCGTCTGGGCCAGGTGTTCTTTGTTTCTTTACCGACGAGATGGTGTGTTGAATTTTGAAGGGAGAACATTCGGAATGATATATCCATGGTGCAGAATGTGGTATGTGGGCAAGTGGACATGGCTATTAAAGAGATCTGAGTAGAAGTCATGAATAATCTTCTCCATTTCCCTTCTGGATGATGTAATTGATCCATCAGGATGTCGGAGGAGAGTAATCTTGGTCTTGTAGTTGGTGAAGGACAGGCGGGCATTACAAAACCTTTTCCCGGCTACTGCCGCATCTTCCAGCATCGCTGTTCTCCTGTCTTTGAGGTCATCCTTGATGGCTTCTCTGCATTGTTTTGCCAGCTTGGACGTTTGCTTGCGGTTGCCTGAGGCATGTGCCAAGCCACATTGGCGAATAAGTTCAAGAGTGTTCAAAGAAAGGCAGTTTTTTCGTGGTTATCTCTCTCGGCCCCAAGAGTCCCAGCAGCAGGAATCCCTGAGCAATGCTGGTGTGACCCTCTCCCTACGTATGTTAATTAAAATTCTCCTTAACACACCCTAGTTTCTCTGATTGCTGTTACCTTCACCCCAGACATCTGGAGATGCTGGAGTTGAATCTGGCTTCTGCCACCCTCCTCCACGGAGAACAGAATAAATGGGACTTCTCATGTGTATAAGAACCTCAAAACTCAGGACGGAAGATGGCACCCTCAGCAACGCGGAGTGCTGTGATTATGTGGAAGTGGGGTCTGGAGACCTTTAGAACTGAGTTGGTTGGATACATCGTACTGCAGGAAGGCAAGCCTCTCCTGTGTCACCCTGTTCGCTCTCGGGTAGCTTGCTCTGGAGCACTGCTAACTGGGTATCCTTCCACACATAGAGTGAGTGGGGCAAGCCCCAGTCAGCAGGGACACCCGGACACAGATCCCCAGTTTACTCCCTGACCAAGGCCCAGTCAGACGCGGCCAGGGCCGGAAGATGCTGGACTCTCTCATTCCCTCTCTTACTTTGCGGGTGTAAGAGAGTTGAATCCATCAGAGGTGACTCCTCTTGGCACACGGACCCCTCGAGAAAGAAGCAGCACCATTGAGGTCTGGGGTCATCTCCCAACCCCCTCCCCACCCCACCTGGTCCACACCTCCTGATCTGACTATATTATTTGAGTGAGGGGGTCGGAAGCAGTGTTGGGGGACCCCACATCATTCTGGAGTTCGACTTTGGTTCCCACACTCGGGGAACCTCCACTTGCACTGCCCCCACAAATGTCTGGGAAAGCCAATGAGCGGTCTCCCTCGAACAGAAGGGAATCCAATCTAGGCTTTTACCTAGGTCAAAGTCCCGTTGCTAAGGAGGTTGCCTAGGCAGGTTGAGAGTGGTGATGATCTTCTTTGAAATTCTTTTCCTGGCCTTTTGTTTCTGCAGGAGCTTCTCTGGGTCTGTTACTGGCCATAGGTGAGGGTGTGATCAGGTCTTAGTTTCTGTTTTCTTCAAGGTTGGCCTTCACAACTTCAGAGCTATTCCTGGGAAATTTACTGCCTTTACCTTGGGAGTGGGAGCCATCCCTATCTGCCTGCATGCCTACATCAATTCCCTCCAAACCATTAGGAGTTGCTGGACCTTAGGACGTTAGGAGCCCTCAACCCTGGCCTCATAGAAGTGACTCCTGAGTGCAAAGGCAGGAATAAATAAGCCCTGAGCACTATTGACTATGTCTCCCTCCCCAAAGATGCAAATCCTAAGTTTCCTGGTGCTTCCCAGGTAGCTGATTACTCCCTGTGGTACCAGGGGACCATGTGATACTGGAGGTGAGCCCAGAAAAACCATCTACAGGCAGAGAAAGCCTTGATCACAGGGATCACTGAAATCACTCACATCTGTAATTTATAAACCTGATCCCCCTGACATAGTGCTTTCTGTTCAATACACAAAACAAGTACTTTTTTGTAGGGGTGGGGATAAGGCACAACCAAAAATGGAGTTACTTCTGGCTCCCCAGGCAGGATAACTCCAGGTGGGCCTAGGAGTGAAAGGGATTATATCCTGTCATCCCCTGCAAGACAAACTCCCAGCAGTCCCTAAAATGTGAATTTCAATTTACCTTGAATGCATCATTCAATCTCCCCCAGCCCTTGGGTGGGATACACAATGCCTCCATTATCTCTGGGTTCCTCATGGCTTGCCCTTTGACCATTTTCTTTTCATTTTTGTGTCCCATCTGGGTGATGCTCAGGAGTTTCTCCTGAATATGCACTCAGGAATTATTCTTGAAGTGTGGTGCTTGGGGGATCCTGTGGCAAACACTCTGCTTCAACCTTTTGATGTCTTAAATATACACTCCTAGTTCATTCTTTACGTTACAGTTCTCAAGTTCAAATTAAACTGGTGTCTTCAGTACTATGAGGGAAAGGGAATTGCTGATGATTGAAATTCAGGGAAACACAAAGATCTTCCCATTCTGTAAACTCTTAAGATTTCTTGCCACTGTATATTTTCATACGGTGCTGGAGCAATAGCACAGCGGGTAGGGCGTTCGCCTTACATGCGGCCAACATGGCCGACCCGAGTTCAATTCCTCCGCCCCTCTCTCGGAGAGCCCGGCAAGCTACCGAGAGTATTCGATATGCCAGACACAGTAACAACAAAGTCTCCAATGGAGACATTACTGGGCCCGCTCGAGCAAATCGACGATCAATGGGAGGGCCTTTACCTTTACCTTTTACTAACGTCTGGGCTCCTGGTGAACCTGAATTAACCTCCTGAGTTTCCTTATGTAGCAAACCATAGTAATAATAGTAATGATTACTATTTCCTATGCCAGTGTCCCAGCACTTGGACTTGATTTGTATGTTGGCCCTCCCATTGATCGTCGATTTGCTCGAGCGGGCCCAGTAACATCTCCATTGTAGACTTTGTTGTTAGTGTGTCTGGCATATCGAATACTCTCGGTAGCTTGCCGGGCTCTCCGAGAGGGGCGGAGGAATCGAACTCGGGTCGGCCATGTTGGCCGCTTGTAAGGCGAACCTGTATGTTAACCTGTAAAAAATTGGTCCTTTTTTTTTATCACACCCAGAGATGCTCAGGGGATACTCCTGGCTTTGCACTCAGGAATCACTCCTGGCTGTGCTTGGGGGACCATATGGGATGCTGGGAATCGAACCTGGGTCAGCCACATGCAAGGAAAACGCCCTGCCCTCTGTGATATTGCTCTAGTCCCTGTAAATAATGGGTCTTTATGATGGAATCCAGGGGAAGTCTGATTAAATAGGAACTAAGTAAAAGGGTACAAAAACCACCCCTCAATCACAAATATCAGCGTCACTCCTGGGAGTGCTTGGGGGACTGTATTTGATGCCGGGGACCGAACATATGCCCTGCCAACTGTACTATCACTCTGGCTCCAAGTATAATTTTTCATCCTCTAATTTTTTATCCTCTTTTTCTTTTATAAATTCACGTACCCATAGGTAAATCATAGCCTGAAAACCTGACCTGTAAACTCTGAGCATTTCTGGATGTGGTCCCAAAACTGAAACAACAAACCCAGAGGACTGACCGTTCAGAACATATTACTAGATTTTGCACCTCTTCTGTTGGCAGTTAACTCCTCATTGCCTTTATTTGGGCAGGAGGATTGGCTATGTGGGATTTTGCCAAACCCAGCAACTCTCCGGGATCACTCCTTGGCAATTCAGGTTGTGAAGTTAAGTCTTTTGCGTTCATGACAAATGCCCTGCCACTCACTGTCAGCTCTTTCGTGCCGCTGATAGCCTTTGAAATTGCAGCTTGTACTTCTGCCTCAAGTTTGCAGCAGGAGGCCACAGATGTCAGCAACCCTGCCCTGACCTCTATCTACCAGCTGGGCCTCAGCCCTGCCCCCTGCTGTAACTTTCTCACAAGGTTCACATTATTTATATAGAATTTGAATTCCTGCAGTCAGAGATAGGCGAGGAATGCAAGACCTGTCCTTGCAAGCAGTCTATCATGATACAGTCTCCTGTACAAAGCAGGATTCCTCCAAGCACCTCTCAGGTAAGCTCAAAATTCTGCCACCTTTAGCAAAATCCAAACCTGCATTCTACAAAACTGGTTGGTGGAGGTTGACTAGTGAACAAATTACATATATATATATATATATATGTAGATATAGATATAGGTATACACACATACACAAACACACACATATATGTGTATATATACATATATGTGTATATATATATGTGTGTATATATATATATATATACACATATATATATATGGTCATACCCTGTGGTTGCTGCCAAAAGGTAACAAATGGTACTCAGTGTTGTGCCGGGGTATACAGGTCAGCCGTGTACAAGGCCAGTACCCTACCAGACTATAGCTGTGGCACCTAAATTTATTGATTTATTTTTGGTTGACTACACCCAATGGAGATTAGAGTTTACCTCGGCTCTGTTCTCATTGATAATGCTAGGTTTGGGGACCCTGTGAGGTGGTAGAGATTGAACCTCGGTCAGCTATGTGCCAGACAAGCAACTCGTGGTCTGTGCTTTCTTTGTAGCCATCATAAAAATGCTTCTTTGCTAAGTCGAGATAGTTGTATTCTTTTTTCTGATTAACTACACAATTCACTTTCTTTTTTTTTTTCTTTTTGGATCACCCCCAGTGATGCACAAGGGTCATTCTTGGCTCATGCATTCAGGAATTACTCCTGGTGGTTCTTGGGGGACCATTGGAGATGCTGGGAATCAAAACTGGGTTAGTCGTGTCCAAGGTAAACACCCTCCCCACTGTGTTATCGCTCCAGCCCCCCCCCCCCACAGTTCACTATTTTGTGTTTTTGTTTTTGGATCACAGCCAGAAGAGCTCTCGACTTACTCCTGACTCTGCTCTCAGGAGTCACTCCAGGGGGGCCTGGGGGAACTTATGAGAAGTGGGAGTTTGAACAGGATTTACACGTTAACAGATTTTCCCGGTCTCTCCTGGTAGCTCTCTCTCACTGTCCACATTTGGTGCTCTTGGGCCACTTCTCCACCCTGGACAGTTGTTGCTTTGGACCAATGAAAGTAGAATGAGGACCAGGCTGCTTGTTGATTACTTGCAGTTTATTCAGTCTCTTGTCTCCCAGCTCTATCCAACCCTCTCTCTAACTCGCTCTCCAATGCTCTCTGTGACTCCTCTCCAATCTCCCCAGCCACTCTTACTCTCAGCTCTCAGCCTTCTCTTTAGGTCGCAGCCGTGTCCTCTAACTCTGTGTCTCTTCTCTCACTGTCTCGTCATCCTGTTGTTCATTGATTGACTCAAGCAGGCCCCAGTAATGTCTCCTTCTTCCTATCCCTGAGATTTTAAGAAGTGCCACATTTGAGGCTCTTTCAGGGTCAGGAGAAAGAGAACCATGATTGTTACTGGTTTTTGGCATATTGAATACACCATGGGGAGTTTGCCAGACTCTGCGGTGTGGGCAGGATACTTCTGGTAGCCTGCCAGTTTTTCCAGATTAAGACTAGATAATAAAATTTTGTGTGGCCATGCACTTCCCAGAGCACAGTTTTATAGTCTTTGGATCTTGGCCATTGATGGGATTACACAGCACCAGGGACAGTTGGTGGGTGTCACGCCTACATATTGGAAGATGGGAGATCTGGGTGGAGGAGGCCCAGTCCCAATACGAGCAGGTTGGAGATCTCAGCCCCAGGTCCTGCACACTTGGGTTCCTCTGCCGGTTCCTTCATGCGTGAGGCTTGTCCGAACTTGTGAGAGTGGTCTTAAACATGGCTGTGGCTTGAACCAGAGGTCTTGAGCTGCCAGGGCTCTACTCGCGGTTGGGAGGGAAACTCAACACACCCTTCTCAAAAAGGCACCAGTGAGAAAGCCAGACACGGAGGCAAGAGACTACTTGTTTTCTTTCAGGAGCAGGGTTTTATAGTCCCTGGGTCTTTGCCATTGATGGGATTACACAGCACCGGGGGCAGTTGGTGGATGTAACACCTATATACAGGAAGATAGGGGATCTGGGTGGCGGAGGACCATCTCTTTTCTCAGTCTCCTTCATTCCCCCTGTCTCCCTGAAGCTGCTCTTTTTCTTCTCTCCCCACGACCACAATCCAGCCTCCCCACGGGAAGCGCAATGAAAAATGATTTTCTAGACTTCCCGATTACCTGTAGCCCATGAAGATAAAGCAACCCTAAAGGTGTGTTACTCCTCTCCTTCGACCAGCAACTTAATGGACGTATTTAGTTTTACTTCCTAATGATTACCATTCTGTATGGACATAGTAATAGACACTTTTAGACTTGTTGGTGACTCTCCTGGGGACTTCTCAACACAGATTCAGACTCAGGCCGGATCAATCACTCCCAATCCCAGCAGCGTCCAAGTCTAGTTATTACTTTTTGATTCGTGACAAAATTTGTCCATGACCAGGCTCTTATAGATAAGCATTATGGTACTTTGGCCGGAGCCCAATTCGATCCCAGCGTAGCTAGCTCACCACTTGCCCTGGGTCCATCTAGTCCCTCATCGGACCCTTCTTTATGAGATTGAGGAAGTAAGGGCAGCTGAGGCTTCAGTCAAGAGAGCAGATGTCCAGGAGGTAATATTATCTGGAGACCAACTCTCAAGCTCAGGCTTTTCTTTGTAACTGTCTTCCTGTATCCATACAGAAAGCAATTGCTCTGAAATAGCTAACCATGCAAAAGAAATTAAGGAGAAGAGAAAGACAATATGTACAAGTCAAAATCTGATCAGGAGACAAAGGTAATTGAAAGGTTATGGGCAATCAAGAAACATAAGATCTCACCTGCCAGGGAGCAAGGGCAGACCACTATTATACTACAATACCTGGTGATCCTCAATGGTTTCTCTTGGCTCTGCATTCAGGTATTATTTCTGATGTTGTTCCTGAAAACTACAGGATCCTGGGGATTCAACCTAGGTTGGCCATGTGCAAACAACGTCCTACCCAGATCTACAGTTGCTCTGGTCTCAGTTGGAGAGTTTAGATACATGTAACTGTGCACAGAATGTTATTTGAAAGGATAGAAGGGGCGCCTTGATGAAATCTTTTATAAGTGGGAATATGGGTCAGGTCCCAAGCTCTCCACATCCCAGGAGACCATTCCGTTTACCTGTGATTTCTCACAAGGATGGTCACCTTCCTGGATCCCACCCATGTTACTTTACTAATAATAGAGGTAAAAAAAAGGAAACATTTACGATTGGATAAAGGAAAATTCAATCCATCTATTAGTCAAAGGATGCTCATGGGACCCTATGGAATTCTGGACATTGTACCTAGATTGACTGCATGCAGCGCACTGTGCTAGCATGATACTCTCAGTTTGAAATCATGTTTCTGAAACTGCCTCCTGGGGTTTTCTTTGAAGCTGAGAGTCCACTGCTCACGTGTTGTCAAGGGGTAGAGCGTTGGCCAGACCTTGCTCTCTGATGTTCTTACCAGCCTTTGTTCCTCTTCCATGTCTCCAACTCTCTGGGTTTCTACTAAGCCAGTTCTTCTCTGAATCCCCAGGGTTGGCTTCGGAGTCACTGCTTTCATCCCCATCTGGATTTATTATTTCCCCAAGAAACTCATTGTCCTGTGCCCAACCAGCTACCTACCTACAGAGCTTAATTTCTTTTGACATGAAAACTCTCATGGCATAGACTAATGAGTGCAATCCTCTGTTCTTCTACATGGCAGTAGCCAGCCCTGGTGGAATGTCTCTTCCTGCACACTGCGATAAAGGCTCAAGTGAGCAATTTGGTCCTCATCCCACAGGGATGCCGAGACAGGTGGGATGTGTTCTGAGGGTGATCAGAAGATCACTCTTCCCATGTCCTCAGCACCATCACTTTCCCATAGAAGCCCATATTTGACAGAATTCCCAGAAATGTAAGCACTGAGGACAAACTTTTGAGTCCAGCATGACCCCGGTGGGACTATGTGAACATCCACACAGGAGAGAAACTGTTTAAGGACTGTGGGAAGGCCTTTGATGGATCCTCATATTTTATACATAGGAGATTTCCTACTGGAGAGTCCGTATGCATGTAAGGAATGTGCTGTGGCCTTTCTCTGACTCATACATCTTAGGATGCACAGAAAAAGTCACACTGGAAAGAAACCATATGCATATACAGAGTGAAAGTCTTTGCTTATTCCACAAGCCTTAATACACAGAAAAACGCACACTGGAACACTGGAGAGATAACTTATATTTGGGAGCAATGTAGGAAGGCCTTTGCTTCTTCCTGAAGTCTTAGTTTTCATAAATTCTGTTTTGTAGAAAACCCTTATATATATGAGGTTGGTGGAAAGGCCTTTCAACTCAGGTCTTTCTGAGCTTAAGAATGTTCATACAGGTGAATGAAAAACTATTCGTGTCACTACTATGGGAGGGTCTTCACTTACTATTCAAACTTTTTTGTCCAAAAGAAAACGCACATTGCAGTGAATCCAAGTACATATGTAAGGAGTGTGGCAAGACCTTTGCTTATTTCACAATCCTTTTGTGACACTGAAATTTTCATATAGGAGACAAACCTTACGTTTGTTATGACCTTTGCAAAGCCTTCACTTTCCCATAACTCCTTATTAAACATAGGAAAATTCATTCTCGAAGAAGACATATGTAGGGGTGTGGGAAGATTTTTACTCAATTCTCAAGCTTTGGTGTGTGAGAAAAATTTATCCTGGATTGAGGCCTTATATATGAAATGACTGCAGGAAGATTTTGATGCAATTGGCATAGCTTTCTGAACAGGAAAATTCACAGTGGAGAGAAATCTCATAAGTGTAAGGAATGTGGAAAGGTGTTCAGTTTGTCTCCAGTCCTTACTGCTCATGTGAAAAGTCATTTTGCAGTGAAAAATTATATCTGTCAGGAGTTTGGGAAGGACTTTCCTGGATCCTCAGGCCTTATGCATAGGAGAATTCACACTGGACAGAAGCTATATATAAATATACATATTTATGTATGTAAGAATATATGTATATTTATGTAAGAACGTGGAAAGTGAATTATTCTCACCTGCAACTTTAAAGACAATCCTGGAGAAAATCCTGTAGGTAAGGAATATAGGAAGGCTTTCCTGTTCCCTCAAGCTTTAGTAAATATAAAAGTTATGTTGGATCAATCACTTCCATGATAACAATGACCGGCGTCAGAACAGGGCCTTTAGGTAAAGCAATTTTAGTTTCAACAAGTAGGTGGGGGATAGATACAAAAGTACAGGAAGGAAGGAAATAATCCTGTTATATGTGAAAGCTTCCTGTGACACTAGTACAGTAAATGAAAGGTACTTGCTGATTATCCCCTGCTCCCTGGTTATGACAATGTCCTGGCATGTGACGTCACAGCAGGGCATTTACATGTTTGGGTGCAAGATGCTGGATCAGGCCTCCATTTGTTAAGCAGGTGAAGGGAGAAGAGGCTGTCTGTCCGTCGTGGAAGGTGTCTGTGAAGGCCGGTTTCGTGGCGGGACACTAGCGGCCCCCCGTGAGCACCCCGCACCGCGCCTCCCAGTTTCTGCACTGAGGGGTGGAGCCAAGCCAGCTCTAAGGACACTTTAAGCTTTTTCAACTGATATCCACATGGTTCCTGGTTCCTGCCGCCCGGCGGGGTTTTGTGGGGGACTCGAGCTTTGGTGAGTGCAGTGGGGGCTGTGCTGGGGCTCAGGGGTTGCGGGTGTGAGTGCGTGGTTCTGGGGATCCCCTGCAGCTCCGGCGTGGGATGGTGGCAGGTGGGCGCGGGGCCGAGTGGGTGGGGCGGGCGCTGGGCCGTCCCTACCCTCCCAGCTCGGGACTGCGCTGGGCCCTGTCTTGGATGCTTTGGCCCCAACCTCACTGCTGTAGAAGCTGCAGGTTCACTTAGAGGACCTGAGAGATAGCACAGCGGTTAGGGCGTTTGCTTTGCATCTGGCCCACCCAAGATCGATCTCCAAGCTCAACCAGGATGGGTGCCTGAGTGCAGTTAGAAGTTTCTCGTCCATATCGCCTGTGGTGCATCCAAAACTATAAAAGGACTGTTCATTTTTGAGGGGCAGCTCCCTGATGGCAAATGACACTGTAGCCCTCAGTCACTATTCATTAGTAGCCTTGATTTCCAGACCATCCCTTGGGTGGGGTTCTAGGGGTGGTTGCGGTTTGCAACTGAAAATTTACTTTGCGTATTTTTGGTTGTATATTGGGCACAAATATGTAATCTCGGGGCTTCCTTAAGGAGCAGCACTCTAGAATTCTTTTTATTTTAAGTTCTTTAGGTTCCATGTGAGATGCTGAATATCAATCAGGGTCAGCATGGGAAGCGCCCCTCCCAGCTTAATATCTCTGACTACACATTGTTGTTTTTTCTAACGTGGAATTTCTGGCTGGAGCGATAGCACAGCGGGTAGGGCGTTTGCCTTACAAGCGGCCAACATGGCCAACCCGAGTTCGATTCCTCCGCCCCTCTTGGAGAGCCCGGCAAGCTACCCAGAGTATTCGATATGCCAGACACAGTAACAACAAGGTCTCCAATGGAGACGTTACTGGGCCCGCTCGAGCAAATCGACGACCAATGGGAGGGCATTTACCTTTACCTTTACCTTAGAATTTCTGTATCCTAAAATCAATTTGAAAATTGCACCCCGACTCTTCATCTCTCCCTGATTAGGCAAAACACGGCTATTACACTGAGAGTTGTGTTCACATAATGTCTGGACATGCGCTGCATGCCTTTGGTGGCTATGATCGGTCTCCCCACCCTGGCCGGTGAAGGGTAACAGAGGATCAAAGAAGGAAACGGGCCAGGCTGTTGGTGATCTGCTGGATATTAACCCAAAGTGTCTTAAGCTTCATCTGTGAATTGCCCCTTTTGCTCCTCCCAGAGAAGCTTATCATGTCCTTGCTAACATCCCTGATTTAGTTAAAGTTTATCTTTAACATTTCCTTTGTATTTTTCTTCGCGTTGTCTCAGTTCCCCAGGCCAGTCTTGATTACTTATATACCATAACTTTCTGGTTATTCTCAACTTTGTATTTGTACTGCTTTGTAGTTGAAGTGGCTGTGTATTTGTACCTACTTTCCTGTTTCCCCTATAGCATTTTTATTTTTTCACTCTACAGCACTGTTCTTTGGTTAAACACAGAATGACCATCAATGCTTATATTCCTACTATTTCGGAGTAGATGGACTCAAGTATATCTACTCCTGGGCATAATTGCTTGGTCATAATTACTTGACTCGGGTTTCAGTTACTGTAGTTCCTAACACCCCAAAAGGGAGGTTCTGCCGTGGAACTTGTATAGACCAGGGGCAAGTGGGAAAACTACCCCAGCTTCGAAATGGAACATTCTAGAAAGCATGTGTGCATGATCTTGATGCAAACAGTTACAACATTAGAGACAGGATCCCCATGGGGAAAGACAAGTTGAACTGGCCTGAAGACTTAGTCTGGGATTTACAGTAAAAGCCTTGCTTGCTCTCAGAGCCCAGAGAAGTATGTGTTAAAAGCCTTATTTGCTCTGGGGGCTGGAGAGATAGCACAGCGGGTAGGGTGTTTGGCTTGCACACGGCCAACCTGGGTTTGATTCCCAGCATCCCATATGGTCCCTTGAGCAATGCCAGGAGTAACTCCTGAGCGCAGAGCCGGGAGTATCCCCTTGTATCACCGGGTGTGACCCAAAAAAGGAAAAAGGAAAAAAAAGCCTTATTTGCTGTCAAAGCCCAGAGAAATAAGTGTTGGGATATTTGTCTCTTACTGTGTTTATCCAAACAACTACAAGTGTTGATAACTTATACAACTAGAGGAAAAGATAAAAGCAACGTAGATGTCCCTGGGAGACAGAGTGTCTCCTTGGGTAAATCTCCCCATGAGAATTTACTCTGCCAAATGGTTATCTGTGTAAATGATCAGTCACACCTCTGGTATGGTGCTTACCTGTCCTTTTTTGATGCCAGAGTAGCTCACAGCTCTCCTGGATCCATCCAGTCTCTTGCTTTTGGGGTGCTAAGAACAAAGGGCAGATGATGCTTAAGTCTCATAAACATGACAATGCCCAGGAGTATATAGTATTTGCAGTTAATTAACTCTGAAGTTACAAAAGCATAATATTGCCTTCCTTTGTCTAGACAAAGCTGAGGGCTGGGGGCATGGCCATCCCAATCCTCCCAGCACAATCTTCCCAACTTGGGACTGCACTGGTCCTTGTTCAGGAGCAAAAAAGGATATTTTCTAAAGTAAACTGTAGAGGATATAAAGGAAAGAGAAAGTCAACCTTTTATTTACAAATACAAAATCCAGAGATCTCTGGAAAATATGACTTTACAATTCATAAGTTGTGATTAGGGAAAATGGGTGAATAATGTATAGGGGAAGCAGAGCACAGGGAATTAAAGATGAATACTAAGGAAATGGGTGTGATTGGGATGGGTGTTACTCAGTAATCCTCAGCTCCTTGTAGCAGAGGAGAAATGAGGAACCAATGTTAAACCTAAATTGTTTAGAACTAGAATCCAACCAGGGTAAAGGATTTTGTTTTTTTTTTTAAGCAAGAAAGTTTTGGTTTTCCAGGAGTAAGGACATTTACTCAGGAATCCCACTGGGTGTGCTAGGAGCACATTTACTTAGACCCGGAGCCATAGTACAGTGGGTAAGGAACCATCCAAGCAATCGACCCAGGTTCTATGCCCTGCATCCCATATGGACTATACCAGAGTGATTCCTGCGGGTAGAGCTAGGAGTAAGCCCTGAATCTGCCGGTTGTGGCCTCGAAACAAAAATCACACAAAGTCACACTCATATATACTCATATATATGCACAATGGTGAAAGAACAACAGGGATTCAGGAGAAACTGTGACTTTCTGTAGCACGGATAGATCAAAATTATGGAATTATTTTTTCTTTTTTGGTCAAACCTGGTTATGCACAGGGATTACTCCTGGCTTTGCACTCAGGAGTTACTCCTGGCAATGCTCAGGGGACCATATGGGATGCTGGGAATCGAACCCGGGTTGGCTGCGTGCAAGGCAAACACCCTACCCACTGTGCTATCTCTCCAGCCCCAAGAATAGGGGATTTTTAAGGACCAGAAATTTGACTCTTTTAATGTTTCACTCTCAAATTTGTCTTTGTACATCATCCCCCCCCCCATTCGGTAGAATTTGTCTTTTTTCTTGTTAAATTTTTCACCAAAGCCTACAGTGCTCAGTGTTTACTCTTGTCTATGAGCTCAGGGATCATTTGACAAGAGTCAGGGTAACATTCTGTGTTTAGATATCATTGGTTCAATGTTAGGTGACAATGCAGGATCAGGGGACTTCTCCTATACCCCCAGGCCCCAATTGTGTGACTTGCCAGTCCAGCATTTCCCTCTACGCTTCTTTATTCGAGTCCATCCCCCTTGCAGCACAGATTCACCTGGGTGGCAAAAAGGTTCTCAGGGCCTAGACTCTGGCTCTTTAAGGTACCTAATGGAAACAGAAGTGATGTCATAAGTGATGTCATAAATGTCATGGTTCATTTTCCATCCCTGAATCAGACACTGGGACTGTTGCTCACTTGGCAAGGGACGAGTAAATTTGTGCCCCATCCAGGAAGGGGGAGTCTGAAGAAGGATTTAGTTGCAGGACTCAAGCAACCTCCTGTGTACACCCTGCGCCTTCCCGTTTCCAAACTCTGAGACAAGGGACCGAGCCAACTTGGGGGGTACTTTTTCACTGGTTTTTCACTTGTTCGCCAACATCCAGGTGGATCGTGAGGTGTGGTGGAGGATTTAGGGGGACGCAGAGCTTTGGGGGTGCAGGGGGGCTCTCTCAGGGTTCAGGAGTGACAGTTTTGAGTTCGTGATTCTATGGTGCCTCTTTGGCCATGATCGTCTCCAGCTCCGGGATTGGGCAACAGTGGCTGAATGCGGGAATCATCCGAGGGCATGGCTGTTCCAACCGTCCCAGCAGTCCCATGGTTGAACCATCGGCCCTAAGCTCGCTTCTGTGGAATCTCCAGATTTGAGGGGCAGAGCTTCAGCCTCTACACCTAATGGCAGGAGACCTGTTGCTTGTCATTTTCATTGTCTGCCATGAGAGCCGCGATCATGCGGGGTATGTGAGGGGGAAGGTGCCCTGCAGGTGGCTGAGGTTTGCCAATGAAAATGTATTTGGGCGGGGCTATTTTGGTTCTTTATATTTAAGGGGGGAGAGAGGGCACATACCCGGAGATGCTCATGACTTACTCGAGTCTCTAAGCTCAGGTATTGTCCCTGGCGCTGCTAGGGGCCATATGGGATGCAGAGGATTGATCGGTTCATCTAGTCAAGCGCCCAATTCACATTATTGCCATCTAACCACAATACTTGTATATCTTTTTTAGGCTCATGAATTTCAGCTCCCTCACATCAAGCTGCAAAGCACCCCTGACTCTTTATCTCTCACTGAGCAGACGACACAGGCCATTGTGGTAAATACTGAGATCCCCGGGACAGAGTGCCCAGGTTCATGTCCTTGTCCACCCTGTAAGCGAGTGTCAAAGATTTGTCCACTGTAAGTCACATGGTGGAGCCACATTCCAGGCTACAGTTCCCTGTGGGCAGCACTACTGCCAGCCTGAAGGAGGGCGCTAGTATTTGGGAGCTCCTGGACTGAGAGTCGGCCCCTGGCAGGGCCTATTGGGACTTTCCTGTGGGAACCAGAGAAGAATCCGGGAATCAGAGAAGGCTGTCTTTTCCTCCCCTGTAGCCTGGGCCCAGGCTCCTCTCCTGAAGTACAGCACAGATGCCAACAACATTTGCATCCCCAGCGGAGACAGGAGCTTCTTCCATTGTCTCCCAGAGGTGGATTTGTGAGTCTGTGCCCGAGGGTATGGCTGGTCTGGCTCAGAATTGGGAGGAGGTGCTCCTCTCTGGTGCTCACTGTTCTGTTTTCTCCAGGTCTTTGCACGGAGCCTCCTGGTGATCCTCAGAACAATATTGACAGTAGAAGATGGTGACACGGCTTCTGATAAACCGTCCGCAGGTAGAAGTAGACGGATAGAATGACATAAGGTAGTATCAGGAGTGCCCAGGTTTCCTGGGCCTTCTGTTTTGAGTTTCTTTTGGACGGATTCCAAGATGAGATTTCTGATCGGACTGTCCCATTCTGGTGTTTGAAGCTGCTTTTGTGTATGTTTGTTTTGTTTTATTTGGCTTTGGGGCCGACCCAGTGGTGCATGAGGAGTACTCAAAGCTCTGTGCCCAATGCTCTTTCCTGAAAGGTCTAGGTGATCAATGGGATGCTGGAGGTCCAAAGGTTTCATCTTGGGTTTTCTGTTTTATTAGGTGTGGCAGAGCAAGGATTCTCGCAATTATTCCCTGTGCTGCACTCTGGCATTGCCCCTGGCAGTGCTTGTGGGACCATATGGGATGTCCAGGATCGCCAGTCCTACATGCTGTCCCCGGAATAGCTGTCGTGTTAGGGCAACCTGCTTCTTTGGTTTCTTTTGCATTGTTTTTGTCATCAGCTTTCCTCTTGACTCTTTGCTCTGGATTCACAACTGACTGGCCTCAGAGCACCCTGGGGTGTGATGGCCTCGTTTGCGTCCTGGCAACTACAGTGACTTGGGCCCCAAGATTTGCTTTTCTCCTATTTTGTCCTTCCTACTTTGGAGAGACTACCTGCGTTCACATAATCTTGTGTGTGGATTTCTGGGCATTCGCCGATCCCAAGGAGAAAGTGCCAAGGATCTCTGAGGCCAGTAGAGATGTTGGGGTCACAAAACTTCTACCTTGTTTGAGCAGGATTTGGGGCAGTCCTGAGCAGTGAGTTCCTACAGGCACACATGCCATGCACTGCTCTGAGTAATTGTCTATATGGACTGTCGAGATCTCAATCCTAGTGGTCATGTGCTGTGGGGTTGCAGCGGTGAGCGTGCAGTGGTTTTTGCTACACCCAGGGATAGCCTTTTGGATCGTACAAGTCTGTGTTCAGGTGATCCTCTCTACAGTGCTCACTGGACCAGTGGTGCTCGGATTGGCCGGGGGGTTACCAGGAAAGGCAGATACATCCAAGAACCTTCTGTAAAAGTTCCTCCCACTTTAGCAGATCCAGTTGCCTTATGTGATTTTTTGGGGCCCATCAGTCATGCGTGTGCATGGAGGCTGGTTCATTTGGAATGGAGAGGCCCTGCGACAATATAGGACCCTGGTACCTAGCCTCAGAGTAGTGGGAATGAGGTTAAGATTGACTCTGACTCCCACCCTTTTTGTGTTGACTCAGAATGCAGTGACCTTCCATGACGTGGGTGTGAACTTCACCCCGATGGAATGGTCATGCCTGGAGGCCTCTCAGCGGAAGCTCTACAGTGACGTGATGCTGGAGACCTACCAGCATCTGCAGGCTGTCGGTGAGATCAGTGTGGAGCCAACCTTGTCTAAACAGACCCGCGTGGGCTCCCTGGGGTTGGGCGGCAGATGTTTGCAAGCGGCGCAGGTGGATTAAATCCCAGGCATCCCATGTCATCCCCAAGCACCAGCAGCAGTGATTTCTGAATACAGAGTCAGGAGTCACCCCTCAGCATGGCCAGGTGAGACCCCAAAGTAGACAAAAACCAACAAAATACTGTGCTGATCAACCCCCTGTCGGCCATACACAAGGTCAGGTCTAGAGTATTTGTGGTATTTTCTTGGGTCTTACCTCTCGAATAACTAGAAATATGTGGCATTTTTGAAATGGACATTCTGTTCATGCTTTTCAGATATATGCCCACTTGTATCAGGAAAATATAGGGATTTACCTGTCACCATCTCCCTGTCACTTATCCATGCCTCTGTCTCTGTTGGGGCAGGGCACTCTGGGATAAAGCCTGCGGTGATCTCCTGGCTGGAAGGAGGAGCCCTGATGTTGGGGAGGAGAGGCGTATGTGCGGGTGAGTGTCTGAGGACCCTTCCTGGCTCAGGCCCTGCGCAGTGTATGGGTGCGATGAACATGCAGGAAACACGCTGCTGAGACCGGGGCCTTGTTCTCCTGGATCCTTGGGTCTGTGCCGCACTTATGCTGCTCTTCATTTCCCTGGACTATCAGTGACAGAATGATCCTGTAATTTGCTTCCATGGCTTTTGAATAAGTAAGACCATAACAGAGCTAGTTTGGATCTGAACGATAGTACAGCAGGAAGTGCCTTGCAGTGCCTGAAGGTGACTTGTTCTATAATTTTTTCAATAACCTGGTTCCCTGAACATTACCAGGTCTACTCAAAAACAAAAAAAAAACCTAGTGTAGAATTGCCAAGGTGCTCACAGTTTTCCACTATCCGAATCTTTTCTTTAGTGTGGGTCTCTTTGGACTTTGAGAACCACAGAGATGTACTGTTAACTACATGGCATCATTATGCTACATTTTTTGACATGTGCTTGATTTGCATGTTTTGTTCAGTTTCAGAACGGAAACCGCGACTTAAGGATTTGGCATTACAGAACTTTGATTTGGGAATGGGGTCAGCAAGTACGAGTGAGTTGGTAAGATTCGCTAATTCAGAATAAATATTATTATGCCAGCAGGAGTGGACCAAGTATGTTATTGTTAAGGTGGAAGGCTAGGAAAGACAGGGAGGAATTCCAAAGTCTGATGCTTAGGTGTAGGACCCTTTGCTTCACTACGTGCTGAAATAAACTATGTATAAAAATACTGTGTGTTTTGATTTACTTGACAGTGGTAGTCGTTTTGAAAGCTAATTGGTGCGCCCTATAGAGGGTGCAGTGAGAAATATACTTTCTTTGCACAGGGATGGATGGTCCTTAACCAGCACACCTTATAGACAGCATAGACCCACAGAAATGATCCTAGAAACTGCATGGTGTGCCCCTCCACCAACCCCACCCCCAATAAATAGAAACTACAAAACAGAAAGAACAAAAAACTTCATTGATCCTGAAAGCCATCACTTGTGGTGAGAGCTTTGCAATGGCCACGTGGTCTGTCTCAGCTGCGTGACGATGCAGCGTTGTCTTCACCCCTGCATCACAGGTTCCACACGGAACTTTAACCAAACCCGCATATGGATCTATTTCATTTTCTCTTGAAATAGATGCTTCCATTTTCTATAGATGGAATTATTTCCAGTTGTATTCCTTCATTAATTTAAAGGGGAGAAAGCCACAGAATTTACTGACACTGCATCCATCAATTTTGTGTGTCCAACTTACAGTTACATGAAATTATTCTATTGTAAGACAATTTGTATGTCGGAAATTGCATTTGTGTGGTGCATATGTGTGAAACCACAGCTGAAGGGCTCAGTTTTTTGTCAGGAAGACTCAGTGAATAAGTCAATAATTAGAATCCTCTGTTGTTCTACAGGAAAACTGCCACCCCAAGTGGAATTTCTCTGATCCTACACTGTGTGACAATGTCTCTAGTGAGCAATCCTACCCTCAGCCCCATGAGGACGCCGAGACAGGCGGGATGTCTTCTGAGGGTGATCAGTATGGTGAGAGCTACCTCACTCTGAAGAAGTCCTCTCCTGGAAAAAGTTCCTTGGAGTGCGTTATTCTCAGTTCACAGGCAAAAAATTCCCCAATGGGGCACCTGCTAGGGAGAGGATCACTGTTTATAGTGAGTCCCTCACAGCAACATACCCTCAACCACAGTCACCGTGAGCAGAACCCATCTAGGTGTAAGGAAGGTGGGGGAGCCTCTCCATGTTCCCAGCACTGTGTTTTTCCCTTAGAAAACCACAGTGAACAGAATCCCCAGAAAAGTCAGCCCCAAGAGCAAAGTGTGAGTCAAGGGTTACCCCATCATGACCATATGAATATTAATGCAAGAGTGAAACCTTATACATGTGAAGAATGTGGAAAGACCTTCAGTAGATCAGCAAATCTTATTTTGCATAGGAGAATTCATACAGGAGAGAAACCATATAAATGTCAGACTTGTGGGAAGGCCTTTATTCAGACCTCACATCTTAATAGACACATGAAAACTCATAGTGGAGAGAAGCCTTATATATGTGAGGAGTGTGGCAAGGCCTTTACTCAGTTGTCAAGCCTCAGTAGACATGCAATTATTCACACTGGAGAGAAACTGTATAGATGTGAAGAATGTGGAAAGGCCTCTGTTTGGGCCGCAAGACTTAGTTTACATAGGAGAATTCACACTGGAGAGAAACCGTATATATGTAAGGAATGTGGGAAGACCTTTGCCGTAGCCTCATATCTTAGTGTACATAGGAGAATTCACACTGGAGAGAAACCGCATATATAGAAGGAATGTGGAAAGGCCTTTGCTAGAGCCTCAAAACTTACTGAACATAGGAGAATTCACACTGGGGAGAAACCGTATATATGTAAGGAATGTGGGAAGGCCTTTGCTGTAGCCTCAACTCTTAGTGAACATAGGAATGTTCACACTGGGGAGAAACCATATATATGTAAGGAATGTGGAAAGGCCTTTGCTTGGGCCTCAACATTTAGAGAACATAGGAAAATTCACACTGGAGAGAAACCACATATATGTAAGGAATGTGGGAAGGCCTTTGCTGCAGCCTCAACACTTCGTGAACATAGGAAAATTCACACTGGAGAGAAAACTTATCAGTGTCTGACATGTGGAAAGGCATTCACACGGTTCTCTTCCCTTACTCTGCACATGAGAATTCATACTGGAGAGAAGTCTTAGATATGTATGGAGTGTGAAAAGGCCTTTACTTCTTCCTCACAATTGACCGTACATAGATGTATTTATAGTGGAGAGAAACCATATATATGTAAGGAATGTGAGAAGGCCTCTGTTTGTCCTCAATACTTAATGTACATAGGAGAATACTCACTGGAGAGAAATCATATACATGTAAGAAATGTGGAAAGGTATTTGGAGAAGCCTCAGATTTAGTGTAAAAAGTAGCATTCACGCCAGAGAATAACTTAACTTCCTGTTAGTCATCGATTTGCTCTAGCGGGCGCAAGTAACGTCTCCATTTGTGCCTGTCGTGTGCTAGTGTAGCCCAATGGCATCTGTTCGCTCTGGGTACATGAAGAGCCTCAGACCGATCGTTCATGATCTTCACGAAGAAGTCTGACCATCTGGTAGGTGGGCGGCCACGCAGTCTTTTGACATCCGTGGAATCCAGTCAGTAACAGCTCTAGTCCAGCGGTCATCTTTAAATATCATTACATGACCAGCCCATCTGATTTTTGACACCTTGGCAAATGAGACAGCGTCCCTGATTCTTGATCGTCGATGCATGTCAGAACTCCGGATTCTTTCTCTCATTTGAGTTAAACATGATATTCCAAGCATAGCTCTTTCTATTCTTCTTTGGGAGACCTGAATAGCGTTCTCATATTTTTTTCGTAGGGCCAGGTCTCTGAGGCATATGTTAATGCAGTAAGAACAGTGTAATCAAACAGATGGGCCTGGAGCTGGAGGTTCTTCGTCCTCGTAGCTATTTCTCCGACGTTCTTGAAGGCGTTCCAAGCCGCTCTCTTCCTCCTGCGCAGCTTGGGTGCCAGGTCATTTGTCATGTTGACCTCTCGACCTAGGTACACATAGCTGTTGCATTCGGAGATGGTCGTTCCATTGAGAGCGAATGGGGCGTCAGGAACGAGGCTGTTTCTCATGAACATCATCTTCGTAAGATTCAGCTGTAGTCCTACCTTTCCACACTCACGGTCAAAGTCGGCCAGCATTTGTGCCGCTTGGCTGATGTTTGGTGTTATTAAAACAATGTCATCAGCAAAGCGGAGGTGGTGTAGTTGCCAACCATCTATCTTCACTCCCATTGCTTCCCATTCCAGTCGTCGCATGATGTTCTCGAGGGTGGCACTGAAGAGTTTCGGTGAAATGGTATCACCCTGCCGCACCCCTCTCTTTACATCAACGATCACTTCTTTGTAGAATGGTGAGATCCTCGTAGTGAATCCGCTATACAGCTCACGGAGGATCCTGATGTATTGGGCTTGAATGCCCTGATTGGCTAGGGCTTCAATGACCGCTTCCGTCTCAACAGAATCAAAAGCCTTCTTTAAATCAATGAACGTTAAACAGAGCGGCATCTTGAACTCCTGAGAAACCTCAATGAGCTTGGTTATCGTGTGGATATGGTCGATGGTGCTGAATCCTTTGCGGAACCCAGCTTGCTCGCATGGTTTTCCTTCATCTAGTGTTCTGCCAATCCTATTTAGGATGACTCGAGTGTACAACTTGTACATGACAGACTATAGGCAGATCGGGCGATAGTTGCCAATGTCATGGATGTCTCCCTTCTTGAACAGTAGTACGGTACTGCTGGTTTTCCACCGGGACGGAATCTTGCATTCAGACAGGTAGCGAGTGACGAGGCGAGCCAGTGTATTGATGAGTACTGACGGCAGGTTCTTCAGGTGTTCAGGTCTGACCTTGTCTGGGCCGGGTTCTGTTTGTTTCTTTACTGACGAAATAGCGTGTCAGATTTCGGAAGGGAGAACATTGGGAATGACATATCCATCCTGTGGAATTTGGTATGTCGGAAAGTGGACATGGCTATCGAAGAGATTTGAGTAGAAGTCATGGATAATCTTCTCCATAGCCATTCTGGAGAATGTGATGGATCCATCAGGACGTCGGAGGGCAGTCATCTTAGTCTTGTAGTTGGTGAAGGACAGGCGGGCATTACGAATACTTTTCCCAGCTTCTGCCGCATCTACCAGTACTTCTGCTCTTCTCTCTTTGAGGTCTTCCTTGATCACATCTCTGCATTGCTTTGCGAGCTCGGACAAAGTGCGAGCTGCACTGCTTTGTGTGCGTGTTCGAGCATGCCAGAGAAAAACCTTATATATGCGAGAAATGTGGCAAGGCCTTCTGCCATTCTAAATCCTTGCTAAGCACGGGAAAATTCACAGTGGAGGGAAACCTTATTAGTGTCCGACTTGTGGGAAGACCTTCATTTGGTGCTATTCTCTTACACAGTATGTGAGAATTCATACTGGAGACAAACTGCATATATGTCAGTAATGTGGGAAGGGCTTCATGTACCCCTCACGCCGTAATTAACATATAAAAATTCATACCGGATGATTTGATCCCTTAATAACGGTCTCTAAGGACAGAACAGGACAAGTCAGACAAGCAAGTTTCCTTTGGACACAATGGTCAAGGGTGTTAAAAAAAGTGCAGTTAAGAGGGAAGTAAGCCTGCCTGCTCAGAACAGGCTTCTCTTGTCATTGAAATGTACCTGCTGATTTTCACCCGGGCTGCACCTATGCCAGTACTCTAGTGCTTAGAATTGCTTGTGTGTTAACTTGTAAATAATGGGTTCTGGTGACTAAAATAAGGAGGAAGGTGACTGAATGAACAGGTATAGAAACACCCCCCAGCTCAGACCTGTCACGGCTCACTACTCTCTTATTTTTGCTATGCTTCTGGCTTGGCCCAGAGGGGCTGTTTGGTGGGAATTATGGCAGAAATCAACCAAGATGCAGCACTGAATTCTTTGAAAATGGAAAAACAGGTAAACCTTCATTCTTCAGTCTTTCCTGTGTTAGAATTTGGAATGCTTGAGCACCCTGAAAATCCCTGTTTGGGAACTTGAGCGGCAGGTCACACCAGCTTGTAGGGCACTTTCATGCTTTTTTTACTTGTTCTAGATGTCCAGGCTTTAGAGGATGTGGAGCTTTTGAGGGGTGCATTGGGGGCTGTTCTTTGGTTCAAGTGCCATGGGTAAGGGTGCGTTATCCTGAGGGCTCCTGCAGCCACGATCACAACCATGTCCAAGATGGCACTGGAGGGTGGGCACATGGACTTCAGGCCTTGGTGTGAGGAGCCTGCAGAAAGTGGGGGTCTTGGCCATCTCATACCTCCCTACTCAAGACTGCGCAGGACCATGTTTGGAGCCTTTAGACTGGACATAACATTTATCGAAACTCCAGATATGTTCACGGGCAGCCCCCAAAGGAAAGGGACTCTTTTGGCGTCAGTCATTTTCATTGGTTTCCGTGCTGGGTTTGGGACTTTGGGTCGTGTTTAGAAAAGTGAGAGATATTTGCCTCTGAAAATTTACTCTTTGGATTATTATTTATTTATTTATTTATTTATTGCTTTTTGGGTCACACACCCAGCGTTTTACATGGGTTTCTCCTGGCTTATGCACTCAGGAATTACTCTTGGTAAAGCTCAGGGGACCATATTGTTGCTGGGATTCGAAACCGGGTTGGTCATGTGCAAGTCAAACGTCCTACCTGTTCTGCTATCACTTCAGCCCCACTTTGGATTAATTTTAATAGCTTTTTTTTTAATTCAGGGGAGTTGGAAGGGATTCTTTGATGCTCAAGATTTACTTCTGGTTCTGCAGCTCAGGAATTATTCTGCAGTGCTGCTGGGTTCCTATGGGATGGGGAAGTTTGACCTGGATCAGCAAGGCAAGCATCCTACTCGCTTTATAGTGAGTCCAACCCCAATATTGGTGTTTTTTTCCATATATAGAATTTCTACTTCCCGGGTGTCTGGTACCACCAGCAGGTCAATCTGTGCCTGTAAGGAAAGTGCATTAGCAGAATGATGGCACCATCAGACTTCCAGATACTCCGAAATAGATGCTGTGCCTTTGGCCAGACAACAAAAACTTTGGGCAAAGTCTTCCAAGAAAGGAAACGGCCAAAAGTTAGGTATGTGCAAGACACACCAACAAACCATTTCTGGCTCAGCTATATAATTGGAGGCAAGGTCTCTCTGGTTCCTGATCAAACTGCTTAAAGGCTATGATCCCAGAGACTCAGAGAAAAATCTCAGAACCCAGCGGCTTTTTGCAAAGATGCGCCCGGTTCCCGCAATGAGCTGCCAGTTACAGACCACCACAAGGGGGAAAGCGTGTGTATCTCCGCCTGATCCCACTTGGTGGCTCAGTGGCCACCATCTTCCAGAGGCCATTGGACAGACAGGTTTGGGCCTGCAGTGACAAGACATGTGGGGCCTCATGGGATTGGGGCAGACTCTGCCCTTTCCTCCCCCCCTCAATGAGACCCCAAGTTGCTACCCATGTACGGACTGTCTGGCTCTTGATCACTCGGCCATGATCCCAGAGTCTCAATAACAAATCTTCGGAACCCAGCGGCTCTCAGCAGAAATGTGTCTGGTCCCCACAGTAGGTTACCAAAGCTGGGTATTTCAGGTGGCAATAGGTTTCGTGCCTGGCGGCTCAGTGGCCGCCATCTCTAATGGCTTCTGGACGGTTAGGTTTGGGACTGCTGTGAGGAGACATGCAGGGCCTAACTGGATGGTGGTGGAGCCGGCCCTTTTCTCCCCAACCCAACGAAACCCCAAGTTGTCTGGCACCTATGATTGACCTCTGTGGCTCATGATCAAGGTACCTAATGGCCATGATCGCAGAGATTCAGAGCCAAATCTTGAAACCCAGTGCCTTTTAGCAGAAATGCATCTGGACCCTGCAGTAGGTTACTGTTCCTGGTCCACCCCAGGGGAAATTGGTGCTGTTCCCCCAACTGCTCCCACTTGGCGGCTCGGTGGCCTCCATCCTCCAAAGGCCTTTGGAAAGTCAGGTTTGCACCCTCACTCAGGAAGATACGTGGGGCGTCTCAGGATGGGGTGGAGCCGGCCAATTCGTCCCCTCCCCAACAAGAGCCTATGTCATTCCCACGAACCGCCTCTCTGGCTCGTGGTAAAGCTGTTTAATGACCATAACTCCAGAGACTCTGGAACAAATCTCGGAACCCAGCAGGTTTTGACAGAAATCCCTCCAGATTTAGTTGTTACAATTTCAGAATTCCAAAATCATAGGTTATTTATAACCAGCAATCGAAAAAGAATTGTCAATTGTTGTGTTTTCGCCAGATCTGAGTGCTGAGGTAAAATCCCAAATAATACTGGTGGTCTCGTGACAAAATATTGAATGTAATCAAAGTAGAGAGAAGAATGTGGAAATTATCTACCCCACAGTTAGTGGGAGGCTGCGGAATGGCGGTATACTTGGGTTTTTAGTGCTGGGAAAAGGGGACGGTGAAGGGACGGATGTTTCATTGTATGACCGAGAATTAAACCTGAAAACTTTTTAATTGCTCTCCCATTTTTTCCCATTTATTTAGAAATGGCCAGAGAAATAGTAGGGCAAGTAGGATGTTTGCCTTGCATGTGGCCAACCCAGAAGTCCTCCAATCCACAACATCTTTGAGTTTCTCATTGGACATTGAGTATCCCCTTCTCATCGCTAGACCATGTTATGTGGAGGTGTGGCGTGGGGTAGGGGTGTCTTCTCCCCGGAGCTGTTCATTACGGATAGATCCTGTGCTTTGCTTTCTTGACTTTGTTGTCATACTTCCTTATCTGTAAGGTATGTCGAGTAGTCCATGTGTTTCAAGGCCCTTGTGTCCCCGGCTATATAACTAGCCTGGCTGTACACCTAAAGGGTCGGGTGCCCTTTCTGGACTCCTCTCAGTAAATCTGACACCATGCATATCTTTCGCTTTGGATCATTGCCATGGTTTTTTGAATATGGGAAGAAATTTAGTTTTCTTTTGTTTTGGGGCCTGGGTATGCTCAGCAGTTATTCCTGGTGGTTCTCGTAAGTTGCTTTTGACAGTGTTCAAGGATCAATCACTGTCAGCCTCGTGCAAGGCAAATGCCTACCTGCTGTACGTTTGTACGCACCAAAAATTGTTCTACTGTGTGTGTGTTAAATTGTTACTGTGAGACCATAGTGAAGTTAATTAGGATGAGAACAGCAGTGCAACACAGTGGGTTCTCGCCTTACAGATGCCGCCTACCTTCGATGTCCAGCATCCCCTATGGTATCCCAAGCATCACTGGGTCTGATTAAAAACAAAACCCAAAAGGCTTTTTTAGGGATTCCCGAGATCCTCCTAGCAACACTTCCCACAGATTTTCCCTTTCTGTAGACTTGCTTGGACTGTGAGAAATATAGAGTTGTCCTCCACCTGCTTGATCATTCAACTGCATTCCATTCAACATTGGACTAATTCTTATTGTGCATTTTGTTTGATTTCAGAACTCAAATCACAGTTTTAGAATGTGGCATTACAGAAATTTCTTTAGGAACAGGGGTATTGCATACAAGTGTGCTGTAAGATTGTCTTGTTGAAACTATTATCCCATTGGAGTGCTCAGTGGACCGAGCATGCGACATGAAAGGTGGGGTCCGGCTCCATCCCCACAACCACATCTATGGTCTCAGCATCACAGGAAAAATATTGGAGCCTAATGCTGGGACTAGACGGTCCTTAACCTCAGTGGGTGCTGAATGTTGCATTCAGAGATGGTGATTCTGTTGAGAGTGAATGGAACATCAGAAACAAGACTGTTTCTCATGAACATTGTCTTTGTGAGATTTAGTTGTAATCCGACCTTTCGACACTCACGGTCGAAGTCAGTCAGCATATGTTCCGCTTGACTGATGTTTAGTGTTATTAGAACGATGTCATCAGCAAAGCGGAGGTGGTGTAGTTGCCGACCATCTATCTTCACTCCCATTCCTTCCCATTCCCGTCATCGCATGATGTTCTCAAGGGTGGCACTGAAGAGTTTTGGTGAAATTGTATAACCCTGCCCAACCCCTCTCTTGACATGGATAATTACTTCTTTGTAGAATGGTGAGATCCTGGTAGTGAATCCGCAATACAGCTCATGGAGGATCCTGATGTATTGAATTTGTACACCCTGATTGGCTAGGGCTTCTATGACCACTTCCATCTCAACTGAAAAAAAGGCCTTCTTTAAATCAATGAACATTAGACAGAGTGGCATGTTGAACTCCTGAGAAACCTCAATGAGCTTAGTAATTGTGTGGATA
The DNA here is from genome assembly GCF_029834395.1 of Sorex fumeus. Taxonomy (NCBI): domain Eukaryota; kingdom Metazoa; phylum Chordata; class Mammalia; order Eulipotyphla; family Soricidae; genus Sorex; species Sorex fumeus. The sequence goes on from NW_026606165.1 coordinate 1,816,750, forward strand.
TTGTACATGGCACTGAATCCTTTTTGGGACCTGGCTTGTTCACGTGCTTGTTCTTCATCTAGTGTTCTGCTAATCCTATTCAAGATGACTCGAGTGAACAGTTTGCAGATGACAGACAATAGGCAGTTTGGGCGATAGTTGCCAATGTCATAGATGTCTCCCTTCTTGTATAGTAGTACAGTCTTGCTGGTTTTCCATTGGGATGGAACTTTGCATTCAGACAGGTAGCGTGTGAAGAGCCGAGCCAGTGTATTGATGAGTACTGATGGTAAGTTCTTCAGGTGTTCAGGTCTGATCTTGTCTGGGCTAGCTGCTCTTTGTTTCTTTACCGAAGAGATGGCGTGTTGAAATTTGGAAGGAAGAACATTGGGAACAATATGTCAATCGTGCAGAATGTGGTATGTGGTTAAGTGGACGTGGCTATTAAAGAGATCTGAGTATAAGTCATGAATAATCTTCTCCATTGCCCTTCTGGAAGATGTGATAGATCCATCAGGATGTTGGAGGGTAGTCATCTTGGTTTTGTAGTTGGTGATGGACAGGCAGGCGATACGAAGGCTTTTCACGGCTTCTGCCGCATCTAACAGCATCGCTGTTCTCCTGTATTTGAGGTCATCCTTGATGGCTTCTCTGCATTGTTTTGCGAGCTTGGACGTTCGCTTGCTGTTTCCTGAGGCATGTGCCAAGCCACGTTGGTGAATAAGTTCAAGAGTGTTCGAAGAAAGGCGGGTTTTTCGTGGTTATCTCTCTCGGCCCCAAGTGTCCCAGCAGCAGGAATCCCTGAGCACTGCTGGTGTGAACCTCTCCCCACCTAAGTAAAGAGAACAAGATAACAGAACACTTATTGATCCTCGAGAGGAATCTGCTTCAGGTGAGATGTTTTCAAAGGTCTGTCTCAGCTGTGTGGGGATGCATCATTGCCTTCGCACGTGTATCCCTCTAAGCTATCCCACTAAGCTTCATACTAAGCTAGTAACAAACCTAGTCTCGGGCCCCTTTTATTTTCACTCTAAACTGGTGCTTCAATTTTCTGCAGAGGGACTTATTTACACTTACTGCGTCTGTTCTTTGAGTTGGAAAAAATCACACAGCTATGTGACCTGCCGTCCGTCTATTTTGCTTGTCCATCTTGCTGAAGTGTTAGGTCGTTGCCTGGAAAATCCATCCATGTGTCAGAATTGCAACCGAGTTGGGTAAATGTTAGAAACCAACATGCAGGTCTAGAATTTTGTTGACGAGAAGACTATCAGGCACAGCCCCTCCAGAACTTGCCTCTCCTCTTTTTTATTCGAGCTCATCCCCCTTGCACTGGTTCACCTGGGCTGCCATAATGGTCTGTCTGCACTTGGAACCTGCCACTTTAAGGATCTTCGTGAAATGGATGATGTCACAGACGGGAGTCTTCCATGTGCACCTTTACTTCCTAATGCTGTCAAGTGGATCAGGCCTCATACAGGCAAGTGTTTAAAGGACAAACTGATACTTCAGGTGAAGGGGTGAACTGAAGGCCAATCAGTGGCAGGACATGAGGACCTCTCACCTTCAGTGCCTGTAATGTGACCAATGGGATTGTTCCAGCTTTCAGGACAATTTTGTGGTTGTTTTTCAGTCCCCCTTATCCATATCCAGTGGGTTCCTGGGGTCTTCCTTGCTCCAGAGGCTTTAGGAGAATGTAGAGCTTTGCTGTTTGCATTGGGAGGATTTAACACGGCACGTGGGTCTCGGGTGTGAGCTTGGGGGCATATTCGTCTCTAGCTCTGTGATGGGGCAGCATGGCCTGTGTGCGGAGTTGAACATGGGGGCCTGTGGGTCTCGAGGATGCCCGACCTGCTGATGGAAGAAGTCTTGACCATCCCAGCCTTCTCAAGCAGGGGTTGTACCAGGCCCTGTCCCGCAGCTTTCGGTGTAGACATGTGTGTGTAAAACTGCCAGATCACTTTGAGGGGCAGCTCCTCAGCCCCCAATGGTGAGGGACCATATTGAAGCCCGTCTTTTTTATTGGCACCTGCCAGAAAGATTCCCGGGGGGCACATATGCTGCCGGAGCCCATGTGCTGCTTGCACCCACATGGCCGAGCACATGTGGTTCCTAAGCACATGTGTTGCCCGCATCTCCCCTCTTGGGATGTGTACATTCATGTTATCATGTCTAACTTTACTCTCTCTCTCTTTTTCTTTCTTTCTTTCCACCCACTCCACAGCTTAAAAATCCTCCAAATGAAATCTATTTACTTAAAAAAGAAAGATTCCTGGGGACCTATTTCTAGCATGTGGCTGAGGGTTGTAAATGAATATATACATGAACATCGGGACTCACAGAGATGGTCTTGGTGACTGTTTGCAAAGTACTTTTGTGAATTTTATTTCCTTCGTAAATACAAAGACTCTGTGCTCGACATGTTATCTGCTCAGCTCATCCCTCTCTATCTATCCCAGACCTGGCGACCCCCAGTTATCTGGATCACCTGAAGCTATCCCGGAAATGAGGAAAAATAAACCTTCCTGAGCAGGCAAGTACCTGGTCAGAGATATTTGAAGCCTGGCCCTTTAAGGCTCTGGGCGAACGTGCAGGTGACATCACAAAATCCACGACCTTTATCTGTCAGGGCTTGGCATTCTGTGGGGAGGTAACAGCGGGTCGCCTGGTTGCGGAAGGTGAGGAGCGGGTGAGGGGGCACCCTGGGGGGCAGGGGGTCCCCGAAGGTCGGTGCCCCAGCCACCCGCGCGGGTGGTCTCTCTGAGCGCCTGAACCTCCACGTTCTCTGCCTTGTGGGCAGCGGGGTCGCTCGGTGGCGGTGGCCCGGGGTAGCGGCCCCTCAACCGGGGCACACAGAGCGCTCCTGGTGAAAGTTTTATCTTATTTATAAATTGATTTTGAGGGACACAGGGTCATTTTTCCTAAGTAGAACTTATTTAGGAAGATGCATAATGGGGGAACGGGGCCGGCGGGTTCAATCCCGGCACCATACATCGTCCCGGTACCAGCCTGGAGTGAGCCCAGAGTCCGGAGTAACCCCTGGGCAAAGCCCCCCAGACCCCCCAAAATATGGGTGGGTAGAGGAAGCACGTGGTCAAGGAGAAAAATGATTTTGAAGCACTAAGTTCGTTCTGAAAGTTCCAGAAACAAGGACAATAACGAAACAAATAAAAGAGGAAAAAAAAGTTTTACTTTCTTTATGTGTTTTAGACCCCTACCTGGTGTCGCTCAGGACTCCCTCCCTGGGGATCTGAGGACCCTTTGGGGTGTCGGGG